>NC_133409.1:160592500-161792500 GCF_049350105.2 Macaca mulatta | reverse complement strand
ACTCACTTTTGGAGGCCAGGCGCAGTGGCTCCCACCTGTAATCCCAGCACTTTAGGAGGGCGAGCTGGGTGGATCACCTGAGGTCAGGAGGCCTGACCAACATGGAGAAATCCCATCTCTACTAAGAATACAAAACTAGCCAGGCATGGTGACACTTGCCTGTAATCCCAGCTACTCAGAAGGCTGAGGCAGGAGAATCGCTTGAACCCGGAAGGCAGAGGTTGCAGTGAGCCGAGATTGCTCGATTGCATTCCAGCCTGGGCAATAAGAGGGAAACTCTGTCAAAAAAACAAAAACAAATAAACAAACAAAAACTCTATTTTGGGCTGGGCGCAGTGGTTCACACCTGTAATCCCAGCACTTCGGGAGGCCAAGGTGGGCAGATCACCTGAGGTCAGTAATTCGAGACTAGCCTGGTCAACATGGTGACACCCCCCTTCTCTACTAAAAATACCAAAATTAGCCGGGCTTAGTGGCAGGCACCTGTCGTCCCAGCTACTTGGGAGGCTAAGGCAGGAGAATCGCTTGAACCCGGGAGGCGGTGGTTTCAGTGAGCCGAGATCGTGCCACTACACTCCAGCCTGGGCAACAGAGTGAGACTCCGTCTCAAAAAGAAAAAAGAAAAAAAAAAAAACCCTCAATTTGAACTGCTGCTCATGGGAGTGTATAGTAAGGGCAACTTGAATCTACAGTCCCAGGTTGCAATCCTAAAAGGTTTGCCCAAATAAACTCTCTACTTATATTAATATTGCCTCAGCTTCTTCCTTATATATGCATAAAGAAATCAGGGAAAAATTAGACTCAGGAATATCCTAATGATGGGTGCAGGAAATACTACCCTGAAATATGGCACCTGGGCATTTGCAAAAACAGCGAAAGCTGGAAGATGTGTCTGACCTTTTCCCTCCCTTTTCCCCTGAAGACCGTCATGTGACAGGTATCCTGTCCTGTGCCTGAAGGAGAAGAATGAACACACAGAGAAGAATCTGAACCAACAGGTCTTACTAAGTTTCTCCCAGTGTATTACCGTTAGGTCACATCCCCTTTTTATCCAGCCATGACCGCTCATTCAGCTAATCTAAGTATAAAAAACAGTTTTCCCTGGGTCTTTGAGTTTTCATTTCTGAAGGCTCCTAAGTCAATGTACAAATGCATTTCAATAAATGTGTTATGCTTTTCCTTTCTTAATCCGTTTGTTGTTGTTGTTGTTGTTGTTATAGGGGTCTCAGCCATAAACCTTGCAATGAGTGAGAAACATATACTACTTTTTCTCTCCTATACTAAATCATCTAATAATATGATACATTATTAAGCAAAAATAAATAAGTAAATAAAGTTACAGAGTAATAAAAGTGATATGATTCTCTTTTAGTGGAAAAGAAACCAGCAGACTCATAAATATATGCATAAGTGTGTATGTTTTTATAAGATCAAGGAGAAATATGTGTAGAGACACCTACCACAATATTAATCTAGTTACCATAGGAGATGGGATCCGGTAGATAATTACCTTTTTCCCCTACACCTTGTATTGTGTTACTGTAAAATATCAAATACAGTTTTAACAATCAGCAGTTTTAATAAAGCATGACAAAGACTACAGGGAAGTTGGAGGGTATTCAGTGAGCTCATAGTAGAAGCCCCCAGCATCCTCTCTCTAATTTCAATCTATATTGGCCAACTGAAGGGCTGGATATAGGCCAGACTCTTGTCCAGGAATAAAGAGGCCATGCATGGGCACAGGTATTACTAGTCATTGTTTTTATGTATTTATTTATTTTGAGACAGAGTTTCACTCTTGTCGCCCAGGCTGGAGTGTAGTGGCGTGATCTCTGCTCACTGCAACCTCCGCCTCCTGGGTTCAAGCGATTCTCCTTCCTTAGCCTCCTGAGTAGCTGGGATTACAGGCGCCTGCCACCATGCTCAGCTAATTTTTTTGTATTTTTAGTAGAGACAGGGTTTCACCATGTTGGCTAGTCTGGTATTGAACCCCTGACCTCAGGTGACCCACCTTCCTCGGCTTCCCAAAGTGCTAGGATTACAGGTGTGAGCCACGGCACCTGGCCTAGTCATTATTTTTAAACTGTGAGATATTATTCACATTTTGCAGTACTCTGTTGGGCTCAGTCTAGTCAATTAAATAATTATAATTTGGCTGGGCAAGGGGCTCACACCTGTAATCCCAGCAGTTTGGGAGGCTGAGGCGAGCGGATCACAAGGTCAAGAGATTGAGACCATGCTGCCCAACATGGTGAAACCCTGTCTCTATTAAAAATATAAAAATTAGCTAGGCATGGTAGCGGGCACCTGTAGTCCCAGCTACTCGGGAGGCTGAGGCAGGAGAATCACTTGAATCTGGGAGGCGTAGGCTGCAGTGAGCTGAGATCACGCCATTGCACTCCAGCCTGGGCGACAGAGAGAGATGCCATCTCAAAATAATAATAATAATTATAATAATTATAACTGGAGCACAGAATTTAACATAGGTTATATGAACTCCAGAGAAAGGTCAACTTTGAAACTCTGGAACATTCCGCTCTCTGATCTTCAAGTTTTTCATCTGTATGGTGGATACCTTCCCATAATCCACTCATAGAACAGTCAGTAGGATCACATGAGATAAAATCTAGGAAAATGCCTAGCACAAAATTGGCACAAGGCAAACATTTAAAACATAAACAGCAAAGTGAGGCCAGGTATGAGGGCGCTTTGGGAAGTGAGGGGCAGGATACCAAAGCGAGGCCTTACAAAAGTCAGTGCCAGTGTTAGAACCCTCAGGACTTGGCATCCTCATCAGTTCCTGGGTGTGCTTTGTGCATACTAATACTGCAAAAAGTTTAACCCAGTTCAAGAAAATGGTATTCGTCAGATGGCCAGGAGAATGAGGAACTGGAGAAGTGAAGCGCTCGCTCCAAAGGAATAGCTGGCACAGAGTCCTTGTTTCCAGAACTTTCCAGTGCTGGTGGGTGTGAGATTGTGCAGTCACTGAGCACTTTGCCAAGGAGATTCGGTGCTAACTGCTGAACATGAAGGGGAAAGTCCCTTGGTGGGCCGTGTGTGCTGTTAAAGGCAAGTCGCAGAAGAGGGTACAATAAATACCAGTTCCAAAAACACTTTGCAGGCTTTGAGTCTTGGCCAATTACAGAGGCGGAGTGTTTTGGCCCGCTTCAGAGTGTGGGAGAAAAGAGTGAGGAGACAAAGCTCATCTCCTAGCATTCCTTTTATAACATTCTGTGTGCACCAGGGGTCTCATAGCACAAGGTGAAAATATTTGAAAAGAAACGAAAAGAAAAAAAAAAAAGGACTGGCTTATATTCATGAAGCTGAAGCCTTTGAATATCATCTTTTCCTCCCTGTACCCCACCTTAAACACAGTGAGGGTTCCAGCCTTCTTCGGAGTCCAGCTTTAAGTATGCTGCGCAATTATTTTTGTTGTATGCTTTGACCTTGAGTTAGAGATCTGCTTCCAAACAACTTCCAGTCTCAATTCTTCCTAGTGACAAAAAGGAGCTACTGAGGTGGATGATGAATGCACTCACAGGTACCCCACTTACGGAAGGGGAACAAGACAGGGGTGCCCTTGGGTCTGCAGGTCGGCCAAGGCGAAGCACAAAGATGTGACTGTGACCAAGCAAATGTAGGCATTTTGTTCTGAGTTTTGTTTTTCCTGGTCAGCCTCTTTTCTTACCCCTCTTTAATCTGCCCCAATGCTTGATGGCATAATTATCTCAAGGTAGGTAATGATGGAAAGCCCAGTAAACAACTGACCTCAAACAAAATCCCCTCCTGTTCTTACATCCTGTGGTCAGCAGAGGTAGCAAGAGATAGTCATTAATTAAACTCTTAATGCTTGCTGTTTCTGTTGGCCACAAACCCACAAAGGCTTTGGTGTAAAAACAGTGGCCACTAATCACAGCTCTCTGTTTCCCTGGGTTTAAGTGAATAAATAGGAAAATTGAAAGTACTGCGTATTAAATAGCTTTAAAAAAATCAGCCACGAAATCACTGTAGATAGAAAATCGGCTCTTTGGGGGAACTCTGGGCCTGGGTTCTGCTGCTGCTGCTGAGGGCGAGAGTTTCACCTCTCCACGCCTCCTTTTTCTCATACATAAAATGAGGAGGATGAGTTCAATTTCTATCATTCCTTTTTTTAAAAAAAGGAAAGGCCAGGTGTGGTGGCTCATGCCTGCAATCCCAGCAGTTTAGGAGGCTGAGGCGGGTGGATCTCCTGAGGTCAGGAGTTCGAGAGCAGCCTGGTCAACATGGCGAAATCCTGTCTCTACTAAAAATACAAAAAAATTAGCTGGGCGTGGTGCCATGCGCCTGTTGTCTCAGCTACTCAGAAGGCTGAGGCAGGAGAATCACTTGAACCGGGGAGGCAGAGGTTGCAGTGAGCCTAGGTCATGCCACTGCACTCCAGCCTGGGCAATAGAGTGAGACTCCATCTCAAAAAAAGGAAGGAAGGAAGGAAGGAAGGAAGGAAGGGAGGGAGGGAGGGAGGGAGGGAGGAGAGAGAGATAGAGAAAGAAAGAAAGAAAGGAAAGAAAAGAAGAAAGAAAGAGAAAGAGAAAGAAAAGAAAGAAAAGAAAGAAAGAAGAAAGAAAAGAAAGAAAGAGAAATCTATGATTCTATGATTCCTCTGCCTCAGGCAAAAGTTTAGGATGACTAGATTTAGTAATATTTGGGACATACTTATTCTAAAAATTGATTCATCATTTATTTGAAATTCAAATTTAACTGGGTGTTCTGTACTGTATCAGGCAAGCCTACAACAGTTAAAATATAGTTGAGAGGGCCAGGCGTGGTGGCTCATGCCTGTAATCCCAGCACTTTGGGAGGCCGAGGCAGCTGGATACCTGAGGTCAGGAGTTCAAGACCAGCCATGGACAACGTGGCAAAACCCCGTCTCTACTAAAAATACAAAAAGTAGCTGGGCGTGGTAGCCCACGCCTGTAATCCCAGCTATTTGAGATGCTGAGACAGGAGAATCACTTGAATCCGGGAGGTGGAGGTTGCAGTGAGCCGAGATCGTGCCACTGCACTCCAGCCTGGTAACAGAGGGAGACTCCATCTCAAAAAAAAAAAAAAAAAAAGAAAGTTGAGAGGAGATTAGCTACGCTTGGCTCTGTCCCTTAGCCAAGGAGCAAGCAGGGACAAGGAGAATGGGGCTTCTGCACCCCTGGATCTCTCTGCGTCCTCCCGCAGCGGAGCAGCAAAAGACTCCACCATCCCAGCTTCTCTCTCCCGTTGTTAGATACAGCAAACTAAATCCTCTCCAGCTCTTTCTAGGCAGAAAAGCTCACATTTATATCTGATTTGGCCTCATTTTCCATTAGCGTTTTTTTAAACTCCCTTTCACTACAGAGAGACAGTTCTTTTTCTTTCCCTGTGGAATTAAGTTCTAACATATGACCAAGGAGGTAGATCTCTCCTCAACAGAAAGTCTGAGCGTTGTATACATTGGAATAAAATTAGCTCTGTGAGGGTGACGTATCCAGCACCTCAGTGAAAATAAGAACACTCTGAATCAAAAACCAGGATTGGCCTGAAAAAGGAAAAGGAAGAAAATCACATCTATAAAGCATTTGATAGCTTATACAATTTTTAAGTGAAAATTTTGGGGGTTTTCTTTGGTTTGGCTTAAGTTTTACAAACAGTCCATCGAAGGAGGTATTATATGAGTTTCATTTTACAGGTAAGGAACTTGGCTTAGAAATATTAAGTGATTTACCCCACTCTCACAGCTAATAAATAGTGACTTACACCACCCTCCTAACTAGTAAATAGTGGCTTATCCAACTCACTCAGCTAGTAAATAGTGACTTACCCAACTCACCCAGCTGGTCAATGGAAGAACCAGGACTGGAATCCAAGCCCTTAACCAAACTTAGCTTGTTCTTTTCACCCCTGCCGCTGCTGTTTAAGTGCTTTTCTTCCAGGAGGAAGTCACATATATACAGGGTCTCTGTGGGCTTTGATGCTTTCAGCAGAATGGGAGCATGCCTGTCTCTACCATCTCTAGTCAGACAGTTGACTTTGTGCATTCTTATTATTTTAGGGCTCTCCAGAAAGCCACAACCCAGAGGCATATGGAACTTGCTGGTAAAAATCAACCAGCGTGATTAGTGTTATTTCAACAGTTGAGGAGACTGCCCTTCCGATTGTCAAAGCTAGAGTCCAGACATTCAGGGAAGCCACTGCTTGAATCCTCTCTCACCAGCGATTAGGCTGTGCTCAGCCCAGGCAGCTCAGGAGATAGTCTGAGAAAAACCTGAACTCAGAATACATAGTGAAGGACACATACATTTCCTAGAAATTCTGTGGGGAAAACAGCGCATGCTGTTCTTTCCCTCTTCTGTTGCTGATATGGGGACACACTCTATGAGTGTTTGATCAGTGACTAGTAATAACTCGATGGCCACAGGTCATTTCAGCCCTGTGGTCTCTAGCTAGATAGCCTAGGCTGGCTTACAGGGGTTGTTGGTGCCAGAAGCTAGAAAACTGACCAGGACTCACATTATGTATGTTTCACCATAATGTTCTGAAAATGATCAACCAGTGTGAAGACTCTGACTACTGAATAGCATTGTTGTCTTTTACATGCATAGCCTAAAATGGTTTTCATTTGCATTCAAAAGTATGTGATACTGATTTTTATCTTAGTTTAATTAAATTTTGTTTTTTGTTTGTTTGTTTGTTTTGTTTTTAGACAGAGTCTCACTCTGTCACTCAGGCTGGAGCACAGTGGCACACTCACGGCTCACTGTAGCCTCCACCTCCTGGGTTCAAGCAATCCTCCCACCTCGGCCTCCCTAGTAGCTGGAACCACAGGTGTGCGCCACCACACCCAGCTAATTTTTGTATTTTTAGTAGAGATGGGGTATCGCCACGTTAGTTTAATTTTTACGTATTTATTTAGCACCTATGAAATAAATTACTCTCATTCCCTGTATCCTGTGTGTCTAATATTGGTATGTGTTCATTTATATTGGTTTATATATGTATACACATTTGGATCACTTGTGGGGAAGAAGAATGCAAACTACTGAATCTACATTGGACAAATGAGAAAATACATACTAGCTGAGATTATGGGTGATTTTGTTTCTTTCACTCTCGCAAATACCAAATCCATTAAAAAAAATGAAAGAAAAAAAAATCTTTATTGCCCAAACATCCATGTCAAAACAAATCTCCCCAACTGCCTCACAATCTCTTGCTGGCTGTTGACAAACAACGTACATTAATATAATCGAGATAATTAAGGGCGGTACCAGGTACTGTTACCCTGCAGTCTTCTGCAGTTCAGAGACTTCCAATTTCCGCTCTGTCCTAACAGCCTTAAGCTTGGAGATTAACACCTACAAAGTGTGGTGGTGAATAGAGATGAGGGGAGAGAGACAGGCTGCTTCCTTTGATTAAAACATTAGAAGAATAATTATTACAGTAGTGAAATGACCTAAGCTGTCTGTTAAGTTTTTTTTTTTTTCTCCTCCAGTTCACTACATTATCTCTGAAACTTTTTTAAATTCTTCCATATGGCAAATTACTGTCATTGGAAATCTTATATACTTCAAGTTGAGAACATTTTGTATGGATTGAGTTAGTGGCCCCCAAGACAGGGTAATTTTCATTGTTGCTGAGGAGAGGAGAATATTACTTCTGGAGACCCAGCAGGCATTTTATTAAACAATTGTACCAGCTGGAAACAAATTATTGCCTTTATTCCAAGCTACCATTTAGGAGTTGGATGCTTTCCTTTCAGTGGTAAGTAAGTGTTCGGACAGCTAGGGTTTGTCAACAGCTAGAGCTCGTCTGTTAGTGGATTTCTTAGCAGGCCAACCTAGACCTAGCCAGGACCAGCTTTGAGGCCATTGGCTGCTGTTTTTACACCAAGGCTGTGATTACATTTAACTTAGAAACTGATTTCACTGTGTCTCCTTTCCCTGTCTAAGGCTCTAAAATATTTATGAAGTCACAGAGGGAGGGAGACACACATATTGGGCAAGATTCAAATACAATATTAATGCACACCTACTTCAGCTGTGGTTTCTACAAAACTATTACATATATAGACTAGTGCTATAGCCTCTGGGGCCCACCTCTGGTATGAGGTAAGAGAAGAAGCAGATACTACATTTTTGCGAAGGACAAAGAAATGCTGGTCGTTATTTCCAAAGGCTTTGTGATCCAATACTTGGTTCTGTTCAAAAACATGCATCAGCCAAAAGTAGCATAGACAGTGTTATCAGCTAATATCTTCATTCTGTATTTTAGTAGGAAAATTAAGTACATCGGGACAGTGTAATTTGGAAGGGTGGAGATAGCCACATAATTTCCAGGGCAGGGAAAAGAGTGCTCTTTGGTGCATTTTTGGTGGAACTGATCTGTTCTGGCAGTGACTTCTAGCTTCCTTTTTTTTTTTTTTTTTAAATAGAAAAATACAGCCCAAGACCCTGAAAGTTAAGAATGACTAATGGAAACACTGCCTATTTCTTTCTTATTAGAATTTACTTACTTCTAGCTTCTTGCTGGATACCTGCTTATTAGAAAAATTAAATGCCGGCCAGGCGCGGGGGCTCACGCCTATAATCCCAGCACTTTGAGAGGCCGAGGCAGGTGGATCACGAGGTCAGGAGATGGAGACCATCCTGGCTAATACGGTGAAACTCCGTCTCTACTAAAAATACAAAAAAATTAGCTGGGCGTGGTGGCGGGCACCTGTGGTCCCAGCTACTGGGGAGGCTGAGGCAGGAGAATGGGATGAACCCGGGAGGCAGAGCTTGTAGTGAGCCGAGATCGCGCCACTGCATTCCAGCCTGGGCAATGGAGCAAGGCTCCATCTCAAAAAAAATAAAAATAAAAATAAAAAAAATTCTGGGGGCGGAGAGGGTCTTTTGGTCGTTTCATTTCTCCAAAATCTGCTGTGCCTTTGACCTGATTAATTAAATTTAAAAAACCCTCTGTGCAATTGTGTGAGTCAGGAACCCAGATAATTTTCTCAACCAAATCATCCTCCTCTATCCTCTTCTAGGTCCATCCTCGCCTTGTAGCTTCTCAAAGGAGACAGAAGTCAATTCTCGGTAAACCAGCAGCTTTTTCTAAGATGATAAAACCGAGACAAAACTAAAACTTTGGACTAGATTAAGTGGGAAGGGAGAATAGGAGAACCTTGCACTTTAGATTACAGTTTCAGGAAATTAGCCAGATAGAATCCCCTTCCAGAAGCTCAGAAGCTAGCTACCAGTAGAGGTGTTCCCACTGTTTTGAGCACAGTGGAAGGATGGAGCTGAGTTTGGTGGCAGTCCCTTAATTCTTTCTCTGTGAAACACAAGCCAAGTCCCTGGTGAGAGATTGTGACCACCTCTGCTATGGTTTGAATGTGTCACTGAAATTTTATGGGTGGAAAAACTTCAACCCCAAATTTATATATTGGTGATATTCAGAGGTGGAACTTTGGGAAAGTTATAAGAGTTCAATAAGATCATCATGATGGGGGACCCATGATGAGACTGATGGCTGTATAAGAAGAAGAGAGAACTGAGCTGGCATGCATGCTCTTGCCCTTGCACCACGTGATGCCCTTTACCATCTGCATTATGATTCAGCTGAAGGCTCTCTTCAGATGCCAGTGCCATGCTTTTGGATTTCCCAGCCTCCAGAACGGCAAGAAATAAACCAGAAAGAAACTTATTTTTTCTTTCCTCTTATTCTTCTTCCTCTTCCTCCTTCTCCTCATCTTCTTCTTCTTCCTCTTCTCTTTCCTCTTCTCCTTCCTTTTCTCCTCCTTCTTGTTTTCCTCCTCCTCCTCTTCCTCCTCCTCCTCTTCCTCCTCCTTTGCTTCCTTCTCCTCCTCCTTCTCTTCTTCTCCTTCTTTTTCCTCTTCTATTTCCTATTCTCCTTCCTCTCCCTTTCCTTCTTCTTTTCCTCTTTCTCTTCCCTCTTCTCCTTCCTCCACTATTATTTCTCCTTCTCCTCCTCCTTCTTCCTCCTCTTCCTCTTCCTCCTCCTCTTCTTCTTCCTCTTCTTCTTCATCATCATTGTCATCATCATCATCGTTGTCATTGTCATCCTCCCCTTCTTCTTCTTTTTCCAAGACAGTGTCTTACTGTGTCACCCAGGCTGGAGTGCAATCATGGCTCACTGTAGCCTTGAACTTCTGGGCTCAGGAAATCCTCCTGCCTCAGCCTCCTGAGTAGCTGAGATCACAGGTGTGTGCCACTGTCCCCAGCTTATTTTTTAAGTTTTTTGTAGGGATGGGGTCTTGCTATGTTGCCCAGGCTGGTTTCAAACTCCTGAGATCAACTGATCTTCCCACCGTAGCCTCCCAAGCTATTGGGATTACAGGTGTGGCCAATACATTTATTTTCTTTATAAATTACCCAGTCTCAGGTATTCAGCTATAGCAATGGCAAACATAATAAAATAACCTCCTGCTCTATTTAATTTGGCTGATTTATTGGTCCCATGAGGACATTCCCTTCCTCTCTGCCTGCAGTCCCTCCTCCTAAGCAAACAACACTTCCTCAGGAAACCAAGAGAGATGCTTCTTGCCTTTTACAGAAACAAAAGAGGAGTTGACATCAGGTCTGTGTGATAGGGCTGGTGAGATCTTGGTATGTGGAGGAACAGAAATGCAGAAGCTCAATACAAGTGAGCATCTGTATGTGTGGCGGTGTTTGAAATTTAATAAAAAATCCATTTCAACAACTGATTACCTGTGTTTGTTTCATGTGGCTGCTGTAACTGATGACCACTAACTGGTGGCTTAAAACAACAGAAACTTATTCTCACAGCTCTGGAGCTAGAAGATTAAAATCAAAGTGTCAACAGAGCTGTGAAGGCTCCAGGGAAGAACCTGTGCTTGGCTCTTCCAGTTTTTGGTGAATGTTGACATTCTCTGGCTTGTAGCTGTATCACCCCAGTCTCTGCCTCTGTCTTTCTATCACCTTTTTCTCTTTGTGTCTCTATTAAGGATACCTGTCATTGAATTTAGGGCACATCTGGATAATCCAGAACGATCTCCTCCTCTCAAGGTCCTTAACTTAATTGTACATGCAAAGACCCTTTACCCAAATAGGTAACATTCACAGGTTCTGGAGATTAAAACGTGGACATATCTTTTTTGGGGCCACTATTCAGCTCACTACAGTACCCCCACACTGATGTTTGCTCATATAAGAAAGTACTTGGAAGAGATGTACTATTATACATTGGTTGGTTGATCTGCATAAATGTATTTCTTTACTTATATGTTTCAATTTGTTCCAGAAAGGTTTTTTAAAAATGTTTTTAATTTTTAAAATTATTTCGATAATTTTGGAGGAACAGGTGGTTTTCGGTTACATGGATAAGTTCTTTAGTGGTAATTTCTGAGATTTTGGTGTACTCATCACCTGACCCGTGTACACCGTACCCAATGTGTAGTCTTTTATTCCTCACCCTTCTCCCACCCTTTCCCTCAAGTCCCCAGAGTCCATTATATCATTCTTATGCCTTTGCATCCTCATCGCTTAGCTTCTACTTAGAAGTGAAAACATGGAATATTTGATTTTCCATTCTTGAGTTGCTGCAAATGCCGTTATTTTGTTCCTTGCTATAGCTGAGTAGTATTCCATGGTGGATACATACCACATTTTCCCTATTTACTCATTGGTTGATGGGCATTTAGGTTGGTTCCATATTTTTGCAATTGCAAATTGTGCTGCTATAAACATGCATGTGCAAGTGTCTTTTTTATATAATTACTTATTTTCCTTTGGCTAGATACCCCATAGTGGGATTGCTGGATCAAATGCTAATTCTATTTTCAGTTCTTTAAGAAATCTCCACATTGTTTTTCATAATGGTTGTACTAGTTTTCGTTTCCACCAGCAGTATAAAGTGTTCCCTTTTCACCACATTCAGACCAATATCTTTTTTTTTTTTTTTTTATCACCATTCTTGAAGGAGTAAGGTGGTATCTCATTGTGGTTTTAATTTGCATTTCCCTGATAATTAGTGATGTTGAGAATTTTTTTCATGTGTTTCTTGGCCATTTGTATATCTTCTTTTGATAATTGTTTATTAATGTCCTTTGCCCACTTTTTGATGAGATTGTTGTTGTTTTTTTTTTCCTTGCTGATTTGTTTGAGTTCATTGTAGATTCTGGATATTAGTCTTTTGTTGGATGAAAAAGGCTTTAAGATAAATACACAGAACATACATCACTTATGAAGAGAAATGATTTGTCATCTAGTTTAGTATTATTCTTGCAGATACACTCTATGCTTTTTTGGGAATTGTAAGCCCTTATGGGGCTCTCCAAGCACAAAGAGCATCCATTCACAAAAGGAGGGAAAGGATATTTCTGCTATTGTCTTGTCCATATTCTACCAAGAACCTCATCATTTCACTTGTGCCGCATCTCCTGATAAGATTCTCCCACAAGCCCTTTCAAAGACAATGATTCTTTACCGTCTTGCAATTGTAGATACGTGTTTACTGTTTTTTGACTTGTGTTATTTAAAGGCGGTTAAGGGGAGAAAAGTCCTCAATATCCCAGAATACTCACTGGCATGATGGCCACAGATGAAGAGACAGAGGGCCTTAATTGACTATCATACACTACTTTGTCTTACAACAGACAGTGCAGCCAACAAGTTCAAATGGCCATAGTGACGAGGCCTTACAATGAAAGCCATGTCCCCTCTTCCATGTGCTTCTTCTTCTCCCTGTTCCCTGACGGTCACAAGCCATTCCTGCCTTGTACATCTTCTTCTACTCTGCATGGCACTATTAGTAAACTGAGTCAGGATCCCTCGCAGGGCCCAGCCATATGTTAAATGCAAGCTCCCACAAACATGTGAAGTGTGCCAGTCCTGATTCTTGGGTTTAGTGATAAAGGGTAAGTGGAGTCCTCACTGAGACCTGGAGCCTCCAATCCTGGTTTCATCAGAGAAGCCAGCATTGGGAGTTTCAGAATACTTCTGCCATTATTAAGAATTTGATAATTTTGGCCGGGCGCAGTGGCTCAAGACTGTAATTCCAGCACGGGCCGAGACGGGCTGATCACGTGGTCAGGAGATTGCGACCATCCTGGCTAAACCGGTGAAACCCCGTCTCTACTAAAAATACAAAAAACAAAAAAAAACAAAAAAAAAACCAAAAAAAAAAAACTAGCCGGGTGCGGTGGCGGGCGCCTATAGTCCCAGCTACTTGGGAGGCTGAGGCAGGAGAAAGGCGTAAACCCGGGAGGCGGAGCTTGCAGTGAGCTGAGATTCGGCTACTGCACTCCAGCCTGGGCAACAGAGCGAGACTCCGTCTCAAAAAAAAAAAAAAAAAAAGATAATTTTGATTCTTATCCTGGCATTGTTCTTTGAGTATCACTTCCTCCAGAATCCTTTTGGAAGATGGGGTGTTTGCAGTAAGAGTTCAGATGTTCCTGGGTTCCCAGTCACGATGCCTTCAAAACACCATCAAAACCTCTCTCAGGAGATACTCGTTTCTTTGATTGGCTCAATGAAATATTTTACTAATTTTAAGTGACATCTTGCATCATAAAAAGGAGTGCTTCTTGAGAAACTGTGAATGCTAAACCAAGCCCTGTGCTGCATCTTCGCCAAGGCCTGTGCCAAGTACTTGAGAGATTGCAAGGGGAAAGAGGTCCAATTATCAACTTGGACTGTGACCAATCAGATCAGCAATTCCTCCTAGGAAGGCAAAAAAAAAAAAAAAAAAAAAAAAAAAGCAAAGGCAATTATGTTCTGGAATAAGCAAAAAAACATTTCCCATTTCCCTCCGTACTTCTTTCGGTTCTTTTGGTTACCTTGGTCAGATTGAACTTGGGTGTGGGTGTGACGGTCCCTATCTCATTCTGATACAACTCTGGTGGGTCAAGGTGTGATCAAAATCTGTGGTCTGACTTAGGTGGGCTGCCTAAGTACCATAACTTTGGTGGCTTAAAATAGTTGTTCTGGAGACTAAAAGTCTGAAATCAAGATGTTGGTAAAGCAGAGTTGGCAAAGCTCAAAGAGCTAAAAGCAGAACTACCATTCAACCCAGCAATCCCATTACTGGGTATGTATAAGGACCTTAACCTGCCTAGGATCTTGTCTGACATTCTTTCCTGAAGTGCCATTTTCTCTGTAGCTTGTGTTTATGCTTGGTGAAGGGTTTCCCTGTCCTGATCCAAAAAGCACCAGTCCTAAGAGCTTCTTTGACAAGAAGAAGAAAGAGTCTCTAGCATCCCATACATTTGAAAACTCAGAATACTATAATCCTCCCTTGGAGAGTCATAACAAGAATAAAAAGCTTCCTTAACCTTGCTTGATGTGGGTTCCCCAAACTTATTTATAGGAAGAGTCACATTCTGTGAAATATTGGAAAGGTAGAAGACATATTGGACTTTGAAACAAAAGGCCTATGTCTGGTCTCTACTCTGTGACTTTCTGACCATTTGCACCAGATAAGTTATTAGGGAGCCTCAGTTTCCTTATATACAAAATGGGTATACAAAACACTGGCCCTCCCTGCATATCATGGTTCTGAGAAACAAAAATGTCTATGAAACCATTTATAAAAATAATAATAGGCTATTCAAAAATATTCTTACGTATGTGTACATCTATAACAGAAGTTGGCCTAACTATAACCCACAGACTAAATTTGGTTCATTGCCTGATTTTATAAATAAAGTTTCATCGGAACACTGCCATGCTCATTTGTTTACTCATCATCTATGGCTGATGATGAGCTACAGTGGCAGAATAGAGTAGCTGAAACAGAGACCATATGGCTCACAAAGTCCAAAATATTTGCTATTTGGTGTTTCACAGAAAAAAAAGTGCTGACCCTGATCTATAATAAGAAATGATTTATATTCAAGGACGCATTGTGTCTGTAGGAGGAGAAATGACATAGATACGGTCAGCTCCACCTGAGGGCAAGCCATGAAGTGGGAACAGGTCCTAGGTTCTTGTCTCAGGAAGCGCAGGTGGCTCTGTATCCCCCACCAGGTAGAGCAGGTGGTAAGGTCTCAAAGCCTAGCAGGACGGTGCTAAAATGTCACGCACAGACTTTCTCCAGATAATAACTTGGGTGACGAACATGCCCGGACACTTACAGAAAATCCTGGAAGGGTGCCCAGGCCACCCCGAGTGGAAGGAGGAGCTCAAGAGTACAGCTTTAGGCCTTTGGAAGGGGGGGAGTGACAGTTTGTCACAAATATATTATTGCAAGTTGCAGCTCAAAGCATAACATTTCTATGAGTTTCTACAAACCTTGGGGACCAGAGATAGGTGTTCACTCTCAAAAGACTAATACAACATTGAAACGTCGTGATGACACTTGCAAACATTTCATCCTTAGGTCCCCCCTGGTGTGGCGGCTGACGTTTATGACCACTGGGTACCCACTTTCAGGGTGGTTCTGCATTCTGAAAATTCATCTCAACAACTTTCTAGAGCTCGGCACCCTAAACTCAGCGGCCTCATGTTCACAGACGAAGAAGCAAAGAGCAAAGCACAGAAACAAGAGATTTCTTCCTGGAAAGAAGAATGTTCCCCACTTAGTAGGTGGATGAGTAGTGGGATAAGAGCCCTAACTCCAGGAGACAGATTATGGTGTATCTCGCTAAGGTCTGTGTTTCAGTCGCTCCACTCATGAGCTGCTAACAGCATCTGGCGTCCATAACCCTTAGTAGAGGAATGTTTGCCAGGCTATTTGTGGAGCGTATCTCTGAGTGTGCACTTAAGACACCTCATACATTTCTAGCCTCCCTCCCCACCCAGCCTGGGAGTGGAGGCTGTGATTATGTTTATGACCAGGAACGATGAAATGTTCCGGAGAGTCACCATGACATTTCAATGCTCTGTTAATCTTTTGAGAATTGCTCTTACAAGTGAATACTTAGCTCTGGTCCCTAGGGATTTTAGAAACCCATAGAAACAGAATCTAAATCACAACTTGGGGCTCAGACCGGCTAATTCTCATTCTGCCTGTCCCACCCTGCACATCAGTCAACTTCTCTCAGTAATTTAGAGGCAAAGGGACTTTCCTCCTGCTTGATTTTGAGGTTCCTCTGCAGTCTGGGAGCAGTTTTATCCCCTGGGACTCCCCAGCTTTCACCTGCAGGCAGGTGTCCTTTACTGTCCTATACACAATAGTCCAGCCTCAAACCCTGGGTGTCACTTTACTCCCAGAATTCCCTTCATCTCCCACCTCAACCCCCATCTTCATGAACTGTTCCTGACGTCTCTGAACCCTTTTCTTGAAACTTGCTCCAAATCTAAGCTCCATTCTGCATTTCAGCATTTGATTGCATACTGTTTTTCACAGTGCCCTTTAAAAATTCATATCTCACTGTGTTCTCTCCAGCAAGAACATCAGCTCCTTGAAGGCAGAGACCATGTCTTTCATTTGAAGCCTCACACCAATCTAAAGTAGTCATTAGCGTGTAGTAGTTTGTTAGTAAATGTTGTTGAAATGAGACTTTTGAAGGTAGGTATTTAGGGGGCTTCTCTCTGCCTGTAACATTTTAAAAATTATGTGTTTCGCAGCAATATAGTGGAAGTTCCAGGTTAAGTGTGTTGGCCATGTTCATTCTAGGACTCAGACATAACTGGTAGGGGCAGGCCTACCAAAATCTGTTAGCATTTGACCCCCACAGTAGCCTTTGGGGGAAGAAAAAGGAAAGGGATGTGATACTGGGATAAGGCTCATGGACCAGTGAGAAATGGAAGGGATATATTGCTTTTTCAGGGCTAAAATAACAAAGTACCATAACTTTGGTGGCTTAAAACAGTTGTTCTGGAGACTAAAAGTCTGAAATCAAGATATTGGTAAAGCAGAGTTGGCAAAGCTCTAAGAGCTAAAAGCAGAACTACCATTCAACCCAGCAATCCCATTACTGGGTATGTACCCAGAGAAATATAAAGTATTCTGCCATAAAGACACATGCACGTGAATGTTCACTGCAGTGCTATTCACCACAGCAAAGACACGGAATCAGCCTAAATGCTCATCAATGACAGACTGGATAAAGAAAATGTGGTACATATACACCATGGAATATTATGCAGCCATAACAAAGAACAAGATCACATCTTTTGTGGGAACATGAATGGAGCCGGAGGTTATCATCCTTAGTAAACTAACGCAGGAGCAGAAACCCAAATACCACATGCTCTTACTTTTAAGTGGGAGCTAAATGTATACATGATAAGAACTTATAAACTCAAAGAAGGGAACAACAGACACTGGGGTCTACTTGAAGGGGGAGGCTGGGGAAAGGGAGAGGATCAGAAAAAATAACTATGGGGTACTGAGCTTAATACCTGGATGATGTAATAATACGTACAACAACCCCCCGTGACACATGTTTATCTGTGTAACAACCCCTCACATGCACCCCCAAACCTAAAATAAAAATTAAAAACAACAAAAAAAGAAAAGCACATTTCTATTTAAAGGAAAACATGTGATTTCATAATGAAATTCAAAAAGACGAATTATTTCATCTCTTTGATTGAAAGATGACTATAGAATGATCTTCACAAATTAGCATGAGCAGATCAGTTACATACAATTTTGCACTTTTAAACTTGAGTCTCTCATGGTGGGTAACTTTCAATTTTTGGCTATAAATTTCCCAAAAGTAGAATCTTCGTCTCCTTTTTAAAAGTAATAATAAATATGTTTAGCATTGATGCTATCCTCATCAAGCTACCACTGACTTTCTTCACAGAATTGAAAAAAACTACTTTAAATTTCATGTGGAACCTAAAAAGAGCCCGCATGGCCAAGGCAATCCTAAGCAAAAAGAGCAAAGCTGGAGGCATCATGCTACCTGACTTCAAACTATACTACAACAAGGCCACAGTAACCAAAACAGCATGGTACTGGTACCAAAACAGATATATAGACCAATGGAACAGAACAGAGGCCTGAGGAGTAACACCACACATCTACAACCATCTGATCTTTGACAAACCTGACAAAAACAAGAAATGGGGAAAGGATTCCCTATTTAATAAATGGTGTTGGGAAAACTGGCTAGCCATATGTAGAAAGCTGAAACTGGATCCCTTCCTTACAACTTATACAAAAATTAACTCAAGATGGATTAAAGACTTAAATGTAAGACCTAAAACCATAAAAGACCTTAGAAGAAAATCTAGGCAATACCATTCAGGACATAGGCATAGGCAAAGACTTTATGACGAAAACACCAAAAGCAATGGCAACAAAAGCCAAAATTGACAAATGGGATCTAATTAAACTAAAGAGCTTCTGCACAGCAAAAGAAACTATCAACAGAATGAACAGGCAACCTACAGAATGGGAGACAATTTTTGCAATCTATCCATCTGACAAAGGGCTAATATCCAGAATCTACAAAGAACTTAAACAAATTTACAAGGAAAAAACAAATAGCCCCATCAGAAAGTAAGCAAAGGGTATGAACAGACACTTCTCAAAAGAAGACATTTATGCAGGCAACAGACATGAAAAAAAGCTCATCATCACTGGTCATTAGAGAAATGCAAATCAAAAACACAATGAGATACCATCTCACACCAGTTAGAATGGTGATCATTAAAAAGTCAGGAAAAAACAGATGCTGGAGAGGATGTGGAGAAATAGGAATGCTTTTACACTGTTGGTCGGAGTGTAAATTAGTTCAACCATTGTGGGAGACAGTGTGTCAATTCCTCAAGGATCTAGAACTAGAAACACCATTTGACCCAGCAATCCCATTACTGGGTATATACCCAAAGGATTATAAATCATGCTACTATAAAGACACATGCACTCGTATGTTTATTGTAGCATTATTCACAATAGCAAAGTCTTGGAACCAACCCAAATGTCCATCAACGATAGACTGGATTAAGAAAGTGTGGCACATATACACTTTATGGAATACTATGCAGCCATAAAAAAGGACGAGTTTATGTCCTTTTCAAAGACATGGATAAAGCTGGAAACCATCATTCTCAGCAAAATATCACAAGGACAGAAAACCAAACACCACATGTTCTCACTCATAAGTGGGAGTTGAGCAAAGAACACATGGACACAGGGAGGGGAACATCATACACTGGGGCCTGTTAAGGGGTGGGAGGCTCCGGGAGGGATAGCGTTAGGAGAAATACCTAATGTAAATGATGAGTTGATGGGTGCAGCAAACCAACATGGCACATGTATACCTATGTAACAAACCTGCACGTTGTGCACACATACCCTAGAACTTAAAGTATAATTTAAAAAAAGCTTATAATATAATGAATTGCTAATACGATTCATGACATTCAATGAATAGTTGAGTTAATGAATTGTTCAAAAATAGTTATTTAACTAATAGTTGTGTCTGGTATATTTTTAAAATAATAATATTTGTTTAAAAAAAAAAAAAAAAAGGAGGGGGAGCGTGGCTGGGCGCGGTGGCTCATGCCTGCAATCCCAGCACTTTGGGAAGCTGAGGCTGACAGATCCCCAGGTCAGGAGTTCGAGATCAGCCTGGCCAACATGGTGAAACCCCGTCTGGACTAAAAATACAAAAAATTAACCCGGCATGGTGATGCACGCCTGTAATTCCAGCTACTCGGGAGGCTGAGGCAGGATAATCGCTTGAACCCGGGAGGCGGAGCTTGAGGTAAGCCGAGATCGCGCCACTGCATTCTAGCCTGCGCGAAAGAGGGAAACTCCGTCTCAAAAAAACAAAAAAGAGAAAAAGATGTTGGCAGAGCTATGTTCCCCCCAAATCCTCTAGAGGAGGATCCTTTTTTGCCTTTTCTAGCTTCTGGTAGCCCCAGGTATTCCTTGGCTTGTGGCAGGGCGATTCCAATCTCCACTTCCGTCTCTAGGTGGCCATCTGCCCTCTGTGTGTCTGCGTCTTCACATGGTATTTTCTCTTATAACGATACCGTTATATTGGATTACCCCTATTGACCTTAATTTGATTGTAGATGCAAAGATCTTATTTCCAAATAAGGTCACATTCACAGATATTGGGAATTAGGATTTCTATGTATCGTTTTAGGGAGCATAATTTAACCAATAATGAAAAGCAGCTTCAATGAGAGAGTTACATGTTATTCTTTAATAACATTCTTAACCAGACTTCAAGGACTGAGCTAAAACTCTTCACAAGTCAGTACAAATGGAAGACCTTTAGAAAACATAGGTTCGGTATACTTTTATTATACAGTTATAGGCTTATAACACTGTCTTGGGGCTGTGAGGGAAGTACAAGCTAGGTTAGAGGGCATTTTCTCTCCTACAGACAGGAACCTGGTGGAACCTGACTGCAAGGCGGGTTCTCAGCAGTGAACCAGGCCCCCCTGCCCTTGCCTGGAGCAGGAAGACAGCAGGAAACTAGGCTTTGAGAGGAGAGAAGGAGGCCAAGAGGACTGTCCCTAGGTATCTTGGAGGTCAGTCAGTCCACACCAAAGACTGTGAGGAACATTCCCTTTCCACCTGCTTTAAAACTTCTCTCCCACAAATCCCTATTTCATTTCTGCTGTAGTGTCTTTCTTATTTCCTCACCTTTCTCAGTCCCATGTTGTCTGCACTCCACTTCCTACTCTTTCTTCCCTATCCCAAGAGCTGATCAAGACATTTTATTTAAGATGAAAATAGAAATGATTTTCTCAACTGGGAGCAGTGGCTCATGCCTGTAATCCCAGCACTTTGGGAGGCCAAGGCGGGTGGATCACCTGAGGTCAGGAGTTCGAGACCAGCCTGGCCAACATGGTGACACCCCCATCTCTACTAAAAATACAAAAATTAGCTGTGTGTGGTGGTGCGTGCCTGTAATCCCAGCTACTCAGGAGACTGAGACAAGAGAATCACTTGAACCCAGGAGGCAGAGGTTGCAGTGAGCTGAGATTGTGCCATTGCACTATACCTGGGTGACAAGAGCGAAACTCCATCTCAAAAAAAGAAACAAGTTTTAAAGATAGGTAGATAGATAGATGATTGATAGATAGATGATAGATAGATGATAGATAGATATTTTACTCTTTGTATTGTTATAGCTCTGTTGACTCTTTCACTGTGTGCCTCTCAAGGAGGGTATCCTTGTATCTAAAAATGAACAACTATCTATTTTGCTTAGGAACAGAATCACTTGCACGATGCTGTGGTCTCTGCGACTCTGTATTTAGCATTTTCTTCTCTGCCCTGCCCAGTGCCATCGAAGGGGTCCACACCCTGGTGGAGCTTCAGGCAGAGAAGTCCAATTCTGGAGTAAGTACAGACAGCCCCTCCCTGCCCTCTCTCTTTCTCTCTTCCGACTACCGGGCAGAGGGTGGAGATTCTCAGATGCTTCTAGGTACCATAAATGCCCTCTGGCTGTAGCAGCTCTGAGCCCCTGTTCAGAATTGTATAGATTAGGGCTATGTGCACTTGCCCTCGACTGAGCTGACTTTTAAATATCCCAGCGAGCTCCCTCGTCTCTCTTTTAATTTGGTTATAGGCATCGTCTTATCTGACACAAAATTGAAAATAGAGTATTATCTGCCTCTCGGTTTTGATGGCCTAATTTGGGGTCCTAAGGCCCTACTTTGAGGTCTTGGGGTAAAACCTGGGGTGGAAAGCCGATCCCTGGCATGTGCCAGGAGGTGCTCCTGGAGAAGGCTCTGCAAAGGCAAAGTTGCATCTGCAGAAACCACAGCCCTGGTGGATTCTGCAGAGCCAGGCCTCTGGGGATCTTGTGACTGGAAACCCGAGCTTCTGCTGGTCTCACAGGCTTTCTCATAAGGGGCGGAGGGAGCAGGGAAGGAATGAGCTCACCCTTCCTCTCCCTGGGCCGTCTTGGCCCTGCCTGTGCCCTCGCTCACCTCCTTGTCACCCAGGCCCTTGGCAGGCTGGTGTTGTCAGGGTAGGAGGGTGCTGCGGTCACAAGCCTGCCAGATCCTACTTGTTGCTTTTGCAGAATGTACAATCAGGGCATCAGGGGGAACTAGACAAACAGAAAGAACAAAGAAAGTCCTGAGATTTGGGCTAGTTTCTAGGAATTGAAAAATCTTTGCTAACGTGAGGGTGTCTATGGATGATATGTTCTTGCATATGTTTGTGCTGATGTATTTACTTATAGAGGCTTAACCATTAAATCATTTTACCCCCTGAGGATGCTCTCAGAGGCAGCAAATCTCTTGGCATGAAATATATCATGGCAATAAAAACTACTCATGACAGGCAGGATGCTGCTGGAGTGTGTAAAATAAATTTTAAAAACTGGGTTAAAACAGTAGGAGGCATGATAGTCTAGCAGAAATAAAAATGACAGTTGGAGACTGTCAAATCTAGATCCTTTTTTCCTGAACAATCAATGAACTATTTTTAGCCTTTATTTTTCTAGTGGGTAAAAATGATGATAACCATGCCCTCTCTCCCAGTTCTTGCCCAGAGCTTCCTCATATTCCTCAAGTCTGGAATCAATAGTGTTAAAAAGAAAGAAGAGGTCATTAGTTGAGAATTGATAAATTGATTCAACAAACTGGGCTAAGAAGAAATGATAGGGCCAGGGGAGGGAGAAGGAGGAAATTTTAGGGAAATAGAGTGTAATTTTGTGGTCTTAAAGTTTCTTGTCATACGAAATTGACTCTGATTTTTAGCCTGATATCAGTTAGTCAAGATTAATAATAATATTGACAATTTGAGTGGCCTGTAATGTACCTGGCAGCATGCTGGAGGCTCTTTCTCATTAACTACTCAGTGATCACACCATCTCCCCAAGAAAGGTGTAACACTCCTTGTATTACAGATGATGGAATGGAGACTCAAAAGACCAGATAACTGCCTCAAAGTCCCATGCTAGTGTGTATTGGAGGTTGGCCAGTGTACCATGCAATGGGTTAGTGGAAATATTGGGTATCTTCAATGTTGATGTTCAAGCCTAGGTGTTCTGTGGGCTGTTCAGCTAGTTTCTTTCTTTCTTTCTTTTAGAGACAAGGTCTTGCTCTGCCACCTAGACTGGAGTGCAGTGGTGCAATAATAGCGCATTGCAACCTCAACTTCCTGAGCTCAAGGGATCCTCCTGCCTCAGCCTCTTAAGTAGCTATGACTATAGGTATGCACCACCATGCCCAGTTATTTAAAAACAAATTATTTTTTTAGAGATGGGGATCTTACTGTGTTGCCCGGCTGGTCTTGAACTGTTGGCCTTAAACAGTCCACCTGCCTTGGCCTCCCCAAGCACTGGGATTATAGGTGTGAGCCACTGTGCCCAGCCAGCTCAGCTATTTTCTATCATCTATCCCCTTTTCTTCTCCCAAAAAACCCTCCCATGTGCCTTCTATGCTTTCAAATCCTTAGCTACTTACCTAAGTCCATTGACATAGACTCAGAACAGAGACTTGTTGTATGGGCAAATCTGGAGACCAGGAGACTAGGCAAGTGAGGTAACTGGCCCAATCTGTGGACTTGAGGGCCTTCTGGCTCCTGGATCTTCCTTCCCATACAGAGACAGGCCCCAAAGGGGACGGGAGGGAGGCTGCTCCAGAGGGCAGATCCTGGGGAGTGTGTGTGACCAGGATGAAACCACCTTGGCTTAGTTCTAGGGCCTTACGTTCTCACCAGGGACAGCCTGTGAGGTATACATATGTTAGTTTTAATCTCTCCTGTGAAGTGGTTAGTTTGTGACCCGATCAGAAACACCCTCTACTCCAACCTCGGATTATTGGTTTGCATTTGCAGTCCTCTTGTCGACAGTCCAGACTGAGCTCCTTCAAGGCATCATCTCCTGGCTATCTCCATCAGCAGTACAGGCTTTGTGCTTTAGCGTAAAAGGTGTTAAAAAAATACTTTTCGTTGTTGAGATGAATGGTGTTCAAGATGTGTGGGCTGGCTAGGAATAGTCTACAGGCCCCTCTGCCCTAGCACAAGCAGGCTGTAGGAATGCAGCGATCCTAGTAGCTTACACTCTTTGGAATCTCATTTTGTTTGGCCCTGATTCTGTTACCTGAAACCCACGGGAAAGTAAACTGAATCCTACTGCTAGGATTCGGGAATATATGCTTTAAGTGAGTCTTTTCCAGAAATCTCTTGTTGGGCTGCCTAAAAGGGCAGAGATCTAGGACTTTATCCACCTTCCAGACAACCTGATGTGACTGTGCATGTGGCTGTTTACTAATAAATATTTGCAGAATCAGTCCATGATTTACTTTCATTGTAACATATCCCTAGTGACGAGTGTGTGTGTCCATGTGTATGCATGCAGATACGTGTGTATGTGTGCGTAAGAGGTGACTACGCACATTTCTTCTCAACTCTGCGCTCAGTGACATCATGAGTTAGCTTGAAATAGACAAATGCTACAAATCAGAGCTTTTTCTTTGTTTTCCCCCTAGGAAACTTGTCATTAAACATTTACCTGTGCACTGCTGCCTCAAGCCTCTGGAGACTAATTGTGAGTGGACAAATTGTTTTAGGACAGTTTGTAGTATCATTAAAATAAATCAACCTGCTTGTCCCTATCTTTAGTCCATAAGGAGGTTCAAAACCGTTTTCAATTTGTCTTATAAGAACCCTAGGGTTTTTCAATATATATGTATTAATATTTGCAAACAAGATGTAAAAATGATAAAAGGAGGCCGGGCATGGTGGCTCACGCTTGTAATCCCAGCACTTGGGGAGGCCGAGGAGAGAGGATCACCTGAGGCCAGGAATTTGAGGCCAGCCTGACCAACATGGTGAAACCCTGTCTCTACCAAAACATACGAAAATTAGCTGGACATGGTGGTGCACGCCTGTAGTACTAGCTACTAGGGAGGCTGGGGTGGGAGAATCTCTTGAACCCAGGAGGCAGAGGTTGCAGTGAGCCGAGATTGCGCCATTGCACTCCAGCCTGGGCAACTGAGTGAGACACTGTCTCAAAAACAAACAAACAAAAAAGATAAAAGCACCACACACCTATTATAGACTACTTAGATACTAGAGAGAAGTGAAAATGCCTAAATATATCACCCTTAGTTCTACCAGCCAAAGATAATAATTTTTAAAATAGTATTTTACAAAGTTAAGTTGTATGACCAAGCTTTATTTTTAAGAAAGAAAGCAAAAATAAGGAAGCACTCTCCTTAACTGTGTTGAAATGAGCTTTATGCGTTGTGGAAAACCAAGTGGAAAGAATAATTTTCAGTCTTTCGATCACTTAAGTTAGCCATGATTCCAAAAAGAAAACCTGCTTTTCCACAAACTGAAAACAAGTGCCAGTTGCCTCCTTCTTGTCTTGGATTTCGATGTCCCCAAAAGCAGTATTTTCTGTCTTCAGCGTGTTAGCAAGAGTGTCAGGGGTTATGAAATAATAAGCTGAACTGTTCCCCAGATTCTCACAGTTTACTACACATGAGCTTCCTGAGAAAGTCAACTAAAGTAGGTTCAGTCTTTGGAGTCATTTAAATACAAAGGGCTCTTCCAACTGCACAGTGACAAACTCGACAATAACTATTGTCTTCAAGCGTCCACAGAGCTCAGCTGTCAAGGCCTGGTTGATTAAGAAGCACAACTCAGGGCACATTAACTGGAGTGTGTTTGCTTTGGAACTAAGACTATTTTAGAAATAAATTGAGGATCCAGATGTAATGAAAGAAGCAGGGGCAAGACTCTCTTTTTTGTGAACAGCACTTGTAACTTGTTCCCCTGCATTTCGACGCTATCACAATGCAGTTTGAGTTGAACGGCCTGCATCTGGTATTGCTTAAGTAATATCAGTGTTTCCCACTGGCTGGCCTTGTAGGGCAAGACAATCCCTCTCCTGAAAGCTCACCCACATAATGTCATGAAAACAGCCCCTGATGACTTATTTAAAGTCATGTCGGCCAGGCGCGGGGGCTCACGCCTATAATTTCAGCACTTTGGGAGGCTGAGGCGGGCGGATCATGAGGTCAAGAGATCGAGACCATCCTGGCTAACACAGTGAAACCCCGTCTCTACTAAAAACACAAAAATTAGCCAGGCATGGTGGCATGTGCCTGTAGTCCCAGTTACTTGGGAGGCTAAGGCAGGAGAATCGCTTGAACCCGGGAGGCGAAGGTTGCAGTGAGCCGAGATTGTGCCACTGCACTCCAGCCTGGCGACAGAGTGAGACTCTGTCTCAAATAAATAAATAAATAAATAAATAAATAAATAAATAAATAAAATGAGTCATGTCAGCGGAGGAGTTTGTACATTCCAGAACTTCAGGATAAGTGCATTGCAGTGTCTATGCAGAATACTGAAGGCCGTTGGAAGTACAATGAATTTGTAATTGAGGCCTTTACCTTTGTGTTGTCTTCCTCTGATAGGGGAAGGAAGGCGAGCATCAATTCATGAGCTACGGCAGAGCCCACATCACAGGGGTCACAAAATACTTTGCTAAAAATGCTTCCATTCACCAAGAGAGAAATCTCATGTAAACTATGGACTTTCGGTGACGGTGATGTGTCAGTGTAGGCTCATCAATTGCAATGAATGTACCAGTTTAGAGGGGATGCAGATAATGACAGAGTCTGTGCATGAGTGGGGGTAGGCACAGAGGGTCTATGAGAAGTCTCTATACCTTCCTCTCGATTTTAACTTTGAACTTTAAACTGCTCTAAAATATAAAGTCTATTTTTTATTTATTTATTTTTTTTGAGACGAAGTCTCGCTCTGTTGCTCAGGCTGGAATGCAGTGGCGTGATCTCGGCTCACTGCAACTTCCACCTCCTGGGTTCAAGTGATTCTCCTGCCTCAGCCTCCCAAGTTGCTGGGACTACAGGCGCCTGCCACCATGCCCGGCTAATTATTTGTATTTTTAGTAGAGATGAGGTTTCACTGTATTAGCCAGGATAGTCTCGAAATCCTGACCTCGTGATCCGCCCATCTCGGCCTCCCAAAGTGTTGGGATTACAGGTGTGAGCCACGGCGACTAGTCATAAAGTCTATTTTAAAAAACACAATAGTCTTTATTTTTCGGAGAAACCATTCCCACTTTGGGCCCATCCCATGCAAGCAGAGCCTGAGTGTGTTTGGGTCTGCTCTGGACATTGAGTCATTAAAGAGTGGAGTTTTCTTTAAAAAGATCAGAAATAAAAAATAAAGAAAGAGACTCAATTGAAAGCCTTTTTTTCTTTTCTTTTCTTTTTCTTTTTCTTTTTTTTTTTTTTTTTTGACAGAGTCTTGCTCTGTCACCCAGGCTGGAGTGCAGTTGCACAATCTTGGCTTACTGCAACCTCGACCTCCTGGGTTCAAGTGATTCTCCTGCCTCAACCTTCCAAATAGCTGGGATTACAGGTGCCCGCCACCACACCTGGCTAGGTTTTTTGTTTTTTGGGTTTTTTGTTTGTATTTTTAGTAGAGACAGGCTTTCGCCATGTTGGCCACGCTAGTCTTGAACTCCTGACCTCAGGTGATCCGCCCACCTTGGCCTTGCAAAATGCTGGGATTACAGGTGTGAGCCACCACGCCCGGCCTGAAAGTCTTTGTTTTCATTAAGCATGGGAACCATTGATTTGTGAAGGTTTCCAGTTAAAAGCGACATGAGAGAAATGAGGCATTTTCGTGATGGTTCCTTTGAGAACATTATTTTCTGAAGATTTAATTCATTCTTTTCAATGTGGTACATACGGGTGGGGATAAAAAGGAGAAAGGAATATAGTTGAAGGCTGTGTGATCTGCCGTGTGACTCCTTCTTGCAAACCACAAATCTCCAGTAAAATCTGTAAAGAAAAAACAAACTGGTCAGATGTCTGCCTCAAGTAGATTTATTAAAGGAATTGGAGAAGGGGCTAAATTTTGTGTTCTGAGGGTCTCTGGGTGTAACAGGGACAACCCCTGAGGGTTTATAAGAGTGAAGGCAGAAGAGAGCTTGAAAGAGAATATGACTGCCAGAGGGAAAATAATTCTATTCATGCTGACTTTCTTAACTGCAATGGTCAATTTTGGGAATATTGTTACAGCCAGGCGGATACCTCTGCTAGATACATTATACCTCTGACCTAGAAATGGCTACATCAACACTAAAAATAGATGGGGGTTTCTTAAACGGGTTTAGTAATAGAATTTGGTTATCACAGAACTTCAACCACCAGACCAGTTTAATCCAAAGTGAGGCCCAGAAGTGGAACAGTGACTAGCAGGATCGCTCCAGTCATGTGGGCAAGTACTCACAATATATTCATCCTAGGAGATTATGACAGAAACAGAGAGATCACCTGGGGACTGATTGTGTTTACTGTGAGAAAATAAATGGAGCCCTACGGGGAGGAAGTCATGGGATCTGCTCAGGACTTTGAACTTGGCCAGAAAATCCTGTTTTTCTCTTGGCGACTGACTTCTCCAAGATGACTTTGAAAGGACACACTACCTTTCAACATATTCATAATCACATGAGGAAGAAGGCAAGATTCTAGTACTTTTGGGTGCTCAAAGACACTTTTGGGAGAAACATTTACATTAACTTTCTCTTCTGGTAGAGAGAAAGATATGGAACAGATCTGAAGATCATCTTTATGTTGGATCCATGGAAACTGGGGGGATAATGGGGTTCTGTGTTTGACCCCCGCTGACTTCAGTAAGGATGGATCATGTTCAACAAACTGGAGACCCAGAGCCAGCAAACAAGACATGGGGTGTACTGAGGGGACTTACATGCAGCGCTGTCCAGTGGCGACGGGCTGGACAGGAGAACTTCAGCCTCTTGTAAAAAACATGCAGTTTGCCAGGCGCGGTGGCTCAAGCCTGTAATCCCAGCACTTTGGGAGGCGAGACGGGCAGATCACGAGGTCAGGAGATCGAGACCATCCTGGCTAACACGGTGAAACCCCATCTCTACTAAAAAAATACAAAAAACTAGCCAGGCAAGGTGGCGGGCGCCTGTAGTCCCAGCTACTCGGGAGGCTGAGGCAGGAGAATGGTGTAAACCCGGGAGGCGGAGCTTGCAGTGAGCTGAGATCTGGCCACTGTACTCCAGCCTGGGCGACAGAGTGAGACTCCGTCTCAAACAAACAAAAAAAAACATGCAGTTTGTATAGCATTTTCACTTAGCATCCTCCACCTGGTAACCTTCACTTAACCCAAAACAAAGGGCCTCAGTCCCATCTATGGCCCATGTTCCACAGGATGGGCCAGGCGTTCAGATGTTCCTCATAGATAGGGAAAAAAATTTCTGGGTTGACCACTCCCAGGTTGATTCCTTAGCTCATAATTCTGAACACACATTCTTCTTAGACCATAGGGTCACTCTCAAGTTATGCTTAAGTTACATTATTGCTGTCAGGCCACTTGAGGGTATGCTACATCCCAGCATGCCCCTGAGTGGCCCTCACATTCTTATCACACCATTCTTCCACAAGTTCCCTGGGGCCAGGTGTGCAGAGGATCACTGCAGCCAGACACTGCAGCAGCAATACAAACTACAACAACAACAAAGAATAATGACTATAGTAGCAATCATACCATATAGAAAGTTTTTCCAAGCACTTGAGAGTTGATTGAACCACATAGTTATAGGGTTGGATGACAGGGATTCTGTAGTGGAAATATCAGTATTTAGGACCTGTGTAGTATGGGTTACATTGTGAGAGTAATTAGTGATAACATTCACGTTTGTTTGTTTGTTTGTTTTTGAGACAGGGTCTCACTTTGTCACCCAGGTTGGAGTGCAGTGGCACAATCTCGCCTCAATGCAGCTTTGACTTCCTAGGCTCAAGCGATCCTCACCTCAGCCCCCCAAGCAGCCGGGACTACAGGCACATGCCACCATGCCCAGCTAATTTTTTGTAATTTTTGTGGAGATGGGGTTTCGCCATGTTGGCAGGCTGGTCATGAACTCCTGAGCTCAGGTGATCCACCCATCTCAGCCTCCCAAAGTGCTAGGATTACAGGCGTGAGCCACCGTGCCCAGCCCAACATTCAATTTTAATTAATGCATAGGTTCTGCCCTGAGCAGCAGTTAAGATGTCCAGGGCCATGTGATTTTGCAAAGAAGGGTATGTGACCCCCTCCTGTATCTGCACTACCATTGTCTACCCTAGCCCATCGTATACAGTGTACCCCCCAGTGGGGTAGCCTTAACTGGCTCCCATACTAGGCAGAAAATATGTCATCACGTCTCATTGATGGTGGGAAACTCGCTGCATGAGGTGCTGTTGTTGCTAAAGGGAAATGGGTGAAGGTCATTACACCAAGTACAGAAGTGGCTCCGGGGACTCACGTTAGCTGCTTGGATGCATCATGGCAGGCCTGCAGTGGAGGAGAGAGGGGCAGCTTTCTGCAGACCCAGCAGACCCCAACAGTCTGTTTTGTTCTGGAGAAAGATCACTATCTGTACCAAGTCGGCAAAGAGGTTTGCTGTGCACCATCTATGGGCAAAAGGTGAGATGTTTAGATGTTTAGTGGGTACAAGAAAAGGCAAGTCGTTTAACGAGACACAGGAAGTTGTGTTATTCTGAGACAGCGCCACCCCTGGCCGTGGCCGGGTGCCTGGTTTATGATACCAAATGGATTGCCCCGCTCTGCCACATGTTGTGGGAGGTCAGAGTAAGACACGGGGGTATCATAATGTTCCGTAATGAGAGGATCATCCCCTTGCACAAAGGGAGGACCAGGATTCATTATTTTAGAAGCATGAGGGCTGGGCACGGTTGCTCACGTCTGTAATCCCAGCACTTTGGGAGGCCGAGGCGGGTGGATCACCTGAGGTCAGGAGTTTAAGACCAGCCTGGACAACATGGTGAAACCCTGTCTCTACTAAAAATACAAAAAATTAGCCGGGCAATAGTGGTGCGTGCTTATAATCCCAGCTACTTGGGAGGCTGAGGCAGGAGAATCACTAGAACCCGAGAGGCAGAGGTTGCAGTGAGCCGAGATTGCTCCACTGCACTCCAGCCTGGGCAACAAAAGTGAAACTCTGTCTCAAAAAATAAATAAACAAACAAATAAGTAAATAAATAAAAGCATGAGGAAGAGTAGGGTGTAAAGTAGGTATGACCTGTATATCCTGTTTCAGGCCCTTCCCCCATGGAGCAGAAAAACCAAACCATCAGGGGACTGGTTTGCCATTTCCAGGGCCATGTAAAGATGTGCTCGCTGGTACACAGGTCCTTTGGCAAGGGCAATAGCAGGTTACCTTGAATCCCAGGTTGGGACAAAAGTATACTGTCCCTTAGCCTGTCTCTCTGGATCATGATGGGGGGATCAGGTCCTTGCATCAGAATAGTGTACAACCTGGAGTGATGAGAACATGCACGCTCATTCAGGGTGTGGACAGCTGCTGGTAAGCAGCATGTCCACAGAGCCAGGAAGTGCACCTCCTGCCAAAGCTGTTACTTCAACAGTCCATTCATCTGTTCAATCAGCCATGTTGCCATAGGGCGATCTGTAAGTGGAAATGCTGTAAGTGGAAATGCTGATGGCTATCCAGGGCCTCCACCCATTTCTGTACTGTATGTCTGATCATTACAAGCCCTGATCGCTGTCGATATTGGTGGGGACACTGTAGGCTGCACACAGCTGCTATAGTCTTTTCAAGGTGGGTAGCATGCTTGCTAGGATATGCCTTCAGTTGCCCTGTGCAGGTCACTGCACAAGTCAAGGCACAGTGGCAGCCATCAGATAGAAGCAAAGGTCCTATGTAGTCACTTGCCACTGTTACACTAGGCTCCAGCCCCCGACCATCTTTCAGGTATCAGGCAGCCAGGGCCTGGGGCATTCAGGCCAGGTAGGACGTTGCTGACAGACATGTACTATGTCTTTATATCACAGTGGCAGGCCCCAGTTCTTCACTATGGCTCAAAGAGTGCATTGTCCCTGATATCTTGTTTTCTCAGGTAGCCAGTGGGCTACATCTTGTGTGGGGACTTCCTCAAGGAGACAAATGCAGGCAAGCCCATCCACCTGTGGGTTTCCAGGTGGTGTAGGTGGAGTGTGGGCATCCACGTGGTAGGCCGCTATGTGCATCCCAAGGTGCAATGGAGAATGTCCTTCCACATGTCAGCACCCCAGAGGGGATGGCCCGTACTGTCCACATCCTGGGCTTCCCACTGTAGTAGCCACATGGTGAGTCCCCTAAAGATGGCCCAGCTAGGGGCCGGGCATGGTGGCTTACGCCTGTAATCCCAGCACTTTGGGAGGCCGAGGCGGGTGGATCACGAGGTCAGGAGATCGAGACCATCCCAGCTAACACGGTGAAACCCCGTCTCTACTAAAAATACAAAAAAAATTAGCTGGGCGAGGTGGCAGGCACCTGTAGTCCCAGCTACTCGGGAGTCTGAGGCAGGAGAACGGCGTGAATCTGGGAGGCACAGCTAGTAGTGAGCTGAGATTGCGTCACTGCACTCCAGCCTGGGTGACAGAGTGAGACTCTGTCTCAAAACAAAAAACAACAAGCAAGCAAACAAATAAAAAAGATGGCCCAACTGGACTGAGTGCAGTGGCTCATGCCTGTAATCCCAGCACTTTGGGAGGGTGAGGCAGACAGATCACAAGGTCAGGAGTTCAAGACCAGCCTGGCCAATATGGTGAAACCCCATCTCTACTAAAAATCCAAAAATTAGCCAGGCATGGTGGCGGGCACATGTAGTCCCAGCTATTTGGGAGGCTGAGGCAGGAGAATCGTTTGAACTGGGGAGGTGGAGCTTGCAGTGAGCTGAGATAGTGCCACTGCACTCCAGCCTGGGTGACAGAGCGAGACTCTGTCTCAGAAAAAAAAAAAAGATGGCCCAGCTATGGGTGCACAGGGCTTTTGGATCCGGCTCATGGCGGGGGACTGTCCAGGCAGCGGGCAGCTCAGGCCATTGATTACTATGTCCTTTGCCTATACCAAGCCAGATACTCTCAGTGGACAGCTGGATGGCCACAGCTGTCCAAGTGCAAGGATTCCCTCATGATGAGCGGTCTGTGTACCAGGCCTGGAAGGAGTTGGGCCATTTTCTTCCTATACGAGGGAGGGAATCTCTATAGGTTCGGCGGCCTCTATCAAAGACTGCCCTTCAGTTGTCACGTAGATGACAGGGCCAAGCACCAAATGGAACTCTGCACTCAAAAGGCTGTTAGTCAATGTGCTCCTCTGTTAAAGGCATGCATGCCATTTGGCCATAGGCTATGTCTGGCCATTCCCAGACTTGGGTTTCTGGAAGGTATCCTTCGGCCAACCTGCTATGGGGCACCGGGTGTGTGCTAGCACAGGGACTCCCTTTAACATCCTGCACTCGTTGTCAGCCATAGAGTATGCAGCACAGAGTTATGGATCCAGATGCTATACCTAATTTCAGCCCCCTGCCACAGTTGGGACCAGAATCCTAAAGGCACATGTTTACGTCTCTGCCTTTGCCCCAGGCCCCACCCAAACCCCTCAGGGTAACTGGCTACAAATTCACGAGGGTGTCCCTGCACTAGAACTACCAAGGCTATTCGTTTTACTGCAAATACGTCTTGTTTCTAGGCCTCATCCTCCCCTCATGGACCAGTACCTATGGTCCCTCTTCTTAATTAAGCAGTCTGGGGGCTAAGGATTTGGGCCAAATGGGGAATAAAAGGACACCCATGCCCTGGAAAGCCTGAGAAAGTTTGCAGCTGCTTTGGTAGGGTAGGACGTAGGTAGACCTGCACCTTATCCATAATGGCAGAGGGAACAACTGTAGTCTTAACTGACCAGAGGACACCCAAGTATTTGACTGACAAGCCTGGACCCTGGAGTTTGTCTCTGTGGACTGCTCATCCTCTGTTTGCCAAGTGAGACAGCAAGGTGGTGGCTGCAGTTTGCAAGCTGGAAAAAGACTCAGAAGTTAGCATGAAATCACCAATGTAATTGTAAACATGTACCCCCTCCTGGGCAGTTCATCTACCAAGATCCTCAGCCACTAGACAGGGACAGAGAGTGGGGCTAGGCAAATATTCCTGGGGCAGACAGTAAAAGTCCATTGTTCTCCTTTCCAGGTGAATGCAAATTGGTCTTGACTCTCTGGGGCAATGGGAATGCTGAAGAAAGTGTTGGCTACATTGGTAACAAATGGTATGTGTCTAGCATCTCTCCTACCCTTATCAGAAGGGAGGCGATATTGGGAACAGCTGCACACATTCAGGGACCACCTTATTTAATTCTCAGTAATCTACTGTCATTCTCCATGTACCATCAGGTTTCTGTATGGGCCATACAGGGCTGTTGCATGGACTGTGTGCTGGCCTTGTGATGCCTTGCTGGGCTAACTCCCCCTTGGTCCTCGTGGTTTCATCCTGCCTCTCTCTCCCCACCAGCAGGCGGTATTGCTCTGGTGCTACTACTCACTGCTTTTGCATTCCCCTCCCCGCCCATCACATGCTTCACCACCCTAACTCTCATTTGGAATTCCCCAGCAGTTGTTTAAATGGTCAAGCCTGATAAGATATCCATTCCCAAGATATATTCTGGGATGGGAGCTATGTATATCAACAAAGTTTGGTGGCAGTCTCCCAACTTGTAAAACTAGTTCAACCTGTCTGACCTCCAAAGCCTCTCTCCATAACCATCTATTGCTGTCATAGGCCCTTGGAACCAATGGGAGTTGCCATATATGAGGCTGTATCCAGCTCCAGTATCCACTAGGGCACGCAATCTGTTCAATTAAGTGACCAATATATAATTAGTTCTACTTGTGGCCTCTGGTCCCCCAGATACCCTGGTCACCATTGCTCTTATTGGGATTTCAGGACCTTGGCCTTCATCCTAATCTAAAGGGGCCGGCACTTGCCATTGCTCTGTGGGAGGAAGGGGTAGTGGGCTGAACCTGAGACTCCTCAGTAAAGTGCTGTTCTGGCTTGAGCTTCTGCTGCAGTCCAACCAGAGCAGCAGTAGGCTGTGTATCTGTTTTCACATTAGGTGTCCCTGCCGCTACCAGCTCACCGTGCATTCATCAGCAGGTCACCCAGATAGGCCCCTTGGCTGTCTCCTTTCCTTTTATTTATTTATTTGTTTGTTTATTTTATTTTATTTTTTTTTGAGACAGAGTCTTGCTCTGTTGCCCAGGCTGGAGTGCAGTGGCGTGATCTCCGGCTCATTGCAAGCTCCGCCTCCTGGGTTCACGCCATTCTCCTGCCTCAGCCTCCTGAGTAGCTGGGACTATAGGTGCCCGCCACCACCCCTGGCTATTTTTTTTTTTTTTTTTAGTAGAGACGGGGTTTCACCGTTTTAGTCTGGATGGTCTTGATCTGACCTCGTGATCCGTCTGCCTTGGCCTCTCAAAGTTCTGGGATTACAGGCGTGAGCCACCGCACCTGGCCTCCTTTCCTTTTATGACCAGGTTGGTTACAGCTGTCCAAGTGTCTATATCAAATTCTAACTTGATCTGCCTCCTTTCACTCCCCTTTTAGCCAGGTGACCCATTCCCTGTCCTTCCCTAGGGTATCATTCTCACTACCCATGATAGTAGGCAACTACCTGACCCAGCTGGAAATAGTGAAGAACATCTTTAGCTCAATGCTTCTCAACACTGACTTCAAAGTAGAGTTAAATTAGTTTTTCAATGTAGAGTCCCATGCCCCACCGCCACCCCCAAATTTGAACTTGACTGGTATGGAGAAGAGTTGTGTATTGAATTTGGATGAAAGCATAGCCCAGGTGATTTTAATGTACAGCCAGGGCTGAGAACCACTGCTTATCTGAATCTGTGTCTGGGTTCTGTGAAAGGTTTATCTTATGCTTCTATTGTATTGACTTCTATTGAGCTGACCCTGAATTGACTCTCTTATTTGCCTGGGCTCTGACCTTTGAAAAATTGTCTTCTCTACAGGGACTCCCAACCTACTGCTAACTTAGTCTGCATTCCCCTAGTCTTCCTGAATATGGTTTTTCCTGGAGAAAACTCCTGTCAAGTCAAGAAGTGTTTCAGTAGAACCTTTGCTTCTCGTGACTAGGGCTTAATCTTCTGGTTCTTTCTTTAGTCTCTGGCTTTGAGACACTAAACAAAGAGAACGCATGGCTGTGGAAGCATCTGGGATCACAGCCCCAAGACCATAACAACATGTCTTTGGGGTTCATGCCATTGCCATGACTCCTTGAGCTGGTGATCCAAGAGGGGGCTGGAAGGTGAGTGTGGCTTGGAAGGCCCTCCAGCTCAGCCAGTGCTCTGATTACTTTGTACACCTTTGTGTACCTTGTACAAACAAGTATACAGACAGGGTGTGCAGAGTTCACGCTTTGCCTTAGTGAAATGCACTGTGACATGGGGCACATTTTTACTCTGGAATGTTTAGTCTCTAACATGGGACTCCTGGGGGTTGCCTACACTTGTTCATCATTTCATGATTAAGGAAACAAGGACAGTGTGTAGCTTCCAGAATCTAGAAACAAGGTAGAGCTCCCACAAGCTTTCATGGGAGCTCACTTTCCCTACTTTGTGTCTGTTACCCTGAGGCATGGGCTGTTCACTGTCACAGTCAAAACAACAACAACAACAAAACAAAGCGAGAACTTTCCACTTCTCAACAGCTTTGGTTAAAATCCCCAGGAGTCCTGATCTCTTGCAAGTGAGAGAGTAAAGAAAAAGTTTAGAAGTTGCGAACTCTTCCTTTGAAATTCTCATTTGCCTTTCAATGTACTCTTTTGCCTTAAAGAGGAAATCCACCTATATTGCTCAAAGCCAGGGCTGAGGGGAAAAGATTTTCAGGTCTGCAAAGCTAAGTTGGTGTTTTCAGATGATTTTCTCTTCCTTCTTAAATGTTTTTGTGATGTAGAACGATGGCTGTCTAGAGCTCAGATTCTGTGATTTGATGTATTACCCCTGGATTACAACCTGAAATATAGCTTTAAAAACCTAGATACACGTGGCAGTATATGGAAAACACAAACAAAAACCATACAAAATCAACCAACCCACAAACAAAAAGCCAACTCACAAATAGACTTATAAGTGAAGTTGTCCTCAAAAGTTATTGGATTGAATATTTGCTAAGTTAGCTAGAACTATTATTTAAAGTCGTTTTATTCATTAAATGGCACTTTGTTGATTATGCAAAGGACCCATAGAATTTAACAACAGTTTTCCGGCCCCTTTGTGGTACTGGCAGTGGTGCTAATTTTTCAAGAAACTGGAAAAGGGATTTAAAGTGAAATGTGGATTTCGGCTGCCTAGTGAAATTCAATGAAATCAATAGGAAGCTCCCGTATTTGCATTCTTAGGGCTGGAAATAGGAGGTGTCGATGCACATTTCCCAGTAATGCAACTTCAAAACGGGCTTCTTAATGGGAGATAATCAACTGCAATGCAACTTTAATGAACTCTGATGTTGGAATGCAAACCCAATCCAATATCCCATGGAAAATTATTCCAATCAATAGTCTAATTCAAAGCTTTAAGCTTGTAAACAATTACTACACTGACCAAGTCTGCCTTTTCAGATGTTCACCCATGGAGGTGGCCATCCTTCTCAGGGTTACCGCCTCTCGCGGCATGGCATAGTGTTGGCTAACTGCTTCTGCTGTCATCCTTAACAAGAATGCTATTGAGCTTATTAGAAAACTCATCTGAGTTCATGTAAAAGAATAAGAGGGGGAAAGCCCTTCTCAGCCAACCTCAACTCCAGTTTTATTAGGCATTCATCTCTCCATGGAACAGCTCCCTCAGTCCTTCATTCAAGCCTTGGGCAGCCTTTCTTACTTTCCTCAAACCCTAATGAATCTCCCTTGGCCCCTCTGCCTCGGAAAATGGGGCTATTTGCTCTGCATCTACCGTTTCAAGTGGGACTCCCTTCCACGGTTCCGTGGCCTCTTATGCTTCCTTCAGAGGTCCCTGGAGAAAGGGGCCAGCTTCAGAGCACTCTTCCTTATGGTATAAAGCTACTTCCTGCATTCACTTCCCACCACGCCTTTTTAGGCATGTTCTGCCATCAGTGGGTCTCAGATATCTTTTTGGCTCTTTTCTTGATGAAGTTCCTCGGTGCCCAAGTAAAGCAGGCAGTTGAATATGTAGGTCTGGACCTCAGGAGAGACCTCACAGCTGGAGACGTGGGTTTTGATCATCCCCATGGGAGTCACTAATTGACATCATAGCTGAGAGTGAGATTGTCAGCTAAAGAGATGGAAAATAGGAATAAATTTCCACAAGACTCTAAATCCTCTGGAAGGTGTGGACAAGCTCCATGAAGCCTGGTCTGCATGTGGGAGAGAGAGAAGAGAGACAGAGAGAGAGACAGAGAGAGACAGAAAGAGAGAGAGAAAGTATAGCAATTGAGAACCCACACGACGCAGAGAATGCTTAGAAAAAGCACAGGAAAAGAACGTGGTGCAGCTTTTCCTTCACTAATGAGGAATACAGGTTATGACGCCTTCTGAAGGGTGTTTTGGAAGCAAACAAGGCCTTCTGTAGCAGTTAATTTATAAAGTTTTATAGACTTCATATTGAACAACTGTTCTTAGCATAAATGCATAGAGAGATGAAGACTAGGCAATACCGGCCTTATAACAATAAGGGGTCATTGCAGCTCCGTTGGTGCAGTTTGTGGTTCACAAGCCACATATGATGCATACTCTAGGATCCAGACTTGAGATGAAGAGAGACCTTCCCAAGCCACACTGGTTAATGGTTAGCCCCTCTCGACTCCCAGTTCCTTAGAGAAAAAGAATTGGAGGTATGTGTCAAAACCCACCATGTAGATTTTATAGTTCATTTTGTGTAAGTAATCACAGTATGCATAGTAAATTGAATCTGGGTTGCCAGACCTAACAAATAAAAATATAAAATGCCCAGTGAAATTTGAATTTCAGATAAACATTGAATAATTATTTTAGATGTAAGTACATCCCATGCAATATCCATCTTGTATTTTATCAACAGTCTCAAACTGAATCTATTCTCATTAGAGGGTTATATTCAACGTATTTTTATCCTCATAAGGGCCCAAGGTAAAGACCCTCTATTTTCGTTTGAATTGATTAAGTGTCCTCAATAGCTCCACCACAGATTATTTCTCCAATTTCTGTATACAAAACTCTATACCCCTGTATACCTATGGCTTAAAGGAACACTCTAGATTTTTACCTCCGAAGTCTGCTAGATGCTTCATGTGCTTTTCTTTCTTTTTGTTTTTTTTGTCTTCCCTCCCCCAGTCTCCAACTGCCTTTTCAGACGGTCCCTTGCTTCCCAAGGCGAGCCTCCTTTCATCAGATTTCCTGTTTCACACCCACAGCTGGGAGCCAGCCTTGCCACTTCCAAGTTGTAGGTGACTTCAAGGATCATGGCCAAGATAGTGCCCTGAACCCCACTTACTCGGTGAGCAGGACAGATATGATAGATCCTCCCTAACTATTCAAGTCCATATTTCATGCCCACAGCAGTCGAGGTCAGGAGAGAAGCTGCTCTTCCAGAACGCTGTCTCATGAGGGCTGAGTGCTACAAGATTTTTCACAGTGAAGGAGGCTCAGACTCCGCCTGGTGGGTCGTGAAGAGCTAGTGCTTAGTGATCTCGTGGTTAAAGCAGAGGCCTGCACCGCTTGGTGAAACCATTTTACACTATTTTATTTTATAAATACTAGAAAGGAGGGGGTTGCACATTTTTCTCAGGAGCTCTAGACTGAAGCTCCAAGCCTAATTCCAAAGAACCTTTTCATATTTATTCACCCTGAAATAAGAGATTTTAATTTGAGCTGACAATCTGACATTTCATCAGAATTAAAATCATGTAAAATCAATTCATGTTACCAGGATTGTTTATTACAGAGAAGGAATAAAAACACACACACACACACAAAAAATAGCCCAACAGTGGCAGATCTCACTAGTGGTTATATAGAGAAGACACCTTTCTTTGCTACTGAGGTAACAAATCCACCTGGTACCTCTGAAACCTCTCTCCTTGGTCATCTCTATGATGTTATCGCCACATTTATTGTGACCTGGAACCCTTTGAGTACTGTTCCTGGTCCTTAGAGGCACTTTTACCCCTGCCCAGGCTGGCAGTGATAGATGTCATGTCTTATTCAACCAGAGGTTATTTCAACCAGAGTTCTGCTAAACTGTTCTACCAGTTTGGTACCTGGGTATAGTTTCTGCAGTGGCTCAGGATGGGTTAGATCCAGGCAGGATTAGGGCGAGCTCCAGGAACCACTCCCAGCTAGTTAAAACATTATTTCCATGTGAGCTAATGCCATTCCTACAGCTTTTCATGGAAACAGCTCAGCATTCTCTAGGAACATCTGGAGTGACTCCCCCTGCACCCCACCAAGTGTGAACACTGTGGGAGACTTTTACTTCTGGTGACTCTTTGCCCTGTAGATGTGAAGATCGTTGTGACTGCATTTATCCATGTGGACAAATGAGTTCGTACATGTAAAAATCTTTGAGGCTGAGGCCAAACAAGGCCCCTTTCAGAAACGCAGACTTTTCCCACCCTTCATTCCTTGTAGCTCACAGCTATTTTTACAGCAGCGCTAGAGTCTGAAGTTTTGGGAAGAAGCCAAATGTTTTGGGTGTGTCTGTACAAACTCAAAGATCTTTGGAAAAATGCAGCAAAACAACTTTCTTTCCCCTGGCTTCTAAGCATTTCTGTTAATCTGTATAATCTATGTGAGTCTAACATGAAATTGTTTTACATTTTGGGGGATAGGCCATGTTTTAATATTCTCTGTAATCTTGCTTTTCCATCACTCTTGAGCCTTTTATTCTACTGCCAAATCATTGACCTGTCTAACCTTTGCTGCAGGAATAAACTCTGACCTTCACGGAAATTTTACCACCTCAGTAAAGGAAAACTTTAGCTCCAGCTAAGCCTAGAATCCTGCAATGAAGGGAAGCTGAAATGAGATTTTTATTGGAATAAGGTACACTCTAATGGTTTACTCAAAATCAACATTTAAAATAATTTCTTTTGTTAAAAAAATGTCTCTAGGGTTATTATATTGAAATATGTATCATTAGATAATGTCTGGAATTAGACTATAAAAAGAGTAAAAAAAAAAATAGTCTGGGCGAGGTGGCTCACATGTGTAATATCAGCACTTTGCGAGGCCGAGGCAGGCGGATCACCTGAGGTCAGGAGTTTGAGACCAGCCTGGCCAACATGGTGAAACCCCATCTCTATTGAAAATACAAAAAATTAGCCAGGTGTGGTCGTGCACACCACCTGGGCGGGACTCCCTGTAGTCCCAGCTACTCGGGAGGCTGAGGCAGGAGAATTGCTTGAACCCAGGAGGCGGAGGTTGCAGTGAGCCGAGATTGAGCCACTGCACTCCAGCTAGGCAACAGAGCAAGACTCTGTCTCAAAATAATAATAATAATAATAATAATAATAATAATAAACAACTCAGTGTTTTCTCATAGTGCACAGATCCTAATTTCAAATCTCACAATCTTATAATAATGACTATTATTCTTAATATCACTAATATGAAAAAGCTACTTCATGAGTTAGTCTTTCTCTTCCCTACCTACCCAATTCACTAAATATGCTGTGATAATGCTTTTACAAACGTTTAATTTCATGAGCTATGGAGGCTTTATTAAGATGGGCGTGATTCCAAGTACCATAGAAAAAGATTTTCTTTTATGGACAGTATCAAGTCCTACTATTATACGTATTTGCCAAAGTGTTATTTGATTTGCAGGGAAGGCTTTACATATCAACTTGATGTCAAAGAGTCATTAGCCGATACAAAAGGTAAAACAGAGTCTCCAGTAGTTAAGTTCCGATTCTGGATCAAGTTCTTGGCTACTGTTAACAGGGTTGCTGGAGCTGTCCCATGGAAGAGCAGAGTGAGGCCATCTTTCCAGCCCCACTGTCTGAGATCTCTGGAATGTGGAGTAGCAATCATTAGCAGCTGGCTGATAAAATGAATTCAGGGTCAACAGGTAAAATACTATTAGCGTCAGCCCCTTCACCCACACATTCTCTTACTGGTGTTTCAGGACCTATCTTCTCTCCATCAAAAGCAGGAGAAGGCTGGGCACAGTGGCTCATGCCTGTAATCCCAGCACTTTGGGAGACTGAGGCTGGCAGATCGCTTGACCTCAGGAGTTTGAGACCAGTCTGGCCCACATGGTGAAACTCTGTATCTACTACAAACACAAGAAATAGCCTGGCGTGGTGGTTGTGTGCCTGTAGTACCAGCTACTCAGGAGGCTGAGGCACGAGAGTCATTTGAACCTGGGAGGCGGAGGTTGCAGTGAGCCGAGATCCTGCCAATGCACTCCAGCCTGGGTGACAAAGTGAGACTCTGCCTAAAAAAAAAAAAAAAAAAAAAAAAAAAAAAAAAAAAGTCTGTTGAGAACCTACTATATGCCGTGAGATATTTCAAAAAGAGGAAGACTGGGTCTGCCTTGCGTTGCTGCCCAGTCTTTCCAGAGAGCTAACACTTTGACACAAACTCCGAGACTGGTCAGAATATGTCTACCTGCTGACGAGTAGTTCATGATATTTATGCTCTAGGATAGGGCATCATGATGATCACAGTCCCTTGGGGAGTTTGTTAAAAATGCAGACCACTTGTACGTCAGCCCCTGGAAGTTCTGATTTAGTGAGTGTGGCACAGGGCTCGGGAATCTGCATTTTTCACAAGTGCTTGTGGTTTCCGGATGCTACCGATCAAAGCTGTAGCATTTACATTAGCTTTCATCTGTTAAGAAAATATTAGGCCAGAGAGACTGGTCCCAGCTAATAAGATTTGCTCAGAATCCATACACTGTAAGATAGCCCTGAGGATTAATGGACTTAAAAAAATGCATACATACATCCATCTGTATAGACAAATTAAGGTACCTGCATGGATAGTCACCAGTTTGATTTCAGTTTGGAAAATATTAATACCCTTTGGTAAATGTCCCATATGATAATTACTTTTTTTATTATTTTATTTTATTTTTGAGACAGAGTCTCACTCTTTCGCCAAGGCTGGAGTACAGTGGTGCGATCTCAGCTCACTGCAACCTCTGTCTCCCGAGTTCAAGTGATTCTCCTGCCTCAGCCTCCTGAGTAGCTGGGACTACAGGCGCACACCACCACGCCTGGCTAATTTTTGTGTTTTTAGTAGAGATGGTGTTTCACCATGTTGGTGAGGCTGGTCTCGAACTCCTGACCTCGTAATCCGCCCGTCTCGGCCTCCCAAAGTGCTGGGATTACAGGCGTGAGTCACTGCGCCCGGCCATATGATAATTATTTTAAGAGGGAAAAAACAGCAGGAAGCTGTTCTCAAACTCTTTCACCTGGATTCTAAAAATCACTCAAGTGTATTGTGAAGACCTGTGACAGAAAGTCTCCATGTTACATATCCATAAGGAGGTTGTATGCGTTTAAGGAAGGGGAGAATAAGAAGAGCTCTGAAGAGTTTAAATTCGGTCATTTGCTTCTCCAACAGTGCGTGAAGTGCAATTGTTCTCACTGAGTGTGGGAGGGTGTTCAGACCCCCGAAAGAGCGGGTAGCGTATTCTTGACACTAACATTTCATTTCCAATGTTTGGCAGTGCTATTTTCAGAGTTTCTAAACTGGCATAGGTTTGAGTTGGCTCCTAGTTAGTGAAGGTGGAATATGTTAATAGATTCAGGTGGTGTGACCTAAAGGCAGGTGACTCTTATATTATAGATAAAACCTCTGACTTTCAAAATGTCTCCACCCTCCCCCCCAGCCTTCCACACTCCCTGTAAATTGGCCATAATTTCTTAAGTTCCTATAAGAGAGAACAGTGCCTTCCTCTAAAACTCCCTGAGCTGCATCGGCATATGGACCGAAATGCATGCTGGGCGCAGGAAACAGACCTCAGACCTTACCTTAATATTCTTATTCAGTGGTGCTGGATAAAGCCAGGAATTTGCATTTTAACAAATGCCCAGGAAGTTTCTGATGAGGGTGATGCTTGGACTACATTTTGACACATTCTACATAAAGATATGCATGCCTGAGGTTGGATCCTTTCTTCAGAAGAAGAGGGAACCCTGGGCCCATAAATCATGGTGAAGGCAGAGATATGGAAGCTCAGGGTATAATACCACCTCCTTTGCTGTTTTTCTCAAGATTAGCTTTTGATAATCCTCTATATTAGACAGCTGTTTAAAATACAGAAACAGATGACAAAGAATAGGCAAAGAGCTTCACCTTCTTCAACTCAGTATGGATGAGATCATAGGATGGGACGGCTTTTTATCAGAGGAGCAGGGTTCAAAGGCTTTATGTTTGTAACTCAGGGACTAAACATTAGCTGCGGTTGGTCTGGAGCATGAAGCACCAGCCACCGGCCAAGCCTCCCAGCTCAGCTGGGGGAATCCACTCTTCTGCCTTCTTTCTTCATCAAGAACATGCACTTTTGGAGTTCTGAGATCCCAAGTGCTCTGCCGTGAGAAAGATGGGGACTGGGCTTGTGACTTTTGACAAGGAAAATGCTTGGCAGGAAATTTACTTTCCATCAGGCTTTCCAGGAGCAGTGAGGGCCTCTGAAGGCCTGAGGGAGTGGAAATGGACTGGTCCTGAGTTAGAAGGGACAGGCCTTCCTGGTCAGGATTGAGGCGCCCAGGAAGAGCTGAAGCTGGATGACCTCAAGAGATGAGCCATCCAGGAGAAGATGCTGGAGCCCTTCCATGCAAAGCTGAGAGGTGAGTTCAAGGCAGAGTGGGGGCACAATTGGAGCCCACAGGAGGAGGGCCATGGGCCCTGGTACAGGAAGCTTCTCTGCTTCTCTCTGGTATCTACATGGGTCACAGGCTGATACTCATAAGAGTCGCTAGTTATGTAGTAAGTCCTCAAGTCAAGCAAAATGAGATATCCCCTGATACATTGACTCCCAACACTTAATCCCAATGATTTCTATGATACATGGACTATATTTGTGCCAATAAGGCTACAGTAACTTAGTTTGCAGGTAAAAATCCCTATTTGTGTACACATAACTTATTTTAGAGCATTCATTTGATTATAAGTTTGAAATCAGGTTTAGGGGCCAATTATGAGAAATGGAAAAAATAAACTTTTATGTTTTCAGACAGGGTCTCACTCTGTCACCCAGGCTGGAGTGTAGTGGTGTGATCATAGCTCATGGCAGCCTTGACCTCCTGGGCTCAAGCAATCCTCCTATGTAGCTAGGACTACAGGTACACACCACCATACTTTGCTAATTTTGAAATTCTTTTGTAGAGGTGGGGGTCTTGCTGTATTCCCAGGCTGGTCTTGAACTCCTGGCCTCAAGCAATCCTCCTGCCTTGGTCTCCTAAAGTGCTGGGATTATAGGCATGAGCCACCATGCCTGGCTTTCTTTTCTTTCTTGATAAAGGCTATTGTGCCTTGGAGTTAACTTTGTTGGTTTAAGAAATAAACAATATGATAGGTGAAAAGAGCTAACTTGTTCTGTAAATAGTAGGCATTGTCTCAGGTGTTGGGAGAAACGGGAATTAAAAGGTGGTAACTTAGAAGATTTAAGAGATCTTCCTAATCTAAATCATTAGTTTCATAGATGAAGATGTGATATTCTAGTGTGGTCAAGTGATTTGCTCAGGTAGAGCAGCCTGTGGAACCCAAGCCTTCAGCTGTGGTCCACTGTTTTACTACTGTTTATATTCCAGGCCATATTGGGCACAGAGTAAATTGTGTCTACACACCAGGACTTCCGCTGCCAAAGCCGCAGACTCAGAAATGGTAGATGAGGAGACACAGGAGAGGTCATCAAGGCCTCCGGTCATGCTTTTACAGAGAAGGCAAAGCGGTTTGGAGAAGGGAGGGAAGCGGAAGAAACTACCATCAGGTAGAGCAACTAAGAACAGAACTAGTGTCAACAGGAAGTTGCAACAAAGTGCTGTAGGAAGGAATCACATTCGGGAATTGCAGGAGGTTTTAGGAAGAAATAGCATCACTTGAAAGGACCCTGAAGAAAGAAAGGGATAAAAAAGTCAGATGGGGAAGCAAGGGAAGGGATAAGAGCTCAGAATGCTGTAGAAACGCTTGAGATGTTTGTGGCCTGGTTCGTTGTCACAGATAAAGCTGGGGGCTGGGCATGGGGCTGTTGTATGTCAGTCTCCAGGTGTGTCACAGTGTGACACTGATGTGATCGGACAGGTGAGTGCTATGATCAAGCCCATGTTTTAGGAGGATTCATCTAGAAGCAACAGATAGGATGGATACACGCAGGGCAAGAATGGAGTTTGATTCTTGCTGTAGTAAAGGGAAGTGTGAATGAGGACCTGAACTGGGGCAGTGGCAATAATTACCTTTGGGACACACAAGCTGGAAGTGAAGCTGCATCCAGTCAGGGGACATGATGAGTTTGGTTTTGGACCTAGTGCATTTGAGATGCTGACAGGCTGTCCCCATGGGAATGTCCAGCTGGCAGCGGGGAAAATGAGCCTCATGCTAGGAGCACTGGATTAGAGAACAGATCCTAAGGAGCTCCTGTGTTTAAGGCCAGGGGAAGGAGAGGGATGAGGGAAGGAGACAGAAAAGGACACATCCCATGTGTGAGGGAGCACTGAAATACAGCATCACAGAAGCTAAGGGATCAAAGAATTTCAAGGAGGAGGAGGAGGCAGTGTCACCTACTACAGCAAGACCAGGGCTCATGATCCCTGGGGCTAGGGACATTGTTGGTGTCAGCCATACAGGCAGTGTGTGCAGAACAACTCAGACCCTAGGCATTGAAGCAAAGGAGAAATTTAAGCTTAGGCCAAGGGAGTAGTATAGTTGAGGGAAGGATTTTAAATATATATATATATATACACACACACACACACACACACACACATATATATATATATATTCTTTTTCTTTTCTTTTCTTTTCTTTTTCAAGTTGGAGACTAACTCTTGTCACCCAGGCTGGAGTACAGTGGTGCAATCTCGGCCCACTGGAATGTCCACTTCCCAGGCTCAAGCAATTTTCCTGTCTCAACCTCCCAAGTAGCTGAGATTACAGGCATGCACCATCACGCCCACTTAGTTTTTTTATATTTTTTGTAGAGATGGGGTTTCGCCATGTTGGCCAGGCTGGTCTCGAACTCTTGACCTCATGTGATCCACCTGCCTCGGCCTCCCAAAGTGCTGGGATTACAGGCGTGAGCCACTGCACCCGGCCTTTTAAATATACGTTCATTCATTTATTCATAGACATTAGTGATGGAAAGACATAGCCTGTCTGTCAGTGAGGGATAAGGAGAGAGTGCAGAAACTGAAGATATGAGCCGGCTGTGTCTGTGGAAATGGTTCAAGAACGGTCGAAGAAGGTGGAATAAAGAAAAAACCTTGGCTCAGGAGAGGCCCACTTTTCCTTCAGAGACAAGATGGAAGCTGCTGGTAAAGCTACAGAGGAAGTTAGAAGAAATAAGATGTTGTTGGCCAGGTGCGGTAATCCCAGCCCGTAATCCCAGCACTTTGGGAGGCCGAGGTGCGCAGATCGCTTGAGTCCAGGAGTTCGAGACCAGCCTGGGTGATGTGGCAAAACCCAGTCATACAAATATTAGCCAGGCACGGTGGTGTGCGTCTATGAGTCCCAGCTACTGGGGAGACTGAGGGTGAGTTTGGAGGCAGAGGCTGCAGTGAGCCGAGATTGTGCCACTGCACTCAGGCCTGGGTGACAGAGTGAGACCCTGTCTCAATAAAAATAAAAAATAAAAAGGTGTTGTTTCGTGGGTGCAGAATTTCAGTTTGAAATGATGAGAAGTGGCCAGGCACTGTGGCTCATGCCTGTAATCCCAGCACTTTGGGAGGCTGCGGTGGGTGGATCACCTGAGGTCAAGAGTTTGAGACCAGCCTGGCCAATGTGATGAAACCCCGTCTCTACTAAAAATACAAAAATTAGCCTAGCATGGTGGCGGGCGCCTGTAGTCCCAGCTACTCAGGAGGCTGAGGCAGGAGAATTGCTTGAACCTGGGAGGTGGAGGTTGCAGTAAGCTGAGATCATGCCATTGCACTCCACCCTGGGTGACTAGAGCAAAACTCTGTCTTAAAAAATAAAAAGAAAAAAATGATGAAAAGTTCTGGAAACGGACAGTGGTGGTGGTTATATACCATGTAAATGTCCTCGAGGACATTGAAAGGTACACTTAAAATGGTTCAAATGGCAAATGTTATGATATGTATATTTTAGCACAATAAAAAGAGAGAGAGAGAGAAAGGATGGCCTTAAGTTTTCAGTTAAGTAGAGGGTGAGGGTGAGGGCTGAGAGGTGGGCCCTTTGTGCATGAAGATTCAGTGAGAAGAGCTTTTGAGCACCCGTGTCAGGGAATCCATAGCAAGCCCAGGAGAACTGGGGGCCAGAATGGGCCAGTCGCAGGGTGGAGATAAGTGAGCCTCCTTGCTTGGTAAATCCTAATCCTATCATGACCCTTCTTTACTTAAATCTCATCAATGACTTCTCATTTTTCTGAGGATAAAATTCTAGCTTCTTACCAAGACCTCTCAGGCCAGGCATAAGCGGAGCCCTGCCCTGCCCTCCCACCCTGTCCCATACCACTGTTCCCTGAAAGTCCTTGCTTCAGCCACATGGGCCTTTGTGGGCCTTCAAACGTGTCAGGCGCGTTCCCTCCCCAGGGCTTTTGCAAATGATGCTCCCTCTCATCCTTCTGGCTTCAGCGTGAACGCCCCTCCTGAGCAGTGCCTCCTCAGCCCACTGCTGTTGGAATGGCCTCCCTCTTTCCATCCTCCTTCATCCCAGCATTGGTCCACGTCCTTCACAGCCCTGGTCACATTGTGCAATGGTGTATGTATCTGTGTGTCATCTGTTCAGTGGCTGTCCCTCTACTAGTCTGTAAATGTGATGGATGTAAGGACCTCTGGGTCTGTCCTGACTCGATCTCCAGTGCCCAATAAAGCTTTACAAAACTTAGTAAACATTGGTTGAATGAATGAATGAATGAATGGACCAATCATCTTGACTTTTCATAACCATGTCCAGCAGCCCAGGCATGGGAGAAAAGAAAGCAAATGGTGGTGATAACACCAGACCAGGACTGAGAGTGGGGAGGGTAAGGAATTACCGCTGTAAGGAAGAACCCTGCCAATGAATGACCCATTCTGAAGCCCAGGTTGGCAAGGGCAGTAATTGCAGCCAAGAAGAGGGAGGTGGGCTGGATGAGAGAGGTCATCTCAACAAGTGAAGGAATAGACATTCGTCATGCCCAGGTTTGTAATGAAGTGTTTCAGTATGCGTGAATGTGCATGAGAAGTTGTCGGGGGGACTCTCTGGATTCAAATGAAATGGATATATGAACCCACTAAGACCTTGAATAGACTGACTGAGACGAAAGTACCCAATCAAAGAAGAGATGCAAATATGCATGTTTATTTCATATTTATGCTCTGCACAGCAAATTGAGAGTTGTCAGGCCAAGGAGCCCATTAGATTCATGCTCCAATTTACTCTGTGCCCAATATGGCCTGGAACATAAACAGTAGTAAAGGCAACTATTGAGCACTTGCTCTGAATCAGCGCTCGCACTTCACACATTAGCTCATTTAATCCTCACAATAGCCCTCCAGGGTAAGTAATTTTCTGAAGATCAGAAAACCAGCAAAGTGGTGGAGCCCCCATTAAACCCAGACCTCTCTGCCTGCAGACACTGGGCTTTTCCCATTCAGCTAGATTGTTACCAAGCATATGAGCCTTCACATTCATAGTCGCTGCTATTAAGGAGATAACAATCCTAAAGCAATTGCAGAGGGGATTGAAATTGAAGGTAAACTCTTAGGAGGTTTACAGAACACACATCTTCTATGTGTTCATGTGAGACAAATAGTTGACCCAGCACACAACATTTATTACCAAATTACTTGAATTTGAGCCTAAAATCTTTTCTTTTGCTAAGGAGTCTTTAAAAATATCTTGCCTCGAAATGGATCTTAGAGTAATTCCTTGATTACTTGATTGGAAAACCTGCATGAAAGTACCACGCATGGAGTCCCATTTATAGCCATTCTTTCTCCCCTTTTTGAGCACCAAATGCTATCTTTGGCATTCTGCAGATTGAACATAAGGTGTTGCCTTCGGGGCCATAAAATGAGAGTGACAATTTTCTGCTCCACTTAATGCTATACCCAATTTTAGTTTTCTGTTTGTTAAAAAAAAAAAAAAATTATTAGGACCTGTAGTATAGGGAGAAGCCTTTGGGTGGGGTTTTGTTGAAATTTCTGCTTGGTAGCTTGGAAGGAAAAAGGCAGATCAAAGAGAAGTAATGTGAGGAAATGTAAATATGAGGGTTGGTGGTGGTGGTGACCCTGGGGGAAGTGGCTTGGAGAGGATGATGAAATGCCATTCCATCTGACAGCAGATTTCCAAAGAGAAGTATATTTTCACCACTGGCTCACATGTACATAGTTAATGGAATGGATTATTTTTGCAAAAATGAGTTCAGAAAATCTACTTTGATAATTTTCATTCAATCTGCTTTGCTTTCCTGTTGATGTCAATATTTTCCAGCATAGGCAAGTGCTCATAAGACACACAGAGGGTGCAGTCCTAGACAGGAAGCCTTCAAAATCAGTCTCCTTTGTGCAAGGCAGAGACACTTCCATTTGGGATCTGCTAGAATAGTTTTGAATCCTGGCAATAACAATCATGGCCCCAAAAGAAATTAACTTGAACTTCAAGAGATTTCTGTCCCCTTTCCCAACTCTTGCTGAACTGGTTCGTAAATGATCTTATAAGCAATAAAGATATTAATATGGTTAAGGGTTGAATGGAGAATTGCCATTGCATGGCAGGAGTGTTGATGTTATGGCTCCCTGCTTTATTTTTTCTTATTTTCATTTATATCTGTACTGCTCTTGAAGTGACAGCAACATACATTCAACAGATTAGTGTTAAGAATACAAGGCCAGGCACGGTGGCTCATAACTGTAATCCCAGCACTTGGGGAGGCCGGGGCAGGTGGATTGCTTGAGCTCACGAGTTCAAGACCAGCCTGGGCAACATGGCAAAACCCAGTATCTGTGAAAAAACACACAAAAAAAGAGCCGGGCATGGTGATGCATACCTGTGGTCCAAGTTACTCAAGAGGCTGAGGTGGGAGTATCACCTGAGCCCAGAAGGCGGAGGCTACAAGGAGCTGAGATTGTGCCACTGCACGAATAGAAAAGAATACAGTAGAATGGCTTTGCAAGACTCATGGGTTTAAATAATCCCTCTCGTCTTCATCACACCATAGCTGTGTGGGAAGGAAATTAAGCTATTAATAACACAAGATTAGGACAAGACTTACCCAGACAGGAGTGACTGAAAAACAACACATTTTGCTTTTGCTTTTAGTCATAAATAATGAAGATTTCTATGTGTTACTATGAGACTCTCACACCTCCCTGTAAGCATAAAGCTGACCGTGAACAACCTGTGGGAAGCCGCTTGTGGTTTCAGTGGATACCCACATTCTTCTATCCGTGATTTTAAAATACAAAGATGTATTAGTTTGCTAAGGCTGCTGTCATAAAATACCACAAACTGGGTGGCTTCGACAACAGAAATGTATTGTCTCACAGTACTGGAGGCTGGAAGTCTGAGATCAAAGTGTTATGGGATCTGTTCCTTTCAGGGCCGGTGAGGGCGACTGTGTTCCAGGCCTCTGCCCTGGCTTCTGGTGGTTTCTGCCAATTGTTGGTGTTCCTTGGCTGGTAGAGGCATCACCTGGATCCCTGCCTTCATCCTCACAAGATGATCTCCCTGTGTGCCTGAGACTGTATCCAAATTTCCCCTTTGTATAAGGACAGCAGTCAGATTCGCGTAGTGCCTTCCCTAATGACCTCATTCTAACTTGATTTTACCACCACACCAACTCTGTCTCCAAATAAAGTCACAATTGGGGTGGGGGACACAATTCAAACCACAACAAAAGAGTTGGCCTCTTGATTTAGGAGCTGATGAGCTAGTTTATTGTATAGGCTCTTGATTTCTCCTTTGTATTTTTTTTTTTCCTGCATAGTTTTGTGTAAGAAGAGTTAGATTAAGAAAAGGGGAAAGATGAAGTCGAAGCCACGGTCTCTCACACTGTTGCACTGAGCTTTGGTATCAAGCCGGGGGTCAAAATGGGGCTTTTAGTTCATGGTGTGTGCGGATGGCTTCTTGTCACAGTCGTAGACACAGAGTGGTGGCTGCATGAAGTCTAGAATGCCAGACCTAATTACAAATGACAGTGATGAAGTCAGGATTGTGATCCAATTTAAAATGAGGACCCACAACATACAATATATCCTAGTGATGCTCACTGCTGTGCGATTCAATCATTTGACAGCTCCATCCAGTGTGCGGCCATGGCTGGTATTGCTTTAGGCTGTAAGGGTGTGAAGGTGGAGACCTCAGGGGGCCCCCACTCCATGGGGCAAAGCTGGGGCATCCCTGCCCGGAGGCGCAGGGCCCAGCACAGTGCTGACGTACTGTCTGTGCTTACTATAGATTGTGGAACATTGAGCACATGGGGACAGAGCTGACTGGCTTCCTATTAACCAACATTCTTGCTCACGGGTCAGAAGGTGATGTGGCTCTTATAGAAACTCACCCCAGACATCCCCACACCATTATTCCTTCTCACCCATTCTCAAGACCTCACCCGTGTGAGACATGTCTACTTTGCTTCATCTTCCCATCTCAGTAACTTATTTTAAGATAAATCATTTTAGCAGCTTTCTCCTAGGGAAATTATTCTGAAATTTCGAGCAACAGCATTTTTCCAGAACATTCTAAGACTCAGCAGTAACTTTTTAAGGGGGAAGACGTTTAAAAAAGAAATTTCGTTTTACTAACTGCCACACTGCATAGCTTTTCTAGGGTTGTGGTTAGGATTACGGGAGAGAGGCACCAGAGTGGATTACAACACAGGGCTGACCTTTTACCACCCGGCTGAAGCTCGAAAAACAAAACCAAATCCCATCTTACTAACCATACCTGCGTCTTTTCTGGGAAATACCCCAGAATACAAGAATACAAGTTTGTTTGTTTTTTAAAATGGTTTTCCTTCCCTGGGAGAACAATCCTGAAACTTAAGTCAATAAAGTTCTCATGCTACATAAGCATTTTGCCTTCTCGGGTCAGACTTGAGGCCTTTTTCCCCGCTTTTTCTCGAACATACATCAAGTGCCTTAGATCATGGTGCATCCTAGGCAGGTTACGCAATTTTAATCTCTTAAATATGAAAATAAAAGACATAATCAGAGCAAAAACAGGACATTTTATTTTTAAACCAAAGGAAGCCAAAACAGCAACAGAGAAGAAAGGAAATTAATTAGGACCATCTCTGGGGCCAAGGTGCATTTGCCCTAGTTCTTTTTTTTACTTTTCCCACTGTTTTTCTTCCTCCCCATTCCACAGCACTCAGCATCTTCTATCTTGTCTCCCTTGGTGTAGCTCTAGCGTTCTAATTCTATCCCATCTTCTTCCACTGAAATAATGAAATTTTAAAGACAAAATTAAGTGAATGTCTTTGTAGCAATGTACTTCCCCCTCTGGAGAATAAAAGGGGGCTTTGGAGATACGGCAATGCTTAACTCAGTGAACGAATTGCTTGCTGATGGGGTCAGGTCACGTGGGGCCAAGGTGGCAGAGGTGACTTTGCCTACTGATACTGGCCGTGTTAAGAATAATAGCTAATATATACTCAACATCTATTACCTGGCTTATATGTTAGCTTGTTTCTATTTTATAACAGCCCTGAAATGTAAAATGGTTTTATTTTACAAGAGAGGAACTTGAGGGTAAAACGGAATTAAGTTTGTTGGCAACCTTGTTAGAGTTGGAAAGGGAACCCAGGTCTTTTTGACTGAGACATTCATCATCACCGTATAGCTAGTAACGATGGGAGGAGAACCAAGAGAACAGGGAGGCAGATACCACTTAGTGCACTTGAAACAGAGTTACTTAAGATTCAGAATGTGAACGTGTCAGGGAAAGTCATTATGTCCTAGTGTTTTCCATTCTCCTTTAGCCATGGGTGAGGGTGAATTTAGACATGATTACAGACGAGGCCTGGGGAAAGGTGAAAACCTCAAATCTATCCATGCAATGGAATACCATTCAGCCTTCAAAAAGAAGATCTTGCTGTATGTAATAATGAGTGAATCTGGAGGGTATTATGCTCAGTGAAATAAACTAGTTACAGAAAGATAAACACTGTGGCCAGGCGCATTGGCTCACACCTGAAATCCTAGCACTCTGGGAGGCCAAGGCGGGTGGATCCCAAGGTCAGGAGTTTGAGACCAGCCTGACCAACATGGTAAAGCCCTGTCTCTAGCAAAAATACAAAAAATTAACTGGTTGTGGTGGCAGGCGCCTGTAATCCCAGCTACTAAGGAGGTTGAGGCAGGAGAATTGCTTGAACCCAGGAGGCGGAGGTTGCAGTGAGCCAAGATCACACCACTGCACTCCAGCCTGGGCAACAGAGCGAGACTCCATTTTAAAAAACAAACAAACAAAAAAAGAAAAGATAAAAGGAAGATAAACACTGCGTATTCCACCTCTATGAGGTACCTAAAATAGACATACTCATAGAAGCAGAGAGTAGAATGGTGGTTGGGGGGAAGATCGAGATAGGGAGTTGTGAACCAATGTGTATAAAGTTTCAGTTATGCAAAATTAGTAAGTTCTGGAGGTCTACAGTACAACATAGCACCTATAGTTAACAATCCTGTCTTGTACACTTGAAAGTCTGTTAAGAGAGTAGATCTCATCTTAAGTATTCTTACCACAATAATAACACAAAACAAACCCTCAAATGTGCATGAATGTTCCCCAGCAATGAGATGGGATTTAGGAGGCAGGCAGTGGTGGAGAAAGTCAATGATTAGTTGGAGTCGGAGTGAGAGATTAGTGGGCAGAGTGTCAGAGAAGGACACAGGACATGGAGGGGATTGGAGAGAGAGAGTAGCCACAGGGATCTAGGGTTCCGTGCAGGGAGACGACAGAAAACAAGGGCAGTGATGAAGTAACTTGTCTTCTTGTGACTCTCAGCCTCTCCTTCTTGCTGGTTGCCTCCCGCTGACAGCATGTCTTGTACCTCCGCCTGTCATGCCTGATTCCAAGAAGGATAAAGGAAGGTGCCAGCTATGTTTGTCCCTTTCTATCAGGCAAACACTATCAGTGACACCCCTAGCATACTTGTGCTTAGGTCTTATTGGCCAGAACTATGACTCATGGCCACCCAAGGCTAAAAAGGAGGCTAGGAAAACAAGTCAATCAACTGGGATTATACCTACAAGGAAGGAGAGCCTGGTGAGCCAGCAGCTATGTCTGCTGCTGCTGTTGTCCTTATTCACATCTTTGTGTCAACAACTCACTAGATTGCTTTTTACCTGAGACCATCAATGCTATAAGAAAGGAATTTATGGGCTGGGCGAGGTGGTTCACCCCATAATCCCAGCACTTTGGGAGGCCAAGGCAGGTAGATCACGAGGTCAGGAGCTCGAGACCATCTTGGCTAACACGGTGAAACCCCATCTCTACTAAAGATACAAAAAAGTAGCGGGGCGTGGTGCCGCGCACCTGTGGTCCCAGCTGCTCGGGAGGCTGAGGCAGGAGAATGGCTTCAACCTGGGAGGTGGAGGTTGCAGTGAGCCCAGATCGTGCCACTGCACTCCAGCCTGGGCAACAGAGTGAGACTCCATCTCAAAGCAAAACAAAACAAAGCAAACAAACAAACAAAAAAAAACAAAGAAAAATGTATACAGGATGAAGACAGACCCAGTGTGAGCAATGGGAAGGATACTTTTGATGTATGGTGTACTTTAAGTAAACAGGTTTACGAAGAGTTCCAAGTACAGATTGTTGTGTAGACAGAAAATAGCCAAGCCATTGGTAGGCCCAAGTTGGATGTAGGAGCAGGTGAAGAAAGCAGGATGTAATGGCAGTAATGACGATCCAGTTTATTGTGTAATTTTCCCGGGATCAACAACTTCTTTCCTGCACTACTTGCTAAAAATCTCCAATGCCTTTTTTTTGCCATGCAAACTGAACTTCACAGATGCTTACCGTAAAAAAGTACACCCAATGACCTTTTCCAAGAGAATAAGAAAGATGCTAACAACCCGCAGCACTGCTGAGGCCGCAGGTGAAGGATCTAGGGTGCAGGTCACTGATTCTTCTTGGAATCAGCCTGGCCATACCCTGAGCTGTTTGGCCTCAGAGGGGTGGGCCATGGTGACACCCTAGAAGCTGCCTGAACTGGGCTGTAGGCTATTAGTGCCAATCTTGAATTCTTTACCAAGCGCAAGGCCAATCATGAATTAGTTCAGCAGAAGAGCCAAAAGGAGGAAGATCACGAATTATTCCATTTAAATTCTTTTATCTCACTTTTTCCTGGTTAATTTTCCTTTAATTTTATTTCGGAAGTTCCTTTGGCTGTGAAAGCTTGGGTTTTCCCTGCTGTGAGGTCAGGGCCCTAGGCTTTGGAGGGATCATTTACATTCCTAGTCTCTTGATGGGCAGAGCTGCTGTCTGCTCCTAAAGGCAGACAGTGACTCTTTGTGGATGCCGCAGTGGGCAACAGCTCTTTCTGTGACTTGCCAAAGGTCATTGATGGAGCTAGGAAGGAGCCACCATCGTTGGGAATTCAGTTGACCTTGTAGTCACAGGAGGCCCAGAGAAGGGTTTTTTCCCTTCAGTCTAACTTGTGTCACTTCCAGTCAAATATTTGGCATCGAATCACTGGAAGATGATTTTTAAAACTTGCCTTATTTAAAGAGATTCAATTGATTTGTCATGTTAATGCTGTAACTCAAATTCCCAACATGCAAATAAGAGTGATTTATGAAAACACTATCTTCTAAAATTACAACTCCTGAAGATGGGTATATTTTTCTTCTATGGTGTCAAATCACTCCAAACGAGCTCTGATTGCATGAACCATACATTACCCACTGAAAGGCAAACTCTTCACGGCTAGGTTTTTGCACTTGATAATTAGATATTTACACTCTCACCCTTTCTTACTACACCTAAAAACGTTTCTTTAAAAATCAAGTAAAATATTTGTATTTATAGAAAGTCAGATAATGGAAATTGTTCTACTTATTTTAGAATTTTGATATTCTAGTGAGACTAATATGTTAAAACCATTCAGTTTTTTAAAGGCCAAAATATGTTTATCAGGTGCTATGCTAGAGTACTATATTAGGCATTATACAAAACAAAACAAAAAAACAAACAAAACCAAAAACAAAAAATCCCATGGTTTTCTTGGAAGTAGTTTTCAATTTAGGGAATAAATTAGTATTTTTTTTCAAGTCCATAAAATCCATTTCAAAGTGATTTGAAAATTAATTGGCCGGTACAGTGGCTCACGCCTGTAACCCCAGTACTTTGGGAGGCCGAGGCGGGCAGATCACGTAAGGTCAGGAGTTCAAGACCAGTCTGGCCAACATGGTGAAACTCCGTCTCTACTAAAAATACAAAAATTAGCCAGGCATGCTGGTGGGCACCTGTAATCCCAGCTACTCAGAAGGCTGAGGCAGGAGAATCGCTTGAACCCAGGAGGCAGAGTTTGCAGTGAGCCGAGATCGTGCCATTGCACTCCAGCCTGGGCGACGGGAGCGAAACTTTGTCTCAAGAAAAAAAAATAAAAAAGAGAGAGAGAGAAAATAAAATAAAATTAATTGTATCATTGACTGTTTTTAGGTTCATCTTTCCCTCCTCTGTCGTCTCACAGATATTAGTAAGAACTGCTGTTACACTGTGTGCCACACTGAATTTCAACTATCCCTCTATCTGCTTTGTCTTCTCTCCCAGGCAGTAAGCTGCTAAATTATTTTGGATGAATAAATAAACATCTAGGAATGGGAAAGAGAGCAAAATTGAACAAATAGTAATGAGTTAGAGTAATCCTTTAAAAGGTGGAAATTATTGGAATAGATATGCAGTTTAAATAAGTTGCAGACTAAGATAGCAGCATAAATCATACAGGAATATTTGCATCTTATTCCCCCAAACTTAGTTAGATTGCTTTTATTGGTGGAGGGTAACAAGAGTGGACATAAATGTTTCATTTTTGGATCATCAGAATTTTTTTTTCCATTCAACTCTGAGAGATCCCACTCTCATTCACACCAGTATCATCTCTAGTGGGTCCTATTGTAATAGCCTCATGGTGGGATATTGCTGACTGCTATGGTCTAAATGTTTGCGACCTCCAAAATTCATATATTGAAACCCTAGCCCCCAAGGTAATGGTATTAGGAGATGAGTGTTTTATGAGGTGATTAGATCATGAAGGTAGAGACATCGTGAATAAGATTAGTACCCTTATAAAAGGGACCCCTGAGAGCCCTCTCACCCCTTCCACCAAGTGAGGACACGGCAAGAAGCTGCTGTCTATGGGCCAGAAAGCGGGCCCTCAGCAGACACTGAATCTGCCTTAATGTTGGACTTCCCAGCCTCCAGAAGCGTGAGAGGCACATTTCTGTTTGTAAGCTACCCAGTCTATGGTATCCTGCTATAGTGGCCCTAGCCGACTAAAACACTCACCCCTCCACTCAATCACTTTCCAGATTATAGGCCTTATTAATGCCACCCTTCACTGAAGACTACCCAATGCCTCATCATCATTGTAAAAGAAAAGAAAACCAAGCATCTCAGTATAACCCCCCTGCCAGGCTCCCCGACACTAACTGCCCATCTATCACCAAGTCAACCACGTAAGCTTCTTGCAGCCCTTGAGCTTGCCCTGTTGTCTCATCCCTCCATGTGGACTATCCTTTCCTCTTTGTAACCCCATCCCCAGCCTTCCACACTCAGCTCAAAGGGTAAGTCCCTGAAGAATCTTCCCTTCCTTTTCTCTCTTCCTTTCTGGATGACTTTATCTGCTTCTATTATAACCTCTCCTACTCCACTGGTGTTATTTTGCTTACATGATTGTCCCCAGTGCACTGGCCGGAACTGGGTCCAGTTCATCTCTGTGTTTCTGAGGATCCAGATGGTGTGTGTTACATTGTCCATGCTTACTTCATATCCATGGGGATGAGTGAGTAAAGGAATAAATGTAGACTTCGATGGAGAGAGAGGATTGCAGGACATTTTTGAATGGTGGGGATGAGAGGTGTCGAATGGTCTTGAATTCCAAAGTGTATGTGAACCTAAGTTCCAAGTACTGTCATTATTTTTAGTGAAGCCCCCTTTCTGGTTCTGGAGCAGTGGTTCACTAAGTGGTGTATAGGTCAGTTTTCACACTGCTGATAAAGACCTACCTGACACTGGGTAATTTATAAAGAAAAAGAGGTTTAACGGACTCAACGGTTCCACATGGCTGGGGAGGCCTCACAATCACAGCAGAAGGCAAAAGGTACGTCTTACATGGCTGCAGGCAAAAGAAAGAATGAGAACCAAGCAAAAGGGGTTTCCCCTTATAAAATCATTACATCTCATGAGACTTATTCACTACCAAGAGAACAGTGTGGGGAAACCCACCCCCATGATTCAATTATCACCCACTGGGTCCCTCCCACAACACATGGGAATTATGGGAGCTACAATTCAAGATGAGATTTGGGTGAGAAAACAGCCAAACCATATCAGTGAACTCCCCAGACCAACAGTGTCAGCATCATCTGGGAATTTATCAGAAATGCAGATTCTCAGGTCCCACTGTAAACCCACTGAGGCAGAAACACTAGGGGTAGAGGAGGAATCTGTGTTTGAACAAGCCCTCCAGGTGATTCCAAGGCAGCTCCAATCTGAGAACCATGGCCTTCAGAAGTAAGAAAGTCAGGCCGGGCATGATGGCTCACACCTGTAATCCCAGCATTTTGGGAGGCTGAGGCAGGTGGATCACCTGAGGTCAGGAGTTTGAGACCAAACTGACCAACATGATGAAACCCCGTCTCTACTAAAAATACAAAATTAGCTGAGTGTGGTGGCGCATGACTGCAATCCCAGCTACTCAGGAGGCTGATGAAGGAGAATTGCTTGAACACAGGAGGTGGACGTTGCAGTGAACTGAGATCGTGCCATTGCACTCCAGCCTGGGCAACAAGAGTGAAACCCTGTCTCAAGAAGAAAAAAAAAAAAGAAATAAGAAAGTCAGGATTTCATAATATGCTGGTGTCCTGGCTTGAATTCAGTGCAGATTAATGAGTTTCCACTGGTTCACCTGCATGAGGAAAACTGCTAGTGACTACCTTTCATGTACTAAGTTCCTAAGATCCCCCCATTCAGGTCTACTCTCCTGGGTTTCCCACACCCCTCTGCTTCAAATGGCAGAACAGAGAATTCTAGAGGATAAGATCTAGAGCTTTGATTAATGTGAAAAGAGATAGCTGGAATGAAAAAAAAAATGCCTGTTTATGTTGGAACAAGTCTACTAGCCTCTGGGTTTGTCCTGCTTTGTGGAGGAGAAGGAAGGAGACAGCAGCAGGTAACTGACAGATCACAGCCTTGATGGTAGAGATGCCTGTGTTAGAATCCTACCTCTAGTGCTTAGAAGCTGGCAGACTCCTTACCTTTCCTGGGCCCTACTTCGCCAAATGTGGAAAGGGAATAATACTAACCACCCATGGGGGTATCGTGAGGATCAAATGGACACTCCCTTATGTGGGAGCTCAACAAACGCTGACCCCTTCCCTTCCCCCACCACTTGGTAAAAGGCCTGGACTGGGCCAGATTCCCAAGGGGTTTTAAGGGCAGAGCTGAATCAGTCTTTTTTGTGACACCCTGAGGCTGGATTCAGCAAATTTTGGTGACAGAAGGACCCTGAGAGAGTTACAAAATACAGGGCATCCAGTTAAGTTTAAATTTCAGATAAACAATGAATAATGTTGTAGTATAAGTGTGTCCTGTGCAATATTTGGGACATACTTATGCAAAAATATTATTCCTTGTTTATCTGAATTTCAAAGTCAACCGGGTGTCCTGTGTTTTTATTTGCTAAATCTGGCAACCTTGGGGTAAAAGCAAGTTCCATGGCACGACTTTTCTTTCCCCTCCCTAATATTTTAATAAAGACCATTTCTGACGGGGTGCAGTGGCTCATGCCTGTAATACCAACACTTTGGGAAGCTGAGGCAGGTGGATCACCTGAGGTCAGGAGTTCAAGATCAGCCTGCCTAACATGGTGAAACCCCGTTTCTACTAAAATTACAAAAAAATTAGCTGGGCATGGTGGTGCGCCCCTGTAATCCCAGCTACTCGGGAGGCTGAGGCAGGAGAATCGCTTGAACCTGGGAGGTGGAGGTTGCGGTGAGCCAAGATCGCACCTGCATTGAGCCAAGATCGCACCTGAGACAGAGAGAAACTCCATCTCAAAAAAAAAAAAAAAAAATTCTGAGCAGAACATGCTGGTCACACCTCATGGGAAAACCTAGCACCAAAGGACCCTGGGTGATGTGGAGTTGGAGGAGAGTCCCATCAAATTGTCTTGGAAATGTGAGAGGAGTAAAAGGAAGGCGGACTGAGGGCTGATGATGATGGTTCCTGTCTCAGACTCTCGCCCCCACCAGCAGAAGGACAGGAAGCCACCTCTTTCCCTAGCTGCCCACCCCAGGCACCTCTGGAGCTACCGTTATGGTCATCTCCCTCCCATTCCTGTGGACTTGCTGCACAACTCAAAGTCAGATAACGTATTTAAAGCAATGAGCATTCTTTTTAGGATTTCATGGCGCTATTTTTATTTCCCAGAGTGGTATCATTCTGGTACAGAGACTTCACTAAATCTAGCAATTGAGTTGGAACTTAAAATATTTGCTTATTTTCACTCCTTTGAAAATGATGAGCAGTTGAATTATTTAAACTAGAAAAAGATGAGGGAGTTAGAAGGGAGGGCTGCCTGCCCCAGGCACAGCCAGGGGAGAGTGCTAAATGTGGTTATCAAGAGATCAAAGAAGCAAGGAGAGACTCCTTTGATCTGATGCTTGTCAGAGTTGCAATTAGATCTTTGAGACGCTGCACTTGGCCTCCCCTCCCTTCTTCAGTATTTCTTCTTTCTTTATGGACACCTGGGAGTGCTAGACCAAGGCAAGGCCCCAGAAAAAGCTGGTGTAGCTATGGGAGATCCAAGTGTGCCCTAGGACATGGGAGGCATAATCTTTCTTGGAGAAAATCCCTTTCATAAACGCCTTTGCTTTTTTTTTTTTTTTTTTTTAAGATGAAGTCTCTCGTTGCCCAGCCTGGTGTGCAACGGTGCAATCTCAGCTCACTCCAACCTCTGCCTCCTGGGTGCAAGCAATTCTCCTGCCTCCGCCTCCGAGTAGCTGGGATTACAGGTGCGTGCCACCACGCCCAGCTAATTTTTTGTAGTTTTGTAGAGGGGGATTTTGCCATGTTGGCCAGGCTGATCTTGAACTCCCGACCCCAGGTGATCTGCCCCCTTCAGCCTCCCAAAGTGCTGGGATTACAGGCGCCCTCCACCACGCCCGGCTAACTTTTGTATTTTTAATAGAGATGAGGTTTCACCATGTTGGCCAGGCTGGTCTTGAACTCCTGGCCTCAGTGATCCACCCACTTTGGCCTCCTAAAGTGCTGGGATTACAGGCAGGAGACACTGTGCCCCACCACAGTTGCTTATTTTTAAGGTGAGGGAGAAAGGTGAATGGAGCCCCTCACCCCCTCACCGGTTCTACCTGCAAATGCCTGTTCCAGTGTGGGAGCTGATATGAATCGCACTGTGCTTCCAATGCTTTCCCTTTGATACAAACAGGAAAGGTACCCAGTTGGCTGGGACTAACTTTGGGGTTGTCTGGATTTTCCAAAGGTTTGAGAGTGGGAAACCCAAGAGAGGTCTGTCAAATCTAAGCAAAGTCGGCTTCACATCCAAGCCAAATTCTACCGCTTCTGATTTCTGTGACTTTTTTTGCTAAACAATGTAAGACAACACAATCAAACCTAGAGGTCTTCTCTGCCTTCCTGTTACCCTGAAAAGAGGCTCATGGGGGCCTTTAAGATGTTATTTATGGCAATCCTCTAAGCAGCCTCAGTCTTGTTCTGATGATTGTTTTTACACGATTTATACCTAGTCCAAAGAATTCAAGAATAATGGGTGTATTTCTGCAACTGAGCCAGACATTTCTTCTCTATCAGTCTGTGCATTACACAGAATGTCTTGTGGCTTTCATATTTGTTTCCCTAACGGACAAGATTTGATATATGTGTTTCCTAATCCTGAGTTATTGAAATATTGATTCTCATCCTGACCTGGCCTCCTGGGAACAGAGCCAGCATATCTGCTTCTCTGGGCTCTGAATTTAGGCTATTGCCCTGCTGGCCTAGCCTGTGAACACAAGGATGAGATTAGATTTGCTTGGGGGTGGGAACTGTAAATCCCAGTGAAATAGCTGTCTGGCCTCATTTCTATTTGACAGAATAGGACAGCCTTTCCCCACATTTTTGGCCAGTGTTATCATGTGTTTACCTTAATATCCTTCTTGCTTTTTTCTTCCTATTTGAATTTAATGTATACAGGCTGTCCAGTGAAAATAAGAAAAGAAATCCTAGCTAAAGATTCATTTGAACTTCTGAATAGGATTGTCTGAAGGATGTAAAATATTTTACAAGGAATTCCAGAAAGATGAATAACTCAGACCATGCCGAAAATGTTACCTGACATGAAAAAATATTAGAGGCCTTTCTTTTACTTTTGTGACCTTTGAATGGAAATGAAAGATAGTTTGGACCCATGCTATCACAACCTGATGCTGGACATAGTATCTGATAGGCTGTAATTCCATCGCCATTTGAAGATGAGGGGTGGGGAATACATGTGACTGTTTATCATACGTCCATTCAGCCTCTTCAGACCATGACAATATTCAGGAAAAAGAACACAGGTGAACCCCAAGGAGATGAATACACCTTTTTATAACATGCTTAATATTCCTTAGAATATTTAGAAGATTGCGTTTCTTCATCCCATTTCTTCCACCATTTCCCCAGTTTGGGCTACCACAATAGTCCCCTGGATCAGGATGACAACCTCCTAACTGGCCTTTGCCCCATATTTATCCTCCATCCTGTGACCAGACTGAGGTCTTGAAAGCACCTATCTGTGTACAATCCCCTAGCGTTCCCTATCAACCTCAGTCCCAAGTTTCTTATCTAACATATGTGGTCGTCCATGATCTGACCCCCGGCCCTTTGCAGACTTGATTTCCTTCCAATCCCATCTTGAACTTCACCTTCTAGAAACACTGAAATGCTGTTTTCCATGTTTGCCTTTGCTCATGAAGTTCATTTTTCTTGGAGGTCCATTTCTTTCTCTTTTCCTTGACTCTCTTTGTCTGTGACTGGATGTCTCCTCCAGGAGTCCTTCCACAATGGCCTCCTTTCCTGACATTAATGGCCTTTCTTTTGCACTTTCTTAGCAGTACCTGTGTTGGGTTCCATCACTGCCTTAACCACAATTACTGATCCCTCAGCCCATCTATCTCCTTGATGGCATTGTAAATTCATTGAGAGGACACACATGCCTTTTCCACATTTGTAACCACAGTGACTGTGACTCACTCAGTGCATAATGCAGAGTATTTTGAACTAAATTCAGGAGAAGATTCTGCAAGTAGAAACAGGAATAATAAAGTCAAAAAGAAATGGGCATTGTTAACATTCTGATTTTGGTAACAACCCTTTAAGGAAAAATTATCATCTCCATTGTATCAATGAGGAAACTCAGAATCACAGTGATTAAGAGTTTGGCCAGGAGTCACAGAAAGCAAATGGAAGAACCCCAACTTGACTGTGAGCACCTCCAGGAAAGGATCAATAAGGATCAATAAATATTTGTTGAATTGAACCGGTTACTAGAATATCAGCAAGCTTTGCTCTGAGTGGGTTCATCATCAAATCACATGTAGAAAGAGGCTCTCTAAAACCCATCTAAATTGTCCTCTTCTTTGTGTAGGGTTATCTTAACAGTACCAGTTTGACATAGTAAAAATTAGTTAATAGTCTCTTGGATTTTAAAAAGTTATTTATTAGTCCACTCAGCACTCAGCAAGTATTTATTGAATACTTATCATATACCAGGCACTGTGCGCAGAAGAATGTGATTTAAAGCAAGAAAGCTAGGGCCGGGCGCAGTGGCTCACTCCTGTAATCTCAGGACTTTGGTAGGCCGAGGCGGGCGTATCACGAGGTCAGGAGATCGAGACCATCCTCACTAACACGGTAAAACCCCGTCTCCACTAAAAATACAAATGGCAAATAATCTGTCTAGAAAAATTCCTCTAATAATGTAGAATGTACTAACCATTGACTCACCAGTGAATGAGATATTTTATCACCTGGACTCATGTAAATCATGCACACTGGTGGTACAAATAGCTAAAGCCAGAAGCATTTATGAACTACCAAAGAGTTCCTGGATCTTTTGGGTTTGTTAGTTGCAACAGAAAGGACTGTAAGCATAAAAGGAAATTATTGAAACTATATTAGTTGACTCAGAGAACCACTAGGACAGCTGGAGGAGCAGGCTTGGGAATTGGGCAGAAACAAAGGGATACAATGCCTCCGATCCTTGGCTGACATTCATCTGGAGAATAGGCAGTGAGGACACTGCTGTGCTATTGGTTCCCACCAGTCAATGTGTTCTGCCCGGCTGCCGGTGCTGGACTCAGATATTGCTAGTACCACTGCCACCACCAAGAACTACTCTCTGTTCTCACATCTGAGTGTCACCAGCCCCTGCTCCTTATGGGTACATGTAATTGGTGAGTGCTGTGCATACAGGCGGCTGTGCCCTGGCTGTATGGGATGCTGGGAATACGGGTACCCCACTCTGTAGCCACTATAGAGGATGAGGGCCCTGCCTCTCCAGAAGACTTATACATAGGGGAATTCGGCATCTGGACAGCCAGAAGCATGGCCAATGTTCATTATAGTCACAACAGATTTTTTTTTTTTTAGTCTTAAGATTGAGCTATCTTGGCTGGGTGCAGTGGCTCACACCTGTAATCCCAGCACTTTGAGAGGCCGAGGTGGGCGGATCACAAGGTCAGGAGACTGAGACCATCCTGGCCAACATGGTGAAACCCCGTCTCTACTAAAAACACAAAAATTAGCCAGGCATGGTGACACATGCCTGTAGACCCAGCTACTCAGGAGGCTGAGGCAGGAGAATCACTTGAACCGGGGAGGTGGAGGTTGCAGTGAGCTGAGATTGCACCACTGCACTCCAGCCTGGGTGACAGAGTGAGACTCTGTCACGAAAAAAAAAAAAAAAAAAAAAAAAAAAATTGAGATATCTTACCAGTGGCCACATCATACAATATGAGAACAAAATAATATTTACCTTTTTCTAACAATACTAATTGAATATCTGAACTGCCTTTGGTTGTTAGGTTCACTTCGTTTTACAGAAAGAGTTTCTATAGAACACGTTTTATAGAAATTGTGATCAAAGTTTAACCACATGCCTTTCTTTCTGGAAGTAATAAAAAATGGAAAAAAAATGGAACTATAATGCATTATGACAATATATGTTTTCCTCCCTCCCTCTGTCCCTTCCCCTCCCTCCCTCCCTCCCTCCCTCCCTTCCTTCCATCCTTCCTCCCTTCCATCCTTCCTTCCTTCCTTCCTTCCTTCCTTCCTTCCTTCCTTCCTTCCTTCCTTCCTTCCTTCCATCCTTCCATCCTTCCTTCCTTCCTTCCTTCCTTCCTTCCTTCCTTCCTTCCTTCCTTCCTTCCTTCCATAAATGCTTACCAAGTGCCTACCATATGCCGGGTCCTGTGTTTGGTATTAGAAAATCAAAGATAAATAAGACATACTCTTTACCATCATGCTGTCCTCAATATCATAAGGGAAGACAGACATGGAAGAAATAATTGCCCTGAAATGTTAGCAGTGTCGGGATAGAAACAGGGTTCCATTGGAAAACAAAAACTAGAGTGTTTCTTTTCACCCTGTGGAAACGAAAGGTTAGATAAAGCTTCATGGAGGAGATGACATTTGAATTGAGCCTTCAAAGCCATAAGGTGTCACCAGGCTGAAAGCAGAAGGACGTTTCCAGGGCAGGCAACTCATAATGACAGAGGCATTTGAACCAGAGAAACTTTGTCTTGAATAGGGGCTGAGTAAAATAAGGCTGAGACCTACTGGGCTGCACTCCCAGGAGCTTAGGCATTCTAAGTCACAGGATGAGATCGGAGGTCGGCACAAGATACAAGTCACAAAGACCTTGCTGATAAAACAGCGTGAGGTAAAGAAGCAGCCTAAAACCTACCAAAACCAAGACGGCCATGAAAGTGACCTCTGGTCGTCCTCACTGCTCATTATTTGTTAATTGTAATACATTAGCATGCTGAAAGACACTCCCACCAGTGCCCTGACAGTTTACAAATGCTGTAACAACATCGAGAAGTTACCCTATATGGTCTAACGCGGGGAGGACCCCTCATGTTCAGGAATTGCCCACCACTTTCCCGGAAAAGTCATGAATAATCCACCCCTCGTTTAGCATATAATCAAGAAATAACTATAAGTATAATTAGTCGAGCAGACCACACCACTGCTCTGCCTATGGAATAGGCATTCTTCTGTTTCTTTACTTTTCTAATAACATTGTTTTCACTTTACCCCATGGACTCACCCGGAGTCTTTCTTGCGTGACGTCCCCCACTCTCTTGGGGTCTGGGTAGGGACCCCTTTCTGGTAAAAATAATGACAGAATAGGGGCCTAAAAAAGAGGTGATCAGTGAAAGGGTCTCTAAGGGCTTGTGATGGCTGGGTCATAGAGTCTAGGGAGGACGGTAGAGGAGGGGGCTGGTGAACCCTGAGAAACAAAACCTAACTGAGAGAAGAGAAGACATTGCACTTCAAACTCTAAGAGGCATGGAGTTTATCCGGACAGCAAAGAGAGCTGTAGAAGGCAGTAACATGATCAGATTTAGGTTTTCAAAAGATCACGGTGGCAGTGAGGAAAAAGATTTGGAAGGGGATCAAAAGCCAGTGGACCACCTAGGAGACAATGCAGTCCAGGCAGAAGATGAGAAAATCCTAAAGTACTGCAGGAGCAATGGGAATGGAGAAGAGGAGATAAAATAATTTTTTAGGGTCAGACATGGTGGTTCACACCTGTAATCCCAACACTTCGGAAGGCCCAAGGCAGGCAGATCACCTGAGGTCAGGAGTTCAAGGCCAGCCTGGCCAATGTGGCAAAACCCCATCTCTCCCAAAAATACAAAAATTAGCTGGGCAAGGTGGCGGACGCCTGTAGTCCCAGATACTCAGGAGACTGAGGCAGGAGAATCACTTGAACCCGGGAGGCAGAGGTTGGAGTGAGCCAAGATCACGCTACTCTGCTCCAGCCTGATGACAGAGGAAAACTCTAACCCAATGATAATAATAATAATCATTTTTTAGGAGCTGGAATTCTGTAGGGCTCTGTATGGCTGAGAAGAAAGGCTGGTGGTGCCATTCCCCAGAGAAGCCTGGAGGAGTAACAGGATCTTGTCTGGGAAGAGGAGGCTGGTTGGGTAGAGACAAACTAACACACTAGGTTTTGACCGTGTTGATTTTGAAGGGCCTGTGGATCACCAGTAGATATGCAGCACTGGTAAAGGAGCAGAGTTCAGGAGAAAGGTCCAGGCTTAGGGTCAAAAATAGAGATTCAGGTCTATAGTTATCTCACCAAGAAACCTCTAGGTTCTCCCAGCAGTGGAGACTAGAAGAAACCTAACAACATATGTCTCTAAGGGTGAAACTGGAAATACAGGCTTAGTCTCTAAATTCCAAAGCAGGAGCTAAATCTCAGACAATTGAAATCTCCTAAATCTCAGACAATTTAAAATTAAAAAAAAAATAAAGAAAAAGCATTGCGTTTAGGAGGAGTTACAAGTTTGGACACTAGAAAAGACACTAGGTTTGCAGTCCTGTCTGTGTCCTTCCATATGAATTCAACCCACCACTTGCTTTGTGATGGGAGATTAATCTGGACTTGATTAGTTTTTCTTTGCAAAATAAGAACTAAATGAATTCTGTGGTCTCTTGTGGGGTCCCACCCTGGCTGCAAATAAAGCCACATCCTTTCGTTTTTCAAATTAAACCTGACTTGAACTTCTAGAGATTGTCAGGGTATCAAATCCCTCCCTCTAAATTGCCCAAATTACTCAGTTCTGGTAATAAACACCTTTTGGAGAGAAAATCAATCTGCTAGGTGGATATCTATGACCAGTCTGCTAGGTAGGAGCTGCTCTCACTCTTGTAACAGCCTCACTGCAGACCCACATGGTGACAGTTCGGTGCAGCCTCCTCTCCTGTGATGATGCCACTGCCGGCTTGGATCTTTGCACTGAGTGGTTCTTCAGGGGAGGATGTGATTGGCTCTGAAGGCCCACAGCCCTTGGGTTGCATTTCTTTGCCAGGCCATTTCCCCCAACAACTTGTCAATGCCTGGGCCTAGAGGACTTTGCAGGCCCAGTCACACCCCGCACCCAAACCACCTCTGTGCCACTCGGCTGTTGTAGAGTTGGATTACACTTCTTCATACCCTCCTTGACATCATGGTGAGTTCCCCTTTCAGGACACTTCGGGTCTTTTCCTGCCAACAGAACCTAGTCAGTCCACTCCAATCCATCAGTGGAGTAGTTTGTGGACTTACTCATTTACTTTACATTAAAATGATTCTTCCCAGAGCAAGGGACACCTCCAGGAAGACTTGCTATCTGTAGGATAGAGAAGAGGTTGGCACATTTTAAATGGTGACCTTCTTTCATTTTAAAACAAAAGTTAAACAATTCTGATTATTAACAGTAAGAGAAAGTGTCAGAGGCCTTTGAACCACAGCAACTCCATCTTGAATAGGAGCTGGGTGAAATGAGGCTGAGACCTACATACTGGGCTGCATTCGAGATGGGTAAGGCATTCTAAGTCACAGGATAAAATATGAGGTTGGCACAAGATACAGGTCATAAAGACCTTGTTGATAAAATAGATTGCAGTAAAGAAGCTGGCCAAATCCCACCAAAATCAAGAGGGCAACGAGAGTGACTTCTGGCCGTCCTCACTGCGACACTCCCACCAGCGCCATGACAGTTTACAAATGCCATGGCATCGACAGGAAGTCACCCTATGTGGTCTAAAAAGGGGACGTGTGAATAATCCACTCCTTATTTAGTGTTTCATCAAGAAATAGCCATAAAAATGGGCAATCAGCAGCCCTTGGGGCTGTTCTGTCTATGGAGTAGCCATCCTTTTATTCCTTTACTTTTTTTAATGAACTTGCTTTCACTTTACTCTATAGACTTGCCCTGAATTCTTTCTTGCACAAGATCCAAGAACCCTCTCTTGGGGTCTGGATCCAGACTCCTTTCCTATAACAAAAGGAGGAGACAAAAGGAAGGATGAGGAAATCTCACTCTGAGAAGCAAAACTTGTGTCAGTCAGCATCCCATTAAGCAGAGGGAGTGACTGGTTGGAAATCATCTGCCAGAGTCCAAGTTTTCAGCTGAGTCTGTGGGAAACTGGTGCAGTATGTGGGTAGGGGGAGTCCATCTTCATGACAGAAAGGATGGGTGCTGGTCACCACCACCCACCCAGCAACCACCTGGCCACATATGGTGGCCACATGCTGTGAAGGCCTTTCCTGCTTTCTCTCCTCTTGGATATAAAAGTGAGGGCAAACCACGGGCTGCCCAGAGGCCTGGGGGTGACAGTGTCCATCCTGAGGCATCACAAAAGTGTGGGTGGAGGCTGAGTGATTTTCAAAAAAGAGAAAGGGCAGCTTTGCAAGGCAGTGTGGGGAGAGCAGACTGGGCTGATGCATGAGGCTGCAAAACAACTCAGAAAAACATGTCCATGGCTTGCACAATCGTCCTCTGAATATGTGTCATCAAACACGAGACCATGTTCACCTGGCAATAATGCAGCTGAAATCAGTCATTTAAGGAGTTTCTCACTGTTACTGAGCCCAACATGGTCTTTAACTGTTGTCTACCCCATAAAAAAAAATAAAATAACATAGGAGCCTGAAGTGCAGGAAAATTTTATTTTCTTCTTAATCAGATGAAATGTTGTGAGTACAGAGCCAGAGAACAGGCCTGAATTGAATGTTTTTTGATGCCTTAAATTTAAACAGCTGGGGTTTTTTTTCTTCTTTTTTTCTTTTCTTTTTTACAGTAACTGCACTATCCCATTTAACTTTTGAAATGAAGGATTGGGTTTTCTTGTTTTGGGGAACCTACATTTCATCTTAAAGCTGGAACGCAGCATCTTTAACTTTTCTCTAAAGATGAGTTCTCTGAGGATCAGGATCCTGTTTTTGCTTCTTGTTCATCTTGTATGTCCGGCAAATCACAGAGACGGAACCCAGCCTACTGACTTCAGCCACACAAACTGGTTTAAGGAGCACAGAATATATACTTGGTAGTTCCAGGACCCTGCATCCCATCGGATGCAAACCTAAGAAAGTGACTTGCTGATCCCTGGTTTTGTAATTAGAGAACAAGCGAAGAGAAAAGGTACACTTTTATAACTAGTGGTTGCTATAATTAAAGTTATTAGTTAAGGAAGAGCTGTTACTTGGGGCAAAACAATCAGAAGGAAATTTTAGCAATTAAGTCAAATTCACTGCGGTGGTGAGTTTTTTTCCTTTCTTTCTGGAAAACAAAACAACCTCGGGCAAGTGTTCTCAAAGAGCATCCTGACTCTGCAGTGGCTGGAGAGCAAACAGTGAACAGTGAACTGTGCTGTTGACTCTATCAGTAGGTTAATTAAGAAAGCTGTTAGTGATGATAAAAAAGCCAGCACATTTTCAGTTCATATTGACAAAATCCATGACATCAGCAGAACTGATGTTTGTTCAATATGAAGAAGACATGCTAGAGGCATTTAGGGGAAAAGGAGGACAAAGGAAGCTTATAGTTCAGTACGAGATGTCCCATATCAATGTTAGCTGAGTTGTTCATTTGAAATTCCATGTGTTGTTTCCTCTGCTCTAAATTACGTAAGCAAGGCCAGGTGCGGTGTCTCACGCCTTTAATCCCAGCACTTTGGGAGGCCAAGGCAGGCGGATCACGAGGTCAGGAGATCGAGACCATCTTGGCTAACACGGTGAAACCTTGTCTCTACTAAGAATATGAAAAAAAAAAAAAATTAGCCAGGCATGGTGGTGGGCACCTGTAGTCCCAGCTACTCGGGAGGCTGAGGCAGGAGAATGGCATGAACCCTGGAGGCAGAGGTTGTGGTGAGCCGAGATCGTGCCACTGCACTCCAGCCTGGGCAACAGAGCGAGACTCTGTCTCAAAAACAATAAAATAAAATTATGTAAGCAGAGGTGTTTAGGGCCTCAGATTCCATCAGAAAACAAACGAACAAACCTAGTTCTTTCATAATGGGGTAATCACAAAGGAGCACGGATTTAGGAGTTGAGAGACTGGATTCTGGTTCTAGATCTGCATCTAACATGCTGTGTGGTTGGGGACAGCGGATTTGATTCTGTGGGTTTCCATTTCTAGACTCTATGTATCTTTTAAGTACAGTCCAGTCTCAGAAACACAACAAACCTACCTTTCCTATGTAGCATCTTCCTTTGGGGGAAAATACTTCCAAAACTTCAATATGGGATGATAGGAACCTATTGCCCACGGGGCATTACCAGTCCACCTGATCCACCTAATGGGCTCAGCGAGAGGGAGTCCCCCTGTTCCAGCTGCTGCTGGGGTCTGGGCAAAGACTGATGAGGAGTCTGAGAGGAGACAGTGTTGGGGGTCATCCTACATGAGCGAATCCTGAAGGCAGACCTTGTCCAGGACAAGGCTTCTAGTTCCCAGAGAAGCTTTATTTCATCCGCTTGGGGTTTAGTGTTCTGTTTCTCTCTTGTTCCCCACTCCCCTATTTTGTCCCCTTGGAGCAACCAAGCACACAGTACTTGTGCAATTGCTTAGGGGAAATGCAGAGGAGTGAAGAGTGTTCCCTCTAGACTCTGGGGTGGAACTCCACTTCCTTCTCTTTTTCCTTTTTCTTTTTTTTTTTTTTTTGAGATGGAGTCTTGCTCTATCACCCAGGCTGGAGTGCAGTGGCGCGATCTCGGCTCACTGCAAGCTCCGCCTCCCGGGTTCACGCCATTCTCCTGCCTCAGCCTGCTGAGTAGCTGGGACTACAGGTGCCCACCACCAGGCCCGACTAATTTTTGTATTTTTAGTAGAGGCGGGGTTTCACCATATTGGCCAGGCTGGTCTCGAACTCCTGACCTCAAGTGATCTGCCCACCTTGGCCTCCCAAAGTGTTGGGATTACAGGCGTGAGCCACTCCCCCTGGCCCTCTTTTTCTTAGGAGGCTACCACTGGTGCACTCCTACTTGGGATCAGCCCAGGACAGGAGCCACTAGAGAAAAGAGGAAGTGAGGCAGAAGGCACCTCTCACAGGTTGCCTAGGAGGGAAGGGAGATGTAATCCATGCACTCATAATATTTTAACACAATTACTTCTCACCTCATAGATGAGGAAAAATATTGACTCTCAAAGTTGAGAGATTAGATTAAGAAATAAAATACATTTAGATAATCCTACTTCCTCTGATGTATAGGAGTAAGGGTATTGTATGCCTGGACGAAGTAGTGACACGGCATACTGAAAAAGCCCAAAGAAAAGAGAGAGACCCTGTAAGTTACATGAAGGGGCCCCAGGACATCCTTGGGAAAGTCTTTTTTTTTTTTTTGAGACGGAATCTTGCTCTATCACCCAGGCTGGAGTGCTGTGGAGGGATCTCGGCTCACTGAAACCTCCGCCTCCCAGGTTCAAGTGATTCTTCTGCCTCAGCCTCCCAAGTAGCTGGGACTACAGGCACGTGCCACCACGCCTGGCTAATTTTTTGTATTTTTAGTAGAGATGGGGTTTCACCGTGTTAGCCAGGATGGTCTCAATCTCCTGACCTCATGATCTGCCCACTTTGGTCTCCCAGAGTGCTGGGATTACAGGCGTGAGCCACCGCGCCTGGCTGGGAAAGTCTTAATAGCAAGAGAAAATAAGTGGCTGGTTATGAACTGGGATGACCAGAGTTGCAGAAATTGGGCTCAGAGAGTGTAGAGAGAAATAGAAGCTTACCCTGGGGGAACTAAATATACCAGGAAGTCCATAAAGGCACAATTCCAGACCTCAGCTCTAAGCCAGAGGCACAGAAACGGACTCTTGCCTTTACACAGTGCCAATCTGAGCAGCGTGAGACTCTATTGGTTATTTACCTCTAGTCCATCCAGTCACACCTCAGATTTGCTCCACATGCTGTCAAGCTTAGTCAAATTGACCAAAAGCAGGGAAAAGGATGGCAGAAAAGAAGCGCTACCAGAAACAAAGAGAAGGGAAAGCTAGTGAAAATGTGACATCTTATTTTTGACAAGAAGTCATACTACTTTCGGGGACACGTACAATCTTTTCATTTCCATGAGTTCTTTCTCCAAGGCCTCTAGATACTCTGATTACTGTCATTAGACTCCTCAAAATCCTGTATTCTCTTCATGTCTATGGAATAAAGTGCAGACATCTCAGTCTGGCCCTTGCAAAGTTTCCTACTTACCTACATCCACATATGTGTTAGACAGACTCAGAAACAGAGCAAGCCTTTGCCTGTGTGTAGAAGGCACATGATGACTGTTGGCCTCCATAGTGGATATTACTGGTTGCTTATCCAGCACTCATCTAGTTTACTTGTTCCTTTCACCTATAAGAATGCTTGTTCAACTACATGCTGAACAAAGGAATTGTTCCTTTAACCTTTCATTGTTCTACATGCACTTATCCTACATGCAGAAATGCATCTTGTTGGGGAAGGGAGGACTCAATTAGTGTAAGAATAATCTAGAACCACTCATCAGTGATTGGTTCAGGCAAGTCCTACAATTCAGCTCTGGCTGATGAAACGTGAGATGTGCTTCTGCAAAAATTTCCTTGCTCTGGAAAGTCACAGGGAGAGGCCAAATCTGTCATTTGATGTTCCATGTTCAGCTGTGAATCCTGGAAGTAAGCCAACCCCAAGGATGGATAAGCAGAGAGATGGGAAAACCTTGTGTCCTTCGTGGCATTTCCAGCTGCCGAAGCAACTAACTCACAAACCCAGCCTACCTCTGTAGATCCTATTAGAGAATGTCATCAAGTTCCTTGTTTTAAAACAGTTATGTCAGCATTTCAACAACTTTCAGCCAAAAGCATTTCACACAATTCCACGCCACCCTTACTTTCTGTTTTAGCCTATTTCCAGCCTGGATCTTCACATTTCCAGGTCCCCAGCAAACACACCTGTGCTTCTCTATAAATGCCTTGATATCTCCCTCCCTCTGACTGGCCATTAAAACCGTGACTATTAAAAACCTCACTAGGGCTGGGCGTGGTGGCTCATGCATGTAATCCCAGCACTTTGGGAGGCTGAAGCAGGGGGATTGCTTTAGTTCAGGAGTTTGAGGCCAGACTGAGCAACATTGCGAAACCCTGTCCCTACAAAACAAAAAAACTAGCCAGGTGTGGTGGTGCACACCTGTGATCCTAGCTACCAGGGAGGCTGAGGTGGGAGGATCACCAGAGCCTGGGAGGTCAAGGCTGCAGTGAGCCATAATCATGCCATTGCACTTCAGCCTGGGCAACAGAGTGAGACCCTGTCTCAAAAAAAAAAAAAAAAAAAAAAAAAGCCTCACTAAAACACCACTACCCCTGATATGGTTTGGATGTTGTCCTCTCTGGATCTCCTGTTGAATTGTAATCCTCAATGTTGGAGGTGGGGCCTGGTGGGAAGTGCTTGGGTCATGAGGGTGGATCCCTCATGGCTTGGTGCTGTCCTTGCAATAGTGTGTAAGTTCTTGAATGATCTGGTTGTTTGAAAGTGTGTGAGTGTGTGGTGCCTTCCCCACCTTTTTTTTTTTTTTTTTTTTTTTTTTTGAGACAGAGTTTTGCTCTTGTCATCCAGGCTGGAGTGCAATGGCATGATCTCAGCTCACTGCAACCTCTACCTCCCAGGTTCAAGCGATTCTCCTGCCTCAGCCTCCCGCCACCAAAATTAGCATGTGCCACCACGCCCAGCTAATTTTGTATTTTTAATAGAGATGGGGTTTCACCATGTTGGTCAGGCTGGTCTCGAACTCCCCATCTCAGGTGATCCGCCCACCTCGGTCTCCCAAAGTGCTAGGATTACAGGCGTGAGCCACGGTGCCCAGCCCCTTCCCCACTTCTTGCTCCTGCTCTGGCCTTGCGACGTGCCTGCTCCCCCTTTACCTTCCACCATCAGCAAAACTTCCCAGGCCTCCCCAGAAGCCGAGAGGATGCTGGCGCCATGCTTCCCGTACAGCCTGCAGAACCACAAGCCAATTAGATCTCTTTTCTTCATAAATTACCCAGCTTCAGGCATTTATTTATAGCAACACAAGAATGGCCTAACACAACCACTAAGAATTTTTTCCTGATAACCTACTCTCAGCATTCAGCTGCCAGAAAGTTCTCCCATTTTTGAATTCCACAAGCCCTTGACTTGTGTATCTCTTAGGCATTTTAAATATTCTAGTTTGCATCGGTTATTTGTGCGAATGCCATCTCTCTTTTCTAACTGGAAAACATGGGTCATATCATATATATCTTTGTAGTCACTCCCTCTTAGAAGAGAGCCCTGTGTTTAACGCAAAGCACTAGAAATTTGTTGAAGGAAAGCAGATATTACCTGACGGATTTACCCCCCGCAGCCTCTGAGAACTCACCCAGAACTCATTGGTATAATCATGAAAGTAAGAATACTAATTATGTAGTTGATTCTTAAAATGTCACCTCCACATGAGAAATGTACGAAAGTGAAATTTTAACAATATGGTCCCTCTGGTAGGTTTGATTGAATAAAATGTAATGATAACGATTGAATTACATTGTAAACAATAATATCGGTTGCCTGGTAAAACTCTTTGCATTTAAAATATAAGAGCAAATAATTTAGAGATCCTGGCTGTGGCATTCACTGGAATAAAACAGTCAGATGCCCAAATTCAAAAACAAATTCACAGCAAAATGGGAACAAAAGATAGTGCAGAAATTATGCTCTCAACTCATTTGATGAAATATTGACTGATAGGATTTATAATACTGTGATAAACCTAATGAATTCGGGAATTGCCATTTTGGTATGAGATGAAGTTTATATTTTACACTGTGAAGTGGCATTAGAATTACGACTCTTTACTCTCCAAAATCACAGGTCATGACACTTGCATTTCTCTTTTATGGAGTCTTTTAAACAATGACTTTATTCACTAATCTCTCACCGATGTTTCACTGTAAGGATACAGCCAAAGTTGGAGAGACACTAACTTCATCACATTTTATTTTGACTTAAAAGATGTTTATTTTGTTTTGTTTTGTTTTGTTTTTTTTGTTTGAGACTGAGTCTCGCTCTGTCACCCAGGCTGGAGTGCAGTGGCGCAATCTCAGCTCACTGCAACCTCTGCCTCCTGGGCTCAAGCGATTCTCCTGCCTCAGCCTCCCAAGTAGCTGGGATTACAGGCATGCGCTACCACACCCAGCTAATTTTTGTATTTTTAGTAGAGACGAGGCTTCACCATTTTGCCCAGGCTGGCCTCGAGCTCCTGACCTCAGGTGATTCACTTGCTTTGGCCTCCCAAAGTGCTGAGATTACAGGCGTGAGCCACCACGCCCGGCCTTGACTTAAAAGATTTTACACATGCAGAAAATCACAGAGGATAATATTATGGATACTCCATATACCCAGAATCCTGATTCAACATGATAATATTTTGCCACAGTTGTGTTCAATTTTTCTAACAAGATAAAACATTACAGATAAAATCAGTACGTCTCCCTCATCCAGCTCCCTTTTCTTCCCTCCCAGAAGCAAGCACTATGCTGAAGTTGACAGATTTCCTGTTCACGTTTCCCTACTTTTGCTACATAAGATGAATCCGTCAAGAACACGTAGCATTGTTTTGAGTGGCATCATACCATACAGTCTGAACTAGTCTACCTGGATTCCCATTCCAGGCCTGTCACTTATTAGATGACCTGGGGCAAATTATCTAACCTCTCCACACTTCAGTGCTCTTGTTTGTAAAATGCTGATAATTATATTTTACTTCACAGAGTTTTTGTGATGATTACATGAGATAAAATGGAGATGCTGCTTAACACCATGCCTGGTACATAGAAAGAACTATGTGTTTGCTCTGACGATGATGTTGACGATAATGATGATAACTTCAATTTACACAGATGTCATCATAGCATAATATTCTTTTACAAGTTGCTCTTACGAGATTTATCAGAAGAGCTTCTGTAGATCTAATTCTTTTATTTAATTATCCTCGGTGCACTATTATTTGAATAAGCCAGGCTTTATACACTCCATTCTGCTATTGATTCCCTATGTTGTTTCTGAATTTTAGCTATTAAAAAATAAAAAGACATGCACACATATGTTTATTGCAGCACTATTTACAATAGCAAAGACTTGGAGCCAACCCAAATGCCCATCAATGATACACTGGATAAAGAAAATGTGGCACATATATACCATGGAATACTATGTAGCCATAAAAAAGAATGAGTTCATATCCTTTGCAAGGACATGAATGAAGCTGGAAACCATCATCCTCAGTAAACCAACACAGGAACAGAAAACTACACACTGCATGTTCTCACTCATAAGTAGGAGTTGAACAATGGGAACACATGGACACAGGGAGGCAAACATCACACACCAGGGCCCATTGGGGAGTGAGGGGCAAGGGGAAGGTGAGCATTAGGACAAATACCAAATGCATGTGGGGCTTAAAACCTAGATGACGGGTTGATAGGTGCAGCAAACCACCACGGTACATGTATACCTATGTAACAAAACTGCATGTTCTGCACATGTATCCCAGAACTTACAGAAAAAAAAAAAAAAAAAAGCGAGAAATTTTTCATCAGGCAAGAAAAAAAAAAAAACAACCTTCAATGGCTATCTTTGTGCATGTTTTTATTGTTTTTACCCATACACTTGAAAAATAATTTAGCTGGGTATAGAATTCTTCACTCCAAGTTATTTTCCTTCATGACTTTAAAGTGAACCTGATTCCTGTTTTTTGTAGGTTTATATGCTTCTTTCTTGAAGATTTCAGGATTTTCTTTGAAGTTTTGCCACAGCATATCTGGTAAGAGGTTGTACTAAAAAAAAAAGGTATTTCCCTGTTTATCATTCTATACACGCTTTCAGACTGAGAACTAATGTTTTCCTTCAAAATTGAGAAAAAAAAGTCAATTATTTTCTGAAATATTGACTCGTTTAATTTTTTTATTCAGTTAATTTAGAAATTCTATGAAAAGGATTTTGTTACTTCTGGATACATTATTTATCCCAATATTTATTTCATATTTTGTCTCTCTATCCCTTCCTGTGATATTCAGAACACATTTTTATTCAAGCTCAAAATCCACTACTTTGTGATTTGGTTATGTTCATTATGACTTTCTCATGTTTTATTTTTAATTTAGGCAAAATTTATGTAGAATAAAATGTGCAGGCCGGGTGCCGTGACTCACGCCTGTAATTCCAGCAATTTGGGAGGCCGGGGCGGGTGGATTGCCTGAGCTCAGAAGTTTGAGAGAAGCCTGGGCAACACAGTGAAACAACATCTCTACTAAAAATACAAAAAATTAGCCAGGTGTGGTGCCGTGTGCCTGTAATCCCAGCTACTTGGGAGGCTGAGACCAGAGAATCGCTTCAGCCTGGGAGGTGGAGGTTGCAGTGAGCCGAGATCACACTACTGCACTCCAGCCACGGTGACAAGGCGAAACTCTTGTCTCAGAAAAAAAAAAAAGTACAACTATTAAGTGTAAATCCAATGACTTTTGATAGGCATAAACAATACCCGAATCAAAAGTTACATTTTCGGCTGGGTGCAGTGGCTCATGCCTGTAATCCCAGAACTTTGGGAGGCTGAGGTGGGCAGATCACTTGAGGTCAGGAGTTCGAGATCAGCCTGACCAACTTGGCGAAACCCGTTTCTACCGAAAGTATAAAACTTAACCCGGCATGGTGGTGGGCACTTGTAATCCCAGCTATTCAGGAGGCTGAGGCGGGAGAATCACCTGAACCCAGGAGACGGAGGTTGCAGTGAGCTGCGCTAAGGTCGGGCCACTGCACTCCAGCCTGGGTGACAGAGTCTTAGGGTCTGGCCCTGACTCTAGAACATGGGGCTTACTCATAAGGCAGGGCTTTTCCAGGGTCTCAATCTAATATCTTATGTTTTTAGCAAGGGTTCTCCACTCTGGATGGGCCATAATCCCAACGCCTCCAAACTCTGCATGATCTGTAATATCTCTGTCCAGCTCTCAGTCTCCCAGCAGCAGGCTTCACACAATCAGGCCCTGTACATGTGCTTCCCAGTTCTTGGCCCAGGATCTGAGGGCCGTCTCCATGAAGATTTCTCGGGGCTCAGCTCTGCAAGGCTCCCCGCCTTTCTGGTGCCATGCCTCCACCAATTCTAGCTGCTTCCAAAATGCTTTTCCAGTAATAGGTGATAATATTGGGCAGCTCCATCTTGTTTCTGATTTTAATAGGAATATCTTTCGTATTTCACTATTTGTTGGTTTCTGGTGAATACTTCATCTTGTTTAGAAATTTCCTTCTAGTCTTTTACTTAGAGATTTTACCACAAACACTTACCAAATTATATTAATTGCTCCTTTGTCATATATTGGTATAATCCTATATTTTTCTTCTTAATTTGTTAATGGGATAGATTATGTTGATAAACTTCCTAATGAACAGTGAATCTTCAATTCCTATAATAAATCCTTATTTTATACACCATTAGGTATGCTTTAAAATTTTTCAGGTCCTTAACATTTAAATTACTAAAACAGAATGATAATAAACTTTAAACTATAAGGGCCTTTTTTTAAGAAAAGAAGGAAAAATATTTGCACTAAGCCTATAAAGACAAGTTGATTAATCATAGTGAAAATAAGTTAATTCTGCCTTTGTCTACTTGTATCTCTGAGACCATTGCAATATTAACCCATTTATGCCAGAGGTTGCACATTTTTTTGTGTGAAAAATCAGACCTTGAGCAGCAGGATAGAAATAACTCTCACAAGCTTACTTTCCAATAATGGAACACTAGGTTAAAGACTAAGTTGATACTGTGAAGAGTGAAAAGAACTTGGAATCCTAGCTATGCCGCTTATGAATGAGTGATCTTGTTTAAGTCACTTACCTTCTCTGAGGTTCAGTTACCATCTCTCTGTAAAATGGGCGTGAACATCACCCATAATCTGCAAGGTAAATGCGAGCATCAAATGTGGTGATGAGTGTTTTGTAAATGGTAGGTTACTGGCCAATGTTAGTGGCTATTCTTTATTACAAGCGGTCCCCAAGGACTACACAGCTGACATGGGATGTTACCTGTTTAGAAATGGGCTGTGGGAAGATTCTCCTTTGATTCTTGTTGTCACTCCTACTACTGGGTTCACTTGTCCTGGCTGCTGGGGAGCGATCCCTGAGGGTCAGATTTTTGTTTGGAGAGCCATGAAAGGAAAAAAGTAATCCACGCTCATTTCCAAGAAGAGAGGGAAAAAAAGGAAAAGGGAAGCAAAAAATTATCTGCTTCTGAGTGGGAAAGGAGGACAGAAATGTAAAGGAAAGTCACAGCTAGAGACAGGGACTGCAGCAAAGGCAGTTTATACCTTGCTAGGTGTACTCTTGCTAGGAAGATTTTACGGTTTTTCCTAAAGAAACAATGGGAAATTTTATTAATACTCCAATTCAACTGCCTCCAAACTTGCATACATTTTCACAGGCAGGCCTGGAAGTGAATGCATTTTGGATTAGAAAAAATTTGCAAAAGATTTTGTAACAAAACTCACCACTCTGTTTCTACCCAGATCCTTTAAATACATCTCACCAGCTAAGGCTTGAAATGCCTAGACCTATGACAGTAATACTTATTAAGGGTTCTATGTGGGAAGGGAGCTGAAGAATGGTCATGAAGCCCCAGGAGACACAGCTGAGGAAAGCAGCTATCTCGTTTCGGAAAGCCATGCAAATGCTTCAGAATGGTCTTTGATGAACAGTCACCAAAGCCCAGTTGATAGACTCAGGGCTGCTCGGATATTAGGCAATATGGATAATGGAGAGTTCCAGACAATTTCAGAGTTGAAAGTGTCTTAAAGAAAATCCAAGGAAGCTTATTCCTGGCTAGGTAGCCCAAGATTTATAGGTACCCAGACATAGTAATTCAACAAATGCGCATATTTTCCCCTCAACCTGAGGCTCTGAGCAATACAACTACTAAGTATAATGTTAGGAAGGAAGCACATTCACTTGAACTAATTGAACTTATGTTTCAGATAATGGGTCAGCGAAGTTCCCAGAAAAGTTCAGCTTTTCTTCTCATTCCTCTTTCCTCTGAATTTAAATCCTTAGTTTTCCTAGGAGTTTCAGTATTCTGGGAGATCTGATTTGCCTAAACTGGAGGCAAAGAAAGACCCTCTGCATTTATAACAAGAGCAGAGCATGTTTAATGGTTCAGTTCGAAAACACTCAAGACAGCTAAATGAGAGGTTGGGGTGATAGGCAGCTATGTGTTGGCAGTGTGATACACTTAGGACATGTTCTACTTTTTATTTGTAATGTTATATGTTTCATTGGTAGCCTGGTTTGTTGTTTTTCAGGAGAATCACTGCAAAGATAAAAAATATGCTTTAATGTTGCTATTCTTTTCGCATTTACAATCCAGGGAAGAGGCCTGTCTGCTTTTCCATTTGTCTCCCTTGGGAGACACAAAATTGATTTATGAAGTTGGATTAGCTTGGGTTGATGCAAACAGGTCAGATACTATTCAAAAATAGTGATGGATAAAGGATTAAAAAAAGAAAACAAGATGCCAGGAGAAAAAAAATAAGGGAGAAGTGAAAATAATGATTAATGTTAATGATGCTGTTGTAACTGAGATTTTTAAAGGCTGCAAAACATTGAGAAATCAAACTAATGACCTGGAAAATAAATTCAGATGAAGAAATATCAGGTTGGAGGATAATCTTGATGGGGTGGAAGTAAGAGAAACAGTGACCTTCCTTTTTCCCCCAACATACAACGTTGCCAAAACTGCTTTGGATGAATAATTTTTAATCCCTTCCACAAGCCATATCTTCATTTCCCCACAACTTGAGGCAGGAACAGCAATTCTTATTTTGTGTGTGGGATGAGAAATTCTTGGAGGGAAATGGCAAATATAATATCTTAATTTCCTCTAGTTCTGATGGCTTTTTGCTTCTGTGGAGAAGCTGACCAAGCCGCCCACTTTGATTGTTTTCTAAAATGTAGGGTTTCAAACAAAGTTATTAAGAGTCTAAAGACTGGCCGGGCACAGTGGCTCAGGCCTGTAATCCCAGCACTCTGGGAGGCCAAGGTGGGTGGATCACCTGAGGTAAGGTCCTGGTGAAACCCTGTCTCTACTTAAAATACAAAAATTAGCCAGGTGTGGTGGCACACAGCTGTGATCCCAGCTACTCGGAGGCTGAGGCAGGAGAATCGCCTGAACCTGGGAGACAGAAGTTGCAGTGAGCTAAGATCATACCGTTGCACTCCAACCTCAGCGACAGAGTGAGACTTCATCTCAAAAAAAAAAAAAAAAAGAAAGAAAGAAAAGAAAAATAGTCTAAAGATTATGAGACAAATACTTATCTGGTTGGCTGCAATTATCATATTTAAAACATAAAGTCCCTTGGACTGTTAATAAGTCTTTTCCAGATTGTGCTGAATCAAAGTAATTTTTGAATAGTAAAGAGGAAAGTGTTTGAGAAAGGAAGTGAGACTAAAAAAACATTTTCTTTTCTTCCCGATCCTGCCTGGAAATTTCCAGGATCTGTTCTGTAGTCACAGTCAGTAGTCTGCCCTAATAATAGATAACAGCAATTGAGCATTTACCCTATGCCAGACACTGTTCTAAGTATAAATTCAGTTAGTCTTCAACACAATTGAAGGAGGTAGATATTATTATTGCCTCCATTTTAAAGAGGAGAAAGGCGTGCTGCAGAAGGGATAAGTCGTTGCCTGAGGTCACACAGCTATTACAAGAGAGGCAGGATTCATATCCGAGCTATTCTGGCTCCAGAATCCACACTTTCAACCACAATACTGTGGTTCTGTGTTATATAAAGACACTGAGATTTAAAAAAGAATCTATTTCTGGCCATTTTTGAAAAAATATATTTATTGAACCCAAGAATAGTTATTTTAGCAATAGGAAATCTCTTTTTTGTTACCCATTCATTTCATAAAATGAGTTTAAACACAAAACAGGCCAGAGTCTTTGCACTGCCAAAAAAAACAGTACAATAAGGTGTGGAGAGAGACGGAGACGCCAATGTTTAGGAAGGACTTTGTCCTACCTCCCTGACTTGAATAGGACTGACTCTGATATATTCCTTTTTAAAAAATATAAAGAGTTCAAGACCAGCCTGACCAACATGGAGAAACCCCATCTCTATTAAAAATACAAAATTAGCTGGGCGTGGTGGCACATGCCTGTAATCCCAGCTGCTTGGGAGGCTGAAGCAGGAGAATCGCTTGAGCTTGGAGGTTGCAGTGAGCTGAGATCGCACCATTGCACTCCAGCCTGGGCAACAAGAGTGAAACTCCGTCTCAAAAAAAAAAAAAAGAAAAAAAAATTATATACATATATATATATACACAAAATGAAAATAACTGACTTTAAAAATCAATGTAAATGCATTTCCTTTGACATAATGGCTGGTTTAAATTACTCAGCAATAGTGATTAATGCAACAAATGTTTTAACTAGGAGTATGGAAGAAAGGATATCTTCTGAACCACGTAAGTCAGAAGGTGTGAGAAGCTCCTGAGTTACCAGGGACAGAGACACTCTTAGAAGAGAAGAATGGCTGGCTAATCCACCCATCAGAGCCACTGGACGTGTGGTATCTCTTGACATGATGGGCATCTCAGCACCACAGGGATAGAAACAGAATGTGTCTCTGCCACCCAAAGAATAATTTAAGCAGCCTCTCAAAATGGTCAAAGTGGCTATAAATCAGCTAATGTTCCTTGAAGAGTGGTGGGTTCAGTGTTCAGCAAAATAGGTCAAAGTAGAAAAGATTAGCCCACAAAATATAGCAGAGTATCGTACAGAATCAGGAACTCAGAAAAGAGACAAAAGGACAGCCACTTCCTGTCCCAGCTACTTTTACACCTAATGCTGTTTTCTTCCTGCTTCTCAAGGTACAGTGTTGGCCACAAAAGTGGAAGAAATGGTGACTCACACCTGTAATCCCAACACTTTAGGAGGCTGAGGTGGGTGGATCACCTGAGGTCAGGAGTTCAAGACCAGCCTGACCAACATGGTAAAATCCCATCTCCACTAAAAATACAAAATTAGCTGGGTGTGGTGGCAGGAACCTGTAATCCCAGCTACTTGGGAAGCTAAGGCAGGAAAATCGCTTGAATCCGGGAGGCAGAGGTTGCAGTGAGCAGAGATTGCATAGTTGCACTCCTGCCTGGGCGACAAGAGTGAAACTCCATCTCCAAAAAAAAAAAGAGATGGAAAAAAGAGTCCTTGTGATTTGAGAGCTCTGTCGGTGAGGGGAGAGTCACCTCAAGTAATAGGCATAAGGATTCAGAAGAAATAAAAATTAAAAACCATGGCATTCCATAAGAACTCAGCAGCAATAGCTGTATATCTCATACATCATCGCTTAGAGTCAAAAGAAGACATCAGTTTAGACCTATACCTTCCACATTGATACTAAGGAAAAGTAATTTTTTATAGTTTTTAAATAATTTTCTGGCTGTGTGAAAGAAAATTCCTCAAAATTTTGCATGAGAAGATGTGGGTAAAATAACTTCAGAAGTTATCTCTTTTGCAAGGAGACAGTGCCCTTGCAATTTTATTAATTATTTATTATAATATGAGTTAAAACCACGTTTGATGAAAATGCAGCCATAGCAGTGATTATTCCAGTGGATAAAGAATCCAGATTTTGTGCTTGGAGACACAGGCAACGTAGGTATAAAAATCTCCTGGCAGATATTTCTATCTGTGAAATGCGGACAACACTTTTAGGGATTTGCAATAGTGGAGGTTAATGAGATGGAGGCGTTCAACATTCATTCTGCACCTACACAATGCCAGCCTTGACAGCCTGTGAGTAGACATTTCAGACCCGTAGGTGCTGCCATGTGCAAGGCATTACTCTCAGTTGTGATTTTTAAATTATGGATTTATGTTGAGCAGTTTTTATTGCAGGCTGCACGTGAAGCCTCCTAGAGGCATTTTACCTCATGCTTTATGGTGTGGCAAAAATGACCATCAACATTATGCAAATCCAAAGAACGATGGAGGTTTGGTTAGGTTTCATGTGAGACATGAGATTTCAGGATGATCCACATTTCTAATTTGGTCAATAAAATGCCAATTTACAACTGGGATGAAGAATTTAAATTCTACTAAAGATTGATGTCCTTGTAAGGTATATTCTGTTTATATTTTCCAAAGTCACACACCTTATCACTTTATCATGAAATTAATCAGGGATCATCAGAGAAACAGACCAATGGGACGTACGCACAGAGAGAGAGAGAAAGAAGAGGAAAAATTTATTATGATGAGTTGGCTCACATGATTACGGAGGGTAAAAAGTCCCATGACTTGCGGTTTGTAAACTGGAGACCAAGGGAAGCAGTGGTGTAATTCTAGTCCAAGTCTGAAGACCTGGGAACCAGCGGAACCTAATGTGTGAGCCCTAAGGGCAAGAGAAGGCCAATCTCCCAGCTCAGGCAGGCAGCAAGTAAGAAGGGAATGAATATAACCTTCCTCCACTTGTTCTTTTCTTTTCTTTTCTTTTCTTTTCTTTTTTTTTTTTTTTTTTTTTTTGAGACAGTCTTGCTGTGTTGCTCAGGCTGGAGTACAGTGGCGAGATCTCGGCTCACTAAAATTTCCGCCTTCTGAGTTCAAACAATTCTCCTGCCTCAGCCTCCCCAGTGGCTGGGATTACAGGCATGTGCCACCATACCTGGCTAATTTTTGTATTTTTAGTATCGAAAGGGTTTCACCATGTTGTTCAGGCTGGTCTCAAACTCCTGACCCCAAGTGATCCGCCCACCTTGGCCTCCCAAAGTGCTAAGATTACAAGCATGAGCCACCGCACCCAGCCAACCTCCACTTGCTGTTCTCTTCAAGCCTTCAGTGGGCTGGATGATGCCAACCCACACTGGGGAGGGCCATCTACTTTCCTGAGTCCGCTGATTCAAATGCTGACCTCCTCAGTAAATATCCCCACAGAGACACCCAGAAATAATGTTTAATGTGGGCACTCTATGGTCAAGTCAACACATAAAATTAACCATCACAACACCCCTTCATTAAAAGTTAGAACAGAAATCTTTATAAATATCTCATAAAGAGCCAAGTACCTTGACCAATTCCACAGGTAGTGAGAGGTGGAAGCCAAGTTACAGACCCAAAGAACTCTGATCTCAAAGCCACTGCTCTTGGCACAATATCACAATTTAAAGGTTAGCTAATTTAATGTTTTGCCTTTTTTACTTAATATTGTCCCAAAGCACACTAAATGCTGAACTTTCGTCAGGGGAAGTATACTGTTTTATCAAATACCCCAGCCAACAGTATTTTTAAACATTAAAAAATACATATCTTGGCCGGGCGCAGTGGCTCATGCCTCCCAAAGTAATTCCAGCACTTTGGGAGGCCAAGGCGGGCGGATCATGAGGTCAAGAGATCGAAGCCATCCTGGCCACCATGGTGAAACCCCATTTCTACTGAAAATACAAGAATTAGCTGGGCATGGTGGTGTGCGCCTGTAATCCCAGCTATTCGGGAGGCTGAGGTGGGAGAACTGCTTGAACCCGGAAGGTGGAGGTTGCAGTGAGCCAAGATTGCATCATTGCACTCCAGCCTGATGATAGAGTGAGACTTCATCTCCAAAAAAACAAAAAACAAAAAACAAACAAACAAAAACATATCTTGTGGAATGCCAGTGTTGGGGGTGAAGGTCGGGGATGCTGGGATGTTTGCCCTATGGCTTCTGGACTCTGTTGGAAGCACATATGTTGGATGCTCTGCATCCGGCTCTCCTCGAGCCTGGTTGGGGTTTTACATAGTTAATGGGAGGGGCCAATGACCACTCCTTTCTTTAGTTCTAGAGAGTCAGAGAACGGTTACATTTTAGTTGGAAGGGAGACAGAATTCCCAGGAGGAATACTTAAGTAACAAGATAAGAGAAAGAGATGGAAATTTATTTCCCGGAGATGGCTGAGGAAAGAAAGAGTAATATCGAATCCAGCCAGCATGTTTCAAACATGTCTTTGCACTAAGATGGGTATATGTGGGTGTATATTGGCTGTTTCTAAGCTTTAGATCTGTAGGGAATGAAAAAACGTAAAATGTCCTCTCTTCCCCCACAAAAGAGTAATTCAACATAATATGATTCAAAGCAGGGTTGAATAATACTAGCACCCAGGTTGTTCTGTGACATGGATTTTATAATTACAGGATTGGAAATCTTCAGTTTTCCCCTAAATGTCCACCCAACCTCCTCTGAGACCTTCCTTTACTGGTGCTCCGTTCTTTCCCAGAAAGCAGATTGGCTGTTTTATTTTTCAAATGCTGTGTTTTCTGTACTCCCTAATTTCTTTCTAGGAATCCATTTCACCCCCCGCCAACAAAGATACAAATGTTCCTTGTCATGCACACACCTCACATGTAGATTTACTCCACAGTTACTGAAACATCAGATTCACTGAACAGTTTTTAAATTAATTTCAAATTCAGTCTCAACCTCTCTGGCAAAGCGAGACCTGCAACTTGGATCACGTGTCTCAAGTAGCCCCCACCTCCCCGCCCAGCAATAAGATCTATTTTCACTGCAGAAGCACATGCATTGCCCCATGCTGACAGTCACTTGTTTTAGCATTGGCTAATCACCAATATGTTCTGTTAAGTGAGATTCATAGATGCTGATTGCATTTATTGCATAAATTACTTCATTATTAAAATCAGGTCATTTGAGCCCCCAAACCATTAACATGAAGACTATTAACATAATTTCATAAGCTGATAAATCAAGCACAGGAAAAGAATTAAAGGGTTCTTAGTGATAAGTGTTTCTTCAGAGATTAAGGAACACAATTTTCTTATGCATATATTAACATTTTATGAGTGGATTCATGCAAGAGCAGTTTTTTCTCTGCATACATGACTCACTTCATCTTCTCCACACTTGGCCTCTGAAGCTAGTTTTCAAAATTAAGGGTTTTTTTTTTTTCCCTTTCAAATAACTGTAATGCAATTTTTGATTGAACTCATTAGCTTTCTGTGATATGTACTACCTATGAAATTCCTATCTTTTCACATTTCTTAGGCTGCAAAAGCTTTAGGGTGAGGAGAGCAGGGAAGGTAAAGTTGGAAGAAAGAATACCTTAGATTTGTTTTAGATAGTGCAATTTTCATTCTAGGTGAATTTCAAATGTATTCCTAGTCTTAAGAGGTTCTGGTGAAGTTCTAATTATCTCTCTAATTACAACACATACTGAGGTTAAGTGTTCTTATCAAATGGTGCATTAAAAATGGGTTTTATTCCCAGGCTAGATGTAATAGGCTGTGATACTGGCCTGAACACACAGAAATTGGTTCCCTCGTTCATTTCACTTACCAGATTGTGAAAGATTCTGGAGGTCGGAGCCATCATTATCCAGTGCAATGATGTTGCCTAGAAACGAAGATAAGTTCCAATGTAAATTAGACTATAACAACTTTATCCTTTGTGCAATTTGTGTAATGTTTTAGCAAATAGCAAATGATGAATCATAATTGAAGTATGCAGAATGCCATTAGCAGGCATCGTGTTTGATTTTATAGGTGAATTTGGGCGACTGGTGGAGCCGATGGTTCTTTCTAGGAACAAGTGTAGTGACCAAATCAAACTTCGACATTTTCTAGTGACTACGAAGAGTCCCCTGAATAAAGTTCAAAATACCCTGGACTCTCTCGTGTGTGCCTGTTTACAACCCTTTGACAGCTTCTTATTGCTCTCAGAATTCAAAACAAAACAAAACGAAATTTCTCAACACAGCTTCCAACCCCCACAATGGTCTAGCCTGACCTTCATGGTCCAGCTTCATCTCACAGCTTTCTTCACTATGCTGCTTGCTTTCAGTTCTTTGTTAATGCCAGTTTCCTTCCCATCACAGGGCTTTCACACAGGCTTCCTTCTCGGATTCTTCAAGTTCTGGGCTACAGGTGCAGAATGTGCAGGTTTGTTACGTAGGTATATACGTGCCATGGTGGTTTGCTGCACACATCAGCCTGTCATCTACATCAGGAATTTCTCCTACTGCTATCCCTCCCCTAGCCCCTCACCCACCGACAGGCCCCGGTGCGTGATGTTCCTCTCCCTGTGTCCATGTGTTCTCATTGTTCAACTCCCACTTATGAATGAGAACATGTGGTGTTTGGTTTTCTGTTCCTATGTTAGTTTGCTAAGAATGAGGGCTTCCAGCTTCATCCATATTCCTGCAAAGGACATGAACTCATTCTTTTTTATGGCTGCATAGTATTCCATGGTGTATATGTGCTACATTTTCTTTATCCAGTCTATCATTCCTTCTCAGATTCTAATGCTCTTCCCTGCACTTTGAACCCATTAGCTTCTATTTATTCTCCAGATCTCAGCTCAAGAGCCACTTCCTTAAGGAAGCTTTCTCTGATCTCTTTGATTGAGTCAAATCTTTCTTTCTTGGCTGTGATAAGATATCTATATCTATATACCTGTATATAGTTGCAATTGCACATTTTTAGTGTGGTTGTTTTAAAAATTATTAACCAGTTCACAAGGTGAAAAAATCAAAACGAAATAGAACGATATGCTAAGCCATCTAGCTCTGATTCCTTTTCTTTTACTCCATTACTTCTCCATTTGGAGGTAAACATTATTAGTTTCTTATTTACCTTTATTTCTTATTTTGCAAGGACAAATGCAAATATTTATATTCTTGTTTTCCTCTTTTTAACACAAAAGATAACATACATAATGCATATTCCATATCAGGCTTTTTTCCTTTTACAATATACTCTGGAGTCTGTTCTATGTCAAGACATAGAGAACCTCTTCCTTCCTTTTTACGGTGGCATGGTATTCTGCTGTGTAACTGTTCTATTCCATGGAACCCATTCCTTAAAGTGACTGTGTTTTCAATCTTTTGCTATTACAAATACTGCTGTGATAATGGCCTCATGTGAGCATTATTTCATGCAAGTGCAGATTATATAGAGAGTAAATAATGTGCAGGATTGGTTTGCTGGGTGAAAGCATAAAAACACCAGTAATTTGGGTAGGTATTGCTGTTACATGTCAATTTTCTTCCCAGAAACCTCTGTGGCCAGTAGTATCTTTGCCTGAGTTCTTGTCCTGCATCCAAGAAGAATGAGGTATGCAGACAAGTGAAGGATGAACAAAATGAAGAGAGCATTATTTAGTGTTTGAACAGCTCAGAGGAGACCCACAGTGGGTAGCTCAGGCAGCTCCTCTCTGTAGGAAGGTCGTCTTGTGGAGTGTTCAGCTCTCAGCAGAGAGGAGGCCCTGGAGAGGGTGGCTTCTCTCCACAGGCAGGTCTTTCAGGCATCTCGGCAGGTCTCCGAAGCTCTCAGCAGAGATGGTAGCTCCTCTCTGCAGCTTGTCATCCTTTCACATCTTTAGCCTCTGGAGCCCTCTGGCACTGCTTCGGCTGAGCCCAGCAGCATTTATGGACCTCAGAGGGGAGGAAGTATGTGCTGATTGGTCCATGGGCGGGCCTGGAGGAGGTACCAAAAGTCCCCACTCTTTTGGCAGGACTGGCAGCCCAGCCCCCAGCCTTATCAGGGACCTGCTCCCTTCCGCCCAGGAATCAATCTGCCTCACGCTGCCATTCATGGTTCTGGAGCTTGGCCCCAACCCCCTCCCAGATTGGAGCAGGTGCTGGGAAGGGAGAGAAGCCAAGTAGCCGGAGCGGACACCCACAAGCCTGCAAGGAATGGGTGGGGGGGGGCCCTTCCTGGGCCCCTGAGTGTGCAGGCTGCAGAGATACCCTGGTCCTGTACCTGGGAGAGCGGCAGCAGCTACACCGGAGGAGCTCCTGCCCTAACTGGGAAGGGGCGAAGCTCCCTCTTGTCCCCGGCTCCTGCCTGCTCCGTGGAGTAAGAGACCCAGGTCTGCAGCCATGGGTCGGGCAACTGCAGCTGCATCCAGTAGGGCAGATCCTGCCTGCTCCCTGACCCCCTCCAAGAACACGGGGAGGCTCAGATCCACAGCCTTAGAGCAGGAGGCCCAGGTCTGCAGCCGGGTTGGGTGGGCTGCAGTGGCACCCGGGGCATTCCTGCCCCAACTCAGAAGAGGTGGGGCTCCCACCGGCTCCACGGAGTGTGCAGCCCCAGCCGTGCCTTTCTGCTGCAGCTGGCATGATGGTAGCGGCTGCTGCCATCATTGCATATTACCCGTCCTGTGGGCTATATCATTTTACATTTCATCAACGAAATAATGTCTGTTTCTCCACAGCCTCACCAGTAATGTCTCACTTTTAGTTGGGAGTTAAGAGATGGTAATGTTGTTTCAATGTGCGTCTTTCTGATTTTGAGTAAGGTTGGATATCTTTTCATGTGTTTAAGGACCATTTTTTTCCCTAAATGAACTGTCTGTTCATGTTCCTTGTCCATTTTCCATGGGATGCCTAATCTTCTTCCAGTTATCTATGTGCATTTTATTAGGGAGATTAGCCATACTTATCTGTGATATATGTTGCAAGTATTTCCCTAAATTTGTTATTTGTCTTCTGACTTTCCACACGGTGTTCTTAGATACTTCATATCTTTTTCCCTGCTAAGACACTAGTATCAGAGGGGGCAGGTCCCACATCTCTTTTGCTGCCATTATGCCCCCAAAGCCATTACGGTTCTCCATCTATAAAAAAAGAAAAAGTGACACTTGTTACAGTTGGTGTCTAAAGCCCTCTTCAGCTCTGAAAATCTATGATGCTGCTTCCCATTCTTATGTTTGGTTTACTCAGGTTTTCTGCCTTCCCCTCCCTCTGTTGCTGAGCTTGGGCATGGGGGTGGCGCTTACACATGGGGCTATGTGGTGGCTACATGAGAAGTGCCCGGAAGGGCTCTCTCCCCTGAGTACCCCACCTCATTGTCATTTGGCGTGTCACTATTAGGGATGCATTCTCTCTTCTCGACCCGCATTGCCTTTATTTAGGTCTTCTCTGCCTCTTGTCTGGATTTGGGCCAGACTCCAAGTTTGTCTTCCTGGGTCCTGTATATTCACCTCCCAGATGACATTTCTTATAGACTAGCCCCACTCAAGATATTGTTCCCATCTCAGTTTCTTGTATTGCCTATTGCCTTTATTACTAAAGTGCTAGTGCCGTCCATAATAAGTCTCAAACTATACCTTCAAGGAGTGTCCCATTACTCTCCTGGATAGCCTCTGCCCCATCACACAGACTACTCACCATCATCCACCTCTATCCTCAGCTGGTTCTTCTGTCATGCCCATCTTCTATCCAGGTGTATTAGATCATTTTCACATTGCTGATAAAGACATACCTGAGACTGGGAAGAAAAAGAGGTTTAATGGACTTACAGTTCCACATGGCTGGGGAGGCCTCACAATCATGGCGGAAGGCAAGGAGGAGCAGGTCACATCTTACATGGATGGTGGCAGGCAAAGAGAGAGCTTGTGCCGGAAAACTCCTCCTAACATAACCATCAGGTCTTGTTAAACTTATTCTCTATCATGAGAACAGCACAGGAAAGACCTGCTTCCATAATTCAATCACCTCCCACTGGGGCTCCTTCCACAACACATGGGAAATGTAGGAGTTACAATTCAAGATGAGATTTGGGTGGGGGCACAGCCAAACTATATCACCAGGCCCAATTCTACCTGAAAAATATTGTCCATTGCTCCCATCTTCCTCCCAAACTGGGATAAGACTCTGCTTTCCAAGGGCCCTTAATCGTTTGAATAAGAGATCATATTGTGTATTTTTTCTTGGAAGATGCATGGCTCCCTATCTACAAGAGTAGAGTTTCTTTGAGGGAAAAAATGTATTCTTTGTAATCTTTATAAGGTTCTGCAAGAAATCCTCCCTGAGGCATTTATTGACTAGAATGAAAGTGACACTCACTCCTGGGAAATTAAATTTTAATTTAATTTGCACAGTACTCCTGGGATGAGTAGCAAGTTAAGTCTTAAGCAGATAGGAGTTAATTAGTTGAGTGATTCATTTTTTTCTTACATGAGTGTGCACTCCTGTGTAGGTGTGAAAACATTAGTGTACACCACTGCGTAGGGGTGTGTGTGTAAACAAATGTGCATGCACCATCACATTCTGGTGGAAGGGGAACAATGTCAAAAAAAAAAAAAAAGGGAAAATGTGTAGCGGTTAGCTACAAAGGCACTGAAGGAGTGTTTTTACTTTATGGTTTCACCAAAGATTAATTCTGCTCATTCTTGAAATAGCCTACCCCATTATTCTATCAAATTATATATTTTCTGTCTGTTTACTTTTCGTTAAAATTTATCCATGAAAACTTTTTTAGTTAACCCATAACCCTCAGCTACTTTATATCACCCTGATAGGTTAACACAGCTCTGCACAGATGTGTTAAGACATGAATGAAGCAGTTCAATATGATTTGTCTCCTGTTCAGATTGTCCCTCCTGGGATAGTACTTCCTAATTTAATGTTGAAGTTTTTCTATAAAAATTGTTCATAAATATTTGAAAGTGAAAGAATTCTCCCAGATATTTGATCTGGGACAGATCCCAGTGATCTCCCACAACACTCTCATTTAGCTCTGCCCATGACTACCTGGAATGAAGGTTACATTTTTCAAGCTTCACTTGCAGCTAGGAATGTCCAGTGACCAAATTCTGGTCAACGAAATGTAAACAGAAGTGTCACATATAAGTTCTAGAAATCGTCTTTAAAGCAAGAGGGCACCGTGTTTTGGACTCTTTCCTGTTGAGAGGGATACTGACATAACAGATGAAACTCCAGCAGCAATCTTAGCCCATAAGGTAGAAATGTGGTGCTCAAAATGGCAGTACCAGCAAGGTAGAATGGGCCTGAGTTGATGATGACTTTCTGAACATGCCTTCTAGACTTCTTACCTCCAGTTTTCTTTTGCAGGAAAGAGAAATAAGACTTCTATCTTATTTAGGCCTTTGTTGTTTATGGTTTCTTTATTCACAGTTTAACTAAATCCTAATTGAATATAGCTATAGAGAGGGCAGGGCTTGGAGAACTGCAGACAGCCCTCAAATGAGACCCTAAATGATGCTTTGTCTAGAATTTTTAAAAATCCTTAAAAAGGAGAGGAAGAAGATCAAAACTGTATGCTACAAGGCATGTTCCTTGCTCCTTGGTGAGAGCAGGAATGTCAATGCCTTATGTTCTGGAAACGTCACAGTCAGCATTGACGGGCCCCTCAGGCCAGTGTCCGTAAGACACTGGATGGACAGGAAGTACCAGAGGACAACAGCGTGAGCAAGGAAGCCACGAAGTGATAAAGAGGCTGGAATGTAATGAATGCTGGCATTTTAGGCTGTCACTAGCTGGGCTTAAAACATGCGAGACATGGGATGTGGTGGCATGGTGTCTTCATTTCTCAACCATGGAATTAATTTTCATTTATGATAATAAGCATATTAAAATAACTTGGTAGTAATTCCATCCCTTCTTACTTAAGCTATTCCCAGTCTGGCATCATTCCACGAAGCAAACTACTCGAGGAAGTTCTTGCCAGGCATGCAGCAACAAGGGCATTACACAAAGGTAGAGAAACCAAGGTCCAGAAAGGAAAGTGATTTGGCCTAAACCGCCCAGCTAGTTAGTTACTATCAGAGCTGGGTGTGAACTCTGGTTTCTTGAGGCTCCTGGGCCAGCCTGTCTTTCCCCAGAATCCCCTTTTATCTGCCCGTAGAATCCACTGTCAATCAGGAAAATTGGTTGTGCTCTGGAAAACTGGGCTGAACTGAAATGAAACATTCATCTTTACCATAAGTTCAAGGGTAATCAAACTCAGAGCTTTCATCTCAAGAGAAAAATTTAGCTTTCAAGATGTTTGCAAAAACAATTAATTCAAGTTGTGTCTTTCTGACAGTAAAAAACAAGGTTTTGCATGAGATAATTTGTGATAAAGCATTTGTGTGCAGAGAAGTGCGGTGCCCACGCAAGAAAATACTCTAGTGTCTTTTTCATGGGGTTCGAAATCGATGGGTGGGCCAATCACAATGCCAGTTACAAAATGGATAATAAAATGAAAAAATAAGTTTGATTAACATTTTCTTTGGTACTAGATGAGTTTCCCAAAGCACAGAGCTCTGCCAACAATAGTATTGCTATTATTTATTATTTATTTATTTATTTTTGAGATTATTCTCACCCTGTCAGCCAGGCTGGAGTGCAATGGCATGATCTCGACTCACTGCACCTTCCACCTCCCAGGTTCAAGCGATTCTCCTGCCTCAGCCTCCCAAGTAGTTGGGATTACAGGCGCATGCCACCACTCCTGGCTAATTTTTTGTATGTTTGGTAGAGACGGGGTTTCACCATGTTGACCAGACTGGTCTCAAACTCCTGACCTCAGGTGATCCACCTGCCTCAACCTCCCAAAGTGCTGGGATTACAGGCGTGAGCCACCATGCCCGGACAGTATTGCTTTTTTTTTTTTTTTTTTTGAAACAGAGTCTCCCCCTGTCACCCATGCTGGAGTGCAGTGGCACCATCTTGGCTCACTGCCACCTCTACCTCCTGGGTTCAGGTGATTCTCCTGCCTCAGCCTCCCAAGTAGCTGGGACTACAGGCACCCACCACCACAGTCAGCAAATTTTTGTATTTTTAGTAGAGATGGGGGTTTCACCATATTGGCCAGGCTGGTTTCAAACTCCTGACTTTGTGATCCGCCCACCTCAGCCTCCCAAAGTGCTGGGATTACAGGTGTGAGCCACCACGCCCAGCCCAGTATTGCTATTTTTAAAAAGCCCTCAATACGTTATTTCTTTCTGTTAAATCTTTCAGCATATTGCTTACTCATTACAAATTTCTAACACCTATATTTGTATAAAAGTGCCCAATGTAAGCTGGAGATAATGATAAATCCTTACATATTGGGAGATGTGCCTTTTCACAGGCTGTCTTCCCCCACTGCTTTGTGCAAATCACCTATCTTGGAATCTCAAGTTTTTTAACATTGAAAGAAACCTCTTACTTCAATATATAAATAATCCAATCCCCTCATTTACAAATGAGAAAAAATGAGGTCCCAAGAAAGATTGTGCCCAAGGTCACAAAGCTAATAAGTATCTCTTCATTTCCCTTCATGTCTTAGTTATCTCTTCAGTTCCCTTCATGTCTTTGCAGAACAGATCAAAAAGATTTTTCTTCCCCTCTGTTTTCTCACCCACCAAGCAGTCCAGAGGAGGTCCCACACTTGGAGAGATAAATACGGTACAATCAAGTAGTACCATATACAATGTATCAAAGAACTTCTTTTTTTCACTCTGACGGAACAAAGTGTATCATAAACATTCATTCTGAACGGTTTTGTTGTCCACTTTTTATGCATGGGCTGACTGGCTGTTCTTTGCACAGAGATGTGTATGTGAAAATGTCACGTTAACAGTTTATTGGTAGCATTTGGGAGTAGAAGTGGGCCTTGCTAACACAACCAAGCTTCTGTGCACCCTGGGGTGGATGCAGCTGCTGTTCCCAGGTGTCAGTGAAGCCCAAAGCAATTGGAGACATTGGTCTAAGGCTGGAAGAAGGTTTCTGAGAGGAGCCAGCCAACATCCTCATTTGAGGTCTGCTGAGTATCTGTGCTGGCTGTTGGTCTGAGCAAACTGCTGCATGCCTGCAGGCCCCTGATAAACTCAGTATTAGTTCCAACATCTCTTACAGATACCACACAGGACAACCCCAAAAGGGCAGCAAATACTTACCAAAAAAAAAAAAAGCCATGGTTCTAAGAAAAAGAGACTGAAATTATAGCTACCATGCTACCTCTAACTGGGTAATATTCCCCCCATTCACCTGTATTTTCATTTTATTTTTCTTTTCTTTTTTTTTTTTTTTTTTTTTTTTTTCCTGAAACGGAGTCTCGCTTGGCCGCCCAGGCTGGAGTGCAGTGGAGCAATCTCGGCTCACTGCAATCTCCGCCTCCAGGGTTCACGCCATTCTCCTGCCTCAGCTTCCTGAGTAGCTGGGACTACAGGCACCCGCCACCACGCCTGGCTAATTTTTTGTATTGTTAGTAGAGAAAGGGTTTCACTGTGTTAGCCAGGGTGGTCTCGATCTCCTGACCTCGTGATCTGCCTGCCTCGACCTCCCAAAGTGCTGGGATTACAGGCGTGAGCCACCACGTCTGGCCCCTGCTTTTTTTTTTTTTTTTTTTGCGATGGAGATTACTCTTGTTGCCCAGGCTGGAGTGCAATGGCGCGATCTCAGCTCAGGGCAACCTTTGCTTTCCAGGTTCAAGAGATTCTCCTGCCTCAGCCTCCCAAGTAGCTGGGATTACAGGCATGCATCACCACACCTGGCTAATTTTGTATTTTTAGTAGAGACGGGGTTTCACCATGTTGGTCAGGCTGGTCTCAAATTCCTGACCTCAGGTGATTGATTCACCCACCTCGACCTCTCAAAATGCTGGGATTAGAGGCGTGAGCCACTGCACCCAGTCCCACCTGTATTTTCAAAATAATATTTGGCCAAATTTTTATTCCTTGAATGGAGTTATCAGGAAAAGTAAAACAATTAATGAAATAGCATGCTTTGTGGGGAGGGAGAAAGATAATCACTTATTAATATAATGAGGAGGTGATAAAATCCACATCTTCTATGCATAATTTATCTGACCTACTACTGACAGCATAACTAGTATATAAAATATCAAAGCTTTTTTTGATGCTTTCCTGGGAATTCACTGTTTTACCTTCGTTGAAACTGATTAGAATATAGTACCTTTTACTGTCCTTTTAGAACATGTAGAATGAGAAGTGGGCTTGCTTTCCTAGTTTCAATTCAGAAAACTACAAGAAGTGTTTATGTAGCACCAGCTCAGTATGCATGACTCTGTGCTTAGAGATGTTGGGATTAAAGCTTGGACTTCCATGGTTCTTGGAGTACATTTTAGGCATCATGTAATTCATAAAAGTGCCCTGGGGAGCACCTACTCAGAACCAGGCAAAGTAGGCTATTTTTACATTACTATTTTGAGATTGCCACTTGGTAACTGTCACCTTTACTTCCTTCATAGAAAATTAAAAAAACAAAAAACTGAACTCTTGTCACTAGTGTTTAATGAAAACTAATAGAAACTGATTTTCATGCAGAACAAAGAATCTAATTGGTTCCACAGTTACATAGTGCTCCTTAGAAACAAACCATAGGGACTTCTAGCTAAACATGGAAAATTAAAAATATCTGTATCAGCCGGGCGTGGTGGCTCACACCTGTAATCCCAGCACTTTGGGAGGCCGAGGCGGGCAGATCACGAGGTCAGGAGATGGAGACCATCCTGGCTAATACGGTGAAACCCCATCTCTCCTAAAAATACAAAAAAAAAAAAAAATTAGCTGGGCGAGGTGGTGGGTGCCTGTAGTCCCAGCTACTCGGGAGGCTGAGGCAGGAGAGTGGCATGAACCCAGGAGGCCAAGCTTGCAGTGAGCCGAGATTGCGCCACTGTACTCCAGCCTGGGCTACAGAGCGAGACTCTGTCTGGGGGGGAAAAAAATCTGTATCTATATCTATATATATATTTCCAATCCCTCTCAAAGTCCCCCTAAGATGACAGTCAGTGGTATAGTTTGGATATTTGTCCCCCCAAATCTCATGTTAAAATGCAATCCCCAATTCTGAAGGTGGGGCCTGGTGTTTGGGTCATGGGGATGGATCCCTCATGGCTGGGTGCAGTCCTTACAATACTGAGTGAGTTCTTGTGAGATCTGGTGGTTTATAAGTATGTGGCACCTCCCCCCTACTCTCTCTGTTGCTCCTGCTCTTGCTGTGCGATATACAGCTCCCCTTTGCTTTCCATCATGATTGTAAGTTTCCTGAGGCCTTCCCAGAAGCTGAGTAGATGACAGCACCATACTTCCTGTAAAACCTGCAGAACCGTGAACCAATCGAATCTCCTTTCTTTATAAATTACTAGTCTCAGGTATGTCTTTATAGCAATGAGAGAACAGCCTAACACAATAATGAGAATGTGAAAATACACTCAACCGGGACTCTAGGAACAAAAGAGGAAATACCAATATTTCAAAAGCTAACTTGCAGCAGGACGGGCAATAACTGACTTGCTAGACAGGAGAAGTAAAGCCAAACATCAGCCTGAACGGAGCCATAGTACCCTGGAGAGTGTCAGCAATAGAGGCACCAGCTGCCTCCGAACCAGTGTGGGCAAGATTGAAAATAGGAGGAGTAGGCGGGGCGCAGTGGCTTAAAATGCCTATAATCCCAGCACTTTGGGAGGCCAAAGCATGCAGATGACTTGAAGTTAGGAGTTCGAGACCAGGCTGGCCAGGATGGTGAAACCCCGTCTACTAAAAATACAAAAATTAACCGGGCGTGGTGGCAGGCACCCGTAATCCCAGCTACTTGGGAGGCTGAGGCAGGAGAATCACTTGAACCTAGGAGGTGAAGTTTGCCATAAGCTGAGATAGCACCACTGCACTTCAGCCTGGGCGACAGAGTGAGACTCTGCCTCAAAAGAAGAAAAGAGGAAGGGAGGAGAAGGGAGGGGAAGGGAGAGGAGGTTAAGAGTCTGTTGACCCTTATATTCTCTATGGTATCCTGCATTGCCAGCTACTATCCCTTCTGCAGTTACCCCAGGACTGGGGAGGTTTATTCTCAAAAGAGGTTGATTGAGAATGTTCTGGACTGGGGAACACTGGGCACAGCTGAGGGCACTGGTGTCACCTGGAAACTAGAGAGACTAAAGGGGCAACTCCAAACCAAATAGTGGCATCACCGGCACCAAATTCCTCTTGCCCCACCGGGAGGTGGAGGTTGCAGTGAGCTGAAATTGCACTGCTGCACTCCAGCCTGGGCAACGAGAGCGAAACTCCATCTTAAAAAAAAAAAAAAAAAAAAAGGTCAAGTCATGGAATATGGGTGGCTTCTTCAAGTCATGGAATATGGGTGGCTTCTTCAGGGTGGAAGAAGGAAGGAAATGGATTCTCCCCTAGAGGCTCCAGAAAGGAATGCAGCCCAGTAAACATCCTAATATTAGCCCAGCAAGTCTATATCAGACTTCTGATCTCCACGACAGTTGGATAATAAGCTTGTGTTTTAAGCCACCGGGTTTGTGGTGATTTGCTACTGCTGCAAAGGAAAACTAATACAGACACTGGGAGGGACTCTACAAAATACTTGATCACCCTACAACAAATCTCAGCACTTGCAAATCCCACTTTTTATTCTGGACTACCACAGCTTTTTGGGACAGGCATTCAAAGTGGACAACCAAAGAGCAACAGATATTTGAGGGAAATCTCTAACACAAAAGGTAAAATCCAAAATCAGTAGCCATATCAGAAAGAACAAACCATACAGGGAGCAGGGGAAAAAATGTAAACAACAACAACCCACAAAAACCTTTCAGGGAGGCCGTGTGCGGTGGCTCATGCCTGTAATGCCAGCACTTTGGAGGCTGAGGTGGGTGGCTCACTTGAGGTCAGGAGTTCGAGACCAGCCTGGCCAACATGGTGAAACCCAGTCTCTACTAAAAATACAAAAATTAGCCGGCTGTGGTGGTGCACACCTGTAATCCCAGCTACTTGGTAGGCTGAGGCAGGAGAATCGCTTGAACCTGGGAGGTGGACGTTGCAGTGAGCAGAGATGGCACTACTGCACTCCAGCCTGGGCAACAGAGTGAGACCCTGCCTCAAAAAAACAAAAAAAACAAGAAGCATAAACAAACAAACAAAAACCCCCAAACAAACGAAAAAAAAAAAACCCTTAGAGAGATAAAAGGTATTGCATCTGTTAAGCAAGAACAGATTGCTCTTAAAAAGAAATATTTAGAAGACTTAAAGAGCTCTTGGCCGGGTGTGGTGGCTCACACCTACAAGCCCAGCACTTTGGGAAGCTGAGGCGGGCAAATTGCTTGAGTCCAGGAGTTCGAGACCAGCCTGGGCAACATAGCAAGACTCTCGCCTCTACAAAAAGTACCAAAAATGTCAAAAGTGAGGTGGCGCCTGCCTGTAGTCCTAGCCACTCAGGAGGCTGAGGCGGGAGAATCACCTGAGCCCAGGAAGATCGAGGTTGCAGTGAGTCGTGATGGCACCACTGCACTCCAGCCTCGGTGATAGAGTGAGACCCTGTCTCAAACAAAGAGAGCTCTTATAATTTAAAAATGTAACAGAATAATTAAATATTAAATAGAAAGGGAGAGGAAAACGTTTTAAAAATTCCCCCAAAGTAAAACAAAACAAAATAAATAGTTTTATAATATGAAAAAAAAAGACAATAAAATTAGGGTATTCGTAAAGCATATTTAATAGAAATCCCATTTTGAGACCAGCTTGTCTAACATAGTGAAGCCCTGTCTCTACCAAAAATACAAAGTCAGGCCCAGTGGCTCACACCTGTAATCCCAGTATTTTGGGAGACTAGAGTGGGCAGATCACTTGAGGTCAGGAGTTTTGAGACCAGCCTGGCCAACATGGTGAAACCCCATCTCTACTAATAATACAAAAATTAGCCAGGCGTGGTGGCAGATGCCTGTAATCCCAGCTGCTCAGGAAGCTGAAGCAGGAGAATCACTTGAGCCCAGGAGATGGAGGTTGCAGTGAGCTGAGATCGCACCACTGCACTCCAGCCTGGTCGACAGAGTGAGACTCTATCTAAAGAAAACAGAAAAAAGGAGTCCCAGAATAAAGTAGAAAAATTATCAGATTGAGTCAGTGTCCCTACAATATGAATGAATACAAAACCCCTATTAAGACACACCAGCCAGCGTCTTTTTTCAGAAGTCCAATAATAAAGAGATGAGGGATCAGCCCTCAGAGGTCTCAAAAAGAATATTGGAAGGCAGAAGAGCAATGCCTTAAGAACTTTGAAGAAAGTAATTTCCACCGTGGAACCCCCACGCAGGCTGTCAAACAAGTCTGCAAGTGAGAGAAGCATTTTCAGACATTCAAGGTCTCCAAATATTGCCTACTATGCATCTTTCCCAGGAATCTGTTAATACTAGAAGATTCGCTCCTCCAAGATGAGAAAATTCAGAAAGAAGTTGCTATGAGCCAAGAAACACGGCATTCTCAGAGTGATTACTACGTAGCAGGCCCGAAGAACACCCCGTCCGAATTAGGGACAGAGGGCCCCAGAAGGCAGGTATCCAAGAGGGTGACGGTGCAAAGAAACTGATCTTTCATTTGTTGTCCTTGTTCTTAGGAAATGAATCCTTACTGCAGAGTGTGGAGCTGAATTAGTGGTAAGTACCTAACAAAAATTAAGCAAACAACTCAAAACAAGGCAACTATTTGCTCTGAAGATCGCAGCAGAAATCCCTATATAAGAATAAATAATAATCCTAGTTCACTTATGAGGCTTAGTTATAAATAAAGGCCTATCATTTTAATAGGGTAAGTAGGAAATATTGATTTAACTTGAATTGGTGATTCTGATGTTGTAGCTATATAAAGAGAATGGCAGTTATGGGATATGCAGATGAGTGTATCTATTATTTGTGTGATGTGGTAGTTTGCAAAAATGGCCACAATTCTTCTCTTCTCCCTGTATACTTTGTAATGTGACTTTATAGAATCTCCTCCCAAGAGGTAGAGTCTATTCCTTCTCCTGTCAAATGGGACTGGCCTTGGGAGTGAATGCAGTGGATGTACCAGGAAGCCAGTTTGGAGCTTGGCCTTCAAACAGCTTCCCATACTTCCTCTCAGTCTGTTGCAGCCCCACCATCCTCTATGTGAACAAAGTGGCCTGTCCTGCAAGAGGATAAAAGAGCAGGAGGAGTGTGGGAGAGCCATCCCAGCTGAGGCCACTTAAGTCAGCCAGCCCCAGCCAACCCAGTAAGGGACCACAGCTGCATGAACGAGCTTAGCCAAGACCAGAAGGATGGGCCAGCCAAGACCAGAAGGGATGGGCCAGGCCAGCCAAGTTAAAATTGCTGGTCCACAGAGTTTTGAGTAAATAAACGGTTGCTTTCAGCTAGTAAGTTTTGGGGTGATTTGTTACACAGCAAAAACTAATGGATGCTGTGTGCATGTGTATGTGTGTGTAGAAAAGGTGGTAATGCAATAAAGCTAAGTTTTTGTGTTTTGCAATGGAAAATCAATACTTTTTTTTTTTTTTTTGAGACAGAGTGTCACTCTGTTGCCTAGGCTGAGTGCAATGGCGCTATCTCAGCTCACTGCAACCTCCGCCTCCTGGGTTCAAGCAATTCTCCTGCCTCAGCCTCCCGAGTAGCTAGGATTACAGGCACATGGCTAATTTTTGTATTTTTAGTAGAGACAGGGTTTCACCATGTTGGCCAGGCTGGTCTCAAACTCCTGACGTCAGGTGATCCACCCGCCTTGGCTTCCCAAAGTGCTGGAATTACAGGAATTAGCCACTGCACCTGGCCTACTGTATCTATTTATATCTAAAAAATGATGCCACACAGTAGACACGTTAGTTAGACACATGGAAACAAAAACAGTGGTGAGATTTTTAAGTAGATAATCCAAAGAGTAGAAACCAAGGGTCAGGAGGGAGTACAGCAGTGGGCTGTAATTTTTCATTATAGGGCTTGTAGAATTGTTTGATTTTTAAAAATTATGTACACATTTCATTTTGATAAAATAGCAAATTAAGTGGAAACCAAATAAATAAATAAATAAACTTTCAAGTGACTCGTAGGCAGCTGGTGCACAGCATCTGCCACCACCAGCAAGAGTCATGTGTTCAACACATGCCCTGGTGGCAAGAGGAATTTCCAGCTGAGACATTGCCATAACCAACTCAGTTTTCCCTTTTGATTAGTATTCAGCCTTCATGCCTGCATGCTTGTGGTTAGCACACACACTGAAAAAAAGTGCATGGAAAAGTTGGATCCAGAGTCTCAGACACTGCAGGTGTTCTCCGAGTTGTTAGTCTCCATTCTAATAGAGTCCAATAAGGACCACAAACATCAAACATCATGGAGAACTGCCTGCAACCAAAGCCAGGGCATGGAAAGATTGCTCATTAAAAATTATTCTGTGGTTACAGTTTTGAATTGGCGTGGATAAAAAGTGGAGCAGAGGCCGGGCTCAGTGGCTCATGCCTGTAATCCCAGCACTTTGGGAGGCCGAGGCAGGCAGATCACGAGGTCAAGAGATTGAGACCACCCTGGCCAACATGGTGAAACCAGGTCTCTACTAAAAATATAAAAATTAGCTGGGCATGGTGGTGCGCCTGTAATCCCAGCTACTCGGGAGGCTGAGGCAGGGGAATCGCTTGAACCTGGGAGGCAGAGGTTGCAGTGAGCCAAAATCGTGCCACTGCACTCCAGCCTGGCGACAGAGCGAGACTCTGTCCCAAAAAAAAAAAAAAAAAAGTGGAGCAGATGGTCATATTCAACATGGTGAAACGCTCTGTGAAAGCAAAACAGAAACCACACACCCGCAATGGCCACCAAAACGGCTGTTGACATACTATCACTCTCTTCTTGATGCTGCTGTCTGTGCTTTAAATGTATTTTCTCTTCAAAATGATCACTTTCAAGTGTGTTTATTAAATTCCGTCTCCCATGTTAGGTTGGCAGGAAGTATGCAGTATTTGGGAAAAGGCACAGGAGGCAAAAATAAGATACTAGATATTAAGGGATGTATTGGATTACTTGGGACAGGCTAGGATATGTCACAATAAAGAAAAACCCCAAACCTCTGTGACTTAACGTTTCCCACTGCATATACAAAGAGGGTCTGCAGAGGGCCTCTGATGATCTAAGTACCTCAAAGTTCTAGGCTGGTGCATGTTGCCATGATCAGTTCCTCTCAGAGTGATGTGCCTCACTTCTGCTCATATTTCACTAGTCAAAGCCATTCATATGGTCATGTCTACATTCAAAAAGGTGAAAGAAGGCGATGTTACCATGGACCCAGAAAGAGAGCTGGAATACTTGTGAACTCTGGAATACTTGTGGAAGAGTTCAATCCAGTATTCCCTCTGCTCTAAAACATAGCTATATAGCACATAGAATATAAATTAGTTATGTTTATTTTTATCCAAAGTATACTTTTCCTAGATATGTCTTACTCCAGAAAATTATTATGCTTTAAAGGCAGATGATGAATCTGGCTAGAGGAGGAGGGCCTGGAAGGTTATATGAGGTACTAAAGTTATGTAAAGTGATGTGGTTTCCTTTTTTTCTTCCTGTGGTTGAATGATGTAGCACACTATTTGCAGACCAATCCTGGTCTTCCTTAAGTGGTTTCTATAACAAGATAATTTTCTTTCACCGATCACTAACCAATTTATTTTTGCTTCCAAGTGGAGCCTTATTTGTGCCTGAATTTTGGAGATTGTGAGTTTAAAAGAACACCACCTTCTGCCTGTTTAAGAAATAACCCAAGGTGCCCTGGAAATAAAAATGCAAATGCATGAATGGAAAAGCTTTATTTAGCTAAATCTCAAAGCAACAGTTGTGCTTTGAGAAGGAGAGGTTAAGGGAAAAGGAGTGGCAGAACTGGACATTCAAAGAAGGATAATTTTCAGAATGGGACAGTGTGGAGTGAAGGAAGAGTAGAGTAGATTTCCATTCCTGGGCACAAAATAAGGAAATGGACTTTTCTGCAGTTATTTGTGAAGAACTTCAGTGATAAGCACTGTGCTTCTCCTTAAAGACTGAAACAGAGAAGTAGCAGTTCCAAATACTTAGCCAAAGTTCCCAAAACCTTTGATCCAACAATTCTAAATACTTAGTGCATCAAATCCAACTATGGTCACAACTCTGTGCTAAAACTCAAGCAACCAGAAAGCTGAAATAATCAGAACTCTTTATTACCTTGGAATAAGAAAAAGCACATGGCAAATAAACCAGTTGAAATCGGGCACACCTTCAAAAGAAAAGCAATTCCCAGGGTGTTACAGGGTTAGGACTGCCTTTGGCCAGTTTCTCAACTTTTTTAAAACACATGGTATGCTCAGTCAGAAGTAAACTTTATTGAGAAGAACTACTGTCTTAACTTTGTTCATTTTGAACTTCAACATCGTTATGATGGAAGGCACCAACTAATCTGAATGATAAATACAAGGCCCTTAACATAGGACTTAATGAGATTTGTTGTGTATATTTGACGTGACTCCTCAAACTCAGAAATATGTGCCACAAGGTACAAGCCACTGATTAAGTGTCTGAGAGCACCTCAGTTCTTCCTCACTGACATGCTGGTGACACATCATCACCATTAGAGTCCGAAGAAGTGGCCTGAGCTGGTCTGCTCCGAATTCTCTTCTCTTCTTCCATGTTCTTTGTTTCATGCCCCATGCCTGGGATGCTTCTGGCCCCAGGACCTTTATATTGCAAATAGCAATGTATTGATTATAGATTACTAGATTATATATATTCCTTTATAGAGATATAGACTTGTAGATTATTCACTTATTCAAATTAAGGTCTTTTGAAAATTGTATTAATCAATTGCTCTAGACCAGGGTTTCTCAACATCGGTACTATTGACATTTTCGGTACGCAATTCTTTGTTATGGGAGGAAGGCTGTCCTGTACATTATAAGATGTTTAGTAACATCCCAGGCTTCTACCAACTAGATGCCAATAAACCTCTTCCCTCACTTGTGACTACCAAATGTCCCCTTTGGGGCTAAATTGCCCCCATTTCAGAACAACTAGGCTATCATCGCTGTCCAATGGAAATATAATGCAAGACACAAATTCAAGCCACAGAAGTAATTTTAAATTTTCTAGTGGTTACATTAAACAAAAGTAAAAATAAACTAGCAAGATAAAATTTCATGATATTTGTATTTAACCCAATATCCAAAGTATTATCACTGCAACCAACATATCAACAATATAAGAAATTATTAATGAGATATTTTCCATTCTTTTTTGAGTATTAAATCTTCAAAATCTGGTGTGTATTTTATACTCACAGCTTGTTTCGCTTTGGATGAGCTTCACTTCAAAGGCACATGTGGCTATGGCTATTTGTTGGATAGCACAGGTCTGATGAATGTTTTGGATTGCATGTCTCTGCCCCCAGAATCCATATGTTGAAACCCTAATCCCCAGTGGATGACTGGGGCCTCTGGGAGGTAATTAGTTGAGAGGAAGTTTTGAGGGTAGAGCCTCCATGATGAAGTTAGTGTCCTTACAAAAAGAGAGAGACTAGAGCTTGCTCTTTCTTTTTTTTTTTTTTTTTTTTTTGAGACGGAGTCTCGCTCTGTCGCCGGGGCTGGAGCGCAGTGGCCGGATCTCAGCTCACTGCAAGCTCCGCCTCCCGGGTTTACGCCATTCTCCTGCCTCAGCCTCCTGTGTAGCTGGGACTACAGGCGCCCGCCACCTCGCCCGGCTAGTTTTTTGTATTTTTTTAGTAGAGACGGGGTTTCACCGTGTTCGCCAGGATGGTCTCGATCTCCTGACCTCGTGATCCGCCCGTCTCGGCCTCCCAAAGTGCTGGGATTACAGGCTTGAGCCACCGCGCCCGGCCGAGCTTGCTCTTTCTGCCATGAGAGGACACAACCATAAGACCACCATCTGCAAACCAGGAAGTGGGCCCTCATCAGACTCTGGATCATCCCTTACCTTGTTCTTGGACTTCCCAGCCTCCAGAATTGTGAGAAATAAATATCTGTCGTTGAAGCCACCCAGTCTATGGCATTCTGTTATAGCAACCTAAACTGACAAAGACAGTGGCTTTGCTTTTCCCCAACATCCCCTGCAAAATTTGCCTGCTTCGCTCATTGAGTTTGGATGCTGAGGTTCTCTGTCTTCTCAGCTAGAGTTCTGGAATGTAAGTTCTAGAAATGCAGGGACCATACCTATCACATTCACAGCTGTAAACGTGCCTCGTACTGTGCCTTACACAGTCAGTGCCCATTGTCGAATGAATATGAGTGCACGCAAGCAGGCATGCATGATGCATTCTCTCTGTCGATAGTGCCCTCCTGCTTACTGTGGTGCTGAAAAGGGCAGATACAGTACAAGTGTTTCTGTTTAGTCACTTCCTGTCAATTATGTGGGAGTACATTTGCACCTAAAGAATTGCACAATGAGAGCTAAAGACATGGCTGACCATCTACCATGTTCTTTGATTTATCAATACAATTATATTCAGGATTGTTTACTAAATATATTATGTAAACGGTTATGAGATATTGTAAAATATATATTTGATCTTCAACCCGTTCTGTGGCATACAACTCCTAAAGTCCTTAGATTCTCCAAAGTGGTGTTTTTTTGCATGCTAATGGTGACTGATGGCTGGCAGCCCCTCTTAGCTTCAGGATGGGGGCTGGTCATCAGAAAGACCAAGGCAGGAATTGAGGTTTTGGACTTTCAGTCCCATCTCCTAACCTGTGGGAGGGGAGAGGGGCTGAAGGTCGAGTTGATCACTAGTGATCAGGGGTCTAATCAGCCATGCCTGCATAATGAAGCTTCCATAAAAACTCAGAACAACTGGGTTTGGAGGGCTTCCCAGAGAACCGAACACACTGAAGCACCACAACCCTCCCCATTCCTCTTCATCCATATAAACTGGTAAATGTGTTTCCCTGAGTTCTGTGAGCTGCTGTAGCAAATGAATCCAATCCAAGGAGGAAGTCGTAGGAACCCCAACTTAAAGCCGGTTGGTCAAAAGTTCTGGAAGCCCAAACCTGTGACAGGTGTCTGAAAGGGGGGACAATCTAAAGGGATTGAGCCCTCAACCTGTGAGATCTGACACTATCTCTGGGTAGATAGTGTTAGAATTAAATTAGACAACACCCAGCTGGTGTAGACTGCAGACTCACTTGATTGCTGGTATGTGGTGAGAACTCTCCCACGCATTTGGTCACGAAGTCGTCTTTGTTGATTGCTGTGGTGTGAGAGCAGGGAAAAGGTAGTTTGTGTTTTTTCCACTCACAGGTAAACACGCCAATTATTAATTTATCCCAAAGTTGGGTTAATTAAAACATTCTACCAAGCATTCTGAAGAAATCGTTTGTTGTTTTATTGTTTTGTTTCATTTTCTTACATTTTTGGATGAATCCTATTATAACACTAGTTACTAGAATTGTGCACAATGAAGAGGATTTTAAAACCTCTGCAATGGTCATTCTTCCCTATAAAAGCTTTTTTTTTTTTTTCCATCCAAGGCTGCCATTTAAAGAATTAACAGAATAACACAGAATATGAGCTCATGTACCTGGGCCTGTTTCTTCCTTAGTAAGAATTATCACTTCTTCTTTGTGTCTATTCTCCTTTGTGTTGGGTAATTTGTGAATCTTCTTGCCCCGACAGCCACCTCTCGGAATGCCAACAAGCTGATGAGTAAGATACCCCTGGACCAAATTACTTCTCTTTCCTTCTTTCATTCTAAAATACAGTGTTTTGAAATCTTCTAATATCATTTGCTTTACAAACCTGCATACTCATCAAAATCTTCTGGGCAGGGGCTTTTTGAGACTAAAAGGACAGAAAATATAGCAAATGAAAAAAAAGCAAATGAAGAGGTTTACGAGAAGCAGGACACTTCAAACAGGAACTAAAAAGCAATATGGAAGTGTGTCAGGTAGTTAATTAGTAAACATATTATGGGAGGGTTTGTTTGTTCATTTTGGAAAATAAGTCTAACAGGACTCTACCTCCAGAGATTATATTTTATTAGTATTGGTGTGAGATCCGATTAGCTCCAAATGACCACTGCTTTGTAGCAGCTGATCTTAAATATATTTAACCATGGAGTCTCTTGAAGATGCACTGTGCGATGCAGAAATAGCACAAAAGATCTGTGCAGTGGGTTTTAAGATGAGTGTGAGATAGGAGAGATGGGAAGAAGGTGTCCTGTAGACAAGATTGGCAGGGACAGGGAAGCCCTCATGGGTGATTTTGATGACCAACCACATTGGGAACCAGTGGTTTAACTTCCTGTATGAATTGAAAGATGGAATGTATGATGGGAAGACCTCCTAAGATCCTTTGTTTTTCTCTTGTGAGCCCTTCTCTGGTCTAAATAAAATCTTGTCCAGTGGCAGTGACATCCTGGACACAAATGAGATTTAGCAGAAAGAACTTTGAGCTGAAAGTCAACACAGCTAGATTTGATTGTATCTGTTATTGGCAATCTGTCTTCAGACAAGTCATTTATTCTTGCAATCAGTTTTTCTACCTGCAAAATGGATTTTGTAAGCAATATCTCTTCCTTTATGTCTGTTGCAAAATGTGATTTGAAATGTATTTAGGCTGCAGAGGATACATTAATTAAAACTATTATGATTATTTCCTGGCACATGAAACAAACGAGCAGACTTTTCTTCTCAATATTTTCCCCCAAACATTTTTTTTTTTTTTTTTTTTTTGCAGGCTTATTGTTCCCATAAGAAATTATCCAAAGTCTTGGTTTGATGGAGACACAGACAAACCATACTACCACAGAGATAGGCTAGAGAGAGACACAAATACACATGGTTTCTCTGTTGTCAAGTACACTCTCAAATCAACATAAAACTAGTTACATAAAATTATTTCTTATTGTTTCTTAGTATATTTTCAAATACCCTTTTTTTATTTGAATGATAATCTTTCCAATTTAATGCATAGAAATGTAAAGCATTTAAGGCATTCTTTGAATATTTTCTAAATGATAGGGCCAATTGCAATGAGATATAAAACAAAACTTGGTTAATCACTAAGTGTGAAAACATGGCTAGTTTGAATTAATCTACATATGTAAACATAATGTGTATTTTATTCAAATTGCATAAAATTTGATAGGTATTTATTTTATAGTGTGTTTTCATTCTGTTAAAACTCTAATACTTTATGGCTATCAAAATGGCTTCAAACAGTTATTCTTCTGAAGTAATCAGGGTGGTATAACGATAGCTCATGTGGTGAATTTAGTTTCAGGGATAGCCATTCTTATATAACCCATCAAGTGTATTTAGGGTTCGTCTTCAAAGATAAAGAAAAAAACACATACTTAACTTTCTGTGGAAAGTCTTGATAATCTAGAAAGGCAGAAGGTAGGATCAGCCAACCCTGGAGTGTTTTGCTGAGAGGATACTTCTCGATTGGTTTCTTATCTAGCCTGTAAGTGGTGCACATGTGGAAACCATCTCAGATGGGAGCTGGCACCATATGCCTCTTATAAAATACCACCCTCCAAGGCTGTGGAGAACAGTTCTTTATCCCCACTCTCCACCCCATCTCCTGCAACTTCTGTGAAGTCACAGAACTTGGGGAAATAGTGACGCTTCCTGGCCTAGATTTATCACCATCTGGGAAGCAGAATGAGATGCTTGGCGCTGCCACCGCCACTTTCATCTGCCACATTCTCAGGAATTCATCACCCACAGGGTGATTCTAGCCAATGCAAGTCACCTCATCCATTGGAAAGAGGAAGAGAAAGAATGGGGAATGAGTTCTGCCCGAGAACCTCCGGGCTGCTTCTGTTGGCTAGCACAGACCACATTAATGCCTTGGGCTGACTTCCAAGGCCATCTGTAATTTGGCCCCACTCTGCCCATTTCTCTCCCTGGCCAAACTGGCTTCACCAATGCCTGAACAGACTCATCTCTGTCTGTGACTTCACCGAGATTGTTGCTCTTTCCCGTTAGCTATCAAGGGGCAGCCCAAGTTTCAAATCTCACAGAAGTCTTTCCTGATTCCTCCAGCTTGTGTCTTCTGACCTCACAGTTTTGTCTGTGACAAGTAATTTAAAAGCAATGTATGTGCGGGGATGTATTGTCCCTTGATTATCTCCTGTGTTAAGTTTAGTTCCCCAATTACATTGTAAGTTCCTTAAAGATAGTGTTTGTTACTAATGTCTATTTGTTAAACTCTCCTCACTTTCCCTCTTCTGCAGTGCTGGGCCCTTAATAAATGTTCCAAAATTCAGAGAATCGTAGAATTGGAATTTTTAAATCCAGCTATTAGCAAAAAAACACTATTGTATTAGAGAGATAACCACTTCCATGGCTTCTTTCTCTCTCCTTCCTTCCTTCCTTCCTTCCTTCCTTCCTTCCTTCCTTCCTTCCTTCCTTCTTCCCTTCCTTCCTCTCCCCTCCCTCCGTCCCTCCCTTCCCCCATCCCTCCCTCCTTTCTTTCCCCTTCCTTCCTCATTCCTTCTACATTTATACAGAAATGAAATCTCTCCACCTATAACTTTTATTAATGTATTCTAGGCTCAGGGGATTTAAAGGTGACTAAGGCTTAGCTCAGTCTTTTGAGAAAAACAAACCAACAAACACAACATACCATGAAAAGAATTATGCTGGAGGAAGGTTTAAAAGGGCTGAGAGCACGCAACTGCGTGCAGTCCTGTGAGCTCAAAGCAGATCCTTACTAAGGCTTAACTAGTATTGATTCAATCGACAATATCTGCTACAGATTCTTAGGAGGGAAATGACAAAAGTTGACCTAAAATCCCTCAGTAAGTTTGCAAATTATGTACCAGTTGTGTCCTAATAGTTCATTGTTTAGCATATTCCTTGGAGCTTTGGAACATCTTTTTCTAATTCAAACAAAGTTTTGCATAGTGATTATATGTCCTTGGTCTAGCACATAAAAGTCTATTATCTCCATGATGTACCTAAAGTTGAGCATAGTATAATAATAATACTATGGACTCTAACCATATATAAATGGATTTGTTCAGGAAGCCATAGGGTTCCAACCTTGCACGCTGGAACTATGGCACCCTGCACCATCTGACCTGTTTTCTTGTGCTCCCCTCCCCTTGCGATTACAGAGGAAGAAGGGACACGTTTTTTCTCCAATTTCTTCCACATGAATGACATCAGAATAGAAGGTTACTTGCCCTTTCTCCCAGGGTACCAAAGTTTCAAAGAGAAGCCAGGAGAAAATGAGAAAAGACTAAGAGAGCTCTGCATATCACAACCACATTTTCCCATTCGAAAATGAGGATAAGGTATGGAACAAAAAACCTTTGGAGCATTTTCTTGGTAGAAGAGGCGATCTGGTAGATGTCTGTTTGTCACTGACTTCTGGAATTACTAAGACGTTTCATCCCTTCCTGGGTTGTTGTGGGGATAATGCATGTAAAGTATCTACCCGTGCAGTGATGACAATTATGAGTAAAATAAATTTAGTGTTTATTGAGGGTTTACTATTACTATTGCATATTAGAATAGATGGATACTATTCTAAGCTATGTATTACATTATCTTTTTTTTTCTTTTTTTGAGACGGAGTCTCCCTCTGTCACCAGGCTGGAGTGCAGTGGCACGATCTCCACCCACTGCAACCTCCACCTCCTGGGTTCAAGTGATTCTCCTGTCTCAGCCTCCCGAGTAGCTGGGATTACAGGTATGTGCCACCATGCCCAGCTAATTTTTTTATTTTTAGTAGAAACAGGGTTTTGCCATGTTGGCCAGGCTGGTCTCAATCTCTTGACCTCGTGATCTGCCCGCCTCAGCCTCCGAAAGTGCTGGGATTACAGGCGCGCGTGCCTGGCCTACATTATCATTTTTAATTTTCACAACAACTCAATGTACTATCATGCCCAATTTACAGATGAGAAATTGTAGTATTATGGCCAGTTTACAGATAAGAAATTGAAACTTAGAAGGTTAAGGAAGATCCACCAGTAAATAAGCAGCAACATTTAGATTGAAAATTGGGCAGTCTGATGCCAGAGCCCAGCACTCTGGTTTTTGCTATTATTGTTTGTAGGGCCAAAAATAACAAAATATTTAAAATAAGGTAACTCGTTTTCTTTTCTACCCCACTGGCCTAATAACAACCTTCCAGTCTTTAATGGCGTGGGCTTTAGAAACCAAGACTCCCTTCTTCCTTGATCTCACAGCCCTCTCCTGTTTTGTCATCCTCACATGGCAATTTGGAGCTTTTGCTCCTGCTCCTCTTTCAAGTTCAATTTCTTTTCTTTTCTTTTCTTTTCTTTTTTTTTTTTTTTCTGGAGACCGAGCTTTGCTCTGTTGCCCAGGCTAGAGTGCAATGGCGCAATCTCGGCTCACTTGCAACCACTGCCTCCCGGGTTCAAGCGATTCTCCTGCCTCAGCCTCCTGAGTAGCTGGGATTACAGGCACACACCACCATGCCCAGCTAATTTTGTATTTTTAGTAGAGACAGGAGTTTCACCATGTTGGCTAGGCTGGTCTCAAACTCCTGATGTCAGGTAATCTGCCCACCTCTGCCTTCCAAAGTGCTGGGATTACTGGCATGAGCCACCACACCCGGCCTCAAGTTCAATGGTGGATTCATTAGATTATAAAAACTAACCATGGGCTATTCCCAAACACTGTCCTCTAAAGTAAACATTACTCTCCGTTGTAGTAAATATCAGCCTCAGGTACCACCAAAGACTGGTTTCTGGAACAGAGGTAAAGAAGCATCAGGGGCCTTTAGAAAAGGGGCTGAGAGGTGGGTGTTGGTGAAGGTGGGAAGGGAGGCTGCTCTGGGTGGGATGGGACAGAAAGGAATGTCTGGTTTGTCTCCTGCCCTCTCCCGATGACCTGCGCTTTTATCTGTTCTGAGGTCACAGATGAAGCTCTTGCTAAGCCCAGGGTGTGATAAAGGGTCTTGCCTGACTGCAGCAACTGGTGGGAGGAGAGAGCAAGGAGCTAGGGTAGTTGCTCCGGGTCTGATTAAGTCCAGGAAAGATATTACCTGACCCAGTGAATTGCATGTGCCTGCACTGTCTTCCCCTTCACCAAACAAAATGCAAAAGACCAGTTCAACTTAAAAAAAAAGAGAGAGAGAGACAGAATCACTGTAGAAAAATCAGGATGACTGTTAATCTAGATAATACTTTTTCTAATCAATTTTTATCCCATCCAAATAATGGAATCTGTAGTCATCTCAGCTGTCCACTCATCACTTGTGGTTTTTTGTGTTAACTTCAGATTTGAGAGATAATCTTAGATTTAGATTGCCCTAGGTTCATGAATATAAAGTACTTCAGTAAGTCCTTTACGTCTGCTCCAGGCCCAAAACAGAAGGTAGAATAAAACTGGTAAAAAATAAAAATAACAAGGCAGACACACTTTAAGAAGCAGCATTTTAATTCTTCTTTCTTATTCAAAGAAAGTTGAATATATTTCTTCCCCTTCCTCCCTCCCTCCTTTCTTTCCCTCCCTCCGTCTCTCCCTCCCTCCTTGCTTTTTTTCTCCCTTTCTTTCCCCCTACCCCTTACCTTTCTTGGGAGAGTTAGCAATGAGTTTGCCAACTTGTAAAGAAATGAGTTGCCTCAGAACCATCAAACATTATAGCTGATAACTGAGACATGAATGGGGAATTTTATACAGCTAAAAAAGAATTCCATTGAGGGCAAGACAATATTAGAGTGGGAATCCTGAAATGGTCATGGGAATTATGTTCAGGTGACCTCAAACTCACAGAGAACATCTTCCAAAGAAAAAGTGAAGTTGGTGACAGCCTTTTATGTGGCGAGAAAGAGAAAAGGACATTAACCTACTGTAGAAAATCACTCATTCTGGCCAGGTGCGGTAGCTCACACCTATAATCCCAGCACTTTGGGAGGCTGAGGTGGGCAGATCACGAGGTCAGGACTTCAAGACCAGCCTGACCAACATGGTGAAACGCCGTCTCTACTAAAAATATGAAAATTAGCTGGGGGTGGTGGTGCACACCTGTAATCCCAGCTACTCAGGAGACTGAGGCAGGAGAATCGCTTGAACCCAGGAGGCAGAGGTTGCAGTGAGCCAAGATCGTGCCATTGCATTCCAGCCTGGGTGACGGAGCAAGACTCTGTCTCAAAAAAGAAAAGAAAAAAGAAAATCACTAATTCCCTAGCTGGCCGCCAGGCAGAGTTTTAGGGGACAGGACAACTCAGGAATTATGTTTGGGAATTCCACATCGCATATATACAGGATGGGGTGAGAGTTTGATGAGGATCTTGGTAAGTGAGAACTAAAGCTATTTTTCCTCTCCCCTAGAAAGGTATGTGAGTGTCAGAGCCAGCTGGATTCCCTTATTCCTGCTTAGAAGCCCTGGTGACTGTGGTGCAGAGCAATCGGAGGTGGTCTAGATTCCCTCATACAAATAGAGCTTATTACTTAGGACCTCAAAAGCCATATCCAAACTGAAAGAGTGAAACCTCTATAATCTCTGGAATGAACACATACATTTTGTTCAGCTTACATTTACTGGCTATTATATGCAATGCATCGTGCTGGGTGCAGAGGCAAATGAAAACTGAGGCTTGTCTTCCTCTTAAGGAAATGCCTCTACAAAGTGTCTCCTGGTTCTTGGCTTGCAAAGTAAATGTGTAGAGCCGCGCTCTGTGGATATGACGGCAGGAGGCAAATCAACAAGGAGGTCAACGCTAAGCCCAAAGGAAACGATCTTCCTATAGGTAAACACCGTGTTTGTAATATGCACAGAATCAAGCACAAGCTGGTGCTTTGCTTCTTAACAAATGGCAGGTAACCTTTAAAAAAAGAAAAGAAAAAAGACAAGTAATGGAGGCAGAATAATACAAAATTTACAATCACAGGGACCACTTTAAAGGAAATTTCCTCCCCAAGTGCCTTGATTTGTGTATTCCACAGCTGCTTTTTCATTGCCCAAAAGGTAATTAAGAGGTGATAATGATATGTATCCTCTCTTATCAAAGTCATTAACACATTATTATTGTTGGTGAGGTAGCTAGCTATTGCTTTGTTGTGGTGATGCTGCTTTGGGTGAAAAGTCTTTTGGTCCATCAGGGATTTCTGCTGTGATGAAGAAATTGCAGTTTGGGGATGAATTAGCAGGTTACATTCTCATGACCCTGGAGTGTCTTATTCCCCTTGCAGGTTTCTGAGAACCCCCAGGGCCATTCTGACTCTCAATTTGACCTACGACTTTCCTCCTTTCCAAACCATTCTCTGTGAATTAGAGATGGACCAGTCTCCTCCGACCCATCAAATTGCATATCTATTGTGCCTGAAGACGTGGCACAAACCCCATATATCTGTGGTACCTTCCCTGTTTGAATTTATTTTTAAGACACGGGGACTTGCTCTCTTGCCCAGGCTGGAGTGTATTGGTGCAATCATAGCGCATTGCAGCCTTGAACTCCTGGCCTCAAGCGATTCTCCCACCTCAGCCTCCCAAGTAGCTAGGACTACAGGCACATGCCCAGCTAATTTTTTTATTTTTTCTTTTAGAGACAGTGTCTCACTACGTTGTCCAAGCTGGTCTCAAACTCCTGAACTCAAGCGACCCTCCTGCCTTGGCCTCCCAAAGCCCTGGGATTATAGATATGAACCACCAGGCCCGGCCCTGTTTGTATGTAGACTCAGATAAAGGCACTACGAATTCTCCCGCCACAAGTTGGTTTCCCTGCTTTGGTTAACAAGTGTTACCACGTACAAATATTCACCCACACTGTGATAAACGTTTTGTAATTAATGTCTTCAACATCTTGGGAAAACACGGGAGTATCTACTGAGGAAACATCTTCACACTTTAAATATTTCTACAAATTGGAGAGAAGAAGAGGCAAATGCATACAGATTGATTCTGAAATCTACGCTTTGTTATATTAGGAAACAGTCTGTATTTTTTTTTTTGGTGGGGGGTGGAATTTGTGTTTAAATTGCACGATCCTTGAGGGCAGAAGTGTATCTAATTTGTTAATCATAAGCCTCTTTACTAATCCGTTATGGCAGCTTAATGTTTTTAAATAAGTGTAAATTTATCCAAATAAGTGTACACATTTTTAAAAGTCAAATCTTACTAAAGGGCTTTAAGAAGTAAAGCAAAACAAAACCAAAACAGAGCAATTCTCCTGGCCCACTCTCTTTACCACCAGTCCTTCTCCCTGGAGGCAGCTACTTTAAATTAATTTTAGCTGTTTCCTCTGGTATTTACCTCCATATTTCTGGGTAATATATATGTCCTCCTAGACCATTATTTAGTGATTATTACAGTTGGTGAAGATTTACGTCTCCACAACACTGTTCCCTCTTGTTCCCCTTTTTGGTTAAATCAATATTCAGGGTTAATATTATTATAACTAGGTAAATAATGTTCTCTACTGAGCTAACACGACACGATAATTACCTTTCCTTTCTTGTGCAGTGTTTTGTTTTTCTTGGAGTTAATGATCACCTTGTTGTTTTCACCAGCTTTTCTTTGTATATAACTGTCCCTAAGTCCTGCCACAACTTCCAAGTTTCCCAAAACATTCCGCGTACTAATACGTAACAGATAATCTACCAGTATCTCAAGGCCTCCTTCCTGGGGCCCTTTTCTTTCTTTTTCCAACTTTTGCTGGTTTTTCTTTTGGGCCTCTATACTATTGTCGTCCCAAAGACCTTCTTCTGCCATCATCCTGGCGATTCTCTTCACCTCTCTTGTATTGCAGTCTCTCCTTCCTGGTTTCCGTGTTTTCTTCTTTCTTGCTTTATTCTCTCCTTTTGGTGACACACCCTTCCTGAGAAACGGTGCATGTGAGGTAAATGTACTGAGAACTTTCCTGCCTGCCTGAAAATATCTTTATTCTACCCTTGCATTTGCTTGGCAGTTTGGCTAAGAATTGGATTGTAGGTTAAAAATAATTCTCATTCTGAATTTAAAAGCATTGAACTATTATCTTCTAGCTTTCAATGTTTCTGTGTACAAGTCCAATAGCACTCTAATTCTCTGTCATTTTTATGTAAACATTGTGTTTTCCCTGGAGTGCTGAAATTTCAAAATGATGTGTCTTGGTTGGGTCTTTTCTTACTTATTTTTTTGGGCACTCACATGATCATTTTAATCTAAAGATTCAGACTCTTGGTAATGGCCCCAGTTACTGCCTTCTGTGCCTTGGGTGTTGGTCTTGAAGCCTGTTTTGGAGAGAATAAACCACCTGTCTTGGAGGTGGGAGGTGATGATGATGGATGAACCTAAGGAGATAACTGTATTGACTTTCAATCCACCCTTGACTGCATGCCTTCACCGTCTGCAGGCCCCATGCCTCCAATTCCTGAAAATTCCCACAGTTCTGAAGAAAGACTGGCTTGTTTTTTATTGAGTCGCCTCTGTAGGCTCACAGAATCCAGCCTTTTCTGTTCTGCTTAAATCATCACTGCTTCAATAGCTTTCTATCCAGCAGGTATTTGTGGATATTTTTTTCCACTGTTGTCTTTTCTGCCATTCCATTTTTCTTGTGGATTTAAACTTTTATATTATTTTACTGACACTTAAGTGGGTTTCTAAGGAGTGGAGATTAAACATGTGAATGTGTGTGTGTGTGTGTGTGTGTGTGTGTGTGTGTGTGTGTGTGTGTGTTCAATGTCCTGCATCTAAGGGGCTATAAATTTTGTAATTTGATTGATAATGACTTCTGAGTTATAGCTTATTTCTTAAGGAATATTGATCCTTAACATACTGATAAATAAAGTCAGTGTGGGAATTTATAGGCCATGTTTTCATAGCATTTATTTCAGTGTTGGTAACTCAAAAACTGGGTTTTCCTTTGTAAGTTAAACCAATAATATGTGCGAGTTAGATGTGCTAACCAGGGTCAGGGTTGGTCTTATTCAGTTTTGTGTTGACCATTCTTCTAGGACTTGGTGCAGACCTTTGCAAATAAACTTAAAACAAAAACCCCCAAACCCACAATGGGTTAATAGAGTTAGAGTTTTCTTCTTTTCCTCAATAAATATTTTAATGATCACTTACGATGTGCAATGAACTGCTATATGAGCTGAATATATCATGGTGAACAGAACGGAGTTCCTAGTGTGGAGAGCTTCACAGTTTAGTGAGGGAGACTGACAAGAAAACAGGTAAGGTAGCCGGGCACAGAGGCTCATGCCTATAATCCAAGCACTATGGAAGGCCAAGGCAGGTGGAGTGCTTGAGTCCAGGAGTTCGAGACCAGCCTGGGCAACATGGCGAAACCCCATATCTATAAAAAATACAAATATTAGCTGGGCGTAGTGGCTTGCACCTGTAATCCCAGCTACTCAGGAGGCTAAGGTGGGAGGATTGCTTGAGCCTGGGAGGTTGACGCTGCAGTGAGCCCTGATTGTGCCACTGCATTCCAGCCTCGGTGACAGAGTGAGACCTTGTCTCAAAAAAATAAAAATAAAAAAGGAAAACAGGTAAGGACCATGAGACGTAATTAGTTTTAGTGTAGAAATATGCACCCAAAACAATGGAAGCACTATTCCCCTTTAGGGGAATAAAAATGCCTGCGTCATTTTTCTTGATGCTCTTCATGTAGGAAGCAATGGAATCCCAGGCTCTGGGATATGGGTCCATATAGCTGTATCTTAGCAGACCCTATACCTTACAGAAGACATCATTAGAGAGGGCAAGAAGCACAAAACACACATTTTCTCCTCAGAAGACTCCCCAGTGTTTGCCCTTCAGAATATATGCAGTGTCGGCTGGGTGTAATGGCTCACACCTGCAATCCCAGCACTTTGGGAGGCTGAGGCAGGTGGATGATGAGGTCAGGAGATCAAGACCACCCTGGCTAACACAGTGAAGCCCCATCTCTACTAAAAAAAATTACAAATTTAGCCGGGCGTGGTGGCAGGTGCCTGTAGTCCCAGCTACTCAGGAGGCTGAGGTAGGAGAATCGCTTGAACCCAGGAGGCAGAGGTTGCAGTGAGCTGAGATCGCACCACTGCACTCAAGCCTGGGTGACAGAGTGAGACACTGTCTCAAAAAAAAAAAAAGAAAAGAAACAGAGTATATGCAGTGTCATAGGTGGGTTCCAAAGTCGTCTTCAGTGCTGAAAAGAGACCTGAGTAAGCCTTGGAAGTGGTGTTATTATTAAAGCAATCATATTGTTATTATTTGTAAACTTGTCTGTGTAATCTTTGAGGGCAGATTGAAGGTTGCATTCATTTCAGGGAGGCCTCAAGGTGCAGTAGCAAGAGCATGGTCTTTGAGGCCAGGGCAACTGGGTTTGCATTCCCATATTAGTTGTGAGACTTTGGTTAGGTTACTTGATTTTGGGACATCTCAGTGTTCTATTATGTCAGCCTCACTCATAGACTCATTATGTATTGAACGAGCAAAAATAAATAAAGGACCCCAGGACAGTTCTTGATGGGACATAGGTGCAAAATAAACAGTAGATAATTATTTTTTCTTCCTTCAATGGCCAGACCTTGAACCTCTCAAGTGCAGAGACCACACGCTATTTTTCTGTGCAACCCCACCCTTAGTGCAATGTTGGGTATAAAGTTGGCACTTCATGCATATTTATTGAATGAATGAATGAACAAAGGCATGTTTGAATTCTAAGGGTTGAGATATTTTCCTGCTATGTGAATCATTGTTGGCCACTTTCTTCCTTCAGACTGCACTTCCTTAATTATTTGCTGGTACTAATAAACCACCACTCTTTTCTAAGCTCCTGGATTACTAGTGCTGCAAATAGACCTAAAAAAACACTAACACTTTATTTAAAACACTCAAATAACACTTCAGATCCAGCCATGCTTAGGTACACTGTGGTAAGAATATAAAAAAGGTGCCTCTGAAGGGAAAGAGGCATTATGTCTAAAGCATCAGGTTGTCGCCATTCTGAGTTTAAAAGCCCATTTGGCAATCACTTCCCTTAGCAGCCCCATAGGCGATAAGAGAGGATTTGGCTGTGAGGCCCTGCAAGGAAAATAAAAAGACAAGAGAAGACAGTGAGTTGAAGAGTTCGTGTGATTTTTCATGTGTTTGTAGCTTCCGCCCACAGAGCTGGAGTGCAGTAATTTCCGGTTGCATCTTCCATTCACTAATACATTTGCGAATGGAGGAGCAATGTTTGTTTAAACTACCTTTCATCGTTATCTGTCTTAAGCAATGATGCTACATCAGTGCTATTTAAAAAAAAAAAAAAAAAAAAAATCCAGCCTCAATGCTGTTCTTACTGCAGCAATCTGAACCGTATCTGCCTCTGCACCCTGTGGGGTCAAAGTCACGTTGGTAGCCAGCACGGCTGACCATCAGAGAATGCCCCAGCCAGCATCATTGGCATCACACAATTTAGAATTTAACACTATATTTTAATACCGTTCTTTCAATCAGGTTTGTCCTCCCAACTATGTTGGAAGTCCTTCGTGTGCTGAGGCCATGCCTCCCTCTTCCCTTGTTTACTCCTGACTGTACTTGGCACAGACCTTGCTCCAAAGGAACCCACAACCAATGACCTCTTCTCTGTTGGTGTTTCCTGAGCTCTCTGCAATACACCTTTTAAACACCTTTTTTTCATTAAACTCTTTTACGAGGACTTCTTTGAGTTTACCTTTTTACGATTCTCCTCTACCTTCAATATTACTGCTAATCATGTCTTTCTGTTCTTTTTTCCCCCTTAGGGTATCTCATCTACTCTGAGGGCTCCAGTTACTGCTTCTATGCTAATGATGACTAATCTGCACACTCATTTCTGTCTCTTAGGAAATTCAAAATTGATATACCTAAAACGCAAACTTACCTTTTTCACATAAATCAGTGTTACTCTCTTTTGGAATTGATCTTATTCTACCTTGCATTTACTTAGTTATTTTAGCATGTTTCTCTTGATTTTAACTCTAAACTGATCTCTCTCTTTAATAATATATAGCTAATTAAACTTATATATGTTAAAAGTTATATATATGTGTATATATATAAAATATATGTATATATTATATATTATATATTATATATTTTATATAATATAATTTTATATTATATATTTTATATAATATTGATATATTATATGTCGATATATAATATTGATATATAATATATCAATATTATATAAATAAAATTATATAATATATAGTATATAGTTTATTATATTACATAATTATATTATATATTTTATATATTATATTAATGATTATAATATATATTATAAAAAATATATATATTTTATATATAATATGTAATTTGTATATATTTTATATATTATATATTTTGCAATGTATATAAAATATATATTATATATAAAATATATAATATATTATCTTATATATAACATATATCTTATATGTCATGTATAATATTATTACCTTTACATATTAACTTTTATAATATATAGTTTAATATATAAACATATGTTTAACTTACGTTTAATATAGATTAACATATATGTTCAACTTATATGTTTACATATAATATATTACCTTTATATATAAACTTTTATAGTATATACATTTAATATGTATTAACATATATGTTTATATAATATATTTATATATTTATATGTTTATATAATATATATTTATATATGTTTATATAATATATTATATTTATATATTTATATGTTTATATAATATATATTTTTATATGTTTATATAATATATTAATATATTATATATTAAATAACATATATAAGTTAAATATATATGTTTATATATTAAATGTGTATATATAAACTTATATATATATGTTTAATTATCCCTGTAACCCTTTTACCACTTGGCCCATGTAGATGCCTAATGAATGTTTGATGATTTCTGTTGATTCACTGTTACTGACTTTAAATAAGGTCAGCTCTGAAGCAGTGCTTTGAGATGAAGATCCTTCCAATCTCATAGGAAAAATAAAAGAGGTGCAGTGTGTGTTTTCCAAAGAAGATTACAAGGCTTCAGACAAAAGAGATTTAAAATAAAATTTTTAAGTACATAAACACGCACACAGCATTTTGAAGTTGTTTTTATAAGGGAAGTCATCACACCATTATAATAGCACATCAGCTTACTTGGGGCATCTAAATTAGCTTAAGGTTGGATTTTTAGGCATCTAGTGCTGAAATTAGAAAAATATTCGAGAATACAAATCCCTGTTATTTCCAAGAGATTCAGATGGTGATTGGTAAAACACAAGGATAGGAAAAGAGGCTGTCGGCCGGGCACAGTGGCTCACGCCTGTAATCCCAGCACTTTGGGAGGCCGAGGTGGGCAGAGGCGGGTGGATTACCTGAGGTCGGGAGTTTGAGAGGAGACTGACCAACATGGAGAAGCCCTGTCTCTACTAAAAACACACAATTAGCTGGGCATGGGGGCACATGGCTATAATCCCAGCTACTCGAAAGGCTAAGGCAGGAGAATCACTTGAACCCAGGAGGCAGAGGTTGCGGTGAGCTGAGATCAAGCCATTGCACTCCAGCCTGGTCAACAAGAGCCAGGAGCCAAACTCCGTCTCCAAAAAAAAAAGAAAAGAAAAGAAAAGAAAGAAAGAAAAGAAAGGAAAAGAAAAGAAAAGAAAAAGAGGTTGTCCTCTAAACCAAGAGTTTTAAGCACATGGTGGACAAGATGCTGGAACAAGTCACTGTTGCAGGACTTTTCCTTAGTTCAGCTAAAGATGGGGTTCTCTGTCCCATGGCCACAAAAATTCAGGCTCCCAGACAATGTGAATGGTGAGTAAGATGGTTTTATTGGGTGAAACAGTAAGAAAAGGGGAAAACAGGGACTCTCCCTAGACCAGAATCACCGCTAGAGCGCTTTGCATCCAGCTGTTGGAATCCCAGTTTCCACACAGGAAGAGGAGGGACCAGGCTCCTCCCTGGTGCAAAGGGCACGAATTTCCTGAGGCTCCACCCTAGTGGGCAGATCAGCTACAGTTTCTCCAGGGATCACCTCCCACCTGGCTGTCTCATCACCTCCACTAGGTGCAGGTAGTGCCCAGCCTACATTAGACCGAGGAAACCCACTGAGTTTGCCATGCCGAAGGCAGGGTTGACTTCTGACGTCATTTACTATTGCACCTGCCCGGGAAATCTCTCGTCTTGCCTGCAGTCATTTACTGTGGTGCTTCAGATTCACCCGTGTTTTGTATGCCCATGCATGCCACCCATGCAAAGACTTGCAAGTGAGGGAAACAGAATCCACCACTTCAACTCAAAGGAGTCTCTCCGGACCCTTGGCTCTGGTCTCTGTTTACACTGAACCTTAAAATGCTAAATGTGGTGCCTTTGCTCCACTAGACACTTGGGAAGGCGGCTGTGACATTTGCAGTGCAATTCATGTCATGGCAAGAATATTTTAAACCAGTGGTTTACAGTGTTTAAGAAAGCCAGTTAGTCAGCTGGGATTTCTGCTGAAGGTCCTCAGGGAGTAGAGTTAAGAAGAGCTGGCTGCATGTCTGCGTTTTGGGTTTTGAAATACTTTGGTTTCTTGAGCCACACTATCACAGAATTCACTGCATTTTCAAACAACACAGGTAATAAATGACTTCTCCAAGCGTCACTGAAAAGCTTACCTGGATCTCCCTCTCCTTGTTTTGCACGTGGTAATCTGTTGCTTACATTTGAAAGTCTTCTGGAGACTGTTTTTTCATCTAGCTCACTAGAAAAGAGCAGTTTTTTCATGAGTAATTGGGTTGTTGAAGTGCTTATAACTTTTCTTTCAAAAATCTTGGCACCCGGAGTCAATTTACAAATGTATACATTTGACTAGGTTACCTTAGCTTGCACTGTTTATGATGTTGGGCTTTGGTTGAATTCTCAGGCCTATGGCCTGGCGCAGTGGCTCATGCCTGTAGTCCCAGCACTTTGGGAGGCCGAGGTGGGCAGATTGCTTGAGGCCAGGCGTTTGAGACCAGCCTGGCCAACATGGTGAAACCCTGTCTCAACTGAAAATATAAAATTTAGCTGGGCATGGTGGCAGGCGCCTGTAATCCCAGCTACTCAGGAGGCTGAGGCAGGAGAATCACTTGAACCAGGGAGGCGGAGATTGCAGTGAGCCAAGATTGCACCACTGCACTCCAACCTGATTGACAGAGTAAGACTCTGTCTGGGGAAAAAAAAAAAAAAAGAATTCTCAGGCCTATACACAAATATTTGCATGCCTCAAGTCTTTTTATTAAACTGGACCTTCATATCTGCAAAATCTCCAGTTAGATCCTATAGTATTTCGTTTTAGTTGGAGAAATTAGAACCAATGAAACTTTACATGCAACCTTGAGATAGAAGTATGTTAATGAGAGGATCCGAGTCATCTATTAGGCAGTATTTCTGAACGCAGTACTACCTGACAGCAATAATGCCAGATGGCTAAGTAAAAAGGCTGATGGACTTATAGATTTTTTTGAGTTGAGTTAGCACAGGGTGCAGCTCTCTGCTTCTTTGAGACTCACACTGTCTGTAACCAGACATAATTAAAAGATTAAAGAGACATTTAGAAATGTGAAGTTGTTCACTTTTTAATCAGGGAGATTGATTTTCCAATCCCGATGCGAAGGTGGAATTTTAAATAATTTATAGGGTAGAAATCAGTGGCTTGTCACAACTTGGCTAAAAGAATAAAAACTAAGGGAAAAAAAGGAACTTTTTTAAACGTTTATTTTTCTTGTCCCTAAGTGCCTTATAGAAAGAAGCATAAAAAGGAGTGAGCCGTGATTCGGCTGTTATATATGAGATGTTTTCCAGCCTCCGTATCTCTTCTGGAAGAATGAAGATTAGTTCAGTTCCCTCCCATCCTCCTTCCTTTTCTGCCTCTGACTGGAGGTCTGGACATATTCTCTTCACTACTCAGCAACATTTCTCTTTTATCCTACAGATACCAGTCAGGTCCCAATCAGGTTAAAACCAGAGTCTCCGGAACAGGGATCGTGACTACAGCGATGCTTCCATTAGCCAAGAGGGTGCATTCCACAGGCACATGTTATCAGAACCTTCATAATCAGAGTCAGAAATAATATAGGACAGTGAAAGGAGAGTTCTGTGATGCTAGATCAGGGCACTTCTGGTACTAAAAGAAAAGACGTCTTCCAATGTGAAAGTAGGAAAATATAAAATATTTATTTTACATGTGTATATGTATGTCTAGGTGTTCTGGTCCTAAGGGGAAGAATTGATGAATGGATAGATCAGTTGAGTGATTGACAATCAGAAGCCGGAAGAAAGCCTGCAGGGAGAGGATTGCCAGCTAAGGCTATTTTTTAAGGGTAGTGTGGGTTTGGGTTGAGAAAGGACTCAAAAGGTTTCTTCCACTCCCAGCTCAGGTTTCCAGTGATTCAGCCAAGTTGGCGGATTGTCCCTAAGTCAGGGAGTGCCTAGGTAAGGACAGCCAACTATGCGGGGTCCCTTCCAAGCATGCACCTATTATCACACCTCTCTCCTTTTCCAAATGAGTTTTCAAAACTAAAGCAGACTTACCTTCAGACAAAGTAATAGGCTGAGTGACATTTCAGGACATGGTCTACCCTCACCCAGGATCTCTCTGCAGCTTTTTAAGTCTAGAGTGGCTTTGCTCAAGTGGAGGGAGGAATAGAGAAACCCTTTTATTCCACAAGTCCCTTATGCGGTTATTGTTGAGTGTGGAGAGTTGTCATTAAAAGTGTATCAATTAGCCAGCCACGGTGGCTCACGCCTGTAATCCCAGCACTCTGGGAGGGCGAGGTGAGTGGATCACTTAAAGTGAGGAGCTTGACACCAGCTTGGCCAATGTGGTGAAACCCCATCTCTACTAAAAAAATAAAATAAAAATACAAAAAAAAATTAGTGTGGTGGTGGGTACCTGTAATCCCAGCTACTTGGGAGGCTAAGGCAGGAGAATCGCTTGAACCCAGGAGGCAGAGGTTGTGGTGAGCTGAGGTTGTGCCACTGTACCCCAGCCTGGGAGACTCCATCGCAAAAGAAAAAAAAAATGCATCAGTCAGTCAACTGAAGTAACTGGCAACCGATGGGAGGTCCTTCTTTACCAGCTGTTAGTCACCTGCTCTTGCTCATGGGGAAGGAGGGAGTGTGATGGAGAAGTAAAGGTGAAGGCTCAAGAACCCACATTGTGGTAGAGGTAAGGTCAGAGGGGATTACCACTCAGCAGATGGAAGAGAAATATGGAAGGTGCCCGGTTAGAAGAAGGCCTCACATGGCATCTGTCTGCTGTTAATTTGGCTGGGATAATGAGAAGCTGGGAACTAAGACATTTTTGCTCCTCATCAAGACCCATCAATTGAACAGTTTATTTACAGGAGATTTTCTCACAAAGAACATACTGATTAGGAGTGTCACTTGAACAGGGGCCCAGAGCCTCTTCCTATGAATTGGCTAAGATTCCTAACTGCTCCTTCCGGCTACTGAGGTGGTAGTGAATAGATCAAATGGGGGGCCTGGAAACCAACTCTCCAAGTAGCAAACTGTGGGGCTGGACATCGTCATGGATTTCTGAAGACGAATAACAAACAGAGGCTACATTTCATGTTCATGGTTTATATGCGTGCATTTGTGTTCCAGTGCAAAGCATAAGAGGAAATTATTACATCACACTTCTATCATTTTTGCAAGCCTGGCGACTTGCCTATAACCCTAAAGCAGGGTTTCTCAACTGTGGCACAATTGACTTTGGGGATGGACAATTGGGAAGAGGCTGTCCTGAGCATTATGGGATGTTTAGCAGCATCTCTGACTTCTACACATTAGATGCCAGTAGAACTTCTTCCCTACCCCCACACTTGTGACAATCAAAAAATGTCTCCAGATATTGCCAATAACCTCTGGGAGAGTGGGGTGAAATTGCCTACAGTTGAAAATCACTGTCTTAAAGGAACCTATAATTTGTACTGAGTTAGTAGGCTGATTACAAATCAGGTGGAATCTGTACTTATTTATTAAGCTTTCACATAAATAAATAATAAGACCACATTAGGCATGTGTGTGTGGGTTTAAGCCACGCTGGAATCATTCTCTCATAATTGTTACCCACTCTGGTTGCACCAGTGTTGCAATACAGCCTTTAATAGGACTGTCAGCACACAAAGTCTTGTGTTACCACCTTTATTTCAACTCTCTTCCTCTTTTTCTCTTTCTATAGTGCCCCTTTCCCACCCTCTTGGCCACCAAACTGACTTAAATATGGTGCCCCTTTGAAGACTGTTTTCCAGGAGACAATCCTGAATGTAAAGAAATGATTTAATAATGGTAGAGTTTCAGGCAACAGGGCTCTGGCAGTCTGGGAGATATTTCTGCATAGAGACATCTCCACTGTCCTTAAATCATACCAGGGAGAGGCCACCAAATCTTTCTACCTGTGTGGTTGGCTCTGTCAGAGTAGATCCTGTTGTTCATACCCATTAACAACTGGGAATAACAGTCAGAGTTTTTGTTGGTTTTGCTGGGAAACAGGTCTGGCTCTGAAGAGAAGGATCTTGTCTTATAGGAAGTGGAAGCATTTTGCCTCAGGAAAGGAATAAAAGCAATCAATGCTTCTTACAGAGCTTTCTGCTCAAGTAATTTTGGTCAGGTTAAGTGTGTCAGTAAATTGAACAAAATGTTGCCATCATAGATTATGAAATGCAGAGTCTAATTTTAATAAGGTTACCAGTAAATGTAGGAGTTCTCGGTCAACAATGAGGAGTCTGGGTGAGTGAGAGCCAAGGAAAAATTAGTAAGACAAACAAACCATAACCTGTAGGGCAACCATAAAGAACTATTTATTTGAAAAATTTATGAGACCAGGCAGCAAAATTTCTCATCTGCATTAGCATAGTTTGCAAATGTATGTTTGATAGTTAACTACATGTTAAAGCAGACCCATGTCCTAAGGAGCTACTAGTACTTCCACCAGCTAGAGGAGGGAATGGGCATTTAGGGCCACTGGTGCCTAGTTTTATCCCAACGTCGAGTTCTATAAAACAATCAGTCCTTTGGGAGGCCGAGGTGGGTGGATCACAAGGTCAGCAGATTGAGACCATCCCGGCTAACACGGTGAAACCCGGTCTCTACTAAAAATACAAAAAATTAGCCGTGCGTGGTGGCGGGCACCTGTAATCCCAGCTACTCGGGAGGCTTAAACAGGAGAATTGCTTGAACCCAGGAGGCGGAGGATGCAGTGAGGCGAGATCGCACCACTGCACTCCTGCCTGGGCAACAGAGTGAGACTCTGTCTCAAAAAAAAAAAAAAAAAAAAAAAAAAAAAAAAAATCAGTCCTTTCAGTAGCAAAAGTTGCTCTATCCTTTACTATTCTGCTGGTTGAAAAGAGTGAGAAAGAAACCATCTTATTGGTTAAAAATTCTTATGCTGTTGATGCTGAAAAGATTCTTCAGTTGTCTTACTAAAAATTACAAGTGCCCGTTGAAAATAATAAAACAAAAGGAAACAGGATGGGATAAACTCATAGGCACTCTCTTCTGTGCTTCTAGCTTTCTTGAGCTAGAATATTGTTATTAAGTCCCCAGTTTCCCTGGAATCTACAAGGCAGATGAGGCCATGTAACAAGCAAGCTGTGATCGATAACTGTTCCCCTCTCCCTTCTAAATCAGCTCCTATCTATCTTTGGAGGCTCGCTGTCTTTCCTGTCTGTACATATGCGTTGACTTTCTTGAACCATTTTGAGATGTCTGGTAAAAATTGGATCTGGCATATAAATGTGTGCTGAGCTTCCAAGCTCTGTTATGACTTCTTCCCTCCCCACAAAAAATGATCTGCTTAGCCTAAGACTTGGGGCTGGCTGTCTGGTTTTTAGTTGACTTTCAAACATGGGGTAACTCACACCTAGGTGATCTCATTCTGTTTTATGGCTTAAATATCATCTGTTTCTGATGCCTCCCAAATTTATTTCTCCAGTCCAGACTTCTACCTGAACTCCGGCTTCTCACCACTGGAATGTCTCCTAGGCATCTCAAACCTAACAGGTTCTAAACCTGAATTTCTGAATCCCAACCAGCAAACCTGTTTTTCCTGCAGTATTCCTCATCTTAGCAAATGACAACTTCAAAACCCTTGGTATCATCATCCCATCTCTCATTACCCACATCCAATCCATCAGCAAAGCTGTTGGTTCCACTTTCAAAGATCATCTCTCCAGAATCTAGCCATCTCTTACTGTTTCCATGTCTATACTGGCCAAAAGCACTCTTGTCTCTGAAATGCAACAGCATCTTAACTCACTTTCCTGCCTCCTTATCCATGCCCCTACAGTCAGTTTTCTCAGCACAGAGGCTAGAGGGGTCCCTTTAAAATCACCGCCCTGGGCCAGGCACGGTGGCTCATGCCTGTAATCCCAGCACTTCGGGAGGCCAAGGAGGTCAGGAATTTGAGACCAGCCTGACCAACATGGTGAAACCCCGTTTCTACTAAAAATACAAAAATTAGTTGGGCCTGGTGGTGCATGCCTGTAGACCCAGCTACTCGGGAGGCTGAGGCAGGAGAATCGCTTGAACCCAGGAGGCAGAGGTTGCAGTGAGCCAAGATCACACCACTGCACTTCAGCCTGGGCGACAAAGCAAGACTCCGTCACAAAAATAAATAAATAAATAAATAAAATAAATAAATAAAATCTCAGCTCACTCAGCCACTTTTGCGGAATGAGTGGCATCTTTAAATTCCATTTCAATGTTACTTTTTATAGAAAACCTTCCATGATTCTCTAAGTCTGGGTTAAACCCCCTCCCACAGCTGTCTGTGCTTCCCCAGTTGTAAGGTTTCTCACACTGTGATAGTGGCAGGAGGCAGCCAAATGTCTAGGCAGATGGGGCAGGTCCCCAGTGAAACCCACCTCCAAGCAGAAGACAGTTTAAAGCCGGAAAGCCAAGCTACAAGTTAAATTCTTGGACCAGATTGAGAACCCGTCTTCCTGTTTGGTGCACTTCCTTTAATTGATCCCCACCCTTCATCTATTTTACATGTACTTACACTTTCCTAATTGATTTTCTTTTTTCTTTTCTTTCTTTCTTTTCTTTTTCTTCTTCTTCTTTTTTTTTTTTTTGTTGTTGTTTGTTTGTTTTTGTTTGTTTGTTTTTGTTGTAAGCAGAGTCTCACTCTGTCGCTCAGGCTGGAGTACAGTGGCACAATCTTGGCTCACTGCAACCTCTGCTTCCCAGATTCAAGTGATTCTCCTGCCTCAGGCTTCCAAGTAGCTGGGACTACAGGTGCCCACCACCATACCCAGCTAATTGTTGCATTTTTAGTAGACACAGGGATTCACCATGTTTGCCAGGCTGGTCTTGAACTCCTGACCTCGCGATCTGCCTACCTCGGCCTCCCAAAGTGCTGGGATTATAGACGTGAGCCACTGCTCCCGGCCTCCTAATTGGTTTTCTACACTGTTGTGCCCACCTTTGAGTGGTATCATCACTTTAAACTTTTTTGCATACTCACAAACCAATCAACAAGCACTCCCCATCCTGTGCCTATAAGGACCCCAGACTCAGTCGGTAGAGGAGGAGACAGCCTGACTTCAGGGAAGAGACAACCTAACTTTGGGAAAGACAACCTGCTCTTCCCATCCCCTCTCCAGCTCCCCTCTCTACTGAGGGCTGTTTTCACCGCTCAGTACAATTCTCCACTTTCACCATCCTTCAACTGTCTGCGTGACCTCACTCTTCTTGGACGTTGAATAAGAGCTCAGGATCCACTGAGTGCAGGTATCCAGAAAGGCTGTCGCACCAGCCCTTTGCCCTCACTGGCAGAGGGCAACTGCCACATGCGACAAGGCAAGGGGCCAGCTGAGCTGCTCACACACTGCCATCCCTGCCATCCATGGACAGCAGAACTTAAAGGACACCATAACACTTCCTCTGTGGCTTCGGGGTCCCGGGCACCCTCCCCAAGGCACCGCTGCATTCCCCTCAAGGTGACACACCTGGTCTGGCGGCAGGCCCTGCATAGAGCTTGCTCCTGTGTGAGTACCTGGAGTGGCCAGCGGGGTCCCGCACTCACTAGCTCACGTGCTCCCTCCTGCAAGGAGCTGAGCAAAGTGGGCCAAGTAGAGGGGACATCCCTGCTGCAAGTCTGGCAAAGGAGCCAGATCCCGCATCAATTGCATGATGATTTCATGGGTAATTTGTGAAAACTCCATAAGGCTGGAGTAAGTTTATCTTTTTCATTGATGAAGTTCCAATAGTTGCAAAGTGGCTGGCATGTTGTTGATACTCAAATATTTGTTAAATTGGATATATGTTATATTCAATTCTATATATATGCATAATATATATAATGCAACTGGGTTATAATTTGTAAATTTTCATGTGCATTGTAATAATCAAGTTCCTTTACAATGAACGCTTAAGTCCAAATTCTTATTCTGTAAGGGTTTTTTTTTCTTTACATTTTAAAAATTCAGTTAAAATTCACTTAACATAAAATTAACCATATTAAATCCAATGATATTTAGTACATTCACAATGTGGTGCAGTTGTCACCTCTGTCTAGTTTTAAAATACCCCAAAAGAAAACCCCAAACTCATTAAGTAGCCACCCCCATTCTCTCTCACCCCAGCCCCCGGCAGCCATTAATCTGTTTTCAGTCTCTATAGATTTGCCTATTCTGGACATTTCACATAAATGGACTCATAGAGTAGGTGACCTTTTTGTCAATGAGATTTTAATATATGTAACTTAGAAAGTATTATTACAAGATTTTGTTTTTAATCCTATTGGCATGGGTAGTAATGGGATTGAGCCTATATCGCTTTCTCTCAAGTACACATCACTTGAAAAGGCCAAATAAACTAATGTGAAGAACTTTCTTCCAAGTTATCACTGGTATTTTACCAGAAGCCTTTTCTTATGCAATGACCACTCCTTCAAGCCTTCCCTCAACTCCCCCACCAAGTGTCTTTCATCCCGTCTCCCCACCTCATAGTTCACCATCTCCTCTCACACCTGTTTCTTGATGCTTGCTGGGATCAAAGTATTGGTGATAAAAGACTAAAGCTGAGGGGGCTGATGAAAGTCCATAAAGTCATGAAAGGTAGGGAAAATCTGTGTAAGAACTTGCTCCCCAAATCTCAGAATCTTTTTGAAGCTTAAAGGAGCTAGTTTAAGGGAAAAATAAAAAGAAGTTCTATTTTATGTAGTAGACTGGATACATACAGAACTTGTTACCCTGGTGAAAAGATAAATAGCTTTAGGGTTTAGACAAATATGCAGACAATAAATCAATAACAGCCTGTTGAGAAAGCTACAGAGAGGAGTTAATATCCCCCAGCAATTACCAGCCTTGCACACAAAATGCCCCTGCTTGGAGCAGGGCACTGGGCTGACCAGGCCAAGGGTGGGCCCCAGGGTGATGTTAACAGCAGTCTCCTTAATTGATCTGCTAGACTGTCTCTTCCTCAGCAATCTTCCCGGAATTGCAATCAGCTTCAGCTTTTCAGAGGCTTAATTTTACAACTATAAATGAATTTGCCCTTGGGTTGGGCATTAACGTTTTTCCTGACTCTTAGCTATTTCAGAACTTGGGAGGGTGACAGAGGGAGAGCCATCAAAACCAGTAAGTTATTTTTCTTTGTTGCCAACAATAGATCCAAATTTTATCTTGGAGGAGGCAACAGTCAACCTTTTGCATTACTTTAGGCTTTAGTTAATTGCCAGGGAGCATCTGAGAATTAGCTGGACAGTTTTAAAACATTATATTTGATTAAACACCTTATGGCAGAAACTCTTTCATTTTATGCTTTGACCTTAGCTTACGTTTTTACTTTTAGATTTTACAGTAATTTATAACTCAGAGAGAAGCACGCACACGATACTAGCTTGATCCTGCGGTACTTAATTCAATCTACTGTAATAGCTCAATGCTACTGTCTGAAACTGATTTAACCCAAAAATATTGCATTGTTTACTGGACTAATGCTAACACATATGGTTTAAACTAAGATACAACAAAGCTCCTCTGAAACAAATAAGTGAACAACAAGCAAATATTGTCTCCTTTTGCCAGTGAAAGCAGATGGCTAGATGGATGGTCCAAAGGTAACACTAATGTGCCGAGTCACAAGTAGAGATCTCTGAAATAGAGAATTAGAAAATCTTACAGGAGGTTTACTTTTGAAATTCAGGGTGTACTGGGTTTCTTTATTTGTTTTTAATTTGGTGAAATTTAGCGTAAAAGTGAAAATAACATCAAGGTTTCAGGCACCATGGAGAGACTAATCTGGACACAAAAGGCATATTGGCTGGTTAAAATAATAATTGTATTTATTTATTTATTTTTATTTTATTTTATTTTATTTTTGAGATGGAATTTCACTCTTGTTGACCAGGCTGGAGTGCAATGGCATGATCTTGGCTCACCGCAACCTTCCCGTCCCGGGTTCCAGCAATTCTCCTGCCTCAGCCTCCTACATAGCTGGGATTACAGGCATGTGGCACCACACCCCGCTAATTTTGTATTTTTAGTAGAGACGGAGTTTCTCCATGTTGGTCAGGCTGGTCTTGAACTCCTAACCTCAGGTGATCCACCTGCTTCGGCCTCCCAAAGTGCTGGGATTATAGGCCTGAGCCACTGTGCCCTGCTTAAAATAATAATTTTATAACAAGGGCTACAACTTGCCTAGCAATGACTGAAACCTAATCAGGTCTTTCCAACTGGAGTAGTTGTTCATCTTCTAGATGATGCAGTTTGGCATAATTCAGAATGAGTAAACTTTCTTAGATGAGGAAAACATAATCAAAAGAAAATGATGTAATAGACTAGCCTGCCCTTAGCCAGTATTAATGAACGGGAAAGGTGCATTTACAAGTCAGAAGAGAACACGTTAAGGCCTAGAGATAAGACAGTCACTTGTTTTTTCTTTGTGTGTCTTGTTTCGGGTATGAAATAACTAATCAATTGACATGTATTTATTTAGAATCTACTTCCCATTTAGCCCTGCTAGGTATTATTAGGTCTGCAGGAACTTTTCTGATTTAGGATCCTTACATCAGTCATCATCAACACAGCTAACATCTAATAAATACCTACTACCTGTCAGGCATTTTAAATTTATTTCACTGAATATTGACAAATCCCTTGCAAAGGAAATATGATTTTGTCCATTTTGTACATAGGAAAATTCATGTTTAGAGAAATTAAGAAACATGGCCAAAGTCTTTTATCAATAGTAGAGTCAAGATGAAAGTTCAGATGCGACAAAACCCTATCATAGGGTACACTATGCTCAGTGTCTGTGTCTAAGCATATATGTTTATATGAAACATGGGTTGATGAACTCTGGGGCAATTATAGGGATTTCTGTGCCATTTGTCTTAGTAGTCTTCCCTAACTGGAATAAAGACCAAGATGGTAGATCTTCGCCATTACATTTGCATCACATTGTTCAGTTAAAGGAAATTCAAATTGGGTGGTCAGAAATTAAACAATCCTCATGGCTCAAACAGTTAACACAACCAACTTTCTCAAAATTAAAACCAAACATTCTGCATTGCCAATATCTATCCATCTTATTAGAATTTACTGACTTTAAAAATGTATGTTAATTTTAGGTTGGCTTTGAATTCATCAGCTAATCACACAAGATTCCATTTTTTGCTTAAATAAACATATGTAACTAGTGACCCATGTTCTTAAAAAAATTTGTTCAGATACTAATTAAATTCCTTCCTTTTGCACTTAACTATGCTCCTGCCTCGGTGTGCAGACCTGCTTCTGTCTAGGTGTGCAGACCTGACTTCTTGACTGCAGGTCTCCAAAAACCAGAATTGGGTGCTCTGAATGTGCTTAAGAGAAAGTCAAATTTGAAACCCATTGTGTTAAAACCGGTTGTAAGAAGAAAAACCAAAAAAAACTACAAAGAACTGTATTTTGGCACTGTAATTACAGAGATGTAGAAAAAATGTGTTTTCTAAAAGAAGCAAAAATAAATAAATAAATAAATAATAAAAATGTATGTTACATCTTGTGATTTTCAGTTCCCAATTATTTTGAGGAAGTTTTAGTTTAAAGCAAAGTGAAATTGCCTTTTTCCATAAAACAACTTAGAGACTTTCTCCATCTACTATTCCAACATAATCATATTATCAGTGTATATGACAAGTTATTTTTATTTATTTATTTATTTATTTATTTTGAGATGAAGTCATGCTCTTGTTGCCCAGGCTGGAGTGCAGTGGCGTGATCTCAGCTCACTGCAACCTCCACCTCCAGGGTTCAAGCAATTCTCCTGCCTCAGCCTCCCGAGTAACTGGGATTACAGGTGCCCGTCACCACGCCCAGCTACTTTTTTTGTATTTTTTCAAGTAGAGATGGGATTTCACCATATCGGTCTCGAACTCCTGACTTCAGGTGATCCACCTGCCTTGGCCTCCCAAAGTGTTGAGATTACAGGCATGAGCTACCACGCCTGGCGTGTGGCAAGTATTTTTAGTCATTTCGAGAGTCATCTTTGGAGCATTAAAGTGATTTTTTAATGCTCACATATATTAATGGCAAGGGACAAACCTTTTGTTCCTCTAAAGGCACATCCTAATACATTAAGTAGTTTCCATTTTGTTTTAATCTTGGCTAACATTCAGTTGAGGAACCTCAATATTTTTAGAAGGATAAAATTCATATACTACATAATTCACTCTCTTAAAGTGTACATTTCAGTGGCTTTTAGTATATTCATAAGACTGCACAGCAATCACCATTATCTAATTTCACATTTTCATCATCCTAAAAAGAAATTCCAAACCCAGTAATGATCACTCCATATTTCCTCTCCCCTCAGCCCCTGGTAACCACAATCTACTTACTGTCTCTATAAATTTGACTATTATGGACATTTCATTTAAGTTGAATCAAATAATATATAAAATTTTGCCTGCTTTTTTTCATGTAACATGTTTCCACAGTTCATCCATGGTATAACATGTATTAGTAATTAATTCCTTTGTATGACTGCATAATATTTCATTGCATGAATATACCATGTTTGGTTTATATAGTTATCAGTTGATGGACATTTGGTTTGTTTCTACTTTCTGGCTAGTATGAATCATACTGCTATGAACACTTATGTATAAGTTTTTGTTCCTGAATGTGAAAAATATGTTTCTAGTCTCTTGAATATATACCTAGGAGTGAAATTCCTGGGTCATATGGTAACACTATGTTTAACTTTTTGAAGAACTACCAAACTGTTTCCTACAGTGGCTGCACCATTTTACATTCCCACCAGTAAGGTATGAGCTTTTAATTTCTCCACATCCTCTCTAACATTTGTTATTATCCCTTTTTATTGTGAAGTGGTATCTCATCATGGTTTTGACTTGCATTTCCCTAATCATATACTATTGACCATCTTTATATGTGCTTGTTGGCCATTGTATATCTCCTTTGGAGAAGTGCCTATTCAGGTCCTATGACAATTTTGAAAATTAGGTTGTTTACCTTTTTGTTGTTGAGTGTTAAGAGTTTTTAATATATTCTGGCTACTAGACCCTGACTAGTCACATATATGATTTGCAAATGTGTTCTCCTATTCTGCAGATTGTCTTTTCACTTTCTTGGTAGTATCCTTTGAAGCACAAAAGTTTTTGATTTTGATAAAGTCCAACTCATTTTCTTTTGTTTTTATTTTGTGCTTTTTGTATTATATCTGAGGAACCATTGCTTAATCCTAGGCCAAAAAGATTCACATCTTTGTTTTCTTCTCCAAGTTTTATAGTTTGCGTCTATGTTTAGGTCTTCAATCCATTTTGAGTTAATTTTTGTATATGGTGTGAGGTAGAGTTCCAAATTCATTTTTTCTATTGCTAAAATTAAATATCTTGGTAGAAGAGTACAGTGATTAAAAGATCAAGGTCTAGATCCTCACTGCTGGAGTTTAAATCCTTCCTCTTCAGTTACTAGTTGTGTGATATTAAGGAAGTGCCTTGATTTCCCTATGACTCACCTTTCTCATCTGTAAAAGGGGATATAGTAATACCTACCTCATTAGTAGCGCATCAAAATTCAAATCATGGATTTGTCATAAGAACTGAGTCTGTGCATACAAAATGCTGATACATGGTAAGCATTTGTTATTATTTAGCTTTATCTCGGGCTCCATGAACTCCCTTCACATTTAGGATTATCTCATTGTCTTGTCCAAATACATGTTTTTAGTGGTGGGCTGAGTTACTTACCTCCATGTATTATCAAGAATAGGACTTAACAGAATTTAGTATACCTTAAATGTTCCAGAAGAGTTGGATATGAGCTGAGTTTACGGTTGTAGCTTACCACCAAAAGCAGCAAAGTATCTGGAGAAAGGCATTTCCAATCTTTTATAGAGCTTCACACAAATAAAGAGATTAAAGGAAGGCAAATATATTGGTTTACTAGGGCTGCCATGACTAAGTACCACAAACGAAGTGGTTTAATTGATAGAAAATTATTTTCTTATAATTCTAGAGGCTTGAAGTCCAAAATCAAGGTGTCAGAAGGATTGGCTCCCTCTGAGGGCTGTGAGGGGCTCTGGTTTAGTCCTCTCTTCTTGGTTTGTAGATGGCCATCTTCTCCCTGTGTCTCTTTACATCTTTAATAAACCGAATTGTTGCTCTCCAAAATTCATATGTGGAAGCCCTAACCTTCAATGTGATGGTATTTGGAGATAAGGTCTTTGGGAGATGATTAGGTTTACATGAGGTCATGAAGGTGGGACCCTCATGATGGGATTAAGACCCTTGTGATGGGATTGACACCTGAGAGCTTACTTTCTATCTGTGCTACTGAAGACATGGTAAGAAGGCGGCTGCCTGCAAGCCAGGAAGAGAGCCCTCATCAATAAAGGAATCTGCAGGTACCTTGGTATTGGCTTTCCCAGCCTCCAAAACTATGGGAAAAATAGTTTCTGTTGTTTAAGCCACCCAGACTGTGGTCTTTTGTTACAGGGGTCCAATCTGACTAATACAGCATTATCATCCCTTTATGTGTATCTGTTTCTGTGTCCAAATTTCCCCTTTGTATACGGACACCAGTCAGATTGGATTAGGCTCACCCTAATGACCTCATTACAACCTGATTACCTCTGTAAAGATTCTGTCTCCAAATAAGGCCATGTCCTGAGATACTGAGGGATAGGACATAGTATGTCAATATATCTTTTTTCAGGAGGAAGGGGGCAATTCAACCCATAACAGCTAACAAAACAAGCCAAATGTGCATAGCACCCTTGAGAGATACTGAGAGAGTAACAAAGGCAGTGAGAGCGAAAGGGAGCAAGTGGAAGATAGTAAAGACCAAGAAGTGAAGGATGGGAGGAATCAGTGATTTAAGGGGGAAGGTGACATGTTATTTACTCAATAAGATGTTTTAACATGCTTAGGTGAAAGATGGGAGTTTTCCATCTATATAAGAAAAAGACTGTCGTTCATATGGCACATTGTGGTACCAGGGCCAGCTTTATGGGTATGTTACCCGTGTGGTGACACAGGGACTCTTGGGAGTCTTAATAATTTCGTCTTTGAACTTATGTTTTGTAAGTGAAGTCTGATGGGACAGTGGAGCATCGTGTGAGTAGAGAAGATATGAGCAATATGGGTGTCCTTAGCCATTCCTCACCATTCACATAAACTACTTACCATACCCCATGGGCACAAAATTACAGTAGACCCACATGTATGGGAATTTGGCGAGACTCAGCATGAGTAAAAGGTAAACATGTTATGGCTACGACTCAGTCATCACGGGCTCTGAAAGCCCCTACGGACCATCTTTTCCCTTCAAACCAGAACCTGCTTCAAACACAGAACAAAGGCAATGGTGTTCAAAGAAGCATGGATGACCATGAAATCCCATTCTATCCTACCCTTTTTACTCATGTTTCGCCCCTGTATTAGCCAACCACATAAGCTGAAAATGACAACATGAAAGGAAAGAGAAAGATAGGCCACCCATAGTTCCCTTCCCTCTCAGACCTTCCTTACTCCTCAGTGAGATAAAGACAGAGAGTGTGAGTGTCAAGAAGTGAAATTTAAACAGGTGTGATCATTTGGGGCAGTGTTTCCACTGTTCTGGCAAGAATACTTATGCATGTACAAGCTATAAAATACTAATTGTGTAATTTCGGTGATTTCACACACAAGTTAAATGCCACTTAAAGTGGTCATTGCGACCAGGCACAGTGGCTCACACCTGTAATCCCAGCACTTTGGGAGGCTGAGGTGGGAGGACCACTTGAGCCCAGGAGGTCAAGACCAGCCTGGGCAACATGGTGAAACCTGACTCAAAAAAATACAAAAAATTAGCCTGGTGTGGTGGGGAATGCTTGTAGTTTCAACTACTGAGGAGGCTGAAGTGGAAGGATCCCCTGAGCCCAGTAGTTGGAGGCTGCAGTGAGCTGTGATAGCACCACTGCACTCCAGCCTGGGTGACAGAGTGAGACCCTGTCTCAAAACCAAACACACACACAGAGTCATTGCCTCATATAAAGATGAATGGCAAAATTCATGCTAGTCTTTTAAAATAAGTTTCCTTTACTTGACATTAAATTGAAAATTATAAAAAATATCATGACAATTCAAGCTCACAGAAGAAAAGGAAAGCCTTTATTACACTTTAGTGCCTTTAATGACACTTTTTTCCAGCTTTTTGAACAAAGGGTACCACATTTTCATTTTGTACTGGGTCTTATATATTATTCAGTAAGACTCACAGGTTAGTTCTTCAACGGTATTACATTTTGATGCAAAAGTGAAAGCAATGCTTAACTCTAAAATTGATGTCTTTGTTATGAAATCTAGACGAGTGAAGGCAATGCTCTGGAGAAGGACACATTCTTGTTACCTCTGCATTTCATGTAGGCAAATAACTGCCTTCATAGAGAGTCAGTCCTACTGAGATGAAAGGTCCTTAATTTGGGTACCTTGTAAAAAATATGTAGCAGGAAACTTTCAGTGTGCCTAACAAGAGACTTCCAGGTAATTTAGACTTAACTTGCCTTCTAACGCACACTTTGTGTGCTTAAGAAGAAAGGGCAAGTGTTAGTGCTTCCTGAGATTAGGCTTCAACTAATTAATACACCGTCGCTAACTTCAACTAGGGGAGTAGGCAGGGGGTAAAAGCTGTCGCCTTAGGGAGACGTTTGTCAAATGGAAAATTCAGAAAAAGTCATTCCTTTTGAGCTTGGAGTCATTAACTCCTGTAGTAACCAACTGTGAGAGTACTGTTTGAGCTTGTCTTGAAAATTACTTTAAGAAAGGAAGGACAAGGAGGCTGATGACTGGGTGCTGGTTTATTCACACATCTTCAGCAAGAGGCAGCATATGCGTGTTTCCAACCTGCTTAGAATTCTACTGGTGCTGTCTTCTCACAGAAGAGTTCTCTCTATGTGAGAATCTGCACCTGCTGCAGTGTGGCACGGGCTCCAAAGTTGTGACAACCTCTAAAGTAACTCATTCCTTTTATATTTTTGACCCAGAATAAGTAATATTCAAATATTAGTTCTTATACCCACAATCATTTGAGCAGGACAACTCGAAGGAAACTTTCAGGGCAGGTTCACCATCTAGTACTTTGTTCAAAAGGCGGCAGTTCATCAAAGCACTGTCGGTTCTGGGGGCTCTTATTCATGCTGAAGAACACAGGAAGGGAGAGGGAATTCCAACGATCAAAGTATTGGAGGTGGGTATTAGTTTGCTAAGGCTGCCTTAACAAAGTACTACAAACTGGGTGGCTTAAAAAACAAAGATATTGTTCCACATTTCTGGAGGCTAGATGTCCAAATCAAGGCATGAGCAAGGCTCTTTTTTTTTTTTTTTTTTTTTTTTTTTGAGACAGAGTCTTGCTCTGTTGCTGAGGCTGGAGTGCAGTGGCACAATCTCGGCTCACTGCAATCTCCACCTCCCAGGTTCGGGCGATTCTGCCGCCTCCACCTCCCAAATGGTTGGGATTACAGGCGCCTGCCACTACGCTCAGCTAATTTTTGTATTTTTAGTAGAGACAGGGTTTTACCACGTTGGCCAGTCGAGTCTCAAACTCCTGACCTCAAGTGATCCACCCGCCTCGGCGTTTCGAAGGGTTGGTTCCTTCTGAGGGCTTATGTGCATGTCTCTGTGGCCGGATTTCTCCGTTTGAAAGGACACCAGTCAGACTGCATTAGGGTTCACCCTAATGACCTCATTTTAACTTGATTACCTCTGTAAGGAACCTATCTCCAAATAAGGTCACATTCTAAGATATTAGGTAGTAGGACTTCAACATGTGACTGTGGTGGGGTGGGGGGTGTGGAATTCATCCTTTAATGGTGGGAGGGGGTGGCATTTAGCAAAAATCCATGTAAAAACCACACACTGACCTGTGGTGGCCTTGCTGATATACTCAGTACAATAACAAATACTTCCAGTGTCTCAAAAACAAGCCTTCTAGAAACAGTCAGATTAGGTTCTGACACTAGTCAGAAGGGTATGGAGGCAGAGGAATCTATGAGTAAGATTGGACATTCACAGAGTATTGAATCTTTCAATCACCCACAAGTAAATGAATACATGAGTGAGTGAAGACCATGACCTTTAAGAAATGATTCATCTATTGGTAGAAATTCAGAAAACTGTCCCCAGTCACTCTTGTTGGTTTCGCCATTCTTTAATATAAATTATCACTTGCCTAATGCTCAATTTTCCTTCCTAATACACGTATTCTCTTGGTCTTGCTTTGGTTCTCTTGGTTATCTGGTCACTGGGTTTCATATCCACGTAACTAATCTCTCTAACTTTATCCCATACAGTGTATGCAATGATATCTATTGCTTTCTCGATACTTCTGGCTACTTCCAATCACTTGTAGTCCAATTGTGGAGTCATTGCTTAACAGAGAAGTTCACTCTGTTAAGCAGACAGCTCCAGGTCATCTAGAACCTTCCTCCAAAATAGTTTGCCAGCCTCATTTACCATCATTCCATACAAAAAAACCCTCCAACCAGGGCAAATAAGTGACTGTTTTCCAAGTTTCCATTTTCCATGTTATTTTGTCTCCCTGGAATAACGCTGTTTATCTCCATCTCTTCTTCAGCCTCCCCTCCCCATCTCCCACCCAACGCATAAACACAAAACTGGAGTTTCCAAGTTCCAGCTCAAAACACACTGCCCCTGACCTTCCAAAAAGAAACAATTCTACTGGTTTCTTCGGACGGCATTACACATCTCATCTGACCATATTTTCCATTGTGTTCTTAATTATCTGCATGGTAAGACTGTAGTTCTCCTCTCCCCAGAGCCTAACTCGCTGCCTGAAATAGAGGGGAGTGCTCAATTCAGCATTTAATGAAGGGGTAAATGAATGAATGGAAGTGAATAATGATAGGAAATATCCAAAACATCAGATAATCCAAAAATAATCTATATGTGACTTTGGAATGTATTTTATACACACTTTCAAAGAACATCAAACACAAAACTTCAAACAAAGTAATGAAGCCAGCCTGTGCAGATCCCAGTTGGGTGGGGTGTCCTGGAAAAAGGGTGGGAATCCTAACAGGAAAGGAGGAACCTCTCATCAGCCAACTACCCTTCCCCAGCCTCCTGGCTTATCTAGAAATCAGAGTGAATCCAAATGGCTTAGAGCTCAAGGGTACAGGGTTGGGTAATTCATACGTGATTGTAATGCCTTTAGAAATATAAGTGCTGCATAAATGCTAAACTATAATAACACAAAAATAACCACTTTCTATTATCTTCTTTAGATATGTAAATGCCATACTGTTTTAAATCTAAAGTGGGTTCAAGAAACAGCAATAAGTTTAACACAAATGCACCAAACGATCATGGAAACCCATCCAGTGTTCTAAATGCAATTATTGTGCTGACCATCAACCCAGAAAACAAATTACAGTAGCTAATGACAGGGAACTGTAATCAGAATGTCTTTAGAAAATTACTTGGAAACAACTTTGTCAACAAAGACCACTCAAATATAGCTGTAAACAGCTTAAATAACAGAATAACACAGTGACCTATGCCCCAAGTGACATGAAGAAGAAGTAAAACACATTCTGGGTCCCAAATCGCTGTTTTCTAAGTGACTATGTATGCTGTTTTTAACCTCAGTCTTTCTGGGTCATTCTAAATGTGGGAGAGATTCAACTGCCCTTGAACATTCTGCTGTTTAGTAAGTCTTATCCTGGTTCACTCCTATACTCGGGATAAGTCTCCCTTTCTCCTCTCCTTTGCATTTTTTGTTATCTTTGGCATTCGTTTTTGAAAAACATGCGCCTCACTTGGAGCAAATCCATTAAAGCAAACAACCTGAAAACTTTCCAAACAGCCGGGACTGTTGTGATACGCTGGCATCTCTCAGGGCTTGCAGTGCTCCGAGATCCAGGCGGAAGAGTTTCTTGTTAGCTATAATAGCAACTGACATTTACATATCTCCATTTTAATTCCCTGGAGACTGGTATAGCTCAAGCATGCGATAAGCGAGTGGGGGACACCGGGTGCAGAAGGAAAACCAGCGTGGGTGGAGGAGGGTCTGCAAAACGAGGCCAAAGGACATGCGGCAAGCTTTGAGACTGAAATATTGTTCTCACAGTGCTTTATTAGCAACAGAGCAAAATGAGGAATATGTGAGAAGATTGCTTGTATAAATTGCCACTTTTTCCAGAGAAGCTCAAGTATAACTCTTGCATTGCCTGTAATGGAGGAGTGAGCAATCCCTTGTAGTCTGTGGTTTCTTTTTGTTTGTTTGCTTGTGTGTCTGTTTTAAGGCAAAACAAGTACCAAAAATACATTTTGAAAAGAAACCGGATTAAGTGAAATTCTTTCTAAAATGTGTATTCCACATGTTTCTCTGACTAGACAGTGACCCAACTAGGTTAAGTCTTGCCATTGAGGCATCTGATGTCATTATTAGAGCCAACTGCCATGGAAAATGCTGGAATATAATTATGCCTGGAATCCAATATTAACTGATATTCAAAATGTTTTGGTCCACTTGGGGTGGTTTTCCCTACCTCTGGACTTCACTGAGAGACTGGCAAATGTCACTTTGTTTGTTTGTTTTTGTTTTTGAGACAGAGTTTCTCTCTGTTGCCCAGGCTGGAGTGCAGTGGTGCAATCTCAGCTCACTGCAACTTCCACCTCCCAGGTTCAAGCGGTGCTCCTGCCTCAGGCTCCCGAGTAGCTGGGACTACAAGCATGCGCCACCTCGCCCGGCTAATTTTTGTATTTTTAGTAGAGATGGGGTTTCACCATGTTGGCCAGGATGGTCTCGATCTCTTGACCTCATGATCCGCCTTCCTCGGCCTCCCAAAGTGCTGGGATTACAGGAGTGAGCCAGCATGCCCGGCTGCAAATGTCACTTTTTGCAACCCCATCCAGTTTTCAATTTCCTGCTTCTCACATGCTGTAGCCTAGAAATTCTAGCTTAGAATTGTGGCAAGAACGAGCCTCACTGGCTTTTAGTAAGAGGCTGTGAGTAAAGTGTGTAGGCTTTCACATTTATTTTGCTTGCTAGAATCCTTTTACTTTTTACTTTTACCAGTTTCTTGACCACATTCCAGAGAGATCTGCTGACCAACAAGTAGAATAACACTGAAATTAATAAAAGGTGAATTTTATGGTACAGAAAAATAGAAAGAATGAATAAGACCTAGTATTTGCTAGCACAACAGGGTGACTACAGTAAAAAATAATTTAATGTATATTTTAAAATAACTGAAAGAGTACAACTGGATTGTTTGTAACACAAAGGATAAATACTTGAGGTGATGGATACCCCATTTACCCTAATGTGATTATTATGAATTGCTTACCTGAATCAAAATATCTCATGTAACCCATAAATGTATACACCCATTATGTACCCACATAAATTAAAAGTTAAAAAAATAGAAGGTGAATTTGTCACATAGAATTTAGACATCTCATAGAGATTTATATGAAATGCTAGGCTTACACATACTTTATCTCAATTCTTTGACTTAAAATTTTATATTTTTCAGGATGATCCCAAATGCTAAAATTATATTTATTTTAAAAATTAGGCCAGGTATGGTGGCTCACACCTGTAATCCCAGCACTTTGGGAGGCCGAGGTTGGCAGATCACTTGAGGTCAGGAGTTCAAGACCAGCCTGGGCAATATGGCGAAACCACATCTTTACTAAAAATACAAAAAAAAAATTAGGCTTGGCACACACATGCCTGTAATCCCAGCTACTTGGGAGGCTAAGGTGTGAGAATCGTTTGAACCTGGGAGGCGGAGGTTGCAGTGAGCCGAGATCGTGCCATTGTACTCCAGCCTGGGAGACACAGCAAGACTCCATCTCAACAAATAATAAGTATTAACTTAATTTCTACATTTACACCTAATAGAATGAATATAATTTTATTTTGGAGAATTTGCTATACAGAGAAAAACAAAAAATCGTAGTCCTTATTACTCTGACACTACCACCCTTTGTACTTTCCTACACTTCTTTCCAAATGCTTCCTAAACATGCATTTGGAAACATGGATTGCTACCATCATCTATATAAGTTTACATCCTGTTTTTGAAATGTACTGTATCATAGTTATTCTCCTTATTGCTTTACGTCTTTTTGACTATCCTTCTAATGACTATAGAATATAGCACTGAGTAGCTATATAATCATTTGCTTAACCATTACTGTACTTCCAGGTTATTTTCAAATTTTTACTATTATAATAACTCTGCAATGAATATCTTCCTGAACATAGCTTTTATTTGTTTGATTGTCTTGGGATTATTTCTTTAGGAGTTCCCCAGGAAAATTCACATAGAAAAAGACTATAATAATTTAGAACCAAGTCTTAAAAAAGGATAATTCTGGATGGATATGGATATATTTATGGTCCATAAGTGTATTTCTTGTTTAGTGGGAAGGAAACAAAGTGGTTATTTTAAACACACACAAAAAATGCTGCTCTGAATTAACAAGCAGGGGAGAGGGGACCACTGGGCAAGGCATGGGATACTATTTTGTTAGGAAAACATCTGGCTTCTCTGATCCCTATGGAACCAAGAAGTCGTAATAAAAATAACTAAATTATTTCATATAACAAACTAGCAGAACATTTTAGTCTTCTCCAGTGGGTGAGGAAGTCAAGGAGCCTTGGAATGGAAAGAAGAGAGGTCAGTAGGAGGAGGATTCTCTGGGTCAAAGAAAGAGGAGACTTGTCAACCTGCCAAAGAGAGGGAAACCAGGAAGAAATGCCTGGAGGGTTACAGATAGGCTAGGCACTTTTGCATAGAGATGTCTTCATTTATTTTCAAGTTGCTGCCTATTCTATACCATGATGTGACCGCTTTGGTCCCAAGACTTTAGGGAAAGGTAACTATTCACGAGCGCTTGTGTTAGTGCAACCTGGGGAATAAAGCCTAGAGACTGGTCCTTGGAAGTGGGGGATGGAGAAGAGAGCAGCTTCAGGGAGCAGGAGGCAGAGTTTACTGGACACAGAAGTCAGGGTGACAGACGACAAAGAACAGCAGGAGGTTCCTGAGAATCCTTACAGGTGCTGGGGAAATGTTAAACCTACCCCATTACAGTATGTGGTAGGGGGGCTCAGATTTACACGGATATTGAATGAAATAAGAACTCAAAGGGTCAGTTCGCCTGGATCCCCAGAAAGAAGACTCCATAGTTAAAATTACATGATTAGCTAAGGCCTAGATGTCCTGAACCCACAAATTATAGACTCTCGGATTGAAAGTAAAATGTGAGGGTCGGGTGCGGTGGCTCACGCCTGTAATCCCAGCACTTTGGGAGGCTGAGGCAGGTGGTTCACGAGGTCAGGAGTTCAAGACCAGCCTGGCCAAGATGGTGAAACCCTGTCTCTACTAAAAAAAAAAAAAAAAAAAAAAAAAAAAAAAAATTAGCCGGACGTGGTGGCATGCACCTGTACTACCAGGTACTTAGGAGGCTGAGGCAGAGGATTGCTTAAACCCAGGAGGCAGAGGTTGCAGTGAGCTGAGATCGCATCACTGCACTCCAGCCTGGGTGACAGAGCGACACTTCATCTAAAAAAAAAAAGAAAAAAAAGAAAAAGAAAGTGAAACGTTAACCAGCTATCCCATAAACCCTGGAACTGATATTTCTAAAGCTAAGTCAGTATGTTGTTTTTTCTGCTGTAGGCCTGAATTCGAATTCTGCATAGCCGATGTATTTACTTTTTTAAAATCTGTATTTTTGTTTTTATAAAAGGCACGCAGACCTTGCTTCCGTGAGTCATCTACCTGTAACTAGTGGACAGAGCTGGCTGTCATGCTCATGGAAAGGCTGCTCCTGCTCTCGAGGAAGCTTGGTGAGCAGATGTCAAGTAAATGAGAAGTGGCGTCTACTCTCAGAGTTGACAGCCCAAGTTGAGGATTTGATGTGTAAAAGGATTATTGTGAGTCCTCAACTATGTGTCTTTGCAAGCCAACAGAATGCTCTGTCACAGGGGGAACATCAGGAAGTCCCGTGACATTAGTCAAGATCATAGACAGCGACTGAGAGCAACTCCTAAAGCAGTTGGCATGCATTCCCAAGAGGAGAAGTGTTGTGCTGGGGAGATGTGTATTATGGCTCTGCTACCATATACTTCTCAAGGACATGTACTGTTTTACAGTGGTAAGAAAGGCTTTGCAATGTGTTAAGCAAGATACCATGAAATGTGTATGTGAATCATTGTTAATATATGGCAGATACAGGAGGAATTCCATATCGTGGTCCCAATGGTAGAAGTTCCCTAACGGTCAGTAACAAAGGGAAAGAGAATATTTATGTAGTTTAGACCTGCCGAGGCATATGAGAGGGTAGTAGTCACTTGAACAAAATTGAGACTCTGCCAGAAAAAAAAATGGGAGATCTGGGATTCCAGACTATTTATAGGATGAGATATATATAAAAAAATAGTTACACTCACAAAGTACCTAGTATGTGGTAGACACTGTACTAGGTACTTAAATATTATTTTAAAATATACAATTATATATAACTATATATTGTAATTCTAAAAATGCAACTCATTCAAGTTCCTGTGCCAGTAAATTACAAATTTGAACTCAATTCTCCCTGAATCCAAAGCTCATGCTTTTTCTATTACATTAATTTTCAACCTTTTTGGGTCATTGGCCCCTTTGAGAGTTTGATAAAAGCCATTGGAAAAAAATGCATGTTACCACAAAAATGCAAATGTGCACACAGATATAAAACTTATATAGAATTTCGGGGTGGTCACAGACCTCCCTGGGGCCTCAGTTTATTAATCCTCTATTACACATACCACGATGCCAAGGAAGGTTGATCGCATTATCCAAGTGTTCTTACAGGTCTTGCAGCCAGATCTGTGTGGAGAAGTGTTTTCTTTAATTAAACCATTAAGTTCCCAGGTCTACCAAACTCACTTCTTGAAAGAAAGTCTTTTTCACTTGATCAAAAAGAACCCTGTTTTCATTCCTTGCATTCAATAGAAGGCTTTTTTTTTTTGAGACGGAGTCTAGCTATGTCGCCCAGGCTGGAGTGCAGTGGCACGATCTCAGCTCACTGTAACCTCCACCTCCTGGGTTCAAATGATGCTCCTGCCTCAGCTTCCTGAGTAGCTGGGATTATAGGCACCCACCACCACGCCCAGCCAATTTTTATATTTTTAGTAGAGACGGGGTTTCACCATGTTGGCCAGGCTAGTCTCGAACCCCTGACCTTGTGATCCACCTGCCTCAGCCTCCCAAAGTGCTGGGATTACAGGCATGAGCCACCACACCTGGCCCCACAGAAGACTTTTTAGGCGGGCTTATGCTGTCCACAGAGGCACTCAGCAACGGTTTTCCTTACAGGGAATATCACATGTTTGGATTGGGGTTTACTCGAATCTTAATCTTGTCCAGACAGACACACCTCCCAACTTAGGATCTTCCTTTTTGCCTCCCATCAGCTCTACCTTGGTTCCTTTATTTTACAAGCTCCTCTGCAACTACCTTCTACCTCTCTTTGTGTCTCAAAGACAAAATGTATTGAAAATCTAGGTAAGTGGAACTCTTTTATAAAGCATTTGATTTAAAATGCAATATGCAATTTTTCTTTTTCTTTCTCTTTTTTTTTTTTTTTTTTTTTTTGAGACTGAGTGCCACTCTGTTGCCCAGGCTGGAGTATAATGGCATGATCTCTGCTCACTGCAACCTCTGCCTCCTGGAGTCAAACAGTTTTCCTGCCTCAGCCTCCCGAGTAGCTGGGATTACAGACACCCACCACCATGCCTGGCTCATTTTTTGTATTTTTAGTAGAGACAGGGTTTCACCATGTTGGCTAGGCGCTGACTTCAGGTGATCCACCCGCCTCGGCCTCCCAAAGTGCTGGGATTACAGACGGGAGCCACCGTGTCCAGCCTCAAATGCAATTTTCTTACATGAAACCAAAATATATTAAAAACTGTGTTACACCAGGCGCAGTGGCTCATGTCTGTAATCCCAGCACTTTGGGAGACTGAGGTGGGCAGATCACCTAAAGTCAGGAGTTCGAGACCAGCCTGGCCAACTTGGTCAAACTCCTGTAATCCAGCTACTGGGGAGGCTGAGGCAGGGAGAATTGCTTGAACCAGGGAGGCAGAGGTTGCCGTGAGCCAAGATCACGCCACTGCACTCCAGCCTGGGGGACAAAGCGAGATTCCGTCTAAAAAAAAAAATTGTGTTACAATTAAAATGCAGCATAGAACTTAGAAATAATATATAGTTTTCTTTTAGATGCCAGTGACTCCAAAAGGTATTTTAAAAATTTCTATTTGAAATCTTACAATATAAGAATCTAGGTAAATGATTTATAACTGTTGGTACTCATACTGTTGTTAAACAACAACAACAAAAATCTGGCCATTATAGAATGCTCCAGAAATTACAAACATACACAAAGAGGAAAACAAAAATAATCTTCATCCCACCACCCTGAAATAATCTTTGTAACTTTTGTGAATAGGATATTCACTGCTCTTCTCCCTGTGTGTGTGTGCGTGTGCATGCACACAAAATTGAAATGATTTTAACATGGTGGGCATTTGCATACATTCTCAAAGCAAACTCTGTCTTCATATTTATTGACTTTTTCTTTAAGATACAGATAAAACTGTAATAATGCTAAAAATGCTAAATAATACTACTAAAAATAACTATAGTATTAGATTAGATACTTTAAGATGCCCATAAAAATGATGGTAGTAGACCTGGATAGAAAGGCTTTTTCTTTTTATTATTATTATTATTATTATACTTTAAGTTCTAGGATACATGTGCACAATGTGCAGGTTTGTTACATACGTATACATGTGCCATGTTGGTGTGCTGCACCCATTAACTCGTCATTTACATTAGGTATATTTCCTAATGCTATCCCTGCCCCTCTCCCCACAATAGGCCCCGGTGTGTGATGTTCCCCTTAGAAAGGCTTTTTCTTTAATTAAAACAATGTAAAAGTGATAACTCCTCCGGTACTGTTTGGACAATGTTTTTCTCTATTTAAATCATGTGACCACACACCCTGGGGGTTTGGAAGAAAACATAAATTTTATGAGAGTCAGGTCACAACGAAAACAAACAAAGAATTCAAGAATAATCTGTCGAGTTTCACGCTGTCATGCTCACAACTTGACAGCAAACCTTTGGGATTAAATTGTGACACATCCAGGCTGAGGATCCAGAGTTCCAAACCCTCCTGCTGTTTTATTTCACTAACGTTTGAAGAATGTTGGTGGTCTTGTAAGAGAACCTGAAGAGAGAGAGGAAACGGTCAATATTAGGGAATAATCTACAGAAAGTAAAACACGATTTCCTTTCTCCTACCGGGAAGTACCTTAGGTTTTCTTTGTGCCAGGCTGTTTCCTGGGGTGCAAAAAGAAAATATTAAAACTCTTCCTTAAAAAAATTATAGCTTCTATATATGTATAGTTCTACATACTTTACAATATACGTTAATATAGTAGGGCATATACATATTTTATAAACTAATAGGTATATGTATATGGGGAGTTAACTGAACTCATATTCATGTATATTTGGGGATGTGTATACTCAAAAGCCTTTTCAGGAGAGGAGTGCATTATCCAAACAGATCACCGCTTATCTTCCCTCAAAATCCTTTCTTTATTGGAGTCTTGCAAGGGATTTTATTACATGGTGGAGAATCACATCCTCACTGGAAAATGCACTGAAATTGCTTTTTATATGTGTCTTTTTGACAACTGAACTAATTATTGAATGGAGTCTGATAGAGGAAGAGGGCCTGTGTCCCCAGCCCTTTCTCCAGGCTAAGTGAGAACAGATTCCTTCATTTGTTCAGCATTTCTCAAGGCCATTCTACATGAGCACCATTGAGTACCGTGAGGGAAACAGAGATGATTAAGTCATGGTTCTGATGATCATCAATAATTGAAGGAAAAGTGAAACTCTATACTGGAAATATGGGCTGGGTGCTGGGAAAGTGCTGAGGAGGGAGGACTTAGTTCACACTGGAACTGTCAGGGAGGTTTCCAAACAGGAGATTTCCGTGGGCAATCCTGAGAGCTGGCAGTCCTGGATAAGGAACCAAATAGAGCTATGGAGGTGTGGAAAGTATTCAGTCTGTTGCAAAAAGCAGTGTTCAAATAGGTGGGATTCCAGGCTATTTAGAGTGATAGAAAGAGCCATAGATGGGACTGGAAAGGAGATTATGGAGGTTCTTGAGCATTGTGCTAAAGAGTCCAGATGGTAGCACTGTAAGATGGTTAGCATCATCCTCATTTAAAAAAAAAAAAAAAAAAAAAAAGTTTTTTTTAGACAAGGTTGCACTCTCTTGCCTAGGCGGGAGTGCAGTGATGCAATCATGGCTTCCTGTAGCCTCAAACTCTTGGACTCAAGGCATCCTCCTGCCTCAGCCTCCCGAGTAGCTGGGACTAGAGGTGAATGCCACCATGCCTTCCTAGCATCCCCATTTTTATACATGAAAAAAACTGAGGCTCAGAGAAGCTCAAAGTCGCAATGCAGGTATACTGCAGAGCTGGCCTCGAATCCAACATTCTTTCCACTTTTAATTTATAACAGAAGTATAAAAAACAAAGATGCAATATAAAATGCTTTTGTGCATTATTGGTTAATTGTCATGTGCATTTAGAAGAGGTAAGCTGAACCAACTGATAAGACTTTACAGCTGTATTATCAGTCCTTTTAAATTAATATGTTTGAAAACCTACTATAGTGCCCACAATTGCAGCTGTTAAAGAGTTAGTGACAGACACCGAAACCGGCGTGGCCTTCACGTCCCCGGTGTCTGAAGCAGTGCCCGAACCACGGCAGGTGCTCCATAAATGCAAAGGAAATAAAACCGATTCCATTTTTATTTTAAAGTCTATTAAATTTGAATTCAATCAAGAAAGTTGATTAGAAGTTGATGACAAGATGCATGCACACAAATACATTTGAAATGAATTTATGTCTCTTAATTATGGATTTGAGATTTTATTTATGAAAACTAGGGTCTCTGAATTTCCATTTGATAGCTACCTAATTTTTGTATTATTGAGAGAGTCCATTGGTGGAAAGCACCCAGGGTTAGGAGCTAGATTTAGGTTTGAATCTTTTTATTTGAGACAGAATCTCACCCTGTTTCCCAGGTTGGTAAGCAGTGGCGTGATCTTGGCTCACTGCAACCTCCGTCTCCCTAGTTCAAGCAATTCTCCTACCTCAGTCTTCCAAGTAGCTGGAATTACAAGAGTGCACCACCACACATGGCTAATTTTTGTATTGTTAGTAGAGGCGAGGTTTCACTATGTTGGCCAGGCTGGTCTCAAACTCCTGACCTCAAGGGATCTGCCTGCCTCGGCCTCCCAAAGTGAGCCACCATGCCCAGCCAAATCCAGGTTTGAATCTTAACTCTACACTTTTTTAAACCTTGGATAAATCTTGATTTAACCTTGGATAACTTCCCTGAGTTTCCATTTCCTCATCTGTAACATGGGAATAGTAACACTACTCCTTTGCAGGATCATTGGAAGTATTAGAAATAAACTCCACATTAAGTCCATATATATAAAGATATGTAAAGATACACAGGTATGCTACATACAAAGTCACGTAGTAGGTACACAATACATTGTGGTCATCATTGTTATTTTCTATTTTAATTTTTTAAAACTCCGTTACACTTCTGACAGATAGTCATTTTGTTGGCTAGCCTTTCTAGCTCATGAAACCCGTGACTATGTTCTATAGCCATATAATTTTCTCAAGCTTTGAACATTAAAATTAAATACAGAATAATCCTGCAGATATGGATATAACTTCAGCTCACCTATTTCCTATCTGTGAAAATATCACAGTTTATTTAATAACTGATGTCAGAATAGGTTTCAAGCAACCTATAGAATAGTAATGAAGCTGGGTTTAAACAAATGTGTCTGTTTATATTTAATTCCCTCCACTTTCTGATAGAATGAACAGTTTTATTAGAAAATAATCAGTGTGTGGATCTCTTTTCTACACATTGTTTCCACCTTAACTACCTAGACCCTCTTAATCTCAATGATTCTCACTGAGTTGGGTTCTTAACAGATAACAATGAATTTTAAGCACAGTGGGTACCGCATTCTTCATTCTGTGGGGAAATTGATTTGATGGAACAATAGATTTTGCGTTCCAATCTGGGGCGGAGTGCAGAATTTACAGAATAAAATAGATAAGCCGGCAAAGTAAACAATATCTTTCGAGGACTTATCATTCCCTCTCCAGAAAGGGCTGGCAGAGTCATTCTTTTGCTATGTATCTTATTTTGTTAGAGATATAAATCTCAGTTATAAAATCAGTTGAGGTCAGGCACAGTGGCTCACACCTGTAATCCCAGCACTTTGGGAGGCCAAGGCAGGCGGATCACTAGGTCAAGAGATACAGACCATCCTGGCCAACATAGTGAAACCCCCATCTCTACTAAAAATACAAAAATTAGCTGGGTGTGGTGGCGGGTGCCTGTAGTCCCAGCTACTTGGAATCGCTTGAACCTGGGAGGCGGAGCTTGTAGTGAGCCAAGATTGCACCACTGCACTCCAGCCTGGGCAACAGAGCGAGACTCCATCTCAAAAAAAAAAAAAAAAAAAAAATCAGTTGAGGACTGTGCTATGCAACTTTATAAACCACATACTTGAGAGCTTCACAAAGTTTCCCTAAACTTGGAGCATCCTACTCATCCCCTTTCACTCAGGAATTTTTCATTAGAGGCTTGAGACATGTGAGTTAATAGGGTTCATGATCCTCATTCTGTTTTTCCTTTAAGCAGGTCTCCTAAGAGCATTAATTTGCGCATTCTATTTCAATAGAGACTTTAACACAAAAAAAGGTCAAATTATTACCCACATAATTTTTGTCACTTATTAGAGAAGTCTCAGTTGTCAAGTCCCTTTTCACCTGAGAAGTTCATGTGAGATGAGTTCCAACTTCTTTGCAGTGATCCATGCTGATATTCAACATTCTGGAAATACTGCATGCAAATCTCAACCTGTGGGTGAAAGTTACCTTTTAACCTTCAACTCCCGCTTCAATAACGACAAGTTTCAACCTTTTTGGTAACAGACGTTAGTTAAATTCTAACAGTCTAATTTTTTTGTTGTTTGTTTTTGTATCAGCCATACAACATCCCCAAATGGTTTACTTTTCTAACAAAAATGATTTTTTTTTCTCGGCTGTTTTTTTTTTTTCCTCTCTCTCTCTCTTTTCTATGTTGCTCAGGCTGGTCATGAACTCCTGGCCTCAAGTGATTCCCCTGCCTTCCAAAGTGCCGGGATTACAGGCATGAGCCACCACACCCAGCCTTAAAAAAGAAATTTTTGAAATGGAAATATTCCGTACTGTCATGGGCTTCTATTTGAGGGTAAGAATCCAAAGGTCTTTACAGAGGGTCTCCTGCAGTTTGCTGGACCGCAGCCAGTCACTATGGAGGAAGAATAGGGTGGGAGGACTCAGGGTATCCCCACAGGCGCCTTTCCACGCCTCCTCCCAATGGAGCTGACAATCCTAGGTCAAACTGTGGGTCCCGCAAAATTCTACATAAAACCTTGATTAGAGGCCTAGAGAATAAATCCATTGATTTACAAGAGGCTGTCCCTGACCTCATAGGGTGATTCAGAGGGGGCCCAGAGATGTCATTCACATTTAAAGGAAAAACGCAACTTGAGTCTTGCAGCTTGAGTCTCAGGCTGGACTGCACTTATTCAAGTGCCCTCTTGTTCCTTCTCATCATAGTCTCCTCAGATGCCAGGTGCGGGCCTGCAGCCATTTGGTCCAATACTTGCAAGAGTGATCATCTGTATCCTCTTAGTGGTGCCTTCTGCGCCACTCGGGTCTGAAGTTGGAAGGGTGATATTGAGGCAAAACCCCAATTAAATATGATTTCATCTGTATCCAAAGGAAGGTGAGGCTTCAAACATTCAGTTTATGCATATGTCGACTTTGTTTCCACTGGCTTCTCCTCGTGTTTTGGTTGACCTGGTCAACATGACTCCTCCCAGCATTCAGGACTCCATATAGAGTACCACTCAAAACTTGTACATCTTCAGGGAACTTTCATTGCAGGTGATTTTCTACTGAGGGAGAAGGTAGGAGAAGTGTTCAGATGCTCTAAAAATTCAAGTTCCCCAAATGCAAAGGATCTTGCCACATCACGACTTCTTCCTAATGAGCCTCTCTTTGCAGGGGAAAGAATAGTTCTGATTTGAATGGCAAAATCTCTCCCTTCCAAGAAGGAAGGCTCCTCAGATGAGATCATTTTACTTCTCTGCTCGACACCTTCTCATCCTTTCATATCTTAGTAAAAACCAGTGATTAAAATGGTGCCATCTCTACATGATAGGGTCTTTTGGCAACTCTCAGGCCTCATGCCTCCTCCTTCTTTCTGACCCCATTCCAGCCTCAGTGGCCTCCTCACGGTCCCTCCAGCATGGTCCGCATGTCCCTGCCTTTGGTCTTTGCATATACTCTGCCCTCTGCCTGAAATGCTGTTCTGTACATCTCTGTAGAGCTCTTTCCATGGCCTCTTCTAGTCTTCACTCAAATACCACCCTTCCAAGTGACACCTTCCCTGACCGTCCCGTCTAAAATTACACATATAACCCCCGTCCTCCCATAACACTCTTCCCATCCTCCTTCTGTGCTTTAGATTTATTCTTAGAACTCATAACTGTCTAATGGGCTATGGTTTAAGCAAAATAAACAGGAGACCATTCGCTGGAGGCTATCTTTGTACTTTGTGTTCCTACATAACAACCGCCCCACCCCCAACTAACTTAGTTTATAAACAAGCTGAAACATAAGTGAATAGTATATATATATATATAGAGAGAGAGAGAGAGAGAGAGAGAGAGAGAAACAAATAGCCAAGTTTCAGCCAATCACAAGCAACCAACTCATCACACCATGACGAAATAAGGCAAACACCTAGCTGTAGCCAACCAGGTGATTGCTCGCTTTGCTTCTGAGTTCAGCTCCTGTTGCTGGGCAGCGCTGTCTGAACTTCTGGCTCTGAGGGCTGCCCAACTTAGGAATCCTTCTTTGCTCAAATAAACTCTTAAATTTATTTGAGAGACAAACTCTGTCTAAAAGTTCTTCTTTAACACTATGTAGTTTGAAAGTGTATCTCATTATCTGTTGGCTTTTTTTTTTTTTGAGATGGAGTCTCACTCTGTCACCCAGGCTGGAGTACAGCGGCGCGATATCGGCTCACTACAACCTCTGCCTCCCAGGTTCAAGTAATTCTCCTGCCTCAGCCTCCCAAGTAGCTGAGATTACAGGTGCCTGCCACCACACTCAGCTAATTTTTGTATTTTTAGTAGAGACGAGGTTTCACCATGTTGGCCAGGCTGGTCTGGAACTCCTGACCTCAGGTGATTCACCTGCCTCAGCCTCCCAAAGTTCTGGGATTACAGGCATGAGCCACTGCACCCAGCTTATCTGTTGGCCTTTAAAAATGAAAGCACCACAAGGGCAGGGATTGACATCCTATTTGTTCATTCCTGTATCTGCAGCACTTAGAATGGTGTGTGGCCGGCTCGTAGTAGGTGCTCAATGAACATGGATTGAACAATGAATGCGTGAACAAAGAATAAAGTTAGGACCATTTATGGCCTTGTGTGTGTGTGTGTGTGTGTGTGTGTGATGGAGTCTCACTCTGTTGCCCAGGCTGGAGCACAGTGGCACAATCTCAGCTCACTGCTACCTCTGCCTCCCAGGTTCAAGTAATTCTCCCACCTCAGCCTCCTGAGTAGCTGGGACTACAGTTGCCACCACCACGCCCAGCTAATTTTTGTATTTTTAGTAGAGACAGGTTTTTACCATGTTGCCCCATCTGGTCTCAAACTTTTGACCTCTAGTGATCTGCCTGCCTTGGCCTCCCAAAGTGCTGGGATTCTAGGCATGAGCTACCATGCCCGGCCTATGGCCATTCTTGACTATCCTCAGCCAGGGGCACACAGCTCATGCTTTCCCAAAGGCCACATGGTTTTCACAGCACCCTGCAGAAGATCAGAGGTGCTGCCCAGACTCTGGTTGTGCTCCTGAGAAACTGAATTTTCTGCATCCTCTTATCATTGGCCACTGACCTGGCTGAGATGCAATCTGTGTTCCTTCGTTTTTCGTATGCATAAACTGAATGTTTGAAGCCTCACCTTCCTTTGGATACAGATGAAATCATATTTAATGAAATATAAATCATAAAAACTCTCAGCCACCCTCCACCCCGCATAATTGCAGGAACTCTAGGCATTCCCCCGCCCCAGTTGATTTTTGTTCATGTTCTTCCCTGCCAAACTCCCTAAGGCCCTTGTCAGTGCCCCTTGAGAAAGGTCCCCACTATGCCTAGCCCCTGAACCACTGGGAGTCTCCTCTGCCCAGCACCAGAGCTCCTTCATGGGCTCTAGAGGCGCGAGGGGAGGAAAGCAGCCAGCTGCTTCTGCTAGTGATACGCTAGCGAGCGGGGCTGGGAAATGCTGGGTGGAGAAAGGCGGGGTCCCTGGCTAGGGCTCCACCCTCAGGCCTATACCCACGGACCTATGTGAGAACAGGCATTTCTGTTTTGCTGCCCAAATATTGCATTTTTCCACCACCCTGGCCCGCCACACCCCTCATCCTGTGTCTGTAAAAACTCCGAAACCCTAGAGGGCACAAACACAAGCAGCTGGACCTTAAGAGGAACACACCAGCAGAGGAAGACACCGGCAGAAGAACACACTGACAGACACCAGCAGACGCCCGAATGTCATCGCCCGCAAAGTTCAGCCCAGGGCAGTCAGAGGAGAGCCCGGCCACTGGGCGGCCCAACTCCACGGGAAAACCACCTTCTCACTCCACACCCCTTCTGGCTCCCCCATCCATCTGCAGAGAGCTACTTCCACTGCTCAGTAAAACCTTGCTCTCAGCCCGGCGCGGTGGCTCACGCCTGTAATCCCAGCACTTTGGGAGGCCGAGGCAGGCGCACCACAAGGTCAAGAAATGGAGACCATCCTGGCCAACATGGCGAAACCCCGTCTCTACTAAAAATACACAAATTAGCTGGGCGTGGTGATGCACGCCTGTAGACCCAGCTACTCAGGAGGCTGAGGCAGGAGAATCGCTTGAACATGGGAGGTGAAGGTCGCAGTGAGCCGAGATCGCACCACTGCACTCCAGCCTGGGCAACAGAGCGAGACACTCCGTCTCAAAAAACAAACAAACAAACAAACAAAAACCTTGCACTTATTTTCCAAGCTCACGTGTGATCCGATTTTTCTGGTACACCAAGGCAAGAACCCAGGGATACAGAAAACCCTCTTTCCTTGCTGTAAGGCAGAAGGTGTAATTGAGCTGATTAACACAAGCCGCCTACAGACGGCAAATTTAAAAGAGCACCCTGTAACACACGCCCACTGGAGCTTCAAGAGCTGTAAACATTCACCCCTAGACACTGCCATGGGGTCAGAGCCCACGATCCCCACGACCTGCCTGTCTGCCTGCTCCCCTAGGGGTTTTGAGCAGTCGAGCACCTGAGCCACAGCCCCATCACACCCCCGAGATGGGGACAAGGGAACTTTTCTCGTTTCACTTGGACTCACAAAGTCTTTAGGTGACCACAACTGCTTTTGGGTCTGGGCCCGCACTTTACAATTACACAGTTTATAGGCAAACCCTTGGGCTGGTGGGAGAGTAGAGAACTTGCATTCTCTTATTGCTCCCCTCTTCCCCTTCTCCTTCCAGGTGTCATGCAAAATAATACCCTTTGACTCCAGGACCCAACACAGATATTTCTGGAGTTGTCACCCATGTGCCAGAAGTTCCCAGTCTCTGACCTTATAGGACACCTTGCAATTCATTCTCATTCTATTTAGAGGATCCCTTAGAGTGCTACTCCATTCTTGGTTTCTGGCTCCTAAGTTCACTCACCGTTTATCAGGAGGCAATTCTTATTCACCCCTTACTAACTCCTTGGGAGAGTAAGAATTGCCTTCTGGGAATACAACACCAATTCTCTCAGGGCTTTCTAGGAAAATCTGCTATAGATTTCTGTGTATAAACCCACTTCTTTCTTTCTTTATACATAAGCTCACTGATGGAGCATACACCAGCACACCCCTACTGGATTTAAGGTCACTTCCCTCTTGGAAAATCAGTATTTTTCTTGTATATCACAAATCAAGAATTTCCTGGTAGAGAAAAACATTATCCTAAAGTCATCCTTCTTTGCTTTTTTTTTTTTTTTTTTTTTTTGAGATGGAGTCTCACTCTGTTGCCTAGGCTCGAGTACAGTGACGCGATCTCGGCTCACTACAACCTCCGCCTCCTGGGTTCAAGCAATTCTCCTGCCTCAGCTTCCGAAGTAGCTGGGACTACAGGTGTGCACCACCACACCCAGCAAATTTTTGTCTTTTTTTTAGTAGAGACAAGGTTTCACTATATATTGGCCAGGCTGGTCTCGAACTCCTGACTTCAGGTGATCTGCTCACCTTGGCCTCCCAAAGTGCTGGGATTATAGGCATGAGCCACCACACCCTACCCTGCTTTACTCTTAAGATTCCAAATTATGACCTTTCCATATTCCTTCCATCCATTTTAGTCCCCTCCCCACACCCTCATAAACCCTCCATTTGTGACACTCTCGGATTGGAAAAACATGAATCTTAACAAAATAATCCCCCGCCTTCCAAAGCAAGTGTGTTGTGTTCAGCATCCTTTAATGATTTGATTGTAGCTTGAAGATGCCTATTAGATGTAAGCAATAGAAGTAGGAGATACTGTTGCGGGAAGTGACCAATGTTTGGTGCCCACCTTAGAATCACGAGAGAGTAGTTCCTGCTCTAATTCCTGAGCAGTGAGCTACACGTAGCTGTCTGTAAGGGTAAGAGGTCTTGAGGCCGCTCCTCCCTGCAACCTGCTTCACTGGGCACCCTGCACGCTGAGCCTCCTGGTCCTTTGCACATTGCTTTGCACACTTATCCTGCCTTGCTGTAGCTTTAGGACAAACAAGTTTGCTGAAGCTTCCACAGTGTGCTTCTCTTTGAAAATGGCTCAAAGCTGAGAAAACATTAAGGATCCACTGTTCTCAGAGGAAGAAAAAGAAAAATATGCAGGGTTTGTCACTGCCAGGAAAAGTGTTCCTAAACTTTCACCCAGAATTATATACTGTGCTTTCATAAAGGCTGTTTCTAAACAGCTCCGGCTGGTTCTCACCCAGTAACAAGACAGCCTGTCATTGAGACTGCAGACCAGTTCTAAACCCCTTCTCCAGGAACCTGCAGGCTGCAGGCCAGTTCCAGTTTAAGCCCTTGGCTAGGTAGTGGCCTGGTCTGCAGCTTCCAGGTTCAATTCAAAGTCCACAGCTTTTAGAAATAAATGTTTCTTGTGTAAAGATTTGGTGTCATAAGGTTGCTGCTTCCAGAATCTGTTTTTACTGAAAATGTGAACTGCTTCTATTATCAAATATCTTTAAAGCCTTGTGACCTGAAACAAAGTATCACAAAGGTTTGAATGTTATAAACCCAAACACAGAAAACGGGCATACTTCAGCATTTTAACACATGAAAATGTCAGTCTGTAGTTAAGGCTCAAATTTTCAATAGCTTCAGTGGCTGACACAGATTCTACTTGGAATCGCTGCTGATTTATTCATCCTGGAATAAATGCAATGCCATTATATCTTGGTGACAACAGAAACAAGCTTTGGCCAGGTCTGTGCATAGTTTAGGGATGAAGAAAATAAGTTTTGAAAGGCAATGGGCATTGCTGATTATAGATTTTTATTAGGAACAGATGTGGGGCTCTGGTTTTTAGTGGTAGACAAACTGTTATTGAAAAAAGTCAGCTGACTAAAAACCATAGTATCTTCTTTTTTAGGAAAGAAAAATATTAACAAATTTAATTCATAATCTTGTTTGGTTGGTTGGTTGGTTTTTTGTTTGAGACAGAGTTTTGTTCTTGTCGCCCAGGCTGGAGTGCAATGGCGCGATCTCGGCTCACCGCAAACTCCGCTTCCTGGGTTCAAGCGATTCTCCTGCCTCAGCCTCCTGAGTAGCTGGGATTACAGGCACCCGCCACTATGCCTAACAAATTTTTGTGTTTTTAGTAGAGACGGGTTTCACCATGTTGGCCAGGCTGGTCTCAAACTCCTGACTTCAGGTGATCCACCAGCCTCGGCCTCCCAAAGTGCTGGAATTACAAGCATAAGCCACCATGCATGGCCCATAATCTTTTTCTTTAAGAGATCACCCAATAAGCAAAAAAAATCAGAAAAAAGTTCTGAGATATCTGTTAATGTATATGTGGAATAGTGCATAAACAGCACTATTTTTGTTAACATATCTCCAGGCTAAAGCGGAGTTTTAGGAAGTAATTATAACAACTTCTTTTACCACCGCGCTTAAGCTTCAGATCTCTCCACTTTACATTTGTTTATGGCTGTCCCCGTTGAACAGTTTTCTCCTCTTAGGATGTATTGATTCTAATGCCAAGTTATACACCGTGTGATCATTTTATATATTCCAGGGCTGTCATTTTTCTTTCTTCAAGGAAAGCGTAAACATTTTGGGTCACTTGCTGCCCTATTTTGGGATGGGTCAGCTAAAGGGGAGATTTTAGACATTGTGGATCATTTTCATCTCTCTCTGACACCCCCCTTTGTTTCCAGCCATTTACTGAGATCCCTCCATTTAAGGATACTCCTTGGAAATTTCAAATGACACTTCTAATCATAGACCATTGGCCACAACTTATTCACATGCCCACACCTAGCTTCAAAGGAGGCTGGGAATTGGAGTTATTCTATCCAGAATGGTGCTCATATCAAGCAGCCACGTGGCCAGTTAAAGAATCAGGGCTTCACTTTCTAGAAGAAGGGAAAATGGGCAGTGGGAACAATTGGCGGTCTGTATCACAGGCTTGTACCAAATTACTCTCCTATCAACAGAATACAGCAGCTCCTTCTCCTCCATGTTTTCATTTAAATTTGATGTTGTCAGACACTTTGATTTTTGTCAGTCTGATGGACACTCATTCATTTTTTTTTTCAAAAAAAGGTATATATCCATATCCTGCTTTCATTCCCTTTGCCTCACAGATAATCATTCTAATATATTTTAATATATCTTTGTGAATATTGTGCATACTGCATTTTTTTTGGTATGCATCCACTGTTTAATTATTTCATAATATGATTGATTCTATATCTTTTTTCAATAAGCACTGTGTTTTTAGCCTCCATCCATGTTGCTATTTGCGCTTCTACACTTTTGTGGCCAATCACTGCCTAACACTCTGTGGCATTCACCCATGCATTTTACTCTCCCAGTGATGGATGCTCAGGTTGCCTCACTCCCTGACATCCCTTATACCTTACAGCAAACCCATGTGATAAGTCTTATCATTCCAATTGTACAAATGAGAAAACTGAGGTTCAGAGGGGTTAAAGAATTTGCCCCAGGTTCCATTGTTAGGAAGAGAGAAAGAGAGCCAGAAGAAATCCCCTCGTTAGTTGTCGAAGAGGTGATGCGTCTGTGGTATGATATCAGAAGTTCTGGGTAAGCTCCTCTGTCCTGCGTGTCTTCTCCATTTGACTCCAATGATGCCTCCAAGTTAAAAGCAGAAATTATTTTCTTTGACTTAATGATTCCTCTCTGATCAGAATCCAAATAGATCGTAAGCCTCATTGCGTATTTATGCCTTGTGGTTAAATGAGTTTCAGCCCTTTTCTGGGAGTGTACAGCTCTTGAGGGTTTAGAGGGCAGCGTATCATTTGGGACAGAATTCCACTGTGAGTGTATGAAAACCCAAGTAACAGTGGCTTCAACAAGTGGCTATTCGGTTATACAAGTGGTTCTCAAAGCGTGGTCTCCAACCAGTGGCAGCAGCATCCTCTGGAAATTTGTTAGGAATACAAGGCTCAGGACCCCACCTCAGACCTTTGGAATCAGACACTCTCAAGAAGGGCCCATGAATCTGTGGTTCTATGAGACCCCCAGGTGATTCATGTGCCCACTCCAGTTTGAGAGCTACAGGGTTATCCTCCATAGCAAAAGATCTGGGGTTAGGCAGTCAGGGCTAGCACCATAGTACCAGCAATGCCAATGAGCATCCAGGCTCTTTCTGCTTCCCTGCTTTGCCATCTTGAACATATGGCTTTCATCTCTGGAAGCAACATGTATTTTATTTTATTTATTTATTTATTTATTTATTTTTTTTTTTAAGAAGGAGTCTCACTGTGTCACCCAGGCTGGCATGCAGTGGCCTGATCTCAGCTCAATGCAACCTCTGTCTCCCGGGTTCAAGTGATTCTCCTGCCTCAGCCTCCCGAGTAGCTGGGATTGCAGGAGCATACCACCATGCCCGGCTAAGTTTTGCATTTTTAGTAGAGACAGGGTTTCACCATGTTAGCCAGGCTGGTCTCGAACCCCCTACCTCAGGTGATCCGCCCACCTCGGCCTCCCAAAGTGCTGGGATTACAGGCATGAGCCACCATGGTCAGCCGGAAGATGTATTTTAGATACCTCATCTGCATTCCAGCTAGAAAAAAAGGGAAAATTCAGGGTGCTGCCTATATCAAGAAATCTTTCCCAGAATCCTCTGCTTACGTCTCCCTGAGAGTAAAAGTCACATAGCCATGCCCAGATGCACAGAGTCTGGATAGAAGAGGATGTGTTAACTGTGCACATTGTCATTGTTCTCTTGCCCCCGGACTGGGACTCTGTTAGTGGGAAGAACGGGGGGGATTGATGCCACATGTAAGCAAATCAGCAGGTTCTACTATTTGTACTTAAAAGCAGAGATGGGAGAAGCCACATTAGAGCAGTAAGTAGTCAAGAATGGCTTTAACCTGCTTCATAATTTTTCTGGAGGTTGGCCTTAGTATGAAGATAAGAGATCTGGACTCTTTTCCAGCCTGTACACTTGAAGGAGATTGCTGTTCCACCTGCATGAACAACAGTTGTTTGGATTTGTGGCCAGCAGTTTTCTTTTGTCCTTGGAGATCAAGAGAAGTTCCATAATTCACGCCCACTAAATCTGTAACACTAGCCTCAGCACTGAGACTAGATTCTGTCTTGCAAAAACCACAGAAGTGATTAGCAGAGGGACAGAAACAGATTAAGAAGGGCTTGTTATGCTGAGTTTGTTTACACGAGCTCTCCACCCACAGCCCAGGAGAAGGGATCATCTTTTATTTTTGCCTCTTGGCCTTGAGCCTGTTTTTTTGTTTTTTCTCTGAGTATCTCTGCCTGTTGACTTACTCTCCAACTCAGGGTTTTGTTTTTGTCTTTCACTTATTTTCTAGGTATACTTGGGAATAGGCCTCTGAATGGAACGATAATATGTATTTTTGTCTTAGTCCCCCAAGTACTGTCTTGTGAAAAAGAATAACCAGCCCTGCCCTGTCTTAAGCATTGCAAAGTGCAGGGAGCTGGTTGCCCAGTAGCCCGTTGGCATGCTTGGGCCCTCCAGCCTTCCCTTGAAGGGGCGGGGCCCCTGCAGCTAACAGAAGACCTTTCATGTTTCCTTGCTCCTAGGAGTGGGTTGTGCCCATCAACACTACAGGTGGGTCCTAGGCAAGTGCCAAACAAGCAGCTGCACAGCCAGGGACTTTGAGCTGTTTGCAGCTCCCCTCTCTTTGTGCCCCTGCCAACTCTCACACACCTGGGATTTCACCAGCTGCCTGCCCACTGAGCCCCCTTCCCACCATGTGACCTAATCCTCATTACACCTGCTCCTCTGCAGGGCAGCCAGCCCGTCCCCACCTTGCCTAAATAAGGCCTGGGGAGGTTTGAACAAGAACTATGCTATTCATGCCTGAAACAGCCAACTCCCTCCAGTTTCATGGCAAATTACGAGGGATTGAGGTTTACTGTGAAGAAAGGCTAGACCTGACGATTAATCAGCCTGGTCATATGGGGATCAAATTAAATTGGACCTGAGGCCTCAGCTCCAAAATGGAATCAAATTTTCTCTCTTGGCAGGATACGTGCATTGGACTGAGACTACAAACACAGCCTGTCCATCTTCCTTCTTTGCATACAGATATTGGTTTGTAATTTTAAAACACAGCAAAGAGGTGAGACAAGTACTACAGTTTAAAGTGAATGCAGGGCTTCTATTCAATTCAGCAAAGATTTATTTTGTCCTTTTCCCTGAGAAGTCTCTCAGTTAGGTGTTAGGGGTAAGAAGGCTGCATAATACCAGATCTGCTTCTTCAGGGAGGTCAAAATCCAGTAAAGAAGATAGACATGCTATTAATATAAATTTGACTATTAAGCACAAGAACATACACAAAGCTATAGAAACCATTAATTGTTGTTGGGGATTAGCAATAACTTTTACAGAGAAGGTAACATGTGAGCAGTTTTGAAAGATGTGTGGTAGCTTTGTGCTCTCTCTCTCTTTGGGCAGACACTGTGAAGTGTCCTGCAGTTGCGATATTTTCTTTAATGGTGTCTGACATTGTTTTGCACCATTACTGCCTCTCATATTCTGTGCATGAGTATAGTCCAAGGCTAAAAGCAGTAATCACCTTTGGAAACTGCCAACAAACATGAATAACTCTTCTGGGGCCAACTTTTCTCAAGGAAGTAATAAAAGTACTCTTGTGGCTAATGGCAGTAAGCATGAAAGTCTCTTTCTGGCTCTCTCACTGCCTTGTGACTTTGGACATGAAATACAATGTATCAGTCGGTTGCCTTTACCAACACGAGCTCTTTGTGATGGCGTTAATCAACCAGCAAATGAGTTGTAAGCACTTACCTATGTGCTTGGTGCAATTCATTGTCACTTTTCTGAGTTACAGAAGTGCAGAAAAGATGAAAACTGGGATAGAAAGGATACCAGTTGCAATGTATAAGCAGCAACTTTGTAATTTTAAAACAGAGTATCAGTTTCAGAAATAACTAGAGTGGCCACTAAAGTATTTATGCAGCTTGAGAATTTTAGAATTCTAATAACTTTTAGTCCTTGCCTCACCTTCTTCACTAGAGATCACCTACTGTGGTAGTCCAGGAGCCTTCAATGCTGTTTGTCGATATTTCCAGTTCTGTTTTTGGAAACACAAGGGATTACATTTCGTCAGCTCCCTGAGTTTAGGCCCAGCCATATGTTTTGCTTTTACCAGTGAAATGTGAGTGGAAATGGCATTTCATATCTGAGTCAAAGCACCTAACTGCAGTGCTCAGTTACACAACCCTCTCTTCTGCCTCAGCATCATGGAAGCCTTTTTTGATAAAGAAGCGCTTTGCTGAACCATCCTAAGGAGGCGAGCTTCCTTAAAAAGTCACGTGGGGCTGTTGCTTAACTAAAAAATGATAATAAGAGTGAATTTTTTGTTTGTTTCTTGGAAAGCCACTGAGATTTAGGGGCTGCTTTTTACTTCAGTATAACCTAGCTTGTCCTTACTAATGCAACAACTGAATAACCATTATTAACTATATTAACATGTAAGAAAATGGAGTAATTCAGAACACACCCACCTTAGGTAGACTGACACACAGAAGTCATCTTAAGTTATTTCTGTGCATAGTAAGGCCCTTTATACACAAACCTGCAGCACTAATTCGAATTACCTTTTTTTTTTTTTGAGATAAACTCTCACTCTGTAGACCAGGCTGGAGTGCAGTAGCACAATCTCGGCTCACTACAACGTCCGCCTCCTGAGTTCAAGCGATTCTCCTGCCTCAGCCTTTCTAGTAGCTGGGATTACAGGCACCTGCCACCACACCTACCTAATTTTTGCATTTTTAATGGGTTTCGCCATGTTGGCCAGGCTGGTCTCGAACCCCTGACCCCAAGTGATCCACCTGCCTTGGCCTCCCAAAGTGCTGAGATTACAGGTGTGAGCCACCGTGCCCCGCCTCTCATTTTAATTCTCATATCAACACTATATGATAGGTAGTACTACCCACATTTCACAGGTAAGATTCACAGAGTTCAACTAACTTGCCCAAGACCACATGTAATTGGCCAGTGTGATGGCAAATCCTAGGTTCTCTCCCTTAAACTTGCCGCCTCCCAGGATTGATATGGATGGTTCCCTCCTGGTTCTATTAGTCTGTACATATTCACATGAAGCCAAACCCCACATGGGCCAGGTAATTCGCTTCCCTTTCTTCCTATGTTCTCTAACCTCAGTCTCACTTGAATTCTGTCTGAATCAAGTGTCTGATAGACATTTCCCTTCAGTGTCAAGGAAACCAAATGGAAGAACATGGATGGAATGGGGAAAATCCACCCTGATTTCTGGAGAAAACAAACCACATGATTGGTCAACAAGGGTGATCATTATGTGAAGCACATGCAAAATTTTTATGTCGCACGTACGTTTAACAACAACAACGAAACAGAATTTCAAAAGCTCTCAAAAGGCTATCCACTCTGTTCTAGAAAAGATAGGCCAAGTGCATTGGCTCACGCCTGTAATCCCAACACTTTGGGAGGCCGAGACAGGCGGATCACGAGCTCAGGAGATCGAGACCAGCCTGGCCAACATGATGAAACCCCATGTCTACTAAAATACAAAAAAAGTTAGCTGGGCATGGTGGCACACGCCTGTAATCCCAGCTACTCAGGAGGCTGAGGCAGGAGAATCACTTGAACCTGGGAGGCAGAGGTTGAAGTGAGCCAAGATCACACCACTGCACTCCAGCCGGGCAACAGAGCAAGACTTCGTCAAAAAAAAAAAAAAAAGAAAGAAAGAAAAGAAAAGAAAAAGAAAATAAAGGAAAAGAAAATAAAAGATGGTTGTAACCAACCCAGGGCAAGTGTTTATCAGTATTAACTTCCATGGTCTTCAATAAAATTTTCACTATTTCATGCCACAATTTGTTTGGGGGAAACTCCCAAGTTTCCCCATATTTGCATATGGTCTCGCAGTCCAACATCAAGGTTATTATATGCAGGACAGACGGACGCTCTTTCAGGGTTGGGACCCTGGCAATCTTATCAATTGATGGATCTCAGTGCCTCCTTTAATGCCAGGCAGTAAGCCCTTAGAGACATTTATTAAACAAATACATAAAGTTAAAGAACTCATGACCACTGACATAGAGTACAAAATAAACACATAAATAAGAATGTGGTTTTACCAAAATGAAAGGAAGACTCACTTTAGCCAATCACATGAATGATTGTCCCTTAAGATCCGGGTTATGCAACCATAAGTAAGTCACATACACGTCTTGTTAAAGTCTAAACTCAAAAATGAAAAATGATTTCTTCCTGCACATTTAAGCTGAAAACCTCCTTAGGGGTTTCTGTTTTATGCACACTAATTTAATATTAATAAGAATTATATTGCTACGCCTAATATATGACTTTGGTGAGGGAGGAAATGTACATTGGGGCTTTTGGACATCTTTGGGGATCTGCTAGCATCTAGACTTGGCTTTCACAAGTGTAAACAAAAGCTCAGTTGAATGAGCAATGGACATGCCTTGCCGAGTTGCTGATTAGCAAAAGGCTATTTGAGGAAACCCACATTCTTCTTTGAAGTGTAATTCACCTTGCTCAATAGCACACGGGACAACTGAAATTTTTGAAGTGACCATTGCTATTAAACTGTTCTGGCTGGGTGTGGTGGCTCACATCTGTTATCCCAGCACTTTGGGAGACCGAGGTGGGTGGATCACTTGAGACCAGGAGTTCCAGACCAGCTTGGTCAACATGGTGAAGTTTCCTCTCTCCCAAAAACACAAAAATTAGCTGGGCATGATGGTGCACACCTGTGGTTGCAGCTACCTGGGAGGCTGAGGTAGGAGAATTGCTTGAACTCGGGAGGTGAAGGTTGCAGTGAGCCAAGATCAGAGCACCACACTCCAGCCTGGGCAACACAGTGAGACCCTGTCTCAAAAAAATAGAATAAAATAAACAGTTCCTAATTCCAATGTATGTGTCATCATTCCACAGTGAAGGTAAGAGAGAAGTCACCAGAATGATTTTATAAAATCTCTCTCTCTACACACACACCCACTCCAAAAGGTAGATATACGAAGGTGTAAAATATATCAAGCATATACAGATGTATAGCACGGTTCTACAAATCTACAATTTGCTATGAACTTGTCTGCTGTCCTTGGAACTATTAAGCCAATTCTGAATCCCGAGTCAATTTCCTTTCCTTCCTGTCGTTGGTTGTTTCAGAGCAAAATTTAAACAAACGCTTTGTCCACTAAAATTATGTCCGGAATTGGTGGGTTCTGGGTCTCGCTGACTTCAAGAAGAAAGCCACAGACCCTAGCAGTGATTGTCACGGTTCTTAAAAATGGTATGTCTACAGTCTGCTAATGTGTTTGGACTTTCTTCCTTTTGGGGCGTTCATGGTCTCACTGGCTTCAGCAGTAAACCTACAGACCTTCCTGGTGAGTGCTACAGCTCATAAAAGCAGCATGGAACCAAAGAGTGAACGGCAAACAGATTCATTACAAAGACCTTTATAGTAATAATAATAAAAAAAAAACCACGCCCCACACACCTCCCACACAGTGAAAGGTCACCTGACCACGTTGTTGCTGGCTTGTTCCGGCAGGCTGCTTTTATTGCCTTATCTGGCCCCACCCAGATCCTGCTGATTGGTCCATTTTACAGAGAGCTGATTGGTCCATCTTACAGAGATTTGATTGGTCCATTTCAACAGAGTTCTGATTGCTGCGTTTACAATCCCTGCGCTAGACACAGAGTGCTAGACAGAAAAGTTCTCCAAGTCTCCACTAGGTTAGCTAGATACAGAGTACTGATTGGTGTATTTACAAACCCTGAGCTAGACGCAGAGTGCTGATTGGTGCGTTTACGATCCCTTAGCTAGACATAAAGGTTCTCCGCGTCCTCACTGTACTCAGGAGTCCAGCTGGCTTCACCTAGTGGATGTGGTACTTGGGGCTGCAGGCGGAGTTGCCAGCCAGTCCCGAGCCGCGCCTGCACTCAGCCCGCACTCAGCCCTTGGGCGGTGGATGGAACTGGGCGCCATGGAGTAGGGGGCAGCGCCCGTCGGGGCGGCTCAGGAGCCCACAGCGGAGGAGGGTGCTCTGAGATGGCGGGCTGCAGGTCCTGAGCCCTGCCCCGCGGGGAGGTGGCTAAGGCCCAGCAAGAATTCCAGCATGGTGCATGCGGGCCGGCAGTGCTGGGGTACCTGGCGCAACCTCTGCAGCTGCTGGCCCGGGTGCTAAGCCCCTCACTGCCCTGGGCCAGCTACGCCAGCCGGCCGCTCCGAGTGAGGGCCCCCACTACTGAGCCCGAGCCCGCGCCCGCGCCCACCCGGAACTCGTGCTGGCCTGTGAGCACTACGCGCAGCCCCGGTTCCCGTCCGCGCCGCGCCTCTCCCTCTACACCTCCCCACAAGCAGAGGTAGCGGGCCCAGGCCTCATCCAACCCAGAGATGGGCTCCCACACTGCAGTGGCGGGCTGAAGGGCTCCTCAAGCACCGCCAGAGTGGACGCGGAGGCCGAGGAGGTGCTGAGAGGGAGGGCTGCTAGCATATTGTCACCTCTTAGAATCACATGGAGGGAGTATGGTCGAGGTCATGCATAGGTAACCAGGTTGTGAGCTCTTTGCAGTCACCCAGGCTGTTGTGCAGCGGCATGATCATAGCTTACTACAGCCTCGGACTCTTGGCCTCAAGCAATCTTACTGCCTCAGCCTCCCAAAGTGCTGGGATTATAGGCCTGAGCCACTGTACCCGGCCATGACTCATTTTTTAAAAATCCTTTTCGTACCTTGTCTTGCTATAACTAGGTGTCTAGTAAGTGTCTGTCAAGTAGGCTAAGTAAATACTTGTATCCGGTAACAAAGCTGAGATTATACTTGTACAAACTCTACAACCAATATTTTGCTGTCAGCTTTTTGATAATGGGAAAATGTTGGTTTTGCTTTTAGGATTTATTGGGTTTGGTTTCAGACTCATTATAAACAATGCTTCATCTTTAACTTTCAAAGTAATGAGCTACAGTACAAAGCACTTTTCTGAACCGTTTGAGGATACGTTGGCGACCCAATATCCCATCACCCAGAATACTTTAGTGTAGATTTTTCCTACTATGAAGGAACATTCTCCTATTAGACCACAATACACCCATGCAAGTCAGGACATTAACATTGACAGTGTTACCCTCGAATCCTCAGAGCCTATTCAAGTTTCTCCAGTTGTCTTAATAACGTGCCCTATAGCAAAAGGATGCAGTCGAGAATTACACAATGCATTTAGTGAACACGGCTCTTCACTTCTCTTTTGTTAGAAACTGTTCCTCAACCTTTTCTTGGCTTCCATGAGCCTGGCATACTTTTCAAGTGTACCAGAGGCTGACTTGATAGAATGCCTCTCCAATGTGCCCGCTTACAGGTGGTGGTCAGTTCAACTGCTTAAGATAATGTGTGCCAGGCTCCCCCACTGTCAACGTACTGGTTTTTTCCCTTTCTTTTCTTCTTTTTTCTTTCTTTTTTTTTTTTTTTTTTTGTTAGAAACAGAGTCTTGCCCTGCCACCCAGGCTGGGGTGCAGTGGTGCCATCATAGCTCACTGCAGCCTTGAACTCCTGGGCTCAAGTGGTCCTCCCACCTAAGCCTCCCATGTAACTTGGACTACATGTGTGCACCACCACGCTAGGCTAATTTTTAAATTTTTTGAAGATACAGTCTTTCTCCATGTTGCTCAGGCTGGTCGTGATCAAACTCCTGGACTCAAGCAATCTGCCCACCTCAGCTTCCCAAAGTGCTAGGATTACAGGTGTGAGCCACCACATGCAGCCCACTTGATCATTTGGAGAGATGTGCTTTCATCAAGCAGAAGTCTGAAATGCTCATTACAATAAATTTGAAGCTAGAAGGTACCTTAAAGATAATCTAATTCAATGATTTTATTTAGGAACTATTTAATTTCTGGGAATAATTTTGCTTATTCTAAATAAATATATGTTGAGTCTTATTTAAAAAAAAAAATTTTGTTGGCCAGGCACAGTGGCTCACACCTGTAATCCCAACACCTTGGGAGGCTGAGGTGGGAAGGCTGCTTGAGTTCAGGAGTTTGAGACCGGCCTGGGCAACATAGTGGGGCCCCATCTCTACAAAACTTTAAGAAATTAGCTGGGCATTTCGACCAGGAAGTCGAGGCTGCAGTGAGCCGTGATCATGCCATTGCACTCCAGCCTGGGTGACAGAGTGAGATCCTGTCTCAAAAAAAAAAAAAAAAAAAAAAAAACACACACACACACACACACCCCCCACAAAACTTCTGTGATTATAAAGAAGTTTCTGGAGTCAGAGACTCTGTCTCAAAAAAAAGAATGGAGCAGACTTAGGAATGGGAGGCTGAGAGGAAGCTGACTACGGATAAATGGAGAAAGCAACAAAGCAACCAATCCCTTCATGAGCCTGATTTGATTGGGGCTAAGAGGAATTTGTAAACGTACAGTGAGAGAACATAGCCTGCCTTGGGAAGTTGAATGGATTTATGTCTCTCCAGCCACATGAAATCTTTAGGTGAGGTACTTCAGATGTGATCGAGGTCAACTGCAAAGAATAGAAAACCAGCAGATAGTGGCCTAAAGGAATAAGGGTAGATTTTTCTTAGAAGGTTGGAGGTTACTGGTTGCTGGCAGTGGTTCAGTAGCTGAAAGATGAAGGCCAATGTATCTGATTCCCTTGGCCTTTCTCTCATGATTCCAAGATGTTGCCGTAGCTTCAGGTGCCACATCTGCATTTGAGACAGGAGGAAAGGAAGAGCAGCATTGCCAGACATATTGGTCCTGTTTCATCAGGAAAACAAAAGGCTTATTCAGAGCCCTTCCTCGCTACCCCTCCCAGTAGGTAGTCATCCACTGAACATCAGTCTGAGGTCTCACATCATCACTTCCTGCTACACTGGAGCCTGGGAAAGTGAGGACTTCACTTTCCCAGTTTCTATAGTAGAAGCAGGAAAGAAAAAAAGCAATTAGGAATGGATGTTGGGCCCATCAGTCTATTTGTCTGCTACAAGAAGACGGATCAGTTATTTTTCATATCTCATTTGGAAGACAAGAGAAGTTTCAGTTGGACACAAGAAAAAAATTCTTAACCCTGAGGTCAGCCTACTATGGCAGACAGTGTAGACAGTGATGCCTCTATCTTTGAAGAGCTTCCAGTTGTGAAAGATCCGTTATGGGTTTTAGAAGATTTAGACATTCAGTTTCCTAGATCCTAAAGACTGACCAGACGATTTCATTAGATCTATAATCATTTGATTCACTACTTCAAAGCGGTATGTTCCCGACCTCTCAAAGCACTGTGAAATACCAAAAAATACAAGATGGCCGTGCCTCCATCCTTCAGCCCCTCTCCCCCTCTATCCACTTTATTGGAAGACTTCCAAAGGCACTTTGGTTTAATGGTTCTAAGCATAATGCTGTTTCTCTTATTCAAAATTGGTTTCAAGTATGTCATGAAAAAATAAAGTACTCGAAAAATGAGGTTTAAGTAAAACATCAGGAAATCAAGATTTGTTTAGTTTATTGAAATGCATTTGGAGAAAGCCAAACATTGATCAATTACTTGACTATGATGGGAGCATTTTACAGGAGAGTCACAAAACTTCCCTAGCCATAATATCATAAAAGGTTGTGTGTTCTGCTTTTTTTTTTTTAAGTAAATACCCTTGCAAATCACTTGGCAAACCTGTTGAGAGCCCATGGTTTCTTTCTGCTTCACCTCGGTTTTGGCTACACCAGGTTCCCTAATGGCAACAGCTAACCTTTTCCAGACAATCCTTCATGCCGCAGGGGAGGAAAGACAATGCCGCATTGTGAACTCACATGAGGTTTGCAAATGTGGTGCAATTTTGGTATACTAGTGGCCTGAACTTTACAAACCCACCAAAGAGTCCAGCCAGCCTGGACTTGTTAGCCAGAAAGCAAGAGGAAGACTTTTCTTCACCACATTTAAAGAAGATCTAAAAGAGACTTTCTTACATTTTAGACTTTTTAGCAACTAGAATGAGAACTGAGATTGGTTTCACAATAGCCAAACAAATGATCTCTTTCATACATACTTTTTTTTTTTTTTTTTGAGACGGAGTCTCGGGGTTTCACCCTGTTGGCCAGGCTAATCTCGAACTCCTGACCTCGTGATCCGCCCGCCTCGGCCTCCCAAAGTGCTGGGATTACTGGTGTGAACCACCGTGCCCGGCCCTCACACATACTTATTTTTATTACATTCCCACAGTCGTTTAGGGAACTCTATTAGCATCTATTGCCTCTGTAGAGTTTTGATAAGTAAAAGCTCTTGTTTTCACCACGCACCAGGCTCTATGTGAAGTGCACCATAAGTGATCCCTAATTCATTTCATCCATTCAACAGATTTTTTTTTTTTTTTTTTAGGCAGCCTGTGTCACCCAGGCTGGAGTGTAGTGGTGTAATCATAGCTCACTGTAACTGTAAACTCTTGGGTTGAAGCGATCCTCCCATCTCAGCCTCCTGAGTAGCTGAAACTACAGGTACCTGCCACGAAGCCCGGCTATTTTTCTTTTAAATTTTTTAGAGATGGGCTCTTACCATGTTCCCTAGGCTGGTCTCAAACACCTGGCCTCAAGCAAGTCTTCTTCCTTGGCCTCCCAAAGTATTGGGATGACAGGTATGAGACACCACACCCAGTTCCATTCAACAGATTTTTATTGAGCATCTACTTATGAGCTGGTGTTCTGTGTTGAAAATACATGCTATTGCTAACCCTCACCATATTACAAGGGAGTTGTGATTAGCTACATTTAAAAAATTTTTTAAATGAAGCTCCAGGGAGAATAAACAACTTCTCCAGGGCACACAGCGAGTCTGTGGCAAAGCTGGGAGCTGACTGTCGGCTCTGTTCCACTCCATATTCCATGCGCCTTACCCGGTGTCTCACTGCTGGCTTCTTCCTGTCAACCGACTTTATCACAAAGGCCCAGCATTTTGAGACTACAATTCACGAACTTTTTTTTTTTTTTTTTTGAGACAGAGTCTCACTCTATCGCCCAGGCTGGAGAGCAGAGCCTCGATCTCAGCTTACTGCAACCTCTGCCTCCCAGGTTCAAGTGATTGTCTTGTCTCAGCCTCCCAAGTAGCTGGGATTACAGGCACGCACCACCATGCCTGGCTAATTTTTTTGTTTGTTTGTTTTGGGGGTTTTTTTGTATTTTTAGTAGAGACAGGGTTTCACTGTGTTGGCCAGGCTGGTCTCAAACTCCTGATCTCAGGTGATCCGCCCGCCTCAGCCCCCCAAAGTGCTGGGATTACAGGCAAGAGCCACTACGCCAGGCCCATTTCACGAACATTTAAGGTTATTCTGCCAAAACAGGTGACACTCCTGGTACAAAAATTCAAAGGAGGACCTTGCCTTTCAGTGAGGCTGGTATAAAATTTCATTCACTCAGTCCCTCTCCTTCCTCAACTGCTCATCTTCAAAATATGACTTTAGAAGACTTTAGTTCTAGGGATAGCTAATCCATGCTTCTGTTAATCATCTCGGCGGACTAGCCTCAGGTTGGGAATTCAACACATCCTGGCAGGAATATCCTCACAGAAGGGAGGATAAACACCCATCTGCAGTCAGGAGTCCCTGTATGTCTGATCTACCTGCCCACCATCAGGACAGCTTTCAGTGGTTTAGCTCTGTATAGTCCAAGTTCAGGGTTGTGAGAAACAAATGAGATAACACACGTCACAGCAGCTTGACAATTGGAAAGTAATATATTTGGGAGGTCGAAGGCGGGCGGATCATGAGGTCAGGAGATTGAGACCATCTTGGCTAACATGGTGAAACACCGTCTCTGCTAAAAATACGAAAACAAAATTAGCCAGGCGTGGTGGCAGTGCCTGTAGTCCCAGGTACTCAGAAGGCTGAGGCAGGAGAATGGCGTGAACCCGGGAGGCAGAGCTTGCAGTGAGCCGTGATCACGCCACTGCACTCCAGCCTGGGCGACAGAGCAAGACTCTGACTCAAAAAAAAAAAAAACACGATGATCCTAGTTTGCAATGCAGAAGGGACTGAACATTCAAGGTGGAGTTGGAGAACCCTTCAGCTCAACTTTACAAAACTTTTCTTTTTTTTTTTCTAGAGTTAGGGTCTTGCTCGTCACCCAGGCTGGAGTGCAGTCGTGTGATCTCAGCTCACTGCAACCTCTGCCTCCCAAGTTTGAACAATTCTCCTGCCTCAGCCCCCCGAGTAGCTGGGATTACAGGAGCTCACCACCATGCCCGGCTAATTTTTGTATTTTTAGTAGAGATGGGGTTTCACCATGTCGGCCAGGCTGGTCTCAAACTCCTGACCTCAGGTGATCCTCCTGCCTCAGCCTCCCAAAGTGCTGGCATTACAGGCGTGAGCCACTACACCTGGCCTTACAAAACTTTTAATAAAAGGTTATTCAATTATGAGTCTCCAAGGAAGGATAATGAAATGAAGCATCTTCTGTCACCGCCCCTTTCTCACTGGTATCTGGGGCATGAAATTCTGAAGAGCATTCATTCTTCTTGAACGTAAACACAACTGTGGTCAACAGTGGGCCCCCTCTATTCCACCAATCTTCTAAAAACGAAATATGATGATTTAGCAAAGAAAGATGTCTAGTGGAATATCCATCACAGCTTCTTCGTTTTTAGACATGGGATCTCACCCCATTGCCCAAGCTGGTCTCAAACTCCTGAGCTCAAGTGATCCTCCTCCCTCGACCTCCCAAGTAGCTGGGGCTACACACTTGACTCCATCACAGGTTCTGAAAGGAAGGTTTATAGTGTATCAGAGCCTCATGAAGGCAGGCAGCTACTTCCCTTGTGGTTGGTGAACCTCAAATTGCCTCTGTATGGCCATAAGCAAAAATCACAGAGACGGATTTTGATGTGTCTAAAGAGGCAGGCACAGCTGGGCACAGTAGCTCAAGCATATAGTCCCAGCACTTTGGGAGGCCAAGGCAGGCAGATCACTTGGGCTCAGGAGTTCGAGACCAGCCTGGCCAACATGGTGAAGCTCCATCTCTACACACAAAAAAATACAACGAGCCAGGTGTGGTGGCATGTACGTATAGTCCCAGCTACTTTAGAGGCTGAGGTAGAAGGATTTTTTGAGCTCGAGAGGTCAAGGCTGCAGTGAGTTGAGATCACACCACTGCACTCCAGGCTGGGCAACTGAGCAAGATCTTGTCTCAAAAATAAATAAAGACACAGGTACAAAGAAAAGGAAATGAGGAATACTTCTGCTGGTCTAAAGCCCTCTGTAAAAAAGGGTGGTGCGTCTCCCATGTACTGAATCCCAGGGGCAAGGCTCATCACTGGAAGCCCATATTCTGCCTCCTCAAATAACTTCTCCAAGGCCCTGGTCTCCTTTCCTCCTCTCCCTCACCAGCCTACTGCCCGTTTCCAACCAGCTCCTTTGTTTCCAGGTTTTACACTGCCATCTCTAACTTTGTAACTCCTACTTGGAGAGATAAGCCCTTTGTCAAAAGCCGCATAGTGTCTTCCAAAGACTGGTTTACAAAGACGGAGCTGGGTAATGCAAAAAAAAAAAAAAAAAAAAAAAAAGTACTCCCTGCCAGGAGGGGTGTCAAGGCTTCAGTCCCACCTCTGCCTCTTGCATGTTACAGCATCTTGGGCAAAGCCTTTCACTTCCCTGAGCCACCGTTTCCACATCTGGAAAACTGGTAACAATCTCTGCTTTTGTGTTCCATATAATCAAGTGAGATGTGGCTAGAAATGCTTGGAAATACTCTCTGTAAATCTGAAAGGTTCTGTTTCCCCCTTAATTATCCTATGACACATATAGTCATTCAGTAAATGATTATTGAGTACCGCTGATGGGCCACACTGGGCTGAGCCCTGGGGATACAGCAATAAATATGGCATGTTCCCTGACCTCAGGGAGCTCACCTGGGGGTGGGGGACAGCAGTGTCATGGGCAATTAAAATAAACTCAGCTAAATCTCATCAGTGAACCCAGGAGTGGTGCCCAGCTTGGACCAAAGGGTTTTGCAGGGAGAGGGCTAACAACACAACATTCTCTGGTCAGAGAATAGGAGAATTTGCCAAGAAGAGAAGGTGGTAAAGGTCATTCTAATCAGAAAAGTAGCATGGACTGGTGGGCGCGGTGGCTCACGCCTGTAATCCCAGCACTTTGGGAGGCTGAGACGGGCAGATCACCTGAAGTCAGGAGTTTGAGACCAGCCTGGCCAACATGGTGAAACCTCGTCTCTATTGAAAAAAAATAAATAAATAAAATAAAATAAAATAAAATAAAATAAAATAAAAACATTAACCAGGCATGGTGGCAGGCGCCTGTAATCCCAGTACTTGGGAGACTGAGGCACAAGAATCACTTGAACCCAGGAGATGGGGGTTGCAGTGAGCCTAGATTGCACCACTTCACTCCAGCCTAGGTAACAGAGAGAGACTCTGACTGAAAGAAAGAAAGAAAGAAAGAAAGAAAGAAAGAAAGAAAGAGAAAAAGAAAGAAAAGCAGCATGTACAAAGGCAGGAAAAAATGGGAGTATGGGAAGTTTAAAGTATGGCAAGTATTTATTTCATTCTAGTGCGGCATAAGCTAAGGAGGCCAGGGAGGTGTGACACTGGAGAGTCAGGCAGGAGGCACATGTTGGGTGCCATGCTGTGTGCTCGTGATTTGTATATAGTGCAAGGGGTACCAGGTATTGTTCTAGTACATTCCATGTATTAACTCCCTTAATTCTCCCAGCAGCCCCATGAAGTGTGTCCTATTATTGCTGCTGACAGAAGAGGAAATGGAAGCACAGAGAAGTCCAGTAACTTACCCAAGGTCACACAGCTAGAAAGTTTGCCAAGGAGTTGGGTTTTGCCCTAAAACTATTGAGAAGCAACTAAAAGATGTTAAGCAAGTTTAGAGAAGCCTGATCAGACTGACTTCTTCTTCTTCTGGTGCTCTCTGTTTCTAGGCTTTTAGATAATTTCTTGGCAGCCTGCATTAACTAATAAAGTATATGTCACTTTCTCATGTGGAAATTTATATTGTTTGTTTAAATACTTAGTGATTATCTCCTGGGCTTATCAATGAAGCAATCCAGTAATTGAAGTCTTCGGGAATGGGGTAGATTATAAATGGAAATTTGTACTTAATGGTTGATTATATTTAATGATCAATTAGCTTGGCTAATTTTGCTTTCCTCTTTTCTGTAATAACCTTTTGTCAGGGATAAATAGAACAATCAGTGGATTTGAAAAATACAAAAGCTTATAAATAAGACGCAATATATACCAAAAAGGCTTAAACTATTCAGACTCTTTTTTAGTTCACTTTAGTTCCAGGAATTAAAATAAACTCACCTTAAGTAAATAATCAGGTACACTAAGTTACCCATTCAAGAAGAGTGTTATTTAGGTAACAGACATGAATTCCTCCTGATGCTTGGATACCACATAACCTTTCTAAACAAATCAATTCTGGTTTATCACCATCAGCCAGCACTGGTGGGAAGCTCAATCTTTTTTTTTTTTTTTTTTTTTTTTTTTTTTTTTTTTTTTAGTTTTAGTTTTCCTCTTTTATCCATCCTTTGGAATTGTGGAGAATCCTTGGGCATGTACAATACTGGAATTTAGGAGAGGTGGTTCCTAGTTTCCCTAATGAGGCTTCCACGCATATGGTGATGGGCAACACCACTACTGATGACGTCATGACCCTTAGGTAGAAGTCAGCCACAAAGGCTGGGTGCTAGAGCTCATGCCTGTAATCCCAGAAATTTGGGAGGCTGAAATGGGAGGATAGCTTGAGGCCAGAAGTTTGAGACCAGCCTGGGCAACAAAAATATTAAAAATTAGCCAGGTGTGGTGGTGCATGCCTGTAGTTCCAGCTACTGAAGAAGCTGAGGGAAGAGGCTGGCTTGTGCCCAGGAGTTCGAGACGGTAGTGGGCTGTGATGGCACCACTGCACTCCTGCCTGGGCAAGAGAGAGACCCTGTCTATTAAAAAAAAAAAAGAAGAAGAAAGAGAGAGAGAGAGAAAGAGAAAGAAAGGAGAGGAGAGGAGAGGAGAGGAGAGGAGAGGAGAGGAGAGGAGAGGAGAGGAGAGGGGAGGGGAGGGGAGGAGAGGAGAGGGGAGGGGAGGGGAGGGGAGGGGATCAACCACAGGGACGCAGGGTAGTTCCCACCATCTCCACAGTTGCTCTTCCAGGGTTCTGCTAGCTTCAGGATGCCACCACCAGCCTTTTAGGAATCCAGCCTTCTTTGCGGTCTTGAAATACTGTGCCCTTTACTTCTAGAAGTTCAAAGCCCCCAGCCCTTTCCTGTCTAGGTAGGACTCCCCAGTATATTGGACTTCCAGTGGACTCACCTTCTTGAGCACACTTTTGAAAACAAGGAACTGTTAACTTGCCCCTAGGACTAAGAGAAACCCAGATTGCTGTAACCCAAAGCCCCACCACATGGGCTCTAGGGAAGGAAAGAAAGACTTCCGTTGTTTTACAGTGAACCTACAGCCTAGAAAGCAGGCACAGTTTATTCTCAATGTATTCTGCTGCATTCAATTTTTAATATATCTTTTGATTACATTCATGATAAATCTAGAAAAACCTTAAATATCCTATTGAGAAGATATACACTGGAATAATATACAGCAACTAAAGAGCTCAATTAAAAAAAAATTTAGTGATTTGAAAACAGGATCTTGATATTCTCATGTTTTAAAAGTAGGTTGCAAAGCAGGGTATGCAATTTAAGACTAATCTCGGAATTTATTTACACATACACACAATATTGTGTCATAGACAATCAGTGCTTGTCTCAAGAGTAGGGGGACTATGATTGAGGTTTATTTTCCTTTTTAGGCCTCCGTACACTTTTCCAATTTTCCTGATTTCTTCATATACTTGAATTACTTTTGTAATAATACTCCCTGGCACAGTAAGTACAATGGTGCTTGTGTGTGTGTGCACGTGTGCGTGTGTGTGTGTGGCACTGGTCCTTTTCTTGGAGTAGTTACCTCATGTAAATGAAGTACTGACCTGTCTCAACAGACTTTGGTTGGGAATAAGAAATTAACTTGAAAAGAGAATAAAATAACAATGTGGAAAGAAAAATACAAAATACAGAAGGTATAAGACAAAAACTTAAATATTTATCAGGATAACAGTACTGTAGTATTTTTAAAATACTTTTTGTTTCTCCTTTAGAGATATAATCAATGATACAAATATGTATTTTGTTGTGGCCAAAATTAGCTCTTGAGCAATGTGTAATTTTCAGTAATAGGCTTAATGTTTGGATATCTGTGTTGAATCGTGGATTTTTTTTTTTTTTTTCCGAGAAAGAGTCTCACTGTGTCACCCCGGCTGGAGTGCAGTGGCGTGATCTCGGCTCACTGCAACTTCTGCCTCCCGGCTTCAAGCAATCCTCCCTGCTCAGCCTCCTGAGTAGCTGGGATTACAGGCACACGCCACCACACCCAGCTAATTTTTTGGTATTTTTTAATAGAGACGGGGTTTCGCCATGTTGGCCAGGCTGGTCTTGAACTCCCGACCTCAGGTAGTCCGCCCACCTTGGCCTTCCAAACTTCTGGGATTACAGTCCTGAGCCACTGAGCCCCGCCTGAATGGTGGATCTTTTACTAATTTGCTGTGTGACTGAGAACAAATTGATAACCTCTCTGGATTACTTTACTCAAGTAATCTTTACTCAAAGATTACTTTGTCTATCTTTCATTTTTACTTTGTTATTTAACAAATGCTTCCATAGCACCACTATGTGCCAGACACTCTTCTAGGTGTTTTGTAGATATTAATTAAGTTAATCCTCAGTACTACCCTATGGGAAAGGTATCATTCATTATCCTTACTTTATATGTATAAGAAAACTGAGAAACAAAGAAGGGTCAAAAAATCATCCAAAGTCACACAGATACTAAGCAACAAAATCAGGATTAGAATACTGACTGTCTGGCTTCAGATTCCATCATATTGGCCTCTGTATTATGTTATGCTGGACTAAATGACATTTACACGTCAATAATTTATTGTGTGTAAAACACCTGGACAGTCCCAGCCATACTACTTCCCTGTACTTCCAAAATCTCTTTAACTTTTTGTCCCCTGAATTTTCATTTGGAAATCTAATTGAGAAAATTATCAAATGTAGTCACTCATTGGGCCCCACAATTAGTTGAAAGCTAGGGATATTTGCAGACCTTGAAAAACGTGAACTTTAATGGGAGGTCCATTAGGATCAGCAAATTTGGACATAGAAAGAGAGAGTAGTCTGCTAGGATCTATGAGATGACCCTAATTGACGGAGAGCCAACTGAGCTCTGGGGTGATGGCACCTTCTGTTGAGATGACGATGATGATGATGATGATGATTATAATGACACTAACACATAACAAGTACCAATCAGGTGCTAGAAACTGTGATATATATAGATATAGATATACTTGTTATGTATTAGTGTGCTGTATATATACATATATATACACACACACATACAAACACACAAAATAGTGCACTTTTCCAAAACTTGGCCATATATTCATATATATATATGTGTGTGTGTGTGTGTGTGTCATCTAATACTCACAACAACCTTCTGAAGAAGTGAAGCTTAAAATTTGATTCCATGACTTGCCTGGATAATGCTACTAGTTAAGTTGCAAAACTGAGACTACAATTCAGGTTTGTCTTACTACAGAGCCTAAACTCTTAACCAGTCTGTCATATCCAATTACTACTTAATAAAAATAGGCAAATTGGTAGAATTCCAGCTAAGGTTAGACCCATTGTTATCTATCCAATGAAAACTTTAGGCATGGTGAACTGAATAAAGAAAAATGGCCTGAGAGAGGAGCCACCTGGAAGGTGACTGCCTTGTGTAAGTGGACCAAAACCTAGGGAAGAAGGCTTTGGAAACGTCTGCACCCTGGGGGCCAAGGACCAAGGGCATAAGGTCTTGTAATGGTCCTGAATGGAAGTGCCATGGACCATGGCTAATGACAGGAAGCTGCAGTCTATGAAACTTAGCAGATTTTGGAAGCATAGCCAATGTCCCCATTCTTCAGAGCTAAACAAACTCAAATCTTAGAGAAGCTTGGTATAGGGTTCAGTTAAAAGATGAATGAGTAGGGCCAGGTGAGGAGGCTCACGCCTGTAATCCCAACACTTTGAGAGGCCGAGGCGGGCAGATCACGAAGTCAAGAGATCGAGACCATCCTGGCCAACACGGTGAAACTCTGTCGCTACTAAAAATACAAAAACTAGCTGGGCGTGGTGGTTTGTGCCCGTAGTCTCAAGTACTCGGGAGGCTGAGGCAGGAGGATCGCCTGAACCCAGAAGGCAGAGGTTGCAGTGGGCCGAGATTGCGCCGTTGCACTCCAGCCTGGTGGCAGAGTGAGACTCCATCTCAAAAAAAAAAAAAAAAAAAAAAAAGATGAATGAGTAAATCTCATTCACATGACTGGATCCAAGAGATGAATTACTGAAGCAGTCTTGAGAGGACAATTCTCAACTCATTTATGTTTTAATTAAGACCAAGAGAAACTAATCCCTTTAAGAGTTCTTGTGATTATTTAAATCCCTCATCTTTGCATCCATGAAATTGAGTGCAGGAGAATGACTTGAAAAATGAAGAGATTTGTTCCTTTGTTTCTGAGAAGAAAAGGTAGGAGTAGGGAGAAAGTGGAAAAGAGAAAGCTAAGTGGGAAGAGTTGGGGAGGAAAGAAAAGAGGCAGAGAAGAATCCAAGTAGAAGGAAAGCTGGTGATTAGTCAAGAGGCCAATGGGTTACTTCTCATGCACCTGCAGGAGAGAGAAAGGAAAGGTGGTCCAAAAACAAAAATAGACTCTGGGAATTACTTTTGTATGCCTGACACCTCCTCCATCCCAAAATTGATGGTGACTTACCAGTGGTCCCTGGGCATGGTGGGTGAAGGCTGAGATGGGGGACACATAGCAACTGAAGATGGGGAAGGCCCACTTACATCTACCATAGTGGTTTCCCTTTGTCATAAATGAGGACTTGTGACAAATCCTCAAATTTACCTTCCAAGTTAAAATATAGAATCATGAGAGTTTACATCCAGCTATTCATTATGTTAAAGAGATAGTTTATGTCATATAAAATACAACAGTGCATTTTTCCAAAATCAGGTCATCAACATGCACATAGAAATCTTACGTAAAGGTAAGCACTGTAAACAAATGTTGAATTATAGTGAAACACTTCAGCAGGCACATCCTGAGGAGTGAAGTGTACTGATGTCTGCAACTTACTTATAAGTGCATCAAAACAATAAGATGGAGTGATGGGTGAATAGAGGGATGGGTAGTTTGATAGATATGTGACAAAACAAGCACAGTACACTGTTATTCATAGAGTCGAGGTGGTTTGTGTATGGGTGCTCATAATTTTTTAGCTTTTTTGTATGTTCACAAAAATGTATAATAAAATGTTGGGAAAAAATCTTACTAGAGAGAAAAGGTTCTTTTAAAAGACGGCACCCAGACACAACATAACCAATCTTTTTTGATTACGCCATTAAAAATAAAAAGCCTCACTGAATACAGAGTGCTTTCTTTTATCTTAACCTATTTCTTTTGTCTTGCCTGCCTTTTTCTCTTTGGCAGACTAGTGTAACACAAATATTGGTACTTGGTAAAGGCGTGTTTTATTACTACGCTTAAAACTTAGGAGAAAATATACTATGCTATTGTTCTTGCGGAATATGTTAATGAGAGAAATCCAACTGTGATTGTCAACTAGGAATATCCCATTTGGTTATATGTAAAAATGCATTTTTTCACTATAGCATTTGTTAACTAGTTAATAAATAGCCAAGAAATGTTAATATATTATCTATGAAGAATTTTAGTTTAGTTTAGATTTTTGTTCCCTGCTAGCAATGAGGTAAAATAGAAAATACACTAATATCCAGAAGTGACTGCAATTGTTAGGTGGCACTGTTACTCATTCTATCTTAAAGCATAACACATTTGTGTGGACTCTATGCATGCGTTCCTGTGTGTTTAAATTTTAAATCACTCTTTGTAACTGCAGCTGATGTTCTCGAGCAATTGAGAGTTTTCAGAAGTCAAGAGGAGGAGATAATTTTTTGCCTATGTTTCTCATTCCCACCAAAAACAAAACAAAACAAAACAAAAAACCTTGCAAAATACTGTTAACCCATGATTGCCTAAGATTTCACCTAAATTAACTCATGCTGATATACTTTCATAGTTGATTCTTTATTTTCAAATTACCTGCAAATGTAAAGTGATTCTATGTCTTTTTCACCTATGTTATGCTTATCCAGAGCATTATAAGTAAGATATATCCATAAATAGCAAAAACATTGCCAGTAGTGGATTAAAACTTACCTGATGAATGTGTTTTAAAGTGTTATGTTTATTTATGTTCAATTACTTAAATAAAGTTGAAAAGAAAAATTGATTTCAAAGAAACAATGGAGTTAGGATTTTTAAAGTTAGCAGCTCTATATAATGGATCTTATCTTTTTTATGGCAAAACAAGCGAATTTCAATATCAGGCACTAACATGCAATAGTAAACTCTTGCTTGTATGTTATGTAAAAGACTAATAGTCTGGCACTCGCATTCCTAAAGAAACAAGACATTTTCCAAGACTATAAACTATAAATACCTGAATGATCAAACAATGAGCTTCAAATTACCCATTTTTATCAAGTGAATATAATTAGTTTCTAATGAGACCCAAGAAAGTGACAAAAGTCTGATCTGAAAGTATTCTTAGATGATCTTAGGATTCCTGTATCAAACATCAGACATGTAAACCGATCTGCTCAAACAATGATGACTCTGTTCAAACTTCAACTACTGAACAGCTTTAAAATGCTAGAAATTAAAAACCTTTGCCGAATATCCAGACTATGTTTTAATAATAATAATAAAAACACATTAGCACGTAGGCAGTGTGGGCTTTTGAAAAGTCCTTTGTCACTAAGTCAAGCCTCTTTCTTGAAAGATAAGAATAATGGGTTCAGTATTAGAAATGTGAGCTATCTAAAGAAAACAATATAGCAACACACTTGATATCTACTGAATTGCTTGCTATTTTTAAACAAATTATTCCCTAAGTAAAACTGTTTTCCCCTTCTTTTTGAAAAGCATTAAAACCTTGAGTGTATTTAGTTAGATAAAGGGAACAAAAACTATATTTAAATCACTTTTAAAAATACCATGTTTTCATTTGTACTTAGAAAAACACAAGGGGAAAAAGTTGTGAGTTATCTCAAGGGTAGTGAGAATAACAATAAGCATAAAGTAACAATAAGCAGAAAGAAAAGATAACATAAAAAAGCATGTTCTTGCTGAAAGCCCACAACGAAAAACATATTCAATTATACAAATGATGAGAAACACAACTTACCTGCTCTGACAACGGTATTTGTTGGGTCACAGGATAAGGGAAGGGGTAAAGCTGTGATAATGGATTGAGGAACGTATCAGAGTTAAGGATCTCATGCAAAAACCCCAGAACGTTAGAAAGGTGTGTTTCAAACCTACCTTCCTCCCAGATGGTTGTCGTACCTCCGAAGCCCTACCTTAGATAACCACACTTAAATCACTTGACTAGCAGAAACCCACATACTACCTTCATACTACTGAAAGTAAAATTCCAGAAGCCATTGTGCCTATTAATGATTACAGTCTGTTCTCCAGGGAGGATTTATGATCCATGCCACCTTCTCAGGATGGCACAATTACCCTGAGATGAACCGTGCAGCCTGTCCCAAAAAGTTCTCTTTAGTACAGGCTTTTACTCCAGAGTGAGCAGGCATAAACATAGCCAAAGTTGTACCGAAGCTTCATTTAATCACTGAATTGAACATGCATGCTTTTAATAAAAGCTGTATAGAGTTATTACTGATTGTCTCTCCCGAGCTTCTTTGCAATCTGAGAGGCTTCTGACACATCACACCAGGACTAAAGTTCCCGGAAAGGATTTCTAACCTGAAAGAGACAGACAGGCGTTTCAAGGAAGAAACAAACACATATGCTACATCTCGGCTGCATTTTAAAACTACTCTCCCAGAACAGCATCCTACCTCCCTTTTAGTAAACACATGCTTGTAGACATTAAAGTAAAGTGGGTATATAAATTAACAAATCAATGCTCTTCTGTATCAAAAAACAGTCATCCATGACAGGCTCTCCATTTCCCCAAACACGTTTGGGGTAGAGGCATTGGAAAAAAGCAAAAATGTGAACCAAAGGAAAGAAATATGGTAACCTAGGAGAATATTCTTTGCCAGGCTTTCACAGTTAAGGTAGCAGGATGTGCGTGCACACACACACACGCGCGCACACACACACACACACACGATGCCACTTTTGTTCCAGCGCGAGATAGCTTCACGGGTGCCGGGCATGGTGACATACAATGGATATCAAAACCACACAGTCAGTCTTAGCAAATTAGGTAAATTAGAGATCATTTGATGGTGTTCTATTGTTGCTATTGTAATCACAGTAATTTTCCCTGGTAATGGTGCTTCGTGATGAAGTGCTGTTCTCATAGGATAATTGTGAAAGATACCGAAAGATGCAGGGATGCAGCATCTGGTTTTAAAAGCTCTTCAGATTCAAATTGGCATTTTACTTTATCTTGAAAATTTATTAGAGATTCAGATCATGCCGGTTTAAATGGAAAGGTGAAAGCAGGGTAATTTCAATCTATGAATTATTCAATCTCAGCCTGGCGAAATTGCCATCCATGAACTGATGCTCTGACAGTCCCTTCGCAGAGCCTCCATTACGCTTGTCATTTTTATTTCTTTATCTACGATCTCTTCCTCAGTTACCGAGCTTGTCCCTTAGGGCTCAGCTTCACAAACCAAGTATTTCAAATTGGCAATAACCTAAATGTGCCGCTGTTTCGAATCGCTGTCTCCACAGGCTGTCTTTTTTTTGCTTTTTCCAAATCATTAAAAACCACGTCCATGATGATGTTTGCTAGGCTCTTCGATTAGATGAATTAAAACACGCATACACACACACACACACACACACACACACACAGAGAGAGGAGGGCATCACTGCGAAGAAGAGTTATGTTCCGCTAACATCACAAGAGAAGAGAAAGTGATGCTTTCTGCTTCCTTCTTTGTTGTCAGCGTGACCCATCCTAGCTGCATAGCATCACGCAGAAAGAAGCCAGAGCTAAAGGCGGCTTGCCTGGCACCCTGATTTCCAGCCAGAGTTGATGAGGACTGCATGGCAGGCAGGCTAATCCAGACAACTGTATACTTAGCGAGCACGATTATTTAGGAAAATCAGAAAAAGCCATTGGATGACCGAAATTAGACTGTCATTCTCCCGGGCTCCACCTGCACACAGACTGCAGTCGCAAGGATTCTCCACTTGATGGCTGGTTGTGTCACTGCTAGTCGACAGCTGTCCCGCATCCAGAGAGGACTGGGAAAGATTTAGATCAGGGAGTCTGGTTTCTCCTTTAAACCGTGCTCTAACTGAGGAGTGGGGATCTGCGCCAGCCCCGTGACCAGCCTTAAATGTGAGCTGGGGAGTCACACAGCATCAGTGCGGTGAGTCGCTCGCACAGGCCCCAGCCAGACAAACCATGGCAAGCATCCTCTCCTTTGTCCTAGCCTTTATTCCTGCAGGTAGAGCAGCGTGGCATAAGAAGCCCCCAAACTATTCACACACATGGTGGGAAACCAGCCGTGCTCCATCAGAAGCAGTTTGGTTACAAGTCTCCGAGCAGTACCTGCTCAGCTGAAAATTCGCGCTGCCAAGTTAGAAGCCATCGTGTACATTCAGGCTGCATCTCTGCTCCTGGCTAAACAAAGGTAAATACTCCTCATGCAAGACACGCTAAGTAGTAGCAGGAGAAGAAAACTTTAAAACTCTGTTGCTTTGTGCCTAGTTGTCTGCCTCTGCTTTGCTGCATTGCGACTGGGAAACTGCAGGAGCTGGAGCTGGCAGTTGCGATAATGCAGAAAGCAGCAGCTCTGACACAGCAGTCAGCTGACTTGCGGGGTGTTATCATTCAATGTCCTCTGCAGAATCAGACCAGTTTCTAAGGTGGCACCAGACAGATGACCTTCAGTGGAAAGAGAGGCTTAAGGAGTGCAGTCTTTCTCCATCCACACCTGGCAGGGACATCTTACGTTGCTTTTCTCTCAGACAGAGTTTTTAACTCACAGCCTTTAGGACTTAACTGTTTCTGTCCTGCTTGCTAAGATGGCAGGTAATTCTTAGGGTGACCACCCCCACGCGAGCACAGGTTAAAGCCATCACTGTTCCTCTCGCTTTGGCTGGTTTCAACGTTGCGAGAATGATTGTGGGAGAATTCCTGCCCACATTTTGGTTTGAAAAGCACACTTCTTTTTTAACAGGTAGAAATGGCCTTAAGCTACTTGTATGCTGTAATGAACTAGTCAATTGTACCTAACGGAATGGCAAGAGCAATAGGGAAAACTGGAAGGTAAATTGGTTCAGCACTAGGCTTAAATCATGGTCCGGTTGCTGTAAGGCAGTGTGCACGCTCTATCGTGAAACGCAGGTTGTACAACCCAATTAATCTGACAATGGAGCAAAAGTCTTGTATGGTATTACCCCAGTGGTCTGAGGAATTGCTAAAATAAGAAGGCAGTCATTACCAGGCATTTGTTTAATGACTGTAATCATACCGAATTAATTTAACTTGCTGCAATGTTTAACAGAAAGTCAATTACATATTTGTGCTAAAAGAATAACAATACTAGTATTTGCATAGCACCTTCCTCTGAGGAGACATCTTCTGAAGATTACCTCATAGCCTCAACATTTACAGAGCACTCAGAAGGTGCTAAGTGCTCTGCAGAACCATCCCTGACCAGCCTCTCTGAGGACAGGTGCTTATGTTTCTAAGCGAGAATGATACAAAACATCTTGTATGAAAGCATACAAGGAACGCCACCCTGACCTGTGCTACTCGCTTTTTGAGGAATTTCCATGATTTTTCCCACTTCTGCCATATAAATTGTATTTTTCTGTTGGTATCTCATTTGGTTCTTTTGATATGAATGAACAATGTGAACTTTTGACATGAAAAAGTTTCTAGACAGCAGAGAGTTCAAAACTAGAAGAAAGAGCATCATCCCTATAATGATAGCATTACAAAGAGCATTAAGTGATTTTAAAATAAGGGACCAACTCCACTTTTAGGGTGAGCTGCAGACCCATGCTCAGAAGTGCCAAATACAGGCTTCTATTCTTGCACCTTTTCCAACGCTCATTAGGAGAATCCAATAGTCTCATAAACTTACCTTGCTCACCCCTTTCTAAACCTGCTATGAGGAGATGAGCCCCAAATGATACAAATCACCAGTAAATTTTATTGTAACTCCTTAGAGACACTTCTATTTTTGAAGAAACTAAAGCTTCTGGAAAAGGTGTGGCCATCTAACTGTGAAATTTCAATTATCAATTCTCAAGGTAGGAAATCATTTCTGAGGGGTGAGGAGCTTTTCTAGGGAGGTCACTTCTGCTTCATCATCTGGCAGGTTCAATGCCTATTCTCCCAATGCTAATAGGGAGCATTCGGCCTGGAAGCCCCTATAGCCAATTTGTGCCATGAACGTTGGTGATCAGTCTGGGTCCTTGGGGCAGGAGAGACTCTGACAGCGTCTCACCCTCCTAGAAGGCATCCCATTTTTGCTCGAGAGTTTTTTAAGGTCCTTGCTCACCAAGAAGTAGCTCAAGCTTTGCTACTTTTTGAAAACTCTCCCAGGTGCCATATTCTACCATACACCCAAAATAAAGAATCACTGATGAGGCTGGGCATGGTGGCTCACACCTGTAATCCCAGCACTTTGGGAGGCTGAGGCAGGTAGATCACAAGGTCAGGAGATTGAGACCATCCTGGCTAACACAGTGAAACCCCGTCTCTACTAAAAAGAGAAAAAATTAGCCAGGCGTGGTGATGGGCGCCTGTAGTCCCAGCTACTCAGGAGGCTGAGGCAGGAGAATGGCATGAACCCAGGAGGTGGAGCTTGCAGTGAGCCGAGATCACGCCACTGCACTCCAACCTGGGTGACAGAGTGAGACTCCGTCTCAAAAAAAGAAAGAAAAGAACTACTGATGAAATAATGCCACGTGTTATTTTTTTGCACCTGTGAATTTGTGCTTGGAAGTTCAAATACACTGTATATTATAGCATGAGGATAAAGAAACGAAAATGAACCCTTAAATTTATCTATTCTTATCTTTACCATTAAAATTCTTTACTAATCAATGGTCCAGCATGGTGGCTCACACCTGTCATCCCAGCACTTTGTGAGGCCAAGTTTGGTGGATCACCTGAGGTCAGGAGTTCAAGACCAGCCTGGCTAACATGGTGAAACCTCTTCTCCACCAAAAATACAAAAATTAGCCAGGCCTGGTGGCAGGCGCCTGTAATCCCAACTACCTAGGAGACTGAGGCAGGAGAATCGCTTGATCCAGGGAGGTAGAGGTTGCCGTGAGCCGAGATCACGCCATTACACTTCAGCCTGGGTGACAAGAGTGAAACTCTGTCTCAAAAAATAATAAAATAAAATTCTGTACTAATCAATAAAAAGAAAATAATTTTAATAGAGAAAACCCATGTAGCTCTGATCGACCCATATGTGGGGACAGTCTAGCCACATGTAGTAGGTACACCCTCCCACAGCCCCTTCTTGTCTTACAGCACTCACTGCCCACCTGTGTCATAACGTTTTGTTCACCTCGTGTCCTCCTCTGTGAATCTGGGAACTCTTTGAGGATAGGGGCATGACACATTTATCTCACTGGCCCCAGTGCCTTTAGCCTGCCTGGCAAATGGCAGGTCTCCACAGTATTCACTACAGGAATGAGGTGATGTAAAGTCATCTTCCTGCCGGGCGCGGTGTCTCATGCCTGTAATCCCAGCACTTTGGGAGGCCGAGGCAGGCAGATCACCTGAGGTCGGGAGTGTGAGACCAGCCTGACCAACATGGAGAAAACCTGTCTCTACTAAAGTCATCTTCCTGTTAGACAAGATAGTTTAGAGACATCCAACTGTCCAACATGAGAACATAAAGTTTTTCTTTCATTGTAGATTATCTTGAAATCACATGCTTCCCCATAACGGAAAGAATGTTATTTTTCAACTATAAACATTGCCCTAAAGACTATACAGCAAATAATTTTTTTTAAAAAAAAAAAAAAAAGGAGAGAGGTGGAAAAATGGATAACATGCTTTGTGAAACAAAGTCAATCAAAACTCTATATGCCTAATAAATTTCAGTTAATTTTAGATATTTATTCAGAAGAATAAGGTATACATTTTCTTTTCCTTATGTACTTCGAGAGAGAGTCCAGTGAGGAGGGTGGCTCTTAATTCCTTTGCTAGAAATCTCCCCTCTTCAGCACCAAGGAAGGAAAACATTCTCTTCCTAAACCCTCTACTCTGATTTTTTTTTTTTTTTGCCATACACTCTCTAGCACTCTTGAGAATTCTGTGAATTACTTTTCAATAATACTTCTATATGCATATGCAATACAATAAATAGGATTACACAGGAAACTAATTATATCAAATATCCTCACCTTTGCCTTAGAAAATCAAAATACTTCCAAAGTGAAATCGCAAAGTGACTTTGATTTTCTCTCTTCCAACTATTACCCAATAAGGAAGCAAGTTAAAGAAAAACCTAGACAAGATTAGGGGGTGGGAAGGGGAATAGATAACTATATGTATTGAATTTCATTAAATTTAAGATTAAATGTTTCTTCTTAAAAGTGATCTTTTTAGTTACTAGCAGATTCCCATCTTCACATTTAAAAAGAAATACTATGGGCCCAGCATGGTGGCTCACACCTGTAATCCCAGCACTTTGGGAGGCCAAGGTGGGTGGATCATTTGAGATCAGGAGTTCATGACCAGCCTGGCCAACATGGTGAAACGCTGTCTCTACTAAAAATACAAAAATTAGCCAGGCATAGTGGCTCGCGCCTATAATTCCAGCTACTTGGGAGGCAGAGGCTGGAGAATCACTTGAACCTGGGAGGTGGAGGTTGCAGTGAGCCGAGATCGTGCCACTGCACTGCAGCCTGGGCGACAGAGTCTCCACCTCAAAAAGAAAAAAAAAAAAAAAAAAAAACTATGTTGGCTTTCCCTGATTAATTCACAGGACATAAACCCTTCCTCAGGTGCCTTGAAAAAAAATTAAGTTAAACCCTTCCTCAGGTGCCTTGAAAAAAAATTAAGTAAAAGAAAGTGATTCCTTCACTTTCTTGTTTTGCAATTGAGGAAGGAAATCAAAGCTCAAAATAGTTGAGTCATGCTACAGCATCATGTAAGTAAAGATGCAGGAGAGCCCAAGGCCATATGTCCTAAACCTACATCAGACTCTCTCCATTACATATTAACAGATAGGTGTGTGCTGGAGTCAGGTGGTGAGAGAGACAATTTTTAAATATTCAGGAATTTTGCAACCTGGGTACTAAACCATTAGCAGCTTGAAATCAACCATAGAGGGAGTATTTGCACCACAAAAATTGGCAAACATTACAATTCAAGATTGTTGCTTTTTAAAACAGCTAGGCCATAGTGTTATGGAAAGCGAGACCACTACCCCAGGGAGAGGGAAGTGAAACAGCTGAGGAGAGGTGATGCAGAAGCCCCCTAACTTCCACCCAGCCCAGCCCAGCCAAGCCACAAAAGCACAAAAAGGGAATAACATTATCACCATGGTATCCAAGGTTCAAATACAGTCCTCTGTAAAAGAGAATACAGAGTAAAGTCAAACAGTTATTATAGACCCAGAGTTCCTGGTAATAAGTTCTGTAAGTTCAAAGAAAGGGAAGAGCAGGCTGCTCTCCTTGCCCCGTCTCCTTCTGCAGTGTGGGCCTCCTGGCCCAGCCACTTCGGGCTTGCTCATTTTCAGAACTAAAGGTCTACTTCCAAAAATGGCATCAGGCATGACAAATGGCTGGGCTATGGCCCGGGAGATGTCAGCCTTCCAGCTCCTGCAGAAAATGTGTTTGAATCCAAATATTAATTCTGTATAATAGCAGAACTGCAAGAAGAAGAACAGAAACAATTACAATTTGCTGAGTGTCTACAACGTCCTAGGTACATGTAGTATCTTAATCTTCCCAATCATATCAATACATTCAACTATAAGTACATGCATAGGACTTTCTCCTTTTTCCCAAAGTTTTTAAGAAACGATTGACAAATAAAACTTTTGTATATTTAAGGTGTATGATATGATGTTTTGGTTTGGTTTTTTGAGATGGAGTTTCACTCTTGTCATCCAGGCTGGAGTACAATGGTGCAATCTTGGATCGCCGCAACCTCCACCTCCTGGGTTCAAGCGATTCTCCTGCCTCTGCCTCCACGTAGCTGGGATTACAGGTGCCCGCCACCACGCTCAGCTAAGTTTTGTATTTTTAGTAGAGATGGGGTTTCACCATGTTGGCCAGGCTGGTCTTGAATTCCTGATCTCGGGTGATCCATCCACCTCAACCTCCAAAGTGCTAGGATTACAGGCATGAGCCACTGTGCCCGGTCCATGAAGTTTTTATATACATATACATTGTAAAATGATTGTCACAATCAATCTAATTAACATGTGTATCACATCACATACTTACCATTCATATAGCTTTCTGTAGCCAGAGTTCCAAGTGCTTTACAATTAATAACTCATCTAATCCCTACAACAACCCTGTAAGGGAAATATTACTATTATTCCCACAAGAACTCCAGTATGTAGTTATTATCATGCTCTTTTCAGAAAAAAAAAAACAAAAGCATGTGGCGTGCATAATGTTTAAATCACACATCCGGTGAATGCAGGCTGCTGGGTTCAAACCCGGATGTGTCTAATCTAGATTCGAATTCAAATCTTGTCTTCTTAACCGTTAATATTCAAATATGGGCATCTTTCAAATTAGTGTTTAGTTGTGATAGGCTCCAAGGGGATTGGAAGAGCCTAAAGAAAGAAGGAAAAAATACAAATTAGACTCGGAGTCACTCAGGGGAAGGTTTAAAGTCTAAGAGTTGGTGAGTAGAGAGACTCTGTCCCATAAGAATTATCAGAAAATTGGGCTTTTTCATTAAAGTGTTCCTTAATAATATTTGAACTCATTGGTGTGCTGGTAAATTGGCTCTCTGGGGTGGGGGTTGGAGGGAGACCTGGCTTGTAGTGTTTGCCAATTTCTGTGGTGTAAACACTGCCATCATGGCTGATTTCAAGATTGCAACAGCTTAACAACCTGTTTGCAAAATTGCTGGTTATTTAACAATTAGCTCTCATAAGCCAGTAGGAGCTGGCTTCAAGACACCACAATTTGGACTCAAGTAGCAAATTATTCTGCCCCGCTCTAGAAGCTGTATCCTTTTATAATACCTATACATTCAAGGCAGATTAAAGGCGGAGTCTTCTGATGTTTAAAGATTTGAGGTAGTCCTCTGTGTGCTTCCTGCTGTCCCTCCCAAACTGGGTGCTTTTACTTCTTGTATTTAATGGCAATATTTTTAGTTTGTTGTTCTTGATTTTAAAAGGAAGTTCAGATGTTTATGTTTCTCTCCCCATGACCATCAAATAAATCTAACACATGTGGGTAGCTTTGTAAGTGGAGTGGCCTTTGATTAATTGGGTAAAAGGTTTCCTCACCCTTGTGAAGCGGACCACTCTTTAGCAGACCTAAGTTACCTGCAGGTGTATGTTTATGTGTGCACGTGTATACACATGCATGCATCCAACAATATTTACTGCTATCCCTGTATAAGCCAGGGGTGTGTATGAACACATAGCACTCATCATTTTGGATTTGTACCTGTTCCGAAGTGCTTTCCCACAATATTTTGAGACCCCAACATCCACGGAAGTCCCTCGGTAAGTACATGATTACCATGAGGTCATGATATAAATTCAGACCTAACAAATTAAATGGCAAATTAAATACTTTGAGAAACCATGCAACTCTAAGAATAATCACCATTTTCTGTGTAATTTTTTTTTTTTTTTTAGCTCTTTGGGGCTGCGAATTTGTAAAGCACATACAACTAAATGAATAATTATACAGCAAGGGGCTGAAAGGTAACTGCAAAATAATTGCATGCTATATGATCCCTCCATAAAAACATGTTTAATAGAATATTCCCCTAAAGTGGTTCTTTTACCTATGGCACACTTTAAAGTTGTTCTTTTAAAAAAAAAAATCTGTTTAATACTAAGCTATAACTCCTTTGAAGAATATTTGGTAAAATACACAAAAGTGTAGGCTCTAAGTGTACATTAAAAAGCTAAGTATGAAGCTTGGGTATTTTTCTACATTATGTAAACATTATTAGCTTTTCAAAGTTGATCATCAAATGCGTCTATTTTTGGAAAAATACTTTTTGTTTGATTAACATAGGGCCCTTTCTAGCATCTGGATGTGCTTCCAAAGTGTTTTCCAAGTCCAAGTGTTGCTAACCTCTTATTCCATTTTATTTTATTTATTTGTTTTTTTTTTTTTTTTTTTTGAGACAGAGCCTCACTCTGTTCCCCAGGCTGGAGTACAGTGGCATGATCTCGGCTCACTGCAACCTCCGCCTCCTGGGTTCAAGCGATTCTCCTGCCTCAGCCTCCCAAGCAGCTGGGATTACAGGCATGAACCACCACTTCCAGTTAATTTTTGTATTTTCAGTAGAGACGGGGTTTCGCCATGTTGGCCAGGCTGGTCTCAAACTCCTGACCTCCAGTGATTCACCCACCTCGGCCTCCTAACGTGCTGAGATTACAGGTGTGAGTGACCGTGTCCGGCCTATTCCATTTAATTATAATAGCAAGTTCAATTGCATGTCTTTCTTTTTCTCTCACCCATTCTTGCTCTCTCTCTCTGTCTTCTCACTTCAGGAATTAGAAAATAATGTAGGTCAGAGATAAAACTAAGTAAGTGTGTGTGTGTGTGGCATGGGGAAGAGATCTTTGCGCTAGGAAGTAGTAGACATTGGGCAAAGTGGTTACCTTTCCTATCTTACAAGTTTTAAGCTGGGAATGTAAACATTTTGTGAGTACTGCACACAAAAGCATAATGCATGTGAATGTGCTTTTAAAAGTTTGAAGTGCTGTTTAAAAATACACCTACAAATGTAATTGAATTTTCTAACATTTGGAGTAATTCTATTAATCTAAAATGATGTAGTTGCATACCGCTACTCACTCTCCATCCCCACTGCTCCTGGACCCCACCTCTCATACCATTCATCTCCTCTCTTTAGTGATTTTTTATTCTCACCATGTTCTGTAAATGGTCAAGAGCCAAAAGCTGCAAAAAGTCAAATAAGTATCTGGTGAAGAAATTATCCTTTGTGCCATAACATGAAACTAAATTAATTACTGTTTCGCTTCTACCTTTAAGAAATCTGAGGATTTTTCCTTGAAGAACATTGCTTGCTTCAATGACTGCATACAGAAGTGGCCTAAGAGTTAAAATTACCAAGTATCAGAACTTTCCAACACCACCAGTGTTCTTAATATCTTCTAGATGGTGAAGTTTAGAAATATAATTATATTACATTTGCAGTAGATGCTTAAGGCTTTCCATGCCCTTGTGAAATTACCTGCTTCTAAAGTGTTTTACCAAGCGATTCAGATTTTTTTTCCCGTTCTCAGAGGATGTAGTGCTGGAGAATGACAATCCCAGGACAGATGCAGACTGCCAGTGGATTTTCTTCCTTGGATCCTTCCTGTCACTAATGCTTATTATGCTGATAATTTTTTTTTCCCTTTAAGCTCTGTTGGACTTGAATATGCTGATAATTCAAAATGGAACCAGCCACCTTTCATTCACTTTATCACTCAACACACCACTGTTTCCATGATAAGTTAAATACTGTTATAGCCACCAAAATTATTTCCTAAGTATAAAAAAGCAGAAGCAGTCAGCTTTCTTCTGTTAAGAATAATGTAATGAGAAAACCAGTAGAAAGCCAATAAAACTATACAGAGTTTAGGTTCGCAGTGTCATTGGGAATTAAAAGTTATCTTGATTTAGTAGTAGGAGAGCACATTTGTAAAAACTAGACTTCACAGATTTATGAATGCTTTCTAGATCCACGTCAGATAAATGAGCAGCCCTTAAAATACAATAATACAATCTGTAAACTTCTTTGACTTTTAAAGATAGCTGCCACTGAGGAGGGGCTTGTATTTTGCAGATGCTGGGAAATACAGGAGGTCAGGAGTTCGTGAACAGCTGGCCAACACAGTGAAACCCCGTCTCTATTAAAAATACAAAAATTAGCTGGGCGTGGTGGCGCACGCCTATATCCCACCTATTCGGGAAGCTGAGGCAGGAGAGTCACATGAACCTGGGAGGCAGAGGTTGCAGTGAGCCGAGATTGCACCATTCTACTCCAGCCTGGGCAACAGAGTGAGGATTTGCCTCAAAAAAAAACAAAACAAAACAAAACAAAAAAAAAAAACCACTATGTAAGCTTTCCCTGATTAATTCACATAACATAAACCCTTCCTCAGGTGCCTTGAAAAAAAAAAAGTAAATGAAAACAATTGATTCTTTCAACTTTCTTGTTTTGCAGCTGAGGAAGGAAATTGAAGCTCAAAATGGTTGAGTCATGCAAGAGTATCATGTAGGTAAAGAGGCAGGAGAGCCCAAGGCCACGTGTCTTGGAAGCTGCAGATGTGGATGGGAAGTAAGGAGGTGGAGACAGCCTAGGTTAAATATTCTTTTAAGAAGTGTGATTAACAAGGATTCATTAGAAGCAGTAGTTTGCAAAGTGCACATTTCCACAAATGAAGTTTTGTGGGGGTTATTTATTGGGGTGGAAACTTTCTGAATAAATTTAATTACTGGCCGGGCGCGGTGGCTCACGCCTGTAATCCCAACACTTTGGGAGGCCGAGGCAGGCGGATCACGAGGTCAGGAGATCGAGACCATCCTGGCTAACACGGTGAAACCCCGTCTCTACTAAAAACAGAAAAAATTAGCTGGGCGTGGTGGCAGGCACCTGTAGTCCCAGCTATTCGGAAGGCTGAGGCAGGAGAATGGCGTGAACCCGGGAGGTTGCAGTGAGCCGAGATCACACCACTGCACTCCAGCCTGGGCGCCAGAGCAAAACTCTGTCTCAAAAAAAAAAAAGAAAAAAAAATTTAATTGCTGAGGAGAAAAGAATAGGCAGAATGTGATAAATGGAAGATATGGGAGTTTGAAGGGTCAGTTGATGGAGTTCCAGAGGAGACATGAGATGGGGCCAAGAGCAGGGTGAGAGAGTTGGCTTTGAGTGTCCTTCTTACCCTCTGAGACTAGGGCAAAGGAGGTATGGATGTAGGAAGGGGACAGTGGTTCCTGTTTGAGTGTGGACTCCAGAGTAAAGAGCAATGTTGCACAGATGTTCTAACCAGAAAAGAGAGACTACCACTTTCTGGACATTGATGTCATAATACTATTAGTGCATCCAAGATTTACTTAGCTTTTTTAGACAATAGATCACCTTTCCTTGGGGAACAATACAATATAGAGGTAAATAGCAAGGACTCTGCCATTAAGTTCAAACCGCTTTCTAGCTGGAGGACTTTGATCAAGCTACTTAAAATTTTCAGTTTTCTAAAAAAATGGGGATGATAATAATAATGTATCTACCTCAGAGAATTACTGGGAGAATTACATGAAATAACTAACAGTAAACATTCAGGACATTTTTTTTTTTTTGAGACAGAGTCTCACTGTGTTGCCCAGGCTAAAGTGCTGTGGCACAATCTCGGCTCACTGCAACCTCTGCCTCCTGGGTTCAAGCAATTCTCCCACCTCAGCCTCCCAAGTAACTGGGACTACAGGCAGGCGCCACCATGCCCAGCTAATTTTTGTATTTTTAGTAGGGATGGGATTTCACTATGTTGGCCAAGCTGGTCTCAAACTCCTAACCTCAAGTGATCCACACTCCTCGGCTTCCCAGAGTGCTGGGATCACAGGTGTGAGCCACCACGCCTGGCAAGAAATGTTAAATATTACTTTGTTGATATTACTCTTCTGGTAAATTAAAATGAATAAGTATTTTTATAGGGTGCTCTTGAGGAACATTTCCCCCATTCTGTGTGTGTCCAGTTACCATTTTAGACTTGGGATAAGACTTTAATTTAACCCTATTGAATTCTGCATGTTAAATTCATTTTATTATTTCACTCTCCTAAGATCCTTTAGAGTGGTGACTCTATCATTCCATGTACTTATTGTCCTCACCAGCCTGTGTAATCTGTGAATCTCTTAAGAGCCCTGTGACAGACACTGCTAACCACATATCTGATACCCATTTTCACTTTCTTCCTTACTTACACATCCCTGACTTAGTTTGACTGTAGCAATGGACCCAATTTAGGTGCTTTAACTCCCAGCATCACTTGCAGCTAGTGGTGGTCATGTGATACAGTTCTGGCCAATGAGATGAAAGCAGAGTCACTGGGTAGGCTTCCAGATCAGTTTATTGAAGGGGCCAGACCCATGAGAATGAAAACCAAATTAGAAGAATGATGGAGAGGGAAAAGAAAAGTAGTCCAGGACACAATGCCACTGTGGGGCTGTAGCATCCACCCTGTGTTGTGCACCTCCAGTCATATAACTCCTGGAGATGTGACAACAACAACTCCTATTTGATGAAGCCTCTGTCACTAGGTTTCTGTCACATTTAGCTAATGCAATTACCAGCTGTTGCAGATGCCATCTATCTATCAAAATATATGGCGGGGTGGGGGTGAGGGATGAAATACTACCTACGAGGTACAGTGCACACTATTCAGATGACAGATATACTAAAAGCCTAGTCTTCACCACTACATAATATAACCATGGGCTCACACCTGTAATCCCAGCACTTTGAGAGGCCGAGATGGGTGGATCACCTGATGTCAGGAGTTCAAGGCCAGCCTGGCCAACACGGCAAAACCCCATCTGTACTAAAAATACAAAAATTAGCCAGGCATGATGGTGCACACCTATAGTCCCAGCTACCTGGGAGGCTGAGGCAGAAGAATTGCTTGAACCTGGGAGGTGGAGGTTGCAGTGAGGTGAGATTGCACCACTGTACTCCAGCCTGGGTGACAGTGACAGAGGGAGACTCTGTCTCAGAAAAAAAAAAAAAAAGGGTCCTAGAACTGGGGCTCACCCTCATATTCTCACAGCCAGTGTTAATTGTAGTACTCCACATCATTAGAAATAACTCATACAAACCTCCCTTTTGTATTATACCTTCTCTTCAAGATCTCATTTGACTTTACCCAAATGATATTATTAACCTTTCAAATATCCTTGGGCATTAATAGGAATTAAAGAAAGTTTTTTGTTTCTCAGGTGAATCCACTTTGGCTTTCAGTATCTGAGTGCCCTGCTCATAATCAAAGAACCAGAAGGAGTAAAGAAAATACACTTAAAAGCTTTTGCAACTATAGGGACAACAGACTGGTAAAGGGTCCTAAATTTTCCTCTGGACTCAGACGGGTCACTCTGCCCTCAACCCCATTGTTGGGATCTCACTAAGAATAACTTTTTCCCTGTTAACATTTGTCACTCTTTCTAAACAGAAAACAGTTTGTACATTTCACTTACCACCCAGAAGTAGACAGTCCTGGCACAAACATTTCCTTGATATTTAATAACTCCCCAACTCCCTCCAACTGCTGCAGCTGCTGCACAGCAGACGCAGGGAAAGATTAGATATGGCATTTGCACCTGGCCAGTCATAAACGGCTCCTTGGTTACATGCAAGGTTAACAGGCCCAATTCCCTTCTCTTCTTCCACCCAGAATGCTGCAACATGAAAGAGAGCTGTAATTATTTATAAACAATAAAAACTCCTATGGCACATATAAAATGAATGGGTTTATTTCCCTACTCAGAGTGTAAGTAGACATTTTCCTGGTTGTTGACATCTTTGGGGCCATGATTAGAAATGCCTCCTCTACCCCTTGTGTTTGAATGTGAGACTTTAGGTCTTTGTATCGGAGTGATAGGGGCGGACTCTTCATATCTATTGTGTGCTGTCTGCTACTTAGCCATTCTAACCTTTGCAAACGAAGACTCCTTCTCTTCGTAACTTTGCCTCGGTACCTTGTGGTACGTCTGCCACTAGCTGGCCTCTCTTCCCCTTGCTCCTGTTTTTCTGACCCAGCAATGATCTGAAGCGGGAGAAACGTAGCTCAGCTCTGGAAATGGGGCGGAGTTGGGGGCATTTTATTGAGTCCTCTCCTTAATCATGATTCAGTGGGTCCTGGTTGGCTCACCAGGTTGGCTCAACACAAGATGAAAATGAGTTTATAGACCTCTACAGTTAGCTGTCATCTGCTTAGCTCCAATGTGGTGATTTGAGAGCAAAGTAGGAAAAAATGCAAAAACTGAAAGACTCCATGTTAGCAGATGACTTGAATGTGCTCCCTTTTTCCACCAACCCTAAAGCTCTACACTTTTGCTACCAGTATGTTACATAAGCATGAGTCACTCTTGGAATTGAATGGCTCCTTTGACCACTTGGAGTTCAGAGGCACACAAGGCACTGTAGTTGAAACGGAAAGCTTGTCACATTGGTGGCACTTTCTACTCACAGTTTCTAGGAGTTTCCAAGCTTTTCAAGTAGGAGAGCCTGTTTTTTTACCCAAAAGTAGTAGTTTTGTTTTAATCTCTGTTGATTGAGAACACCAAAAGTTACCATGAAAGCCGCACATTCTGGATTTATTCATCATTACAAAGCTACTTACACATGAAAAAGAGTAGTACAAATACTGCAATACATTATTCTGTCCTTGATAATCCTTGGTATGGAGATTCCAGGACCCTTTAATGTAACCCAGAGGGTTCCCAGGGATTCAAGGCCCAAATGACAGTCACCCTTTCAAACAAAAAAATGACTCTTGCAGAAAGGATTTAAAGGGAGAGCTGTTAAAATCTTACAAAACTTGCAGATAAGATCCTTTGATACACCATGTTCCAAAGGACAAATGAGAAATCTAGGGAGATAGCTTTTAAATTTCTAGCAATAATTTTAGCATTTAGGCATCTGCTGTTTAGCCAACGTATGAATACTGTATTTTTTAATGGACCAATGTAATTGGATAAAATTCCTAATCAGCTCAAAATTTTTATCTTAAGTGAGTAACCCTTAGTATAATCACTGCATTAGCAATAGTGAACTACACTTGAAAATCTCTATTTAGTGAAACTACATTAAGTAAAATGCAAAAAAATGATGAGCAATCTAATTTAATTTCTACATTATTAACACATATTGCACTATCATCTATAATTTTAAAATCAAGTTCTCTCTATCTAGACCTGTAAAATCATATTCTTATAATTGGATGTATATTCAAAGTTATTTCTAGCTTTATTTTCCCTTTTGAATTTGGGCAAGCAATAGTTCCTAAAAAAATCTCCAGTTCACATCTTAAAAACACAATGTAAAATTCTAGGGTAAATTACAGTCTAAATTACAGTCCTTTCTTCTCTAAAAAAATTGGGGGAAAAAATATACTGTATCTCATTTCCAGTAATCCTCAACTGTTGGTCCTTGACGGCTTGTATTTTCTTGTTGGAGTCTACTCTTGCCATGGGATTATATTTGGTTTGTAATGTTTTCACTGGGTGAGAAGAAATGAGAGGATCAGCCTCACACCTAAGCCAAACTGCTCCCTGGATAATCCTCTCCAGATAGCAAACACCAGGAAAGCAAAGATAAACTTCACATTGGCAACTCCAAGGCTACACATCCCTAGCAGGAATACTTAAAGGCCTCCCTGGGTGCCTACTAACAAAAATGATGTGGTCCACAAGCAGAAAAGGTACACATTCCCAAGCAGAGTTTAAAGAAGTTAAATAGTGACCCCCACCAAGCAGGCAGGGGACCTGATAACCTCTCCTAGTCAGGCTGCCCAGAGAGATCTGTGAAAGCCAAAGACCAGACTACTGACATAAATTCGACTGCCCTGACAATATGCAGTTGACCTGCCGACATCTAATGGCTACGCACCTAGGCAGACCTTCCAGAAGGGCAAAAATCAATGCTTCACTCTCACTCCTGTTCCGAGCACAGAGTTGCAGTCTTCACATAGTGTAATACCTCCTTCGTTCACCCCAAAGACTCCAACTCCCTCTTCCCACCCCTAAGCCCACTCTTCCTGGATTTGCATCCAGGTGCAAATTCATACATGTGGTGGGAATCCTTCATCCAAATGCAAATCATTTTGCAGGATCAGAATTCTTTTGCTATGGGACTGGAGGGGCCAGCCTCTAGGCAAATTTGCATTTTGACTGCTTATGATAGGCACCACCATGGGTTACAGAAGTGAAGGGACAAAGAGATCATTACAAAATCAAATTAACAAACAAATGAGAAACAAATATGCTCTATTAACTGTCTACATTTTGTTTGAACCCGGAAGAGACTAAAATTTAGAATGCTGAAATGCATCCAACTGAAAAGGGGCAAAAAGAATTTTAATGAATTACAACACAACTTGAGATGCAGACTGTATAATTAGAGTCTGAGATTGTAACTCAGTGGAAAGCTGACTTGATTTAGTCCCCTTCAGATGACTTGTGAGAGAAATTGACTGTATTTCAAAGTAAGAGTTCCATAAACATTATACTTTAAGACAGCATAGGCTGGGTGCAATGGCTCATGCCTATAATCTCAGCACTTTGGGAGGCCAAGGCGGGTGGATCACGAGGTTAGGAGTTCGAGACCAGCCTGACCAACACGATGAAACCCCCGTCTCTACTAAAAATACAAAAATTAGCCGGTCGTGGTGGTGCACACCTGTAATCCCAGCTACTTGGGAGGTTGAGAAAGGAGAATGGCGTGAACCTGGGAGGCAGAAGTTGCAGTGAGCCAAGATCACGCCATTGCACTGCAGCCTGGGTGACAGAGTGAAACTCCATCTCAACAACAACAAAAAATATAATATAGTTATATAGAATATTCAAGCTAATATTAGAACATTTTAAAAACATTTTCAACCAAATATTTTTAAATGACTTGCTAATATAAGATGTTTCTATGTTATAAACAATGAAACCAGAAATGTTCCCCCAAATTTAGTTCCAAATATTTTTCTTCAAAAATCCCATATTACTTTGTTCTTTAAATCATCCTCCTTAATTCAAATATATTGATACTGAAAAACCAAGATATCTAGAGCCAGTGATGTAGATAAATGTGAGAGCAATGAAAAAGACTGACAGGAAAAATATCACAGCAATTTGTGAGATGCATTTGCAAGTACTTTGACTGTTGAGAACACAAACTTGAGCAGTGAGAACAGAAACTTGGACAATGACCAATGTCATCTACCCTTGATCCTTGAAGTTGATTTGGGTACCTTTTCCTCCACCTACCTCCAAACAGGCATGCAGATTCATATCTTCAAGAGCTTTAGGATTATACATTGACCCTGTGCAGACCTGGGCCACCTCTTTGCACAGGCTAGAAATGGTTCAAAGCTTACCTGGAGATGTATTTCCTGAGTCAGGATTTGCAGAATACAATATAATTATCCTTAGAAACCATGGAGGGCCGGGCATGGTGGCTCATGCCTGTAATCCCAACACTTTGAGAGGCTGAAGTGGGTGGATCACCTGAGGTCAGGAGTTTAAGACCAGCCTGACCAACATGGTGAAACCCTGTGTCTACAGAAAATACAAAAATTAGCTGAGTGTGATGGTGCACGCCTGTAATCCCAGCTACTCATGAGACTGAGGCAGGAGAATCGCTTGAACCCGGGAAGCAGAGGTGGCAGTGAGCGGAGATTGTGCCACTACACTCCAACCTGGGCAACAGAGTGAGACTCCACCTCAAAAAAAAAAAAAAAAAAGAAAGAAAGAAAGAAAAAGAAAAAGAAAAAAAAACCATGTAGGATGAATGACACCAAATCTATTTTACTTGTTTTTAGGCCTTCCTGAGTATGACTGCAATTGCTCGTGGACAATGTTAGAATTGTTAATGTAGTGTGCCATAACGTAACTGCCTGACAGGTCCTCCTTGCCCACTACCTAGACAGAGTCAAGTTATCAAGACAGAGGAATTGCAATAAAGAAAGAGTTATTCACACAGAGCCGACTTTGTGGGAGACTGGAGTTTTATTATTACTCAAATTGGTCTCCCTGAGCATTTGAGCATTTGGGGATCAGGGTTTAATTGAATTCAGGGATCAGGGTATAATTTGGTGGGGCAGGGGTGGGAGGGAGGCAGTGAGTTGGGAGTGCTGATCGGTCAGGTCAGAGATGAACCCACAGGGAGTCGAAGCTGTCCCCTTGCCCTGAGTCAGTTCCTGGGTGGGGGCCACAAGATCAGATGAGCCAGTTTATCCATCTCAGTAGTGCCAGCTGATCCATCAAGCGCAAGGTCTGCAAAATATCCCAAGCACGGCTCTTAGGTTTTACTGTAGTGATGTTATATCCAGGAGCAATTTGGGGAGGGTCAGAACCTTGTAGCCTCCAGATGCATGACTCTTAGACCATAATTTCTAATCTTTTGGCTAATTTGTTAGTCCTACAAAGGCAGTCTAGTCCCCAGGCAAGGGGGAAGGGGGTTTGTTTTGGGAAAGGGCTATTATTGTCTTTGTTTTAAACTATAAACTACAAACTAAGTTCCTCTCAAAGTTGGTTCTACCTACAACCAGGAATGAACAAGGACAGCTTAGAGGTTAGAGGCAAGATGGAGTTGGTTACGTCAGATCTCTTTCACTGTCTCAGCTATAATTTTGCGATGGGGGTTTCAATAAATTCTGTCTTGTCTCTCTAAGTAGACTGTACGTTTCTTTTTTATTTTATTTTATTTTAAGTTCTGGGATACATATGCAGAATGTGCAGGTTTGTTACATATGTATACATGTGCCATGGTGGTTTGCTGCACCTATCAACCCATCGTCTAGGTTTTAAGCCCCGCATGTATTAGGTATTTATCCTAATGCTCTCCCTCCTCTTGCTTCCCACCCCCTGACAGGCCCTGGAGTGTGATATTCCCCTCCCTGTGTCAATGTGTTCTCACTGTTCAATTCCCACTGAGGAGTGAGAACATGCAATGTTTGGTTTTTCTGTTCCTGTGTTAGTTTGCTGAGAATGATGGTTTCCAGCTTCATCCATATCCCTGAAAAGGACATGAACTCATTCCTTTTTATAGCTGCATAGTATTCCATGGTATATATGTGCCATATTTTCTTTATCCAGCCTATCATTGATGAGCATTTGGGTTGGTTCCAAGTCTTTGCTACTGTAAATAGTGCTGCAATAAATATACATGTGCATGTGTCTTTATAGTAGAATGACATAATCCTTTGAATGTATACTCAGTAATGGATTGCTGGGTCAAATGGTACTTCTGGTTCTAGATCCTTGAGGAATTGCCACACTGTCTTCCATAATGGTTGAACTAATTTACACTCCTACCAACAGTGTAAAAGCGTTTCTATTTCTCCACAGCCTCACCAGCATCTGTTATTTCCTGACTTTATTTATTTATTTATTTATTTATTTTTGAGATAGAGTCTTGCTCTGTTGCCAGGCTGGAGTGCAGTGGCGTGATCTCAGCTCACTGCAACCTCCACCTCCTAGGTTCAATCAAATCCCCTGCCTCAGCCTCCTGAGTAGCTGGGATTACAGGTGCATGCCACCACACCCAGCTAATTTTTTGTATTTTAGTAGAAACAGGGTTTCACCATGTTGGCCAGGATGGTCTCGATCTCCTGACCTCGTGATCTGCCCACCTCGGCCTCTCAAAGTGCTGGGATTACAGGCATGAACCACCGTTCCCGGCCTGTTTCCTGACTTTTTAATAATTACCATTCTAACTGGTGTGAGATGGTATCTCTTAAACAAATTTACAAGAAAAAAACAACCCCATCAAAAAGTGGGCTAAGGATATGAACAGACACTTCTAAAAAGAAGACATTTACTCAGCCAATAAACATATGACCATAAATTTCTTTTTTTTTTTTTTTTTTTGAGATGGAGTCCGTTTTTTTACCCAGGCTGGAGTGCAGTGGCATGATCTCGGCTCACCACAACCTCTGCCTCCTGGGTTCAAGCGATTCTTCTGCCTCAGTCTCCCCAGTAGCTGGGACTACAGGCATGCACTACCATGCCCAGCTAATTTTTGTATTTTTAGTAGAGAGGGAGTTTCACCATGTTAGCCAGGCTGGTCTCAAACTCTTGACGTGATCCACCTGCCTCAGCTTCCCAAAGTGCTGGGATTACAGGCGTGAGTCACTGCCTGTAAATTTCATGGCCGACAGTAAGTTTCTTCAGGGAGGAAAAGTCTTCCTGCCAGCCCCCTCCCCCAACCAAGTGCCAGGCATCTGACCTTTGAACCATTGACCATAGTTGGAGCTCTAGGCTAGATAGCCTAAGAGACCCTATTTGGTATAATTTAGTGCGATTACTGGCACATAGTGGTTTCTTTCTCTCTCTTTCCTGCCTTCCTTTCCCATTTTTCTGAAACCAAAGCAGAAGTGTTCGTGTGCACACTTGAGTGAAGCTCGTCCCGCTCGCACTGGACTGTAATTGTAGAACTCTTTCTTATCACCAAAGACTTGAAAGGCCTATCTTTATAAAAAGAAAGGCCCACCCCTAATTGCTTAACCTTTCTCCATTCTAACAGTAAAACTTCCACTGGTTGATGTCCAAAGAGACAGCAGTTACATTTTTACCAACTGTGGTTTAAATAATGCCCGTCTTGGAGAACATTACATTTTACTTTTTCCCGTTCAGTCCTTCCCATTTTTCCCATTCGATATTCAGGGTCAATATTGAACTCAAAATTCAATTATATACCAAGGTCTACTGGCACTATTTTATGTTGTGGTCTGTTGAGAAAGTACCAAACTTAGTATCAGGCATGTAGTAAGTATTCAATGAAAGTTCTTTACCTTTTCACCCCTTAACCTTAAAGCTACCTGAAGGTTGGAGTAGTGTATACCTTGCGTTATCTACTCCACTGAGAAAGCTCAAAGCATTTACACACCATTTTGTAACCACCCAACAGGTTCCTCTTGCCCGCTGCCTAGAGAGAGTTGATTTATCAAGACAGGGGAATTGCAATAGAGAAAGAACTTAATTCACACAGAGCCAGCTGTATGGGAGACCGGAGTTTTTTTATTATTCAGATCAGTCTCCCTGAGAATTCCAGGATTGGAGCTTTTAAGGCTAATTTGATGGGTAGGGGCCAGTGAGTCAGGCGTGCTGGCTGGTTGGCTCAGGGATGAAATCACAGGGAGTCAAAGCTGTTCTCTTACGCTAAGTCATTTCCTGGGTGGGGGCCACAGGACTGGTTGGCAGGTCCAGTTGGGGCCATCCAGTTGTCAGAAATGCAAAAACCTCCCTGGCACAGTGGCTCACTCCTGTAATCCCAGCACTTTGAGATGGAGAGATCACCTGAGGTCAGGAGTTCAAGATCAGCCTGGGCAACATGGTGAAACCCCAACTCTACTCAAAATACAAAAATTAGTGGGGCATGGTGGCGGGCACCTGTAATCCCAGCTACTCGGGAAGCTGAAGCAGGAGAATCACTCGAACCTGGGAGGTGGAGGTTGCAGTGAGCCAAGATCGCGCCACTGCACTCCAGCCTGGGTGACAAGGGCAAGACTCTGCCTCAAAAAAAAAAAAAAAAAAAGGAAATAAAAGAAATGTAAAAACCTGAAAAGACATGTCAAGAGGCCCATCTTAGGTTCTACAATAGTGATGTTATCTTCAAGAGTAATTGTGGAAGTTGCAAATCTTATGAGCTCTAGAATAATGGCTGGTAATTATTTAGAATTCAAGCCCCTCTCATCCTAAATTGGTGGCCTTTCACTAGTTTTACAAGAACAACTTGGTTTAGGGGAAGGGCTATTATTTAAACTATAAACTAAATTTCTCCCAAAGTGAGCTTGGCCCATGCCCAGGAATGAGCAAAGACAGCCAGCCTGTGAGGCTAGAGACAAAATGGAGTCAGCCACGTCACATTCCTCTGTCTGAATTTCTTCGGTTATAATTTTTGCAAAATCAGTTTCAATTTGATTGCTGAGCCTCTGTATTTTTTGAATGCTATTAACCCTATTCATAGTTCCTGGTATATAGCATTACTGCTTGCAATCATTCTATGGTTCATTCTACAGATATTTATACAGTGTCTTTTAGGTAGAGTACTGTGTATATTACCATAGTGAGACTGGGAAGCAATGTAGTGTTGTGGTTAAGAAAGCAGGCTCAGGAATAGCCTTGAGCAAGTTACTTAAATGCTGTTCCTCAGTTTCCTCATCTGTAAACTGGGGATAATTATAGTATCTACTTTATGTGAATAAATGGGTTATATTCATATAAAGGAATAAATGGGGTAAATCATGTGAAGTGGTCACAACAGCATCTGCCACACATTAAGCACTTGGTAGATGAAAACTATTTGATGTATCCAGAAGCTAGTACAAGGGTTCTTAACCAAGGGTCCCTGGATTCCCAAGGTCCACAGATGGATTTCGATTGAGCATCTCAGAACGTCTTGAAATTATTAGCAAAATTTAGAACAATTTATCTAGACTTTATAGTTTATAATATAGAGTTTTCATCAGATTTTCAAAGCTAAGGAGAGGACAAAAACGTCACAATCCACTGAAGTAGGGCAGTAGAGAGACAAGACAGAAGTTTTGCCCTGAATGACTTCACAGTTTAATGGAGGAAATGGACATTTGGTGACAATAAGATGTGATAGCAGTTATACAGAAATGTACTGGGACACACAGAGAAGGGTCTCCTGAAGGAGTGATGCTACAAGCAAGGCTTCCTAGAAGAGGTGGCATTTAAGATAAATCTTAAAAGTATGAATACAAGATAGCCAGATGAAAAAGGGGAGCAAGAATGTTCCAGGCATAATGAGGGTCAGGTGCAAAGGTATGAGCTAGTGTGGGAAGAACAAATTGTTAAATGAGTGGATCAAGAAGAAACTGGAGACAGGGAGGCTAGTAAGGTGGGCAGGGGACTAGTCATGAAGGACTTTCACTGAATGCTATGCTGAAGAGTTTACATGTTATATAGAAGGCCATCATGGTAGACATGGTGCTGACCAATATTTCCAATTCTCCTCCCCACCCTAGATTGAAGATATGTTTCCTTGCCCCATTGCAGCTGGGCAAGACCATGGGAAAGATTCTGACCAATGCACTGTGACTTGAGGCAATGTTCCAGTTTTAGAGCAAAGCCTTCACATGCCAGGGCATGATTCTCTATTGCCACACCAGTCATGGAGGATGATTTGTGTTAAGATGGCTGATGTTTCAACTAAAGTCTCCACCAGTGAGCTATACCCTTTATATGGCAGACTTTGAATGAGTGGAAAACAAACTGTGATTGCCTTTTGCCAGTGAGAATGGGAGGTTGTCTATTACCTCACCATCTCTTGACTTAACTAGTATAGCCATGGAAGGCCATTAAAAATGTTTTCCCTGAATATTACAAACAGGGGTTTGCATCCTATAGAGAAGGTGCTCTTGAGCTATGGAAGGATTCTAATCATGGTCATGATTATGATATTTGTGTTGAAGATTGCTCTGGTAGTAGCAATGTGAACTACACAAGAGGTGAGGAAGTTGGATGCAGTTAGGAGGCTGTTGCATTAGCTGCAAAGTGAAGCCAGCAGGACCTCAATTAAGGCAATAGTCTTGGGTGGGAGATAGTAGGTAAGCTTGGGTCTTTTATTATGCATCAGGGGATCATGAGTCTGCCAATTCATTATTGCAAATGTGTACTGAAATATATTCCCCAGTCTATATGGAAAGCATATTATTCTTATTTTCCCTGATTACCAACTATGGTCACTGATTTTCATGGTAGAATTAGAAAAATTTATTAAGGAAAAGAAAGGGCAAATCTAAAAGCTAACTTATTTATAAAAAAGCATTTCCAACTCTATTTTAATTTGTTCTGAAACCCAGTTGTAACGAACCTAAGCATTCCTTGTACATGCAACATAAAGGGCACCTATGATTGTTTCAGTGGTGGTGAATAGTTTTACATATTCTGTAGCTAAACATAATCGATTTTGTAGCTTCCTAATGATCTACCCTGAGGAGTTATTATTCCTGATGACAATTAATCAAAATTAAAACTGACTGCATAGAATGAAGCAAATTCAAACATCCAGCCTCAGTTAGGAACACCTGCACATTAAGATTAATCATGGGCCCTGCTAGAGTGTGACAGGTATATCAATATTACAGAGAAAGAGAAAGGTAACATTTTCCAGGAGAGTTCCAAGTGTATTTCCAAGGAGCAAAGGTTCTGAGCCTGAGTCTAGGTTGAACAAAACCACATAAAATCTATATTTGTCCATGACATTGAAATTAAAATTGTTTTCTTCGAAAAAGCATAAGTAGTTGTGACAATTTGTGTTACAAAACCACAGGTACCATTGTAGAGAGCTCAAAGGAATTTAGATCAGTGAAATGTTGACTTTTGTTTTGTTTACCCTGGATAGTATCAGAAGGTAGACAGGAATTTACCTATTAGATATTCTTAAATTTAAAATCAAAATGTACTTTTGTGTTTTTCTCAACTTTCTATTTTATATTTATTACCTTAGTTGTTTTACAAACCATGCCACTGTATAATAGAACTAGAGAGGCAGTGTTACTGAAACATCAGAGGCTCAGTTTAGGTCCTACTGTTGCTGCACAGAAAGCCAAACACCAAGACAATGAGTATTGCCAGGAGGGCTTTCATCAGGTGCCGCAGAAGAGGAGATGGGAGATCAGTCTCAAGTCCATCTTCCTGATTGACTAAAATTAGGAGTTTATAAAGCAGGGAAGAAATGTAACCATGTGAGGGAAAATAGGAATTAGGGATGAGTTAGGAAGAGATGTTGGTCAACAAGAAGAAGGTGGTCAGTTCATTAATCATGATTCATGAGGAGTCTGGTGTTCCATTGACCAGATGCAATGATCTGGTGAGCTTCAGCTCCTTGATACTCTCTGGGAGGCCTGATGGTTGGTTTCCTGAGAAAGGAACTCAGATAAGACAAAAATAACTTTCTCAAGTTTTTAAACTGGGAGGATCAACTTTTATGTTTATTTAAAGAAACCATAAATATCAGTTCTGTGGGACAATTGGGCTAGTTTCAGTAGCATAGCACAGTGATTAAGTGCACATTCTCTGAAGCCAGGTGAAATTGAATCCTACTTCCACCACTATGAGCTGTGTTACCTTAAACAAGTTACTTCATACCTCTGCGTTTCAGTCTTCTCTGTGAACTGGAGATAACAAAAAGATCTGCCTCTTAGGATTAACAAATAAATGAATTCATATGAAAACAGTTTAGAATAGTACCTGACACATCGTGTGCACTTTATAATTATTTGTTATTATTCTTATTGTAGTTATTTTTTTAATTTTATTTTTATTTCAATAGTTTTGGGGGAACAGGTGGCTTTTGGTTACATGGATATGTTCGTTAGTGGTGATTTCTGAGATTTTGGTGCACCTGTCACCCAAGCAGTGTACATTGTATCCAATGTGTAGTCTTTTATCCTTCATTCCCCTCCAAACCTTCCCCCTGAGTCCCCAAAGTCCATTATATCATTTGTAGTTGTTATTATTATTAAGCAAGTTACTTAAACTTCTCTAGGTCTCCATTTCTTTATTTGTAAGATAGGGATTATAGTATTGCCTATATTATAAAATTGTTATAAAGACTAAATAAGGCAATATAAGGGTATATTCTCCAACTAACAGATGATACAATAGCAATGATGATGATATCAATTATTGAGTACTTGTTGTGTGCTAAGTTCTTTACATATTCTATCTCAGCTTCATAGAAAGTCTATGAGGTAGATATCACTTTATTCTTTTAACAGATGAGAGAACTGAGGCATGGAGAGGAAGTAACCTGCCTCTGCTTACACAGCTTAATCATCAGCAGAATCAGGACTCTGGCTTGTCTGTCTCATTCTAAAACTTGTGCTTTTAGGCCAGGTGTGGCAGCTTATGCCTGTAATCCTAGCACTTTGGGAGGCTGAGGTGGAAGGATTGCTTGAGCCCAGGAGTTTGAGATCAGCCTGGACAACAAACTGAGACCCCACGTATGCAAAAATTTTTTGTTTTAATGAGCCAGGTTCAGTGGCATGTGCCTGTAGTCCCAGCCACTCAGGAGGCTGCAGTGGGAGGATTCTTTGAGTCCAGGAGTTTAAGGTTGCAGTGAGCTCTGATCCCATCATTGTACTCCTCCAGCCTGGTTGGCGGAGCAGAACCTAGTCTCAAAACAAACAAAGAAACAAACAAAACCTAAAACTTGTGCTTTTAACAAGTATCCCATGCTAACAAGAAAAGGAGAGAGAAAAATAAAATGGTTTGTGTCCTGTAGCTGAAATCTTATATTACAAACAATAAAACTTAGAGTCCAAGTTGCCCATTTCTATTTATTTAGAATACAAGTGCAAGTTTTGAATATTCCTCAATGAGTAAAGAAAGTGTCTAGACTAGAGGCATTAGACATGGATAAAGAGAAGTTCTGAAGTTTGAATTTTGTAGAATTGAGTAGGAACAATAATGGTAGCTTTTTTTTTTTTTTGAGATGGAGTCTCGCTCTGTCACCCAGGCTGGAGTGCAATGGTGTGATCTCTGCTCACTGCAATCTCTGCCTCCCAGATTCAAGCAATTCTCCTGCGTCAGCCTCCCAAGTAGCTGGATTACAGGCGCCTGCCACCACGCCCAGCAAATTTTTGTATTTTTAATAGAGATGGGGTTTCACCATGTTGGTCAGGCTAGTCTTAAACTCCTGATCTCGTGATTGATCTGCCCGCCTCGGCCTCCCAAAGTGTTGGAATTACAGGTGTGAGCCACTGCGCCCAGCCGATGGTAGCTTTTAAAAAAACACAAACATGCCTAGCTCAGTAGAAATTCAATTAATAGAATTCAAGCAATAATAGGCATTAATAAACTGACAAATTCGTTATTGTCAGAGAATAAACAACAAACTATATAAAAAATCAAGAAAATAATCACATGATAGCATTAAAAAATACTTAGGGAAAGATCTGTATAATGAAAACTACAAAACAGTGATGAAAGAAATAGCAGAAAACACAAGTAAATGAAAAGAAATTCCATGTTCCTGGAATGGAAAACTTAATATTGTTGAAATGTCCATACTACCCAAAGCAATCTACAGAATCAATGCAATTCCTATTAAAATTTCAATGACATTTTTCACAGAAATAGAGAAAACAATACTAAAATTGTTATGAAACTACAAAAACCCTGAATAGCCAAGGAAATCTTGAGTAAAAACAACAAAGTTGAATGTATCATACTACCTGATCTCAAAATATATTACAAAACTATAGTAATCAAAACAACATGGTACTAGCATAAAAACAGACATACAAATCAATGGAACAAAAAAGAGAGCCTAGAAATAATTCATGTATTTATGATCAACTGACCTCCAACAAAGGTGCCAAAAACACACAATGGGGAAAGGACAGTCTCTTCAACAAATGGTATTGGGAAAACTAGATATCCACATTCAGGAGAGTGAAGGTGGACCCTGATCTCATCTCATATACAATAACCACCTCAAAACCAATTAAAGACTTAAACATAAGACTTGGAACTATAAAACTACTATCAGAAAACATAGGAAAAAAGCCTGTTGGAATTGGTCCTGGAAAGGAGTTTTTGGATGTGACCCCAAAAACTCAGGTAATAAAAGCAACAGCAGACAAATGATATTCTATCACATTAAAAAGCTTCTGCACAGCAAAGGAAACAACAGAGTGAAGAGACAACCTATGGAATGGGATAGAATATTTGCAAACCATACATCTGATAAGTGGTTAATATCCAAAATACTTAAGAAACTCAAGAAACTCAATAACAAAAAACAATCTGATTTTAAAATGTCCAAAAAAAGCCTGAATAAACATTTCTCAAAAGCAGACATGCAAGTGGCCAACAGATATATGAAAAAATGCTTGGTCAGGCACAGTGGCTCACACCTGTAATCCCAGCACTTTGGGAGGCCAAGGCAGGCAGATTACCTGAAGTCAGGAGTTTGAGACCAGCCTGGACAACATGGAGAAACCCCATCTCTAATAAAAATACAAAATTAGCCAGGCGTGGTGGCGCATACCTGTAATCCCAGCTACTCGGAAGGCTGAGGCAAGAGAATCGCTTGAACCCTGGGGGATGGAAGTTGTGGTGAGCCAAGATCACGCCATTGCACTCCAGCACTCCAGCCTGGGCAACAAGAGCGAAACTCCGTCTCAAAAAAATATATATAAATAAATAAAATAAAATGTGATGAGAGTAGATGTTAAATGCTCTTACCACAAAAAAAAAAAAAAGTACAAAAGTGCTGGATATGTTAATTAGCTTGATTTAATCATTTCACAATGTATACATATATCAAAACACCATGTTGTATGCCATAAATATATGTAATTTTTATGAGTCAATTTAAAAAAGAGTGAATAGAAAGGATTTTTTAAAGTCCTTAAATGTAAAGAATTTGGAGGTTCTAAGTCATCATCTTGCTCATACTTCTTTTTACACCAAGTAACAGAAATAACTACCTACTAAGGTTTAACAAAATCAGTCCTATGCCCACTTACTACTGTCTGATGAACTCATATCCCCTAATAGGTCACTAGTCATCATTTATAGAAGAAAAGGTCCTTGAATTGGAACACTAGAGTAAACAAAGGTCAAACTGACAACGTGTTCATTAGGTATCACAGTATGTTTTCAAACAATCAGAGATTCTGGCCCTCCAGAAACAGGCCAAGATGGGTGAGATGGCATTTATTTATTTATTTTCAAAAGATCTATTGGGTTTCCACTGTGTATCCTCTGTTGAGTTGCAGTCTAGGGACTGAAAAGCAGCCAGTAAAGAGTCAGCCCCATTAGCCAACTATGCTGTGAATGCCTGGAGCATATTCTACGGAGACATCCTGGGAAATGGGATAAAACAACAACTAAGAAGGAAGGGGAGGGGAGGGGAAGGAAGGGGAGGGGAGGGAAAATGGGAAACGAAAGGAGAAAAAAAGAGAAAAACACCATTCCTATTCTTAGAGAGGTTACAGTCTGGTTAGGAATAACTCAGAGTCAAGAATCACCATATATTGGCCAGGCGTGGTGGCTCATGCCTGTAATCCCAGCACTTTGGGAGGCCGAGGCAGGCGGATCATGAGGTCAGGAGATCGAGACCATCCTGGCTAACACGGTGAAACCCCATCTCTACTAAAAATACAAAAACAAAATTAGCCAGGCGTGGTGGCGGGCTCCTGTAGTCCCAGCTACTCTGGAGGCTGAGGCAGGAGAATGGTGTGAACCCAGGAGGCAGAGTTTGCAGTGAGCTGAGATCGTGCCACTGCACTCCAGCCTGAGCCACAGAGTGAGACTCCGTCTCAAAAAAAAAAAAAAAAGAATCACCATATAGTGTGCGAGGTGCTCTAAAAGAGAAATGACAAGCTAATTCTTTTGAATAGGTACTTAGAATTGAAAGAAAATTGAGGAAAGCTTCTCCCACGAAGTTACACGTTAATTGAGACCTGAGAAGCCCAGGGTAGTGGTAATATAGTCAAATTTGCATACTTAAATGGTCACTGCCTGGAAAAAGAAAAAAGGTCAAAGGGGAACGAATTGGAGGGAGGCAGGTAGGAGACAGAGCAGTGTTGCAGGCTACAGGTGACGGCAGTGGGAACGTGGCTAGCGGCAGTGGGACTGAAGAGAAGTGGCTAGCTTTTCAAGATCATTATGAGGTAGAATTAATAGAACTTGGTGATTGACTGGAAGAAAGGGAAAGGAAGAGAGTGCAAAGAAGAATGGTGTCTTACTTTGGTTTTCTCCAGGAACAAACCTCAAGGCAAGGATTCAAATGCAAGTAGTTTATCTGTAAAGAATGGGGAATATTGGTAGGAAAGTGAAATGAAGAAGGAAAAGCAGCCAATCAAGGGTTGGCCCCATTAGCCAACGATGCTGTGAATGCCTGGAGCATATTCCATGGGGACATCCTGCGAAATGGGATAAAACAAATGCCTCAGTTGTCCCACCCAAGTGGGTGAGGAGCTGGGGCATTTATAAACCAATTCCCACGAATCACTGGCCAATGGCTTTATTTCCTCGGCATTTCTAGCTTGTTCTGCACAAACCAGAGCAGCCTTTTGCTGCTTTCTAAAAGGTCCTTAGGCAAAAAAGATACCAATACAGGCCATTGGCAACAGGCAGGAATGCAATAGCATGGTTAAGACCCAAAGGACATCTGCCTCAGCTGACACTTGATCTCTGATTTGGGTAAATGAGGTAAGGACTGATTAACTGCATGCAGAAACCCAGGAATTAAAGACAGAAAGGGGCTGAGGAGTAGAGGTTATGCGTTTGAATTTTTTTTTTTTTTTTTGACGGAGTTTTGCTCTTGTTGCCCAGGCTGGCCAGGCTGGTGTGCAGTGGTGCAATCTTGGCTCACTGCAACCTCCGCCTCCCGAGTTCAAACGATTCTCCTGCCTCAGCCTCCCGAGTAGTTGGGACTATGGGCACGTGCCACAATGCCCAGCTAATTTTTGTATTGTTCTTTTTTTTTTTTTTTTAGTAGAGACAGGGTTTCACCATGTTGGCCAGGATGGTCTCAATCTCTTGACCTCGTGATCTGCCCGCCTCAGCCTCCCAAAGTGCTGGGATTACAGGCGTGAGCCACTGCACCCGGCCCGCGTTTCATTTTTGACATGTTGCATTTGTGGCGTTCATGGGAAACATCTAAGTGGAGTTCTCTAGTAGACAGTTGGATATGTGAATGTGAGCCTTTGCAGTGATCTGAGCTAGAGCTATCGACTTGGAAATTGTCAGTGATAAATTCATGGGAGTGACAGAAATCCCATGGGAAACTAGACAGAATGAGGAGCAAAGATAGCCGAAGGGGCTGGGCGCAGCAGCTCACACCTGTAATCACGGCATTTTGGGAGGCGGAGGCAGGAGGATCCCTTGAGCCCAGGAGTTCGACACCAGCCTGGGCAACATAGTGGGCCCATCTCTACAAAAACTAAAAAATTAGCCAGGCATGATGGCACATGCTTGTAATCCCACCTCCTCAGGAGGCTGAGGTAGGAGGATCACCTGAGTCAGGGAAGTCAAGGCTGCAGTTAGCCAAAATCAGGCCACTGCACTCCGGCCAGGGTGACAGACTGAGATCCTGTCTCAAAAAAAAAAAAAAAGATAGCCAAAGGCAGAAATCAAAAAACACTAATATTTAAGAAACAGGAGGCCAGGCGCACTGGCTCACACCTATAATCTCAGCACTTTGGGAGGCTGAGGCAGGCAGATCACCTGAGGTCAGGAGTTTAAGACCAGCCTGACCAACATGGTGAAACCCCATCTCCACTAAAAATACAAAAATTAGCTGGGGATGGTGGCAGATGCCTGTAATCCCAGCTACTCGGGAGGCTGAGGCAGGAGAATCAGGGTGAAAGCCAAACGCTGTCTTAGAAAAAAGAAAAAAAGAAAAAAAACAGGTCAGTCTCTGTAGCACATGCCTGTAATCCCAGCACATTAGGAGGCCAAGGCAGGCAGATAGCCTGAGGTCAGGAGCTCGAGACCAGCCTGGCCAACATGATGAAACCCTGTCTTTACTAAAAATACAAAAGTTAGCCAGGGGCAGTGGCAGGCGTTTGTAATCCCAGCTACTCGGGAGGCTGAGGCAGGAGATTTGCTTGAACCTGGGCGGCCGAGGTTGCAGTGAGCCGAGATGGCACCATTGCACTCCAGCCTGGGCAATAGAGTGAGACTCTGTCTCAAAAAGAGAAGAAGAAGGAGAAGGAGAAGGAGGAGGAGAAGGAGGAGAAGAAGAAGAAGAAAGAGGAAGAGGAAGAAGAAGAAGAAGGAGGAGGAGGAGGAGGAGGAGGAGGAGGAAGGTACCTGTGTGTTTTCTCCATGTATTTAAGAAGGTACAGGTGTATTTTCCTCATGAATTAAGAGTTGAGGGGAGAAAGATGTGGATGAGAGGAAACTGATGATGTCACAGGTTTAAGGAGCTTATGGATGGAATGAAATGCCCATGCAGAAAACTGAAGAGAAAGCTAACTAGTTAAACAGATTTGATTTCCTCTCACAGCACTCAGCTGCCCAGGTGTGAGCACAGACTAAAGAACTGGACTTATTCAAGGCTGAGTTCCAACAAGTGGGTGAAAGGGAAGGATGGCAGGACAGAAGAGTTGCAAGGAGGTGACTAAAGTTACGACAATGGAAAACCTGTGCAACCCAGGGAAGATTTAAGGCAGGAGGAAGGTGATCGATAGGAGTGATTTATAGGAATGGCTTTCCAGGTTCCAATCAAGAAGTTCTACTTCCAGGGTTTGGAGTAAGGAAAGAGCATGCTAACAGGGGACTATTCACAGTCAGAAACCTACACATTGATGAAAGTTGACATTGACCATCATGGAAGAAGGATAAAGCAGGAGATGACTCCAACACCAAAATGAGGGAAGAAAGCAAGGTAGCCATGGCTGAGATGAGATGTGGCTGGGTCAGAGTCTAACTAAATAGTTAATTCAAGGATCATGGTCTGTCCACCGTGCTGTCCTTCTGTTATGAGTTGAATTGTACCCCAAAAAAAGATATGTTGAAGTCCTAACCTGTAACCTTACTTGGAAATAGAATCTTTGCAGATGTAATCAAGTTATGATAAGGACATTTGGGTGGGCCCTAACCCAATATGACTGCAGTCTTCAAAAGAAGAGAAGGGGCCAGGTGTGGTGACTCACACCTGTAATCCCAGCACTTTGGGAGGCCGAGGAAGGCGGATCTCCTGAGGTCAGGAGTTTGAGACCAGCCTGGCCAACGTGGTGAAACCCCATCTCTACTAAAAATACAACAACAACAAAAAAAATTAGCCGGGCATGGTGGCGGGCGCCTGTAATCCCAGCTACTCAAGAGGCTGAGGCAGGAGAGTTGCTTGAACCTGGGAGGCAGAGGTTGCAGTGAGCCGAAATCGCGCCATTGCACTCCAGCTTGGGTGACAGTGCGAGACTCCGTCTCAAAAACCAGAAAAGAAGGGACACAGATAAAAACACAAGGGAGAATGACATGTGCCAGTGAAGGCAGAGATTGGAGTGATGCATCTATGAGCTTAGGGATGCCGAGGATTGCTGGCAACACCGGAAGCTAAGAGAAAGCCATAGAACAGAGTCTTCCCTAAAACCTTCAGAGGGAGCTTGGCCCTGCTGACATCTATATTTCACATTTCTAATGTCCAGAGCCAAACCCGAATAGATTTCTATTGTTTAATGCCACCCAGTTTATGGTCCTTTTTAGGCAGCTCTAGAAAATGAATATACCCTCTATGCTGGTGCATGACTTGGTCTGGATCATGGGTATTTTCTAATGTCATGGGACACCAACAGATGTCAGGCAGGGGTCGAGAGATACTTGTGCACCCCTCCATTTCTAAGTAGAAATTGGACATGTGCATTCATATTAAGCATTGTTTTCAACTATTATCCAGCAATGCCGTAATTGACTGCATTCTAATTACAAAGCAAAGATGTTCCTAGGTAAGGTCACCCAGCAGGAAGAGAACTAAAATTTAGTTCTTAATATTTAGAAGTGTTAGGATATTTTAGATTAGAATAAATCATAGTGCCAGAATATCTGCTGTTTACTATATTTTTACTTTCAAAAAGAAGTCAGTGCACTTTTTCTGGTGACAGGACGTGCCCATTCTGTGTACCAGAGCCTTTTTTTTTTTTCCACAGCGATGTTGACATACAATGATTTAATGTTCCCATGTCTACTGATTGATTTGGCACAAACAATGAGTCCATGTGCCAATGAATCACACAGATCTACGTGACCCCTTTCACACACACGCAGAACACAGAAAATGTATCATTGTTTTTTCTATGTACAAACACCGAGAACAATCTTTTAATCGATCACTTCATTGATACCCCACACTGTTCCCAAGAAGCTCAAAGTCTGGGCACGTTTCCTAGCCAAAGACTTGATGAAAATTAGAGATGTTCTATGTCCTTGAAATTTTGTTAGGTTTTTACTTTACATAAATTACTTAAAACTTGAAGTAATAAAGAGTTTATATAAATCAGGGAGGTAAACACAACCGCCCTCAGGAGCTGGGCAGGTAATAAAAATAACTTGGCCAGATTATATTCTTGGGACATACTTTGTTTACACATTAAACATGTAGCTTCACTTCCACCAAGAAATGTGTTTTCTCCCACTTTTCTTGAAACACAAGACCCTGTTAAGTCTTTCATTTTCTGATCTTTGTAGAGATGTGGCTATACAATTGTTTCACCATTCTATTAATTCTGAAAAGAGAAACAACAGAGCAAGCACCAGGGTGACAAGAATACAATAAGGAGTGGTAGGAGGTGTCGGCTCCATCCAGGGATTGGGAAGACGTGCCCATCTTGGCACCAGCGGATCTTCCCTAAGTAGGAATGTGGGTTCATAGTTTCTAGATAGCCAAAATTTTTAAAGGGATTTTAATACAAAATCTCCAGATTTTTAAACGTTGGAAACTATTTATTTATTATTACACACGCTAATGGCCAAAACAGCGTGAGGATGAACAAGCATGTCTGAGAGCACATTTAATCAACAGGCTGCTATTTACAACCTTCACTACACACTGCACTTTCTCAAATTGTGGTAAAAATACATAACATAAAATTGACCATTTACTATGATCTGAATATTGGCATCCTCCCAAAATTCATATATTGAAACCTACTCACCAATGTGATGATGTTAGGAAGCGGGGATTTGGGGAGGTGATTAGGTCATGAGGGCTCCACCGTCAAGAATGGGATTTGTTTCTTTATACGAGAAACCCCAGACCATTGCCTTTCCCCTTCCCACCAAGTGAGGACACAGTGAGAAGGCACCATCGAAGAACCTGGAAATAGTCCCTCATCACACACTGAATCTGCTGGCATCTTAATCTTGTACTTCCCAGCCTCCAGAACTGTGAGAAATGAATTTCTGTTATTTCTAAGCCACCCAGTTTATGGTATTTTGTTCGAGCACCCTGTGCAGACTCAGACACCATTTTTACCACTTTTCAGTGTACACTTCAGTGGCATTAAGCACATTTGCAATGCTGTGCAACCATCACCACTGTCCATTTCCAGAATTTTCACATCATCCCAAGCAGAAACTCTGTACTCATTAATTGGTTGTATACTTTTGTAATAAACTTTATTTTTAAAAAAAGGCAGCTTTGAAAGGAAAATGGTCCCGAAAGTTATCGGGTTTTTTTTTTTGTTTTTTGTTTTTTTTTGAGACAGAGTCTCGTTCTGTCACTCAGGCTGGAGTGCAGTGGCACGATCTCAGCTCACTGCAACCTCTGCCTTACGGGCTCAAGCGATTTCTCCTGCCTCAGCCTCCCAAGTAGCTGGGACTACAGGTGCCCACCACCACACCCAGCTAATTTTTGTATTTTTAGTAGAGGCGGGGTTTCACCATGTTAGCCAGAATGGTCTCGATCTCTTGACCTCGTGATCCACCCACCTCGGCCTCCCAAAGTGCTAGAATTACAGGCATGAACCACCGTGCCCAGCCAAGTTATCATATTTTTTGTAAAAATAATAAAAAACATCTTTAGACCAGTATTAGACCAAGTGACCACCTTCTTCTGAAAGCCGTTTAGGAGCAAATCCTCCACCAGACATAGAAGTCTCTCCAGAAATCCTTTATCTTAACTCAGCTCCAAACAGCTTACTACTACATCCATCATTCCATGTGATACAACCCTGTACCTCATGATGAGCTTGAAAATGCTTGCTCTGTGCTCAGCAAACTCCCCGATATTCTCCATCTCTGCTTCCACGCTCCCTCCACAATTTTGCCTCAGTAAGACCCAAGCACTGTCTGAGAACATCATTTCCCCTGCCTGCCTCTTAAGTGAAGACTGCTTTTTCTCATCTCAGCTTTGGTAGTTGGGTCACTGTTTACCTGCTTTCAGACATTAAACCTGGTTCCTTTTGTCTCTTTTGAGACTCATACCATTCAGCTGAATCACTCTCCTCCTCCTTATTACTGTCATCAGCTGTCACCTCTCTTCATTCATTTGAGATTTCAGCACCTGGTTGGCAATCTTCCAGTCCATCTTACCTCCTGTCATCATTTTAGGCAATGTTAATGTATCTTGAATGACCCAGCCAAAACACTACACTGTTAGTTCATGGAACTCTCCACCTCAGCAGCCTATACAATCACAAATGAGACATCCACTTCTGAAACAAAACTATGTTGTTTTCAGTGAATTCACCAAGCACACCACTCTTCCACCATCTTCCATCTCACTAAGACTTCCAGTGCACAACTCATTGCTCTCTCTCTGTCCATCAGCCCCACTTGCCTTACATGTCTATTGATTTAGGTACTTAGAGTCCCTTGGTATAACTCCTTTGCAAACACTACACTAATTACCTTGCTTCTTTCCCCTCTGTCAAACACACCAAACTCCAACCCTAGATGAATGCAACCATCTGTCTTCTCTGTTCTCACACTAAGCTGGAGAAAACACACGCCTGAACTGATTGATATCATTGAAAAATCAACATCTCCAACCTAAACATTGCCTGGCAACCTAGTTATGTATCTCTAGTAAACTCAGTCAGTCACATTCCTAAATGATTATTTTCTACTTCTCACTCTACTCAAATCTTTCTCTCCCTATCTCTTTAAGAATCCATCACTAAGCTCTGTGAATTCTACCTCCAAAATATATCCCCTAACCATTCACTTCCCTCCATTGCTTCCAAAACCACCATCATCTCTAGGCTGGGATACAGTCTTCCAAGGATTCTCCCTACCATATTATTGCCCTTTCCAAGAGTTCTCCACATGGTGACTAGAGCGATGTTTTTTAAATGTTCATCACAGTATGCCATTCACCTATTTAAAATTAATCCATGGATTCCCATTGTATTTAGAAAAAATCTACAATCCTTAATATAACCCAGTCCCCTGGATGGTCTGACTCCATTTTCATCTGTGCTACTTTTTTGCTTGCTCGCTTTATTCTAGCCACAGTGGTTTCATCTGTGCTACTTTTTCTGTTGCTGCTGTATTCTAGCCACAGTGGTTTCAGGTGCCAAGCTTTCCTTTCTCTTCTGCCGTGGCACATTCTCGTCCTTCTGCGAAGTGTATCGTCCCTTTCTCCCTATATTTCCCACCAATCTTCACCTAGACAACTTCTATGCATTCTGTAGACCTCATATTTAATGACCCAATCTTAGAGAAGTCTGCTCTGACCAACCCCATCTATAAGTTATGCCTCTCTTCTATTCCTTCTCAGGTGTCAATTTATTTTTCTTTTCTTTTCTTTTTTTTTTTTTTTTAGATGGAGTCACACTCTGTCGCCCAGGCTGGAGTGCAGTGGCACGATCTTGGTTCACTGCAACCTTCGCCTCCCAGGTTCAAGCGATTCTCCTGCCTTAGCCTCCTGAGTAGCTGGGACTACAGGCGTGTACCACCACGCCTGGCTAATTTTTTGTATTTTTTGTAGAGATGGGGTTTCACCATGTTAGCCAGGGTGGTCTCGATCTCCTGACCTCATGATCCACCTGTCTTGGCCTCCCAAAGTGCTGAGATTACAGGCATGAGCCACCATGCCCAGCCTAATTTATTTTTCTTTATAACACATAGCTACTCATTTTCATGCATATTCATTCAATTCCTTTTTTAAAATTTTTAACTTTTGTGGGTACATAGTAAGTGTATATATTTATGGGGCAATGAGATATTTTGATACAGGCATACATGCATAATAATCACATCAGGGTAAATAGGGTATCCATTTCCTCAAGCATTTATCCTTTGTGTTACAAACAATCCAGTTATACTCTTTTAGTTATTTTAAAATGTACAATAAATTATTGTTGACTATAGTCACTCTGTTGTGCTATCAAATACTAGATCTTATTCATTCTCTCTAAATCTATTTATGTACCCATTAACCATCCCCACTTCCAGCCCTGCCCACTGCCCTTCATAGCCTCTGGTAATCTTCATTCTACTCTCTATCTCCATTAGTTCAATTATTTTAATTTTTAGCTTTCACAAGTAAGTGAGAACGTATGAAATTTGTCTTTCTGTGCCTGGCTTATTTCACTTAACATAATGTCCTCCAGTTCCATCCATATTGGTTGCAAATGACAGGTCCTCATTCTTTTTATGACTGAATAGTACTCCATTGTGTATATATGTACCACATCTTTTTTTTTTTTTTTTTAAGACGGAGTGTCACTCTATCTCCCAGGCTGGAGTGCAGTGGCGCGATCTCCGCTCACTGCAAGCTCCACCGCCTCCCAGGTTCACGCCATTCTCCTGCCTCAGCCTCCCTAGAAGCTGGGACTACAGGCGCCCGCCACCAAGCCTGGCTAATTTTTTTGTATTTTTAGTAGAGACGGGGTTTCACCGTGTTCTCCAGAATGGTCTCGATCTCCTGACCTCGTGATCCGCCCGCCTCGGCCTCCTAAAGTGCTAGGATTACAGGTATGAGCCACCACGCCCGGCCTTTTTTTTTTTTTTTTTTTTTTTTTGAGATGGAGTCTCGCTCTGTCACCAGGCTGGAGTGCAGTGGCGCGATCTCAGCTCACTGCCACTTCCACCTCCTGGGTTCAAGCGATTCTCCTGCCTCAGCCTCCCAAGTAGCTGGAATTATGGACATGCACCACCACGCCCAGCTAATTTTTGCAGTTTTAGTAGAGAAGGGGTTTCATCATGTTGGCAAGGGTGGTCTCGATCTCTTGACCTCATGATCTGCCCGCCTCGGCCTCCCAAAGTGCTGGGATTACAGGCGTAAGCCACCGTGCCCAGCCTGGTTTTGTTTGTTTGTTTTTTAAGATGGAGTTTCACACTTGTTGCCCAGGCTGGAGTGCAATGGTGCGATGTCGTCTCACTGCAACCTCCGCCTCCCAGGTTCAAGCAATTCTCCTGCTTTCAGCCTCCTGAATAGCTGGGATTACAGGCACGTGCCACTACGCCCAGCTAATTTTTGTATTTTTAGTAGAGACAGAGTTTCACCATGTTGGTCAGGCTGGTCTCGAACTCTCGACCTCAGGTGATCTGCCCGCCTTGGCCTCCCAAAGTGCTGGGATTACAGGCGTGAGCCACCGTGCCAGGCCTGTACCACATCTTCTTTATCTATTCATTATTGATGGACACTTATGCTGCTTCCCAATCATGGCTATTGTGAACAGTGCTGCAATAAACATGGGAGTGCAGATATCTCTTTGATATACTGACTTCCTTTCCTGTGAGTATATACTTAGCAGTGGGATTGCTGGATTGTATGGTAAATTTACTTTTAGTTTTTGAAGAGCCTCCAAACTGTTCTCCATAGTAAGTGTACTAATTTACATTCCCATCAACAGTATAAAAGGGTTCCCTTTTCTCCACATCCTCACCAGCATTTGTAATTGCCTGTCTTTTGGATAAAAGCCATTTTAATTGAGATGAGATGATATCTCATTGCAGTTTAGATTTACATTTCTCCAATGATCAGTGATGTTGAGCACCTTTTCATATACCTATGTGCCATTTGTATGTCTTCTTTTGAGACATGTCTATTGAGATCTTTTGCCTATTTTTTAATTGGATTATTAGACTTTTTTCCTATTGAGTTGTTTGAGCTACTTATATATTCTGGCTATTAATCCCTTGTCAGATGGGTAGTTTGTAAACACTTACTCTCATTCTGTAGGTTGTCTTCATTTTGTCAATTGTTTCCTTTGCTATACAGAAGCTTTTTAACTTGATGTGATCCCATTTGTTCATTTTTGTTTTGGTTGCCTATACTTGTGGGGTAGTACTCAAGAAATCTTTGCCTAGAGCAATGTCCTGGAAAATTTCCCAAATGTTTTCTTTCAGTAGTTCATAGTTTGAGGTCTTAGATTTAAGCCTTTAACCTATTTTTATTTGACTTTTCTTCATAGTGAAAGAGAGGAATCTAGTTTCATTCTTCTGCATATGGATATCCAGTTTTCCTAGCACCACTTATTGAAGAGACTGTCCTTTCCCTAATATATGTTCTTGGTATCTTTGTTGAAAATGAGTTCACTGTAGATGCATGGATTTATTTCTGAGTTCATTATTCCGTTCTATTGATCTATGTGTCTGTTTTTATGCCAATACTATGCTGTTTTGGTTACTATAACTCTGTAGTATAATTTGAAATTAGGTAATATGACTCCTCCAGTTTTGTCCTTTTTACTTGGAATGGCCTTGGTTATTCTAAGTTTTTTGTGGTTCCATATAAACTTAAGGGTTATTTTTTCTCTTTCTGTGAAGAATGTTATTGGTATTTTTATGAGGATTGCATTGAAGCTGTAGATTGCTTTGGGTGGTATGGACATTTTAACAATGTTGATTCTTCCAATTCATGAACATAGAATATCTTTCCATTTTTTTGTGTCTTCTTCAATTTCTTTCATCAAGTTTTATAGTTTTTATTGTACAGATCTTTCACTTCTTTCATTAATTCCTAGGTATTTAATTTTATTTGTAACTATTCCAAATGGGATTACTTTCTTGATTTCATTTTCAAATTGTTTGCTGTTGGCATATAGAAACGCACTAAATTTTTTATTTTGATTTTGTATCTTGCAGCTTTACTGAATTTATCAGTTGTAATAGTTTTTTGGTGGAGTCTTTAGGCTTTTTGAAATATAAGATTATATTATCTGCAAACAAGGATAATTTAACTTCCTCCTTTCCAATTAAGATGCCCTCTATTTCTTTCTCTTCTCTGATTGCTTTAGCTAGGACTTCCAGTACTCTGTTGAATAACAGTGGTGAAAATGGGCATCCTTGTGTTCCAGATCTTAGAGAAAAGGCTTTCAGGCCAGGCACGGTGACTCACGCCTGTAATCCCAGCACTTTGGGAGGCCAAAGCAGGCAGATCATGAGGTCAAGAGTTCGAGACCAGCCTGGCCAATATGGGGAAACCCCATCTCTACTAAAAAATACAAAAATTAGCCGAGTGTGGTGGCACATGCCTGTAGTCCCAGCTACTCAGGAGGCTGAGGCAGGAGAATTGTCTGAACCTGGGAGGCGGAGGTTGCAGTGAGCTGAGATCATGCCACTGCACTCCAGTCTGGGTGACAGAGTAAGACTCTGTCTCAAAAAAAAAAGAAAAGAAAAAAAAAAAGGCTTTCAGTTTTTCCCCATTCAGTATGATACTAGCTGTGGGTCTGTCATACATGGCTTTCATTATGTTGAGGTATGTTCTTTCTATACCCAGTTTTTTTAGGGTTTTCTTTTATCACAAAAAGATGTTGAATTTTATCAAATGTTTTTCAGCATCAATTGAAATGATCATTATGTTTTTTGTCCTTCATTCTGCTGATATAATGTATCACATTGATTTATTTGAATATGTTGAAACATTCTTGTGTCCCCGGAATAAATCCCATTTGGTCATGATGAATGATTGTTTTAACATGTTGTTGAATTCGGTTTGCTAGTATTTTGTTGAGGATTTTTGCATCAGTGTTCATCAGGGATCCTGGCCTCTAGTTTTCTTTTATTTGATGTGTCTGTCTGGTTTTGGTATTAGGGTAATACTGGCTTCATAGAATGAGTTTTGAAGTACTTCGTCTGTTCTTTGGAATAGTTTGGGTAGAATTGGCATTCGTTCTTCTTTAAATGTTTTGTAAAATTCACCAGTGAAGCCATCAGGTCCCAGGCTTTTCTTTGCTGGGAGGCTGTTTTTTTTTTTTTTTTTTTTTTTTTTTGAGAGAGAGTCTCGCTCTGTCACCCAGGCTGGCGTGCAGTGGCACGATCTCGGCTCACTGCAACCTCTGCCTTCAGGGTTCAAGCAATTCTCCTGCCTCAGTTTCCTGAGTAGCTGGAATTATAGCTAATTTTTTGTATTTTTGTTAGAGAGAGTGTCACCATGCTGGCCAGTGTGGTCTCGAACTCCTGACCTCAAGTAATCTGCCTGCCTCGGCCTCCCAAAGTGCTGGGATTACAGGTGTGAGCCACTGTACCTGGGAGATTTTTATTACAGCTTCAAACTCATTACTTGCTATTTATCTGTTTAGGTTTTGGATTTCTTCATGGTTCAATCTTGGTAGGGTGTATGTCGTTAGGAATTTATCCATTTCTTCTAGATTTTCCAATTTATTGGCATATAGTTGTTACAGTAGCCTCTAATGATCATTTGAATTTCTGCAGTATTCATTGTAATGTCTTTTCAGCTCTGATTTTAATTATTTTAATTACTTATCTGATTTAATTATTTATTTTTTCCTTAGTTTGGCTAAATGTCAATTGTATTTATCTTTTCAAATAATTTAAAGTTTTATTGATCTTTTGTATTGTTTGTTCTGTTTCAGGTTCATAGATTTCTGCTCTAATTGTTATTATTTCTTTTTTTCTACTAATCTTGGGTTTGGTTTTCTCTTGCTTTTCTAGTTCTTTAAGATGTATTGTTAGGTTGTTTATTTGAAGTTTTTGATGTAGGCCCTTATTGCTATAAACTTTCTTCTTAGTACTGCTTTTGCTCTATCCCAAAGATTTTTATATGCTATATTTTCATTATCATTTGTAAATTTCCTTTTTAATTTTTTCATTGACCCATTGGTCATTCAGGAGCATATTGTTTAATTTCCATGCATATGTATAGCTTCCAAAATTCCTCTTGTTATTGATTTCCAGTTTTATTCCATTGTGATCAGAGAAGAACCTTGATATAATTTCATTTTTTTGAATTTTTAAAGACTTGGTCTATCCTTGAGAATGATCTATGTGCTGAGGAGAAAAATGTGTATTCTATAGCCTTTGAAAGAAATGTTTTGTAAATGTCTGTTAAGTCCATTTGATCTGTAGTGCAGATTAAGTCCATTGTTTCTTTGTTAATTTTTTGTCTGGATGATCTTTCCAGTGCTGAAAGTATGGTATTGAAGTTTTCAGCTATTATTGCATTGGAGTCTCTCTCTCTTTTTAGCTCTAATAATATTTGCTTTGTATATTTGGGTGCTCCAGTGTTGGGTGTATATATATTTATAATTGTTAGAGTCTCTTGTTGAATTGACCCCTTTATCATTATATAATTCTTTGTGTCTTTTATATAGTTTTTTCTTGGAATCTATTGTATCTGATATAATTGTAGCTACCTCTGCTCTGCTCTTTTTTTGGTTTCCATTGGCATAGAATATATTTTTCCATCTTTTTATTTTCAGTCTATGTGTCTTTATAGGTGAAGCTTGTTCCTTGTTGGCAACAGATTGTTGGGTGGTGACTTTTGTCCATTTAGATACTCTATGTCTTTTGATTGGAGAGTTAAGTCCATTTACATTCAATGTTATTACTGATAAGTATAAACTTACTCCTGCCACTCTGTTGTTTTCTGGTTGTTTTGTTGTCTTCTCTTCTCCTTCCTTCCCTTCCTTCCTTCCTTCCTTCCTTCCTTCTTTCTTTCTTTCCTTCCTTCCTTCTTTCTTTCTTTCCTTCCTTCCTTCCTTCCTTCCTTCCTTCCTTCCTTCCTTTCTTCCTTCCTTCCTTCTTTCTTTCTTTCCTTCCTTCCTTCTTTCTTTCTTTCCTTCCTTCCTTCCTTCCTTCCTTCCTTCCTTCCTTCCTTCCTTTCTTCCTTCCTGTTTTTCTTTTAGTGAAGGTGATTTTCTGGTGGCATGTTTTAATTTCTTGCTTTTTACTTTTTGTATATCTGTACATTTTTTGATTTGAGGTTACCATAATGCCTGCAAATAATATCTTACAATGCATTATTTTAAATTAATGACAACTTAATACTGATTGCATAAACAAAGAAAAAATTAATTTAAAACTCTATACCTTACCTTCATCCCCCTGCTTTTTTTAACTTCTTGTTTCTATTTATAACTTATAATATCTGTGTCTTGAAAAGTTGTAGTTATTATTTTTGATAGGTTCATCTTTTAGTCATTCTACTCAACCTATGAGTAGTTTACATACCACAATTACAGTGTTACAATATTCTGTGTGTTTCTGTGTACTTACTTCAGGTGATTTCTTACAGTTCATTAACATCCTTCTATTTCAAACTGAAGAACTCCCTTTAGCATTTCTTGTAGGAAAGGTTTGGTGTTGATGAAATCCCTCAGATTTTGCTTTTCAGGGAAAGTCCTTATTTCTCCTTCATGTTTGAAGGATATTTTCATTGGATATACTATTCTAGGTTAAAAGTTTTTTTTTCCTTCAGCACTTTAAATATGTCATGCCACTGTCTCTTGGCCTATTAGATTTCCTCTGAAAAGTCTGTTGCCAGATATTTTGGAGCTCCTTTGTATGTCATCTTTCTTTTCTCTTGCTGCTTCTTTATCCCTGACCTTTGAGAGTTTGATTATTAAATGTCTCAAGGTAGCCTTATTTAGATTAAATCTCCTTGGTGTTCTATAACCGTCTTGTACTTGAATATTGATATATTTCTCTAAGCTTGGGAAGTTCTCTTTTATCCCTTTGAGTAAATTTTCCCTACTCTGATTTCTCTCTCTACCTCTTCTTTAAGGCCAATAACGCTTAGATTTGCCCTTCTGAGGTTACTTTTTAGATCTTGTAGGTATGCTTCATCCTTTTTTATTTTTTCTGTTGTGTCCTCTGATTGTGTATTTTCAAATAGTCTGTCTTCAAGCTCACTAATTCTTTCTTCTGCCTCATCAATTCTGCTGCTAAGAGACTCTGATGCATTCTTCAGTATGTTAATTGCATTTTTCAGCTGTAGAGTTACTGCTTGATTCTTTTTAATTACTCCAATCTCTTTGTGAAATTTATCTGATAGAATTCTGAATTCCTTCTCTGTATAATGTTGAATTTCAATGAGCTTTCTCAAAACAGCTATTTTGAATTATCAGTCTTAAAGGTTACATATCCCTTGTCTCTCTGGAATTGGTCACTGGTACCTTATTTAGTTCTTTTTGTGAGGTCATGTTTTCCTGGATGGCTTTGTGGCTTGTGAATGTTCATGGGTGTTTGGGCATTGAAGAGTTAGGTATTTATTGTAGTCTTTGCACCCTGGGCTTGTTTGTAGCTGTCCTTCTTGAGTAGGCTTTCCAAGTATTCAAAGGGACTTGGGTGTTGTGATCTAAGTCTTTGGTCACTGCAGCCATATCTGAATTACAGGGTACCCCAAGCTCAGTAACGCTGCAGCTCTTGCAGACTCATAAAGATATCACCTTGGTAATGTTGGGTGAGATCTGGGAGAATTTCCTGAATTACCAGGCAGATACTATTGTTCTCTGCCTTTACTTTCCTTCAGCCAAATGGTCTCTCTCTCTCTCTCTCTCTCTCTCTCTCTCTCTGTGTGTGTGTGTGTGTGTGTGTGTGTGTGTGTGTGTGTGTGTGCTGAGCTGCCTGGAGCTCGGGGAGGGGTGGGCACAAACATCCCTATGGCCACCACCACTGGAACTGTGCTGGGTCAAACCTAAAGCCAGCACAGCACTGGTTCTCACCCAAGACCTGCAGGGACCACTGCCTAGCTACCATTTATGTTCACTCAAGGCCCAAGGGCTCTACAGTGAATCTAGCCAGGCTTGTGTCCTTCCCTTCAGGGCTGCAAGTTCCCTTGGCCCTGGACAGGTCCAGAGACGCCATCCAGGATCCAGGTCCCGAAGCTGGGAAACTCAGGAGTCGACCTGGGGCTCTATTCTACTGCAGCTGGCATCCAAGCCACAAGAGAGAGTCCTTCCCGGTCTTCCCTCCCCTTTCCTCAAGCAGAGGAGTCTCCGTATGGCCACCGCCACACCCAGGCCCACTGTGAGGTATTATCTACTGCTAATATTCACTCAAGGCCCAAGTGCTCTTCCGTCAGCTTGTGGTGAACGCTGCCAAGCCTGGGTCTCCCCCTTCAGGGCAGTGGGCACCCCTCTGGCCCAGAAATGCTATTCAGGAGGCAAGGCCTCGAATCAAGGACCCCAGAAACCTGCTTGGTGTTTTCCTCTACTGTGGTTGAGCCGATACCCAAGCTGCAAGACTAAGTCCCCGTTACTATTCGCTCTCCTTTCCTCAAGCAGAAGGAGTATCTTTCCACAGCCACCATAGCTGAGAATGTGCGGGGTCGTAACTGAAGCCAGCATAGCTCTGAGTCTCACCCAAGGCCTGCGACAAGTACTGCTTGGCTACCACTGCTGATTATTCAGGGCCCAAGGCTCCTTAGGCAGCAGGAGATGAATTCTGCCAGGACTGGGTGCTTTCCTACAAGACACCAGGTTCCTTTCTGGCACAGGGTGTCTCTAGAAATGTCATCTGGGAGCTAGGTCCTGGAATGGGGACCTCGGGATTTTGCCTGATGTCCTATTCTACTGTCGCTGAGCTGGTATCCAAGTTGCAAAACAAAGTGCACTTTATTGTCCCCTCTCCTCTCCTCAAGCAGAAGAAAGGGGTCTCGCCAGGCACTGCAAGCTGTGCTGCCTAGGGTCGGGGGAGTGGTGACACAAGCACTCCCTTGACCATCCCAGCTGGTGTCTCACTAAGTTGCATGCCCCCCAAGTCCACTGGCTCAGAGCCCAGCACAGCAACAGGACTTGCCTGGGAATAGCATCCTTGTGGCCTAGACTCCCTTTCAAGTTGATTTAGGATCTGAGTCCTTTAGCCCACAGAGGCAGGGCTTGTGAGAACTCAGGTTACAACCACTGGGACGGACGATTCACTTCTGGCCAGGGCTCCCCTAGATGTTCCCTCAGTGGACACTGGCTGAGTTTTGCCCATGTTCTTTTCCACTGTGACAGGACAGCACTGAGTTCCAATGCAGAGTCCCATAAAATCATTGTGCTCTCCTGCCCTCAAGTGCACTGATTCTCTGTGTGTGTGTGTGTGTATATGTGTGTGTGTGTGTGTGTGTGTGCTGAGCCGCCTGTGCCATGTGGCCACTGCTGGGGAATGGGGGAGTGGTGGTCTTGGCAATTCAGGACTGTCTTTTTTTTTTTTTTTTTGGAGACAGAGTCTCGCTCTGTCACCCAGGGTGGAGTGCAGTGGTGCAGTGGCATGATCTCCGCTCACTGCAACCTCCGCCTCCCGGGTTTAAGTGATTCTCCTGCCTCAGCCTCCTGAGTACCTAGGATTACAGGCGCCTGCCACCACGCCCAGCTAATTTTTTTACTTTTAGTAGATACGGGGTTTCACCATGTTGGCCAGGCTGGTTACGGACTCCTGACTTCAAGTGATCTGCCTGCCTCAGCCTCCAAAAGTACTAGGATTACAGGTGTGAGCAAAGTGCCAAAGTGCTGGGATTGTAGGTGTGAGCCACTGCGCCCCACCAGGACTGTCTTTTCTAACTTCTTTAGTGCCTCTTTCCTTGATATGATGTTAAAACCAGGTACTGTGATCCCTCTCTGACTTTTGGTTCTTTCAAAAGTGCTTTTTTGTGTGGATAGTTGTTCAATTTGGTGTTCCTGCAGGGAGTGTGGGGGAAGGGCATTGCTGGAGGCTTCTATTTGGCCATCTTGCTCCACCTCCCTCTATTCAATTTCTGACTCTCATTAGACAATTCCTTGAAAGCAGGAAGCATGCTTAATTTGGTTTCCACCATACACCAGCTCCTAACACAGTATTTTCTGTATAATAAGTGCCCCAGAAATACTTGTTAAATTAATGCTAAGTGAAAGTTTCATTTCTGATCTAGTGGGGGAGAAGGGAGAAAGTATAGAAAAAAGGGAAAGATGGGAGAGGTATTTTATGACTATTTTGGTATGATTATTGGTACCCCTTTTTGTTTTTACCAAAAGAAAAAACAAAAGCTGGGTGCAGTGGCTCACATCTGTAATCCCAGCACTTTGGGAGGCCGAGGTGGGCAGATCATTTGAAGTCAGGAGTTCAAGACCAGCCTGTGCAACACAGTGAAACCCCATCTCTACTAACAATACAAAAATTATCTGAGCGTGGTGGTGTGTGCCTGTAATCCCAGCTACTCGGGAGGTTGAGGCAAGAGAATCACTTGAACCTGGGAGGTGGAGGTTGCAGGGAGCCAAGATCCAGCCACTGCACTCCAGTCTGGGCAACAGAGTAAGACTCCATCTCAAAAAAAAAAACACCAAAGCCACAGCCTACTTTAAGTCCTCCTAAAACAATCACACTGTATTTGCGCTAGAAGAGACCTTACTACAATTACCTCATATTGCAAAAGAAAAGAATCATATTTTATGACTTATTTTAAACAAAGGGTGATATCCTTGCTGATGATTAAAAGCAGGAGGTCAGCAAGCTATTCTTTGCAAGCTAAATGTGGTCTACCACCTATTTTTGAAAATAAAATTTATTGGAACAGAGCCATGCTCATTCATTTATGTATTGTCTATGGCTGCTTGTACATTTTGACAGCAAAGCTGAGTAGTTGTGATAGAGAATATAGCCTGCAAGCTTAAAATATTTACTATCTAGCCCTTTACAGAAAACATTTGCTGACTCCTGCTTTAAAGTATTGGACAGTAAATTTCCTTTAAATATCTTTGTGTTTTCTGATTTGTTTTTATCTTTTTGCTGAGGCATGCATAAAGGCATAAACACCACTGATCTTTAGTATACTGTTTGATAAATTATTATGTATAAAAACCCCCTTGCATGCATTACTCAGGTAAATATAGACTATTTCAAATATTCTAGAAGTTTGTCTCATGGCCATCCTACATAACCCTTCATCAATAGGTAACCACTACTCTAACTGCTATGACTAACAATTAAATTTGTCTGTTCTTGAACTTCATATAAATGGAATAATACAACACATACTCTTTTTTGTGCTAGCTTCTTTTACCCAATATAATATCTGTTATTTTATTTCTGTGTAGCATTCCGCTGTATGAAAATACCACAAGATATTTATCCATTATTACCTTAATGGATATTTGGATTATTTCTGTGTTTGGGACATGAACATTTTTTGTTTTTTTTTTGAAACAGGGTCTCATTCTGTCACCAAGACTGGAGGGCAGTGGCGCAATCATGGCTCACTGCAGCCTCAGCTGCCTGGGCTGAAGTGATTGTCCCACCTCAGCCTCCAGAATAGCTGAGACCACAGGTGCCCAACACCATGCCAGGTGAATTTTTTTTTTTTTTTCTTTGAGACGTAGTCTCACTCTGTCGCCCAGGCTGGAGTGTAGTAGTGCGATCTTGGCTCACTGCAACCTCCGCCCCAGTGAGTTCAAGTGATTCTCCTGCCTCAGGCTCCCAAGAATCTGGGATTACAGGCGCTCGCTACCACGCCCAGCTAATTTTTGTATTTTTAGTAGAGACAAGGTTTCACCATGTTGGCCAGGCTGGTCTCAAACTCCTGACCCCAGGTGATCCACCCGCCTCGGACTCCCAAAGTGCTGGGATTACAGGCGTAAGCCACTGCACCCAGCCAGGCTAATTTTTTAATTGTGTGTAGAGATGAGGTCTCACTATATTGCTTAGGCTGGTCTCAAACTCCTGGGCTCAAGTGATTCTTCCACCTCAACCTCCCAAAGTGCTAGGATTATAGGCATAAGCCACTGTGCCTGGCCAACATTCTTGTATGTGCCTTTTGGTGGATCTATACACTTATTTCTTTTCAGTATATATCTAGGGGTAAGGTTGCTGGACATATTAGCTTAGTAAGTAGCCACAGCTTTCCATAGCAGTTGTATAAATGTACATGACCACCAAATTTGTGAGAATTTCAAATATTCCACATCTGTGCCAACACTTGCTTTTGTTACTCTTTCAATTTTAGCTATTCTTGTGGGTCTACAAGTGGCATATTGATGTGGTTTTATTTTGTATTTCCCTAATACATACATTTTCATATGGTTAATGGCAATTTGTATAGCCTCTTTTTTGAGGTGCCTGTTCAAGTCTTTGCCTCATTTCTTTTAACAGGAAAAATACAAATACTTCATCAGATATATGTATTATGAATATCTTCTGCCAGTATTTGATTTAATGCTTAGTATTTTTTTTTTTTTTTTTTTTTTGAGACAGAGTCTCAGTCTGTTGCTCAGGCTAGAGTGCAGTGGCACGACTTTGCTCACTGCAGTCTGTTGCTCAGGCTAGAGTGCAGTGGCACGATCTTTACTCACTGCAACCTGTGCCTCCCGGGTTCAAGCGATTCTTGTGTCTCAGCCTTCCAAGTAGCTGGGATTACAGGCATGCACCACCACACCTGACTAATTTTTCTATTTTTTTAGTAGAGATGCAGTTTTGCCATGTTGGCCAGGCTGGTCTTAAACTCCCGACCTCTAGTGATCCACCCACCTTGGCCTCCCAAAGTGCTCAGATTACAGGTGTGAGCCACTGCCCCTGGCCAATGCTTAGTATTTTTGTGTGCCCTATGTAAGAAATCTTTGCCTACTTCAAGATTCATAAAGATATCCTCTTACGTTTTCTCTGCACATTTAGGTTTGTAACATACGATACATTATTTTCTATATATGGCTTGAAATAGAGGTCAAGGTTCATTTTGTTTCTCCATGTGAACGTGAACATACAATCGCCCCTGCACCATTTACTAGTGGAAAAAATAAACCCACTCTCCTTTGCCACAAAATTGCAGTGGTGTCTTGGTTATAAATCAAGTAACTCTCTAAGTGTGAGTCTATTTCTGACTGTCTTTTCTGTTCACTTGGTCTATAATTTGTCTAATCTTATATCAATACCACTCTGTGTTAATTACTATAGCTCTTGAACTCTGGTAGTATATAAATTCTCCATCATTGTTTTTCCTCTTCAGGATTCTTTCGACTATTTTAGGTCCTCTGCATTTCTATTTAATTTTATCATCAGCTTGGTTATTTCTACAAAACAAAACAAAAAACCTAGAATTTTGTTTGGGACTGCATTGAATCTATACATGAGTCTCAGAGGCATACACATGTTTACAAAATTGAGTTTCCCAACCTAAAAACACAGTATACCTCCTAATTCAGGTGTTTTGTTTTGTTTTGTTTTTTGAGACAGAGTCTCTCATTCTGTCACCCAGGCTGGAGTACAGTGGCGTGATCTCAGCTCATTGCAACCTCTGCCTCCCGGATTCAAGCAATTCTCCTGCCTCAGTTTCCTGAGTAGCTGGGATTACAGGTGCCCACCACCAGACCCGGCTAATTTTTATATTTTTAGTAGAGATGGGGTTTTGCCATGTTTGCCAGACTGGTCTCAAACTCCTGACCTCAGGTGATCCACCCACCTTGGCCTCCCAAAGTGCCAGGACTACAGGTGTGAGCCACCGTGCCTGGCCTAATTTAGGTTTTTGTTTGTTTGTTTGTTTGTTTGTTTGTTTTTTGAGATGGAGTCTCGCTCTGTCGCCCAGGCTGGAATGCAATGGCGCAGTCTCTGCTCACTGCAACCTCCACCGCCCAGGTTCAAGTGATTCTCCTGCCTCAGCCTCCTGAGTAGCTGGGATTACAGGCGCCTGCCACCAACCCCGCCCAGGTAATTTTTGTATTTTCAGTAGAGACAGGGTTTCACCAGGTTGGCCAGGCTGGTCTTGAACTCCTGACCTCAGGTGATCCACGCGCCTCAGCCTTCCAAAGTGCTGGGATTATAAACGTGAACATGGTGCCTGGCTAATTTAGGTATTTTTAACGTCTCAGAAAAGTTCTGTAGTTTTCAGGACAAAGGCTTTTTACTTCTTTTATTAGATATATTCATATGTATTTTATGATTTTTGGTTCTATTATAAATTTTTTTTTGTACAGTTTGATTTGTTGTTAGTACTTGGACATACAATTGATTTTGCATCCTTAATATGTTGAACTCACTTATTAATGTTAATAGTTTATAGATGGCCGGGCGCAGTGGCTCAAGCCTGTAATCCCAGCACTTTGGGAGGCCGAGACGGGCGGATCACGAGGTCAGGAGATCGAGAGCATCCTGGCTAACACTGTGAAACTCCGTCTCTACTAAAAAAAAAAAATACAAAAAACTAGCTGGGTGAGGTGGCGGGCGCCTGTAGTCCCAGCTACATGGGAGGCTGAGGCAGGAGAATGGTGTAAACCTGGGAGGCGGAGCTTGCAGTGAGCTGAGATCCGGCCACTGCACTCCAGCCTGGGCGACAGAGTGAGACTTTGTCTCAAAAAAAAAAAATAGTTTATAGATTTTTGGATTTTCTATACAAAAGCAATGTTATTTCTTTTTTCTAATCTTTATATATTTTATTCCTTTCTTCACCCTCTTATATTGGGTAGGGCCTCTAGTACCATAACTGAATAAAAGTGGTGAAAGTGGACAGTGTTGCATTATTTCCCACTTCAACCAAAAAGTATTCAAAATCCCACTATATGTATAATTGTAGGATTATGAGATTGAGAAAGTTCCCTTCTGCCCCTAGTTTGCTGAAAGTTTTTATCCTAAGTGGATGTGAATTTTATCAAATGCTTTCTATGAAGCTATCAAAACGATATGATTTTTCTCCCTTATTCTGTTAATGTGGTATGTTATACCGATTATTTTTAAGTACAATCTAATCTTGCATTCCTGGAGTAAACCCTACTGGGTCATGTATTTTATATATATATATTTATATACTGCTGTTGTTGTTTATTTTATTTTATTTTATTTTACTTTATTTTAGACAGAGTCTTACTCTGTCACCCAGGCTGGAGTGTAGCGGTACAATCTCAGGTCACTGCAACCTTCACCTCCCAGGTTCAAGCAATTCTCCTGCCTCAGTCTCCTGAGTAGCTGGGATGACAAGCGCCCGCCACCACGCCTAGCTAATTTTGTATTTTTAGTACAGACTAGGCTTCACCATGTTGGCCAGGCTGGTCTCTAACTCCTGACCTCAAATGATCTGCCCGCCTCGGTCTTCCAAAGTGCTGGGATTACAGGTGTGAGCCGCCGCGTCCGGCCATACCTTTATATATTATTGGATTTGATGTATTAATATTTTGTTGAAAATTTTTGCCTCTATGTTCATGAGGAATTTTGGAGTGTAATTTTCTCTTCTTATAATTTCCTCATCAGATTTTGGTATCAAAGTTCTGTGGCATCATAAAATAAATTGTAAAGTATCTTCTCTTTCTCTGGTTTTTGAAATTTTTCTTGTAAAATTGGTGTCGTTTTTTCCCTTAAATTTGTGGAAAATTCACAAGGAAAGTCATCTGAGCCTTGTGTTTCCTTGGGGAGAGGGTTTTTACATTCTAGATTTAATTACTTTAACAGATATAGAATCATTCAGATTTTCTTCCTTTTTGTATTAATTTTTGTAAGTTTTGTTTTGCAAGGAATTTTCCCATTTTCTTCAAGTTGTTAATTGATTGGCATACAGCTATTTATTGTATTTTTTTCATCTTCTTAATACCAGTATAATCTTTTTCCATTATGCACCTTTTTCCAGTATGCACGTTTTCCATTCATGATATCGGTAATTTGTGCTTTATTTTTTTTCTCTTGACCAGTCTTGCTAGGGGTAGTAATCACTTCCAAGAACAAATTTTTATTTTCAGTACATCTGCTTTCTATTTCACTGATGTCTGCACTTTTCTTTATAATCATTCTTCCTTATACTTTCCTTGGGTTTAACTTACTCTTCCTAGTTTCTTCAGTTGGAATCCAAGACATCTTTGATTTTATTTTCTAACACATGCATTTGAAGTTGTAAATTTTCCTGTGAAAGGCCGGGCATGGTGGCTCACGCCTGTCATCCTAGCACTTCAGGAGGCCAGGGTGGGCGGATCACCTGAGGTCAGGCGTTCGAGACCAGCCTGACCAATATGGAGAAACCCCATCTCTACTAAAAATAACAAAATTAGCCGGACATGGTGGCGCATGCCTGTAATCCTAGCTACTCAGGAGGCTGAGGAAGGAGAATCGCTTAAACCCAGGAGGCAGAGGTTGTGGTGAGCCGAGATCACACCATTGCACTCCAGTCTAGACAAGAGGGAAACTTCGTCTCAAAAAAAAAAAAATGTCCTGTGAGTGCATCCATTTTGATAGGTCGTATTGTCATTTTCAATATGTTCAAAATAATAGTTTCTAATGTGATTTCTTGTTTCAAGTGTTGGTTATCTAAAAGTACATTGCTGAGCCAGGCACGGTGGCTCACACCTGTAATCCCAGCACTTTGGCAGGCCAAGACGGGCAGATCACGAGGTCAGGAGATCAAGACCATCCTGGCTAATATGGTGAAACCCGATCTCTACTATAAATACTAAAAATTAGCCAGGTGTGGTGGCGGGTGCCTGTAGTCCCAGCTACTCGGGAGGCTGAGGCAGGAGAATCACTTGAACCCAGGAGGCGGAGGTTGCAGTGAGCAGAGATTGCGCCACTGTACTACAGCCTGAGCAACAGAGTGAGATTCTGTCTCAAAAAACAAAAAACAAAAACAAAACAAAACAAAACAAAGAAACATTGCTGGTGTGGTGTGGTGGCTCACACCTGTAATTCCAGCACTTTGGGAGGCCAAAGCAGGTGGATCACTTGAGCCCAGGGGTTCAAGACCAGCCTGGGCAACATGGGCAACTCTATCTTTACAAAAAAAAAAAAAATACAAAAAATGATTTGGGCGTGGTGGTGTGTGCCTATAGTCCCAGCTACTTGGGAGGCTGAGAGGTAGGAGGATTGCTTGAGCCTGGGAGGTTGCAGCTTTAGTGAGCTCTATTCATGCTACTGCACTCCAGCCTGGGTGACAGGGTGAAATTCTGTCTCAAAAAAAAAAAAAGTATGTTGCTGGCTGGGAGTGGTAGCATGCTCCTATAGTATCACCTACTTGGGAGGCTGAGGCAGGAAGACTGCTTGAGCCCAGGAGTTCAAGGCTGCAATGAGCTATGATTGCACCTGTGAATAGCCACTGCACTCCAGCCTGAGTAACACAGTGATGCTCCATCTCTCAACTTAAATAAACAAAAAAAAATGTAAAGTTTGTGCCTTACTTTTCAAACATTTTGAGATATTCTGATTACTTTTTCATTGTTAATTTTCAGTTTAATCCCACTGTCAGTACAGATACACTCTGAAATACCAGTCTTTTGAAATTTACTGAAATTTGATTTAAGACATAAAATTTAATCTCTTTTGATAAAGATTTAAGGAGTGTGTATCTGCAGTGTTTGGTATATTGCTGTATCCAAGTTGATTAGGTCAAGTTCATTGACAGTGTTGTTCAAATCTTCTATATCTTTACTGGTGTTTTATTGTTTTGATCTATTAGTTACCATATCAATCCATTTGTGATGCTAAAATAAAATACCTTAGACTGGCTGATTTATAGACAACAGAAGTTTATTTCCACAGTTCTGGAAGCTGGGAAGTCCAATATCAAGGCACCAACAGATTCGATGTCTGACGAAGGCTCATCCTGCTTCATAGATAGTGCTTCTTGTTGCATCCTTGCATGGCAGAAGGGGAAGAAAGGGCAAACAGACTCTCTCAAACCCGTTCACAAGGACACTAATCACATTCATGTGGGCAGAACTTCCATGATCCAGCCAACTTCCAAAGGCTCCACTTCCCAATACCATCACAATGCAAATTAAGTTTCAACATATGGATTTTAGGGAGAAAAATTCAGACCACAACAGAGAGCAGTGTTACAGTACTCCATTTTAATTTGTAGTTGTTTATTTCTCTTTCTAGTTCTGTCATTTGTTCATTTGTTTACTATATTTTAAAGCTATGTTATTAGGTGCGCAAAAATTTTTTATTATCTTCCTCTTGAGCCATTTATTTAACTGTTTCTTTACCTCTAGAAATATTTCTTATCTTAAAGTCACTATAATTATAATATAGACATGTCAGCTTCCTTTTGGTGTTTGTATAGGATACACTTACCTATTTATTTTTATTTTTATTTATTTATTTTTTTTTGAGACGGAGTCTCGCTCTGTCGCCCAGGCTGGAGTGCAGTGGCCGGATCTCAGCTCACTGCAAGCTCCGCCTCCCGGGTTTACGCCTTTCTCCCACCTCAGCCTCCCGAATAGCTGGGACTACAGGCTCACGCCACCATACCTGGCTAATTTTTATATTTTTGTAGAGACAGGGTTTCATACTGTTGCTCAAGCTGGTCTCAAACTCCTAAGCTCAAGTGACTGCCCACCTCGGCCTTCCAAAATGCAAACTATTTATTTTTAACTAGTCTGTATTCTTATATCTAAAATGTGACTTGTAAACAGCATATAGTTGAGGCTTTCTAAAAGCCAATTTGGCAATCTTAGACTTTTAATAGGAGTGTTTAGTCCATTCATATTTAATGTAGTTACTGATTTGGTTTGCTTATAAGTCTGTAATCTTGCTATTTGCTTTTTATTTGTTCTGCCTATGCTTTGTTCCTTTATTCTGTCTTCTTTGCCTACTTCTAAATTAATCAAATATTTTTAATATTCTATTTTATCTCCTCTATTTTTAGTTACGTTTAAAAGAAGATTTTTTTTTTTTTTGAGATGAAGTCTCACTCTGTCACCCAGGCTGGAGTGCAATAGCGCAATCTTACCTCACTGCAACCTCCACCTCCCAGGTGGAAGTGATTCTCCTGCCTCAGCCTCCCAAGTAACTGGGATTACAGGTGCCTGCCACCATGCCTATCTAATTTTTGTATTTTTAGTAGAGACTGGGTTTCACCATGTTGGTCAGGCTGGTCTCGATCTCCTGACCTCAGGTGATCCACCCACCTCGGCCTCCCAAAATGCTGGGATTACAGACATGGGCCACCATGCCTGGCCTAAATTTTTTTTTTAATAAACATTTTTTTAATTATTATTATTATTTTTTTTTTCAAAAAGTGTCTCACTATGTTGCTTAGGCTGGTCTTGAATCCCTGGGCTCAAGCAATCCTCCTGCCTCGCCCTCCCAAGGTACTGGGATTGCAGGTGTGAGCCACCATGCCCAGCCAGTTATATATTTCTGTATTGTTCTTTTAGTGATTTAATGGCTACCCTAAAAATGTGCAAATGCATACTTGACTTAGTATTGTCTATTTCCCAAACACTACAAGCAACTTACAGCAGTTTAACTCCATTCACATCCTTGCCATTCTTTGTGCTACTGTTGCCATGTATTTTCCTTCTGTGCATAAAGCCCATAAGACATAGTTACCATGGTTGCTTCAAACAGTCAATATCTTTTTATATTTACCCAGGTGTTTATCTCTTCTTATGCTTTTCATTCCTTCCTGTACTTCTGTGCTTCTATTTAATATTATTTTCCTCCAGCCTGAAGAACTTCCTTCAATGTTTCTTAGAGTATGTGTCTGCTAGAAACAAAATCTCTAACTGTAATTTGCTTAATTTTTTTTTCTTTTTAACTTTCTTTCTTTCTTTCTTTCTTTTTTTTTTGAAACAGAGTCCCGCTCTGTCCCCTAGGCAGGAGTGCAGCGTCGCCATCTCGGCTCACTGCAACCTCCGCCTCCCAGGTTCAGGGTATTCTCTTGCCTCAGCCTCCTGATTAGCCGGGATTACAGGCACATGCCACCATACCCAGCTAATTTTTATGTATTTTTAGTAGAGACGGGGTTTCACCATGTTTGCCAAACTAGTCTCAAACTCCTGATCTCAGGTGATCCGCCCGCCTCAGCCTCCCAAAGTGCTGGGATTACAGGTGTGAGCCACCACGTCCAGTCTTAACCTTCATTTTGAAGAATATTTTTAAGTTTTAGAATTCTAGAGTCAGCATTTCTTTTTTGTTTAGCTTCAAATCTTTAAAATTGTCAGTATATTGTCTTTTGATCTCCATAGTTTCTTTTAAAAAGTTAGTCTTAAGTCTTATGTTTTCTTCTTTTAGCATAATCTGTCATCCCCTCCTTTGACAGCTTTAAAGATTTTATCTTTGATGCTGGTTTTCAAAGACAGATTTTTTGTTTGCTTGTGTGTTTGCTCGTTTTTAAGCTACTTGGGGCTTACTAAGATTCTTGGACCTATAGATTGATATGTATCATCAATTTTGTAAAATTCTCAGTAAGCATCTCATCATGTTGCTTCTGACCCACTATCTGTTTTCTCTTTAGAGGACTTCAGTAACACAATATTAAACCATATATCTATATTCCACACACCTTTTCCACTCTGTTTTATTTTCTCCATTTTCTCCCTGTATTTAATTTGAATATTTTCGATTGACTTGTCTTTAGATGTCCTAGTCCTGTCTGCTATGGTTTGAATGTGTTCCCCAAAGTTCATATGTTAAAATTGTAATCCCTAATCCAACAGTGCTGAGAGGTAGACCTCTAAGAGGTGGTTAGGCCATAAAGGGTCTGCCCTCATAAATGGATTAATGTCATTATCATGGGATTGAGTTTGATTTGGCCCTCTCTCACTCTCTCTTGAGTTTTCTTGCCTTTCTGCCTTCCACTACAGGATGACAAAGCAAGAAAGGCTTCACCAGGTGCCAAGACCTTGATGTTGGACTTCCCAGCCTCCAGAGCTGTGAGAAATACGTTTCTTTTCATTATAAATTACCAAGTCTCGGTCAGGCGCAGTGGCTCACACCAGTAATTCCAGCACTTTGGGAGGCCAAGGTGGGTGGATCACTTGAGGTCAGGAGTTCAAAACCAGACGGGTCAACATGGTGAAACCTTGTCTCTACAAAAATACAAAAATTAGCCAGGCATGGCTGTGGGTAATCCCAGCAACTCCAGAGGCTGAAGCGGGAGAATCTCTTGAACCCGGGAGGCGGAGGTTGCCATGAGCCAAGATCACGCCACTGCCCTCCAGCCTGGGCAATAGAGCGAGACTCTGTCTCAAAAATAAATAAATAAAAGTTACCAAGTCTCAAGTGTTCTGTAGTATATTACAAAATGGATTAAGACACTGAGTTTTGCTTTTTTTAGTTTTATGTAAAATCCATTCAATGAGCTCTTACATTAAGATAGTGTATGGCTGGGCAGTGGTTCATGCCTGTAATCCCAACACTGTGTGAGGCCAAGGCAGGCAGATCATTTGAGCTAAGGAGTTCAAGGCCAACCTGACCAACATGGTGAAACCCCATCTCTACTAAAAAACAAGAATTAGTTGGACATCGTAGTGGGTGCCTGTAATCTCAGCTACTCAGGAGGCTGAGGCAGAAGAATCACTTGAACCTGGGAGGCAGAGGTTGCTGGGAGCTGAGATCGTGCCACTGCACTCCAGCCTCAGTGACAAAGAGAGACTGTCAAAAAAAAAAAAAAAGATAGCCGGGCGCGGTGGCTCAAGCCTGTAATCCCAGCACTTTGGGAGGCCGAGACGGGCGGATCACGAGGTCAGGAGATCGAGACCATCCTGGCTAATATGGTGAAACCCCGTCTCTACTAAAAAAAATACAAAAAACTAGCCGGGCGAGGTGGCGGGCGCCTGTAGTCCCAGCTACTCGGGAGGCTGAGGCAGGAGAATGGCGTAAACCCGGGAGGCGGAGCTTGCAGTGAGCTGAGATCCGGCCACTGCACTCCAGCCTGGGCGACAAAGCGAGACTCCGTCTCAAAAAAAAAAAAAAAAAAAAGATAGTGTACTTTTCATTTCTAGAATGTCTGTTTGTTCCTTTTTTTCTTTTCTTTTTTTTTTTTTTTTGAGACGAAATCTTGCTCTGTTGCCCAGGCTGGAGTGCAGTGGCACCATCTCCACTCACTGCAAGCTCTGCCTCCCGGGTTCATGCCATTCTCCTGCCTCAGCCTCCTGAGTAGCTGGGACTAAAGGCGTCCGCCACCATGCCCGGCTAATTTTTTGTATTTTTAGTAGAGACAGGGTTTCACCGTGTTAACCAGGATGGTCTCGATCTCCTGACCTAGTGATATACCCACCTCAGCCTCCCAAAGTGCTGGGATTACAGGCATGAGACACTGGACCCGGTTGTTCCTTTGTTAAATAAAGATTCTGATTCTTGGCCGGGCGCGGTGGCTCATGCCTGTAATCCTAGCACCTTGGGAGACTGAGGTGGGAGGATCACCTGAGGTCGGGAGTTCAAGACCAGCCTGACCAACATGGAGAAACCCTGTCTCTACTGAAAAAAAAAAAATTCAAAATTAGCCTAGTGTGGTGGTGTGTGCCCGTAATCCCAGCTATTCAGGAGGCTGAGGCAGGAGAATCGCTTGAGCCCGGGAGGCGGAGGTTGCAGTGAGCCGAGATCGCGCCATTGCACTCCAGCCTGGGCAACAAGAGCAAAACTCTATCTCAAAAAAAAAAAAAAGGACTCTGATTCTCTGTTTGAATGTTTCATCTTTTCATTTACTGTTTCCACAATTTCTTCTATGAAAAAAACAATTATAATAAAGTCCATGTCTGCAAACTTTAATATCTGGATGATCTGGAACCTGGAAGCAGGTTATGGCCTGCTTCTATTTTCTACTTTTTCTCTTCATGTATATTTACCTGCTTCTTTGCATATCACATAATATTGTAGGATGAACCTTGTATATAAAATTACTACACACATTGCAATTGTTACTCTTTCTCTACCCAGAGAGAATTTGTAGTTTTGTCTGTTAAGTGGATAAGGTGAAGGACTGATCATTTCAAGCCAACGAGGAATGGCATTAGTTTGGGGCTGGCTTGCACCTTTAGTTAAATGCAGCTTACATGTGTTTTCAACTATCTTAGGGCCAGACCTTCTTATGTTTGTTGCAGATTCCTCCCTCCATAGAACTTTGTCTCCTAAGTACCAAGAGACTTCTGGAGATTTTATTCTGCCATTCTTGCCCAGCCCGTTTTGGGGCATGGCCTACCTGTAATCCATTGATTGGGAGACTGGTAAGTCTCTCTCTATTTCCTCCACCTTGAAAATTCTGTCCTTCAGAGGTATAGGGCTTAGCTCTTTATTTTCTCTTCATCCAGGTTCAAAATCTGGCAAATCTTTTGAAAGGGAGATATTTTGTTTTTCTTGTTTTGTATTTTCTTGCCTTGAGCGTGACTTGGCCTCCAGTTGATTTCTCTCTGATTTGATTTGAGTCTTTGAGTCTTTGTGGCTCAGCCTACCAGTCTGCTATACTGCCCTAGCACTCAATGAGTAATCTGTGAGGAAGAGCTATTCATTTGATGATCTTGTAGATTCCAATTTGTCCATGCTGAATCAGATGGCAATAAGAAAATTCTGTTTTTTCCCTTTAGTACAGTTGCTTGCTCTGTCTATGAAAGCCTGTGTCCAGACTCAGAAAATGCCCCAGGCAAGACAATGGCCAGCAATCTCGGTTCATATAACAAAGACATTTCTCTCTAGAATTTATTTCTTACAGTCTTATATGCATCTATATATCTTTGATATCTTTAATGTCATTTGTCTTTTTTCTAGTTGTAATTGCCTTCTGTTATTACCACATTGTACTTAGAAGCAGAAGTATTCATATCTAATGACTTTTTGGAATCTTTAAAAAAGAACAGTATCTATAGTTTTCATGTTTGATTATGTCCTTTCCTGATTCTGTTATTAGGGTGATACTGGATTCATAAAATGAATTAGGGAGGATTCCTTCTTTCTCTATCTTGTGGAATAGTATCAACAGGATTGGTACCAATTCTTCTTTGAATGTTTGGTAGAATTCAGCTGTGAATCCATCTGGTTCCGGACTTTTTTTGGTTGGTAATTTTTTTTATTTCCATTGCAGTCTCACTGCTTATTGGACTGATCAGGGTATCTAATTCTTCCTGATTTAGGCTAGGAGGGTTGTATCTTTCCAGAAATTTATCCGTCTCCTCTAGGTTTTCTAGTTTATGTAAGTAAAGGTGTTCATAGTAGCCTTGAATGATCTTTTGTATCTCTGTAGTGTCAGTTGTAATATCTCCCACTTCATTTCTTTTTTTTTTTTTTTTTTTTTTTTTTTTTTTTTTTTTTTTTTGAGACAGAATCTCACTCCGTTGGCCAGTCTGGAGTGCAGTGGTGCAATCTCAGCTCACTCCAACCTCTGCCTCCCAGGTTCAAGCAATTCTCTGGCTTCAGCCTCCCGAGTAGCTGGGATTACAGGCACATGCCACCATGACTGGATAATTTTTGTATTTTTAGTACAGATGGGGTTTCACCACATTGGCCAGGCTGGTCTCGAACTCCTGACCTCAGGTGATCCTCCTGCCTTGGCCTCCCAAAGCGCTGGGATTACAGGCATGAGCCACCGCACCCGGCCCCATTTAATTTCTAATTGTGTTTATTTGGGTTTTCTCTCTTCTTTTTTGGCTAATCTTGCTAATGGTATATCCATTTAATTATCTTTTCAAAGAACCAGCTTTTTGTTTCATTTATCTTTTGCGTTTTTTGTTTGTTTGTTTGTTTCATTTCATTTGGTTTTGCTCTGATTTTGGTTATTTCCTTTCTTCTGTTAGGTTTGGGTTTGGTTTGTTCTTGTTTCTCTAGTTCCTTGAGGTGTGACCTTAGATTATCTGTCTATGCTCTTCCAGACTTTTTGATGTAGCATTTAGGATTATGAACTTTCCTCTTGGCACCGCTTTTGCTGTTATCTCAGAGGTTTTAATAGATTGTGTTACTATTGTCATTCAGTTAGAAGAATTTTTTAATTTCCTTCTTGATTTCATTTTTGATCCAGTGATCACTCAGCAGCAGGTTACTTAATTTCCATGTATTTGAGTGGTTTTGAAGGTTCCTTTTGGAGTTGATTTCTAGTTTTATTCCACTGTGGTCTGAGAGAGTGCTTGATACTTCAATTTTCTTAAATTTATTGAGGCTTGTTTTGTGGCCTATCATATGATCTGTCTTGGAGAAAGTCCCATGCACTGATGAATAGAATGAATATTCTGCTGTTGTTGGGTAGAATATTCTGTAAATATCTGTTAAGTCCATTTTTCTCAGGGTATAGTTTAAATTCAGTGTTTCCTTGTTGACTTTTTGTCTTGATGACCTGTCTAGTGCTGTCAGTGGAGTACTGAAGTTCCCCACTATTATTGTGTTACTTTCTATCTCATTTCTTAGGCCTACTAGCAATATTTTATAATCTAGGAGCTCATGTTAGGTGCATATATATTTAGAATTGTGATATTTTCTTCTTGGACAAGACCTTTTATCACTACATAATGTCCCTCATCATCTTTTTAAACTGCTGTTGCTTTCAAATTTGTTTTGGCCAGGTGCAATGGCTCATGCCTGTAATCCCAACACTTTGGGAGGCTGACGTGGGTGAATCACCTGAGGTCAGGAGTTCAAGACCAGCCTGGCCAACATGGGGAAACCCTGTCTCTACTAAAAATACAAAAATTAGCTGGGCGTGGTGGCAGATGCCTGTAATCCCAGCTACTGGGGAGGCTGAGGCAGGAGAATCACTTGAACTTGGGAGGCGGAGGTTGTGGTGAGCTGAGTTCACACCATTGAACTCCAGCCTGGGCGACAGGAGTGAAACTCTGTCTCAAAAAATAATAGTAAACAAAAAAATAAAGTTTGTTTTATCTGATATAAGAATAGGTACTCCACCACTGGGCACAGTGGCTCACGCCTGTAATCCCAGCACTTTGAGAGGCCGAAGCAGGTGAATCATCTGAGGTCAGGAGTTCAAGAGCCAACCTGGCCAACATGGTGAAACCCTGTCTCTACTAAAAATACAAAATTTAGTCGGGTGTGGTGGCAGGTGCCTTAATCCCAGCTACTCAGGAGGCTAAGGCAGGATAATGGCTTGAACACAGGAGGCGGAGGTTGCAGTGAGCCAAGATCATGCCACTGCACTCCAGCCTGGGCAACAGAGTGAGACTCCATCTCAAAAAAAAAAAAAAAGTACAAGTACTCCTGCTTGCTTTTGGTGTCCATTTGCATGGAATGTCTTTTTCAATGGGTTTATTCAATTTTAGCTAACTCCTATATCCACTATGGGCATTGATGAAAATATTGACTGAATTTTTAATAAAGATCTAGAGTCATTAAGAAAAAGTTACCTTCTTGCATGAACTTATATTTTGGCATCTATCAAATGGCATTGTAATTAATACAACTCTGACCTCTATTACTGCATAACAAACTACCCAAAGCATAGTGATTTAATGCAACTTACCAGTTCTCATAATTCTGGTGGCTGTCAATCTGAGTGATTCTTCTGTTGTACCCATCTGGAATCACTCCTGTGGCTGTAGTCATCTGACAGCTCAACCAAAACTGGAGAGTCCAAGATGGCCTCAGTCACATGCCTGGGATGCTGGCCTTGGAAGGGCACCTTGGTTTTCCTTATGGAGCCTTCAATCCTCCAGTAAGATAGACTGCTGAAGATAGTTCACAACATGATATTTTCATGGTCTCACTGGAGTAGGTTCACAACATGATGGTTTCAATGGAGAAACCCCAGTACATGGGCACTTGTGAAGTCTGTTGGTCTCATGCTTGCTAATGCTCCATTTCCTAAAGCAACTCAGTGACCGAATCCAGAATCAGAGAGAAAAAGGTCCACATAAAGGCACATGTAATAGGAGGATGATTATAAGAATCTACCACATCCACTATAAATTTAAGAACTCAGAATACAAGTAGCATCCTGATTATTTAGCATTTGCCTGCCACCCATAGTGCATAATTCATGCCTAAGCAGTAGTACTCCCTAGGGAGAATTTTTAAATTTTTGGAAAACATTTTGGGTGTTCTAGTGAAATACAGCCCCATCATGCATATCTGAAGTGTATATTGTCTTATTATAAATTACCTAGTGTGTATTTCTCCTTTAGTATTATAGTCTGAACATTATAGTTTCTTTTTTAATTTTGTGCATAGTAAGTTATATAATCCACAGATTTTATTTCAGGGGAGTAAAGTTATATTACAAAATATTTGTTACAATAAGGCAGTGGTTTGGGTCTGATATTTTGAAATTAATGAGTTAAGTTTGAGTGTTTAAGTACTAGCCTTCAGTTATTTTTGAATCGTGATAGCCGGATAAAGTGTCACTAAATTATTTTTTTAACTTGGAATGTGGGACAGGAAGGATGGGAGTTTCATGCTTCAGGAAGCAGTGAAAAATCACAAAACCTCTGTACTGCCAGACTCAACACTTCTCCAGATCCCCCAAGCTATCTCTATCACCCTTCTTTCACGGCAAATTTGCATATGCATTATTGTTAGAATTTTGAACTTATTTTACAACCATACACACAGAATTCTTTTCTAGCTTGCTGACTAACTGAACAGATGGTGCAGTTCCCGAGACCAGCAGCTGGAGGGGACCCAGGCTGCGCTCGGCACACAGTAGGAGCACCATAAACGTTGATTGACTGAGTTCATTGAGGCGGTTGACGCCAAGCCATCCACTCTCTTATCTTTCTCCAGGCCCACACCCCTGGCCCGAGAGGCGGTAGCTGGGAACAGATGGCGAGTCCCGGTTGCCAGGTGTACTGCACTCCAGGCGCGGTCTGGGGCATCAGGTTCTACGGTCCCTACCCCACCCCACCCCTCCCATCCCTAGGAGTTCCCCCAACGCTGTCTGCGCCAAGTGTGATGTCTGACTATGGCGGTAGCATGGGAGGGGAAGGGCTGGGAGAAAGGAGATCGGTTGCCTGGCAAGGGGGCCCGCGCGTCCTATACTCGCTGCCCGCCACGCACTCGTCCTTCTCCTCCTGACCTGCGTCACTTGGCAGCCAACGCGGTCTCCGTGCCTTCCCACTTCCCCTCTCTGCAATCAAGCGCCTTTCTTCCTCCTCCTCCCCCTCTTTCTGTTATCTGACATTTTGCTCTGCTTCCCTCTGCCCACTCCCCAGCGGGTTTCCCTCCCTGGCAGACGCGCGCGACCCAGCCCGCCCTCGCACAACCTCCAATAGCAGGTCAACTGGCTTGTAACGCTGGCTTAGGGTTGCTCTTGTTGAAGTGTTTTTCCAAAAGCGAAATCACCCGCTTTCCCCTACGGGGCTAAAACTGTAATTGCTACAACGGGTAGTTGGGTTGGGGGTGGGAAGCCCGTGGGGCGTGCCCCACCTAGACAGCCTGCTGGGGCCACTGGGGTGGTTTTGCCGCCCCCACCCCCCACCCCCGCCACCCCGGGTAGAGTAGGCAGCTCCACCCGGACGCTTGCGCCAGGGCCTGACTGTCGCAGCTGCCAGGGGAAAGGCAGAGACCAGCTGATCCAAGGAGGACAAAGCGAGCCGAGACCTTCCGCAGAGCCTGGCTTCCTCGTTACTGCGCCCAGGGCGCAGCCTCTCCCTGTTAACTACCTGCCATATGTTCCCTTCTCTCAGACCCGAAACCGCCTCCCACAGGTGCTGGGGACCGAATCTGGAGCGTCGGGCGCGCCCCTTGACAAGGGCGCCTGGCACCCTGGGGCGCCTCCATGGCCCTCGCAGACTCAGAGAGCCCCCGCCGTCCAGTCTTTCCTGCACGACCGAGGGATTGAGGGAAGGCGCCAAGGCACGCCTGCCCCTCCGTGATCCGCGGAGTAGGGACGCTTGAAGACTGGGGTGCAACCAATTGTCTACTTCCCTCAGCTCTCAGCCCTTTTCCTCCCCCTGCGCGCCGTGCACGCACAGCCTGCTCTGCCCTCCTGAAAGAGACCAGGCAGCCGCGCTCTTAATTGGGCCTCAGCCTGCGGGGTCCAGGGAGGGGATGAAGTGGATGGTTGCCCAAACGGTGTACGAAGGTCGTGTGCCTGCCGAAGAGTGAGTCCCACACGCACAGCGCGCACCGTACCATCCAAGCAAGGCTCACAGAGAGCATTTGGTCGTCCAGAGCAAAGGATGCTGGGCACTCGAGAGAGCAGGGGCCAAGTGGCTGTCAGTTCTGGTCACTGATGGAACTGGATAGCATCTCCAAGGGCCAGGGGATGGTGGTAGGAGGACGGAGGAGCCAAGCGCCCAGGAAACGACCCCCACCCCCTCGACTATCCACGACCGGTTGCAAATTCAAAGGACTGGGAGCCCGCGAGGGTGCGGGAGGTGTCCTCGCTTAGGTTGCGTGTGCGCGCGCGTTTGTGTGTGTGTGTGCGCGCGCGCGCATCTTCAGCTCCTTCCCCGGTCGTAAAACCTAAACGGAAGACGGGTGTTAAAATGCTGCTGACAGGATCGCCTGAAACATGTTTACAGTAGGAAGGACTTTCCTCCAGAAAGCACAGTCTGAGTCGATTCCAATCTATGTCCTCCCTCTAACTGTAAGCGAAAGGAGAGGCTCGGCCGCTGCGGCGGAGCGAGGCTGAGCACCATTAATCCTCGGCGAGCTTAAGCCAGGGAGAGCGCCGTGCCTGCGAGACGGAGTCGCTGCTCTCCGAAAGGCGTTCTGCCTGAAGGAAACCTCTTTTTTCTTTTCTTTTTTTTTTTTTTTTTGAGTAGGGGGTGGCCTTTGCACTGGCGTCCTTAAGTAAGGCACGCCGTTTCTCTGCAGCCGCTCTCCGAAGCCGGAGAAACTGCATTCACTTTAGCAAGAAGACAGGGAAACGGAAATTGATAATCCCCTCGAGTTGGGTTACCTGATCCAGACAGGAGGCTGGTCTAGGCTTCCCCGGTCACCAGGAGCTCCTGATAAGTGAACAGGAGGCAGCGGGTGGTTGCCCTCAACTTTGATTTATGAACAAAAAGATCACAATTCATCGACATACCCTATTACTCGTTGAGCATTTAAGCCTCTAACTAAAGAAGGTACAGTGGTAGGGAGTGGTAGGGGTTCGGGAGAGGAGGAAGGGGGAGAAGAAAGAAAACTGACTATCCCCACGATTTCCCACCTCGCCTCGCGGGCGCAGGGAGGCTCAGCGATGCCACCTGGCGGCTGCTTCTCCCCAGATGAGGAGCCGGCTGGCTGCAGACAGGCTCTTCCCGGGTGCCATGCTTCTGCCTCTGGAAGTGAAGCAGAAGCCTGTGTTCATGCTTGCAATCTACGTGGCTCTGCAAACATTCGTCTTCTGCTTGTTTTAATGAGAAAATGGAGAGGAAAGGAATAATGAGTTGGCATTGGCATGAACAGCTTAAGCTGTGTGCTCGTCACTGGTTATGAGAGGAAAATAGTAAAATTGTTAGAAATGCAGGTTTCTTAACTCTTAGCTTATTCTAGCGGTAAAAATAAATCCTAGGTTTCATTTACCCCAGAATCCTATTTTGATATTTTGCAAATATGAGTTATTTCCATATATTATTTTTCAATGCACGCACCACCACCCCCTCACCCCCATTCCGTGCTGAGCCCAGTTACAATGCAATGTCATCAACCCAAAAGGATGAAGTGCAAGTTATGCTTGTGTATTTGACTGAGAAGTAAATCAGTCTCATATGGAGGCTTCTTTTCCATAAAGTGTGGAACCAAAAATACTGGCACCTTTCAGTTGACAAAGGCCAATGCATCAGATTTCCCAGGGCTTCTTCCTTGTCAGGTAAAGTAACAACTATACAGTTTTTCCTCCTCTTTATTTTATTTGAACTGAATACTTGTCAGGTCTGACTAGCTCCTACAGTCATAGTTTCTGTAACCAAGGCAAGGCAAAATCTTGCAAATCAGTGCAAATCCAGATTTGTTAAACTAATTTCCATTCAGGTCCCTCCCTCCATGCCAAAGGAATATATTAAGCAGTGGAATAGAATCTTATGTCATCTATGCCTCATAATTGTATGGATGTGAGATTTTCTGTTGTGTAGATGTGTGAGAGCAGAAGAAATGCATTAGCAGATATTACACTTACATCTCAAATGGAATTCCATCATTTAAGGGAATAAAATACCTAATTCAAAATTTGAAATGTCTAACATCATTGCTAATAAAGACAGTCTATTATTCTAAACCAGGACTTTTTTTTTCTGCAAAATAATCTTGGCTTTCTCTTCATAGAGCTAAAAGAGTAGCATTAAGAATTACTTCATGTACTGCAAAGCCAGCAGAGGGAACACTGAGTACTGATTTAGTAGGGGCCACCAAATATCTGGTATTTTGGGAACAAAATGTCAGTAATGGAGAACTGATTACAGAGCATATGAAGTTAGGGAATTAGAAGGGAGAAATCTTTTCTCATTATTTGGTACTGAGAGGTCCAATACATTCCAGTGTGCACACACTTACTTGGTCATAAAGGTGACTTTAATAAAAGGGCATTTGTCATATGTTTTCTTACATTGTAAGAGAACTAACTCACTAGAACAGATCTATTTCAGAAGTCTAAGCACTTCTGTAATATATAAATATATATACAGTAATCATCTTATAAAGTCAATGGAAGTTACTGATACCATATTTCATCAAGTCTGAGACAAAATTTTTCTTTTCATTTCAACGCTTCTGAAATAAGGAGACATCCTACATCTAGGGGGATATCACAGTTTCATTGGCAGTTCTTCTTCCTTGGTGGAATGTAATGGTGTGTCTTAAAATTTGTTGGATTTGTTGAAATACATGTAACAAAAGAATGAGGCCAGTGGCTATGTTTTAGTACACCCTTTAAAAAATCCGTGTGTTTTAAGCAGAAATATATGACTGCTTTAATTTCCACTCTTCCCCATCATATTCGATGATGGAAGCATAAATGACTTAGAAATAGAATCAATAATACTGATACTCAACTTGACTGAATTATCAAACTAGCTACACCCTCAAGTCATTAGTTAGTACAAATCCAAAAATAAATATATTCTTGTTTATCCTAGTGAAAACATTGATCTTATAGATAATAGCCCTCTTAAAATAATTTTTTTTTTGTCAGATTGGTTACATTTAAGGATGTGTTTCTATGCACACCAGATAAAATGAAGTTTATAACACAGCAACACTGTTATGCAGAAAAGGTGCCTGTGTGTTTTTGGTTTGGGTTTTTCTTTTTTTAAGGATTTGTTTCTCATTTAAAAAAAAAAAAAGTATATAATACAAGTAGCTAATGGTCAAAAATTATTTGCTTTTACCCACAAAAACAGTTTTGCTTGTGGTTGATCCTTACAGAGCCAGTCAGATGGCTACATAGGGTGTTCTTTCCAGTAAAATTCTAAGTCTGACAACCTGGGCCTATTGCCAGCCTACATACTTTATAAGTTTGACAAGATAAATAGAAATTTACTACCCAGCACTAGTTTACTCTGAATCAAAAGCTGACTTAATTATTTTGGATTGATCTTACCTAACCACTTATGGTTGGCCTGAAGAATATTAGTTTCCTATTATAGTGTTAAGGAAAGCTGATTTTTACTACAATTCTAATTTTCAGACGTTGGAAAACAAGTAATTTCTGTGGCCAACATTTATTTTGAATACCTTGGCATCCTTTCTTTGCCACATTCTTCTTAGTATTCTTCATGGAGTTCCTTTCTTTTAAAATCAATGGAATGGCAGGGTTGCCACTATTGTCCTTGTATGGTTCACATCAATGATCTGTTGTTGTTATTATTATTATTATTTATTATTTGAGACAGAGTCACACTCTATCACCCACTGGAGTGCAGTGGCTCAATCTTAGCTCACTGCAACCTCCTGGGTTCAAGCAATTCTCCCACCTCAGCCTCTCAAGCAACTGGAATTACAGGCACAAGCATCCCGGCCCAGCTAATTTTTTTATTTTTTTATTTTTAGTAGAGACAGGGTTTCACCACGTTGACCAGGCTGGTCTCAAACTCCTGACTTCAAGTGATCCACCCACCTTAGCCTCCCAAAGTGCTGGAATTACAGGCGTGAGCCACCGCGCCTGGCCTGTTATTACTTTTTTACATCAGTGGTTATTCTGTGTTAGTCTCTTGAACAACATGCAGCTTTTACTAGGAGCATGTCTGGTATTTGAATTAGAAAGGAAGGTATTAGTATTCATTGAGGGCTTACAATAGAGCAGGTGCTTCATAGTCACAAATTCTTTGACCCCTCACAACAACCCTCTATGAAGTAGCTCCTCCATATAATAGATGAGGAAAACTGAGACTTCGCCACATCCCCATAGTTACAAACCAGTAAGAAGGATTAGCAGCCAGGTGTACTATGAATCCGGAGGCCCTACTCTCTTCTGCTACCACTTATCACCTCCTTCTACAGTTTCTCTTTGCCTTGGTTTTTCAGTTCCCTTCGATTCAAGTAACAAATAACAAGAGGAAATATATAAGAAGGAAAGGAGGGAGATGGCTTTGGGAGGAGGAGAGGGAAGAGAGTGAAGCAATCTTTAATTCTGAAAACAGGGAAAACAAATATTTAGAAAGTAAAACCGATTTCCATCCTTTACATACGATTATACATCCTATACAAAACTCTGGAAATTTGCCCATTGAGGTAATTATGGAGCACTACCTAATGTGTTTCACGGAAAGCTCCTCTGTTTGGGCTATGCAGGATTTACAGGGAGTTTAAATCATTAAATAACCATAGTTGACCCCTATTTGGTTAAGAGAGTAAGCAATTATTGCAAAGAGGTCTTCCCTGCCTTCCACAAACAGCACAAAAATGGTTCTGAAGGGATTTACACAATACATCAACATCTGTGCTGTACCTAGAGTTGTTAAAATAATTGTGATGACAGGTGTCTAGGTACCACTTTCTTAATGGTTTTCAATATCCATTGATTTATTGTTGTGGCTTTCTCTTCCCCTTTACAGCTTTGGCTTTAAGAAAGAGCTGGGGAACAGATTTTGCACGAGAGGCTGATTCTTTATTCCAATGCTGAAAAGAAGTAATAAAAATAATCACTTGGCTTTTAAGCAGAAAGCTTCCATTTACAGTATTTCACCCTTACCCCGCCCCCTTCCAAGCCCCTTGTTATCTAACATAATGGTTAGAATACATTTCCGTCTCTCCCTTTAATAATTTCATGCATTAACATCCTCTTCACACACTGTACACACACGCACGCCCGCACACACACGCGCGCGCATACACACACACAGCAAAAGGAAAAAAGAGGCAGCAGAAATCTCAGCTGTACTTCTAGCCCTTTTAAAAAGTTTGCTCTGTAAATTGGAATGAGGTCAGATTTGGAGCTTCTCATTGCACGCGGAGATTATTATTGCATCGGGTTCCAAGCCAATGGGAAGCCCGGGGGAGGGGTTTGGCATGAGGAAGCGTTGGTTACAGCAGCTGATTGGCTGCAGCCAAGACTGTGAAAGGATAAAGAGGCGCGAGGCGGAATTGGGGTCTGCTCTAAGCTGCAGCAGGAGAAACTGTGTGTGAGGGGAAGAGGCCTGTTTAGCTGTCGGGTCTCTAGTTCTTGCACGCTCTTTAAGAGTCTGCACTGGAGGAATTCTTGCCATTACCAGCTCCCTTCTTGCAGAAGGGAGGGAGAAACATACATTTATTCATGCCAGTCTGTTGCATGCAGGCTTTTTGGCTTCCTACCTTGCAACAAAATAATTGCACAAACTCCTTAGTGCCGATTCCGCCCACAGACAGTCCTGGAGCCAGAGTCTTTTTTGCTTTGCATTGTAGGAGAGGGACTAAGTGCTAGAGACTATGTCGCTTTCCTGAGCTACCGAGAGCGCTCGTGAACTGGAATCAACTGCTTCAGGGAAAAAGAAAAAAAAAAAAAAAAAAGACTTGCCTGGGAGGCCGCGAGAAACTTGTATTGGAAGCTTCAGCAACCAGCATTCGAGAAACTCCTCTCTACTTTAGCACGGTCTCCAGACTCAGCCGAGAGACAGCAAACTGCAGCGCGGTGAGAGAGCGAGAGAGAGGGAGAGACTCTCCAGACTGGGAACTATAACTCCTCTGCGAGAGGCGGAGAACTCCTTCCCCGCATCTTTTGGGGACTTTTCTCTCTTCGCCCACCTCCGCCCCTGCGAGGAGTTGAGGGGCCAGTTCGGCCGCCGCGCGCGTCTTCCCGTTCGGCGTGTGCTCGGCCCGGGAAGCCGGGAGGGCCCGGCGATCGCGCCGCGGCCGCCGCGAGGGTGTGAGCGCGCGTGGGCGCCCGCCAAGCCGGGGCCATGGTGCAGCAAACCAACAATGCCGAGAACACGGAAGCGTTACTGGCTGGCGAGAGCTCGGACTCCGGCGCCGGCCTCGAGCTGGGCATCGCCTCCTCCCCCACGCCCGGCTCCACCGCCTCCACGGGCGGTAAGGCCGACGACCCGAGCTGGTGCAAGACCCCGAGTGGGCACATCAAGCGGCCCATGAACGCCTTCATGGTGTGGTCGCAGATCGAGCGGCGCAAGATCATGGAGCAGTCGCCCGACATGCACAACGCCGAGATCTCCAAGCGGCTGGGCAAACGCTGGAAGCTGCTCAAAGACAGCGACAAGATCCCTTTCATTCGAGAGGCGGAGCGGCTGCGCCTCAAGCACATGGCTGACTACCCCGACTACAAGTACCGGCCCAGGAAGAAGGTGAAATCCGGCAACGCTAACTCCAGCTCCTCGGCCGCCGCCTCCTCCAAGCCAGGGGAGAAGGGAGACAAGGTCGGTGGCAGCGGCGGGGGCGGCCATGGGGGCGGCGGCGGCGGCGGGAGCAGCAACGCGGGGGGAGGAGGCGGCGGTGCGAGTGGCGGCGGCGCCAACTCCAAACCGGCGCAGAAAAAGAGCTGCGGCTCCAAAGTGGCGGGCGGCGCGGGCGGCGGGGTCAGCAAACCGCACGCCAAGCTCATCCTGGCAGGCGGCGGCGGCGGCGGGAAAGCAGCGGCTGCCGCCGCCGCCTCCTCCTTCGCCGCCGAACAGGCGGGGGCCGCCGCCCTGCTGCCCCTGGGCGCCGCCGCCGACCACCACTCGCTGTACAAGGCGCGGACTCCCAGCGCCTCGGCCTCCGCCTCCTCGGCGGCCTCTGCTTCCGCAGCGCTTGCAGCCCCGGGCAAGCACCTGGCGGAGAAGAAGGTGAAGCGCGTCTACCTGTTCGGCGGCCTGGGCACGTCGTCGTCGCCCGTGGGCGGCGTGGGCGCGGGAGCCGACCCCAGCGACCCCCTGGGCTTGTACGAGGAGGAGGGCGCGGGCTGCTCGCCCGACGCGCCGAGCCTGAGCGGCCGCAGCAGCGCCGCCTCGTCCCCCGCCGCCGGCCGCTCGCCCGCCGACCACCGCGGCTACGCCAGCCTGCGCGCCGCCTCGCCCGCCCCGTCCAGCGCGCCCTCGCACGCGTCCTCCTCGGCCTCGTCCCACTCCTCCTCTTCCTCCTCCTCGGGCTCCTCGTCTTCCGACGACGAGTTCGAAGACGACCTGCTCGACCTGAACCCCAGCTCAAACTTTGAGAGCATGTCCCTGGGCAGCTTCAGCTCGTCGTCGGCGCTCGACCGGGACCTGGATTTTAACTTCGAGCCCGGCTCCGGCTCGCACTTCGAGTTCCCGGACTACTGCACGCCCGAGGTGAGCGAGATGATCTCGGGAGACTGGCTCGAGTCCAGCATCTCCAACCTGGTTTTCACCTACTGAAGGGCGCGCAGGCAGTGGGGAGCGCCGGGGGTAGGAGAGGAGAAAAAATAAAAATAAAAAATGAAACGAAAAGGACAGACGAAGAGTTGAAAGAGAAAAGGGAAAAAAGAAAAAAAAATGAGCAGGGCTGGCTTCGACCGCATTCCCGTCGTCGGAAAGCGCGGCGGCGTTTTGGACCCGCGCTCCCATCCCCCACCTTCCCGGGCCGGGGACCCACTATGCCCAGCCGGAGGGACGCGGAGGAGGCAGAGGGTAGACAGGGGCGACCTGTTATTGTTGTTATTGATGTTGTTGTTGATGGCAAAAAAAAAAAAAGCGACTTCGAGTTTCCTCCCCTTTGCTTGAAGAGACCCCCCTCCCTTTCCAAAGAGCTTCCGGACTTGTCTGCACCCCCAGCAAGAAACCGAGTTAGTTTTCTAGAGACTGAAGGAATCTCCCCATTCCTGCATCACCACCTTGGTTTTGTTTTATTTTACTTCTTGGTCAAGAAAGGAGGGGATAACCCAGCGCTCCCCTCCCCTCCCCCCTTTTTAAACGCCTGATGAAGACAGAAGGTTCCGGGGTGACGAGTTTGGCCGATGGCAGATGTTTTGGGGGAGCGCCGGGACTGAGAGACTCCACGCAGGCGAATTCCCGTTTGGGGCTTTTTTTTTTCTCTCTCTTCCTTTTCCCCCTGCCCCGTCTGCAGCCAGAGGAGGAGATGTTGAGGGGAGGAGGCCAGCCAGAGTGACCGGCGCTAGGAAATGACCCGAGAACCCCGTTGGAAGCGCAGCAGCGGGAGCTAGGGGCGGGGGCGGAGAAGGACACGAACTGGAAGGGGGTTCACGGTCAAACTGAAATGGATTTGCGCGTTGGGGAGCAGGCGGCGGCGGCTGCTGGTCCTGCGCCTGCCTTCTACGTGAAATCAGTGAGGTGAGACTTCCCAGACCCCGGAGGCGTGGAGGAGAGGAGACTGTTTGATGTGGTACAGGGGCAGTCAGTGGAAAGCGAGTGGTTTCGGGAAAAAAAAAAAAAAGAAAAAAAGAAAAAAAAAAGGTTTTTTTCTTCTCTTAATCGGAATCGTGATGGTGTTGGATTATTTCAATGGTGGGGTTAATATAGCATGTTATCCTGTCTATCTTTTAAAGATTTCTGTATAAGACTGTTGAGCAGTTTTTAAAATAGTGTAGGATAATATAAAAAGCAGATAGATGGCGCTATGTTTGATTCCTACAACGAAATTATCACCAGCTTTTTTTCATTCTTAACTCTCTAAAGGATTCAAACGCAACTCAAATCTGTGCTGGACTTTAAAAAAACAATTCAGGACCAAATTTTTTCTCAGTGTGTGTGTTTATTCCTTATAGGTGTAAATGAGAAGACGTGTTTTTTTCCTTCACCGATGCTCCATCCTCGTATTTCTTTTTCCTTGTAAATGTAATCAGATGCCATTTTATATGTGGACGTATTTATACTGGCCAAACATTTTTTTGCTTTTGTCCCTTTTTTTCTTTCCTTTCTTTTTACTTTATTTCTTTATTCCTTCCTTTTTTTTTTCCTTGTTTTCTTTCTTTTTTTTTTTTTTTTTTTTTTTGGTAGTTGTTGTTACCCACGCCATTTTACGTCTCCTTCACTGAAGGGCTAGAGTTTTAACTTTTAATTTTTTATATTTAAATGTAGACTTTTGACACTTTTAAAAAACAAAAAAAAGACAAGAGAGATGAAAACGTTTGATTATTTTCTCAGTGTATTTTTGTAAAAAATATATAAAGGGGGTGTTAATCGGTGTAAATCGCTGTTTGGATTTCCTGATTTTATAACAGGGCGGCTGGTTAATATCTCACACAGTTTAAAAAATCAGCCCCTAATTTCTCCATGTTTACACTTCAATCTGCAGGCTTCTTAAAGTGACAGTATCCCTTAACCTGCCACCAGTGTCCACCCTCCGATCCCTGTCTTGTAAAAAGGGGAGGAGAATTAGCCAAACACTGTAAGCTTTTAAGAAAAACAAAGTTTTAAAAGAAATACTGCTCTGTCCAGAGGCTTTAAAACTGGTGCATTTACAGCAAAAAGGGATTCTGTAGCTTTAACTCGTAAACCACATCTTTTTTGCACTTTTTTTATAAGCAAAAACGTGCCGTTTAAACCACTGGATCTATCTAAATGCCGATTTGAGTTCGCGACACTATGTACTGCGTTTTTCATTCTTGTATTTGACTATTTAATCCTTTCTACTTGTCGCTAAATATAATTGTTTTAGTCTTATGGCATGATGATAGCATATGTGTTCAGGTTTATAGCTGTTGTGTTTAAAAATTGAAAAAAGTGGAAAACATCTTTGTACATTTAAGTCTGTATTATAATAAGCAAAAAGATTGTGTGTATGTATGTTTAATATAACATGACAGGCACTAGGACGTCTGCCTTTTTAAGGCAGTTCCGTTAAGGGTTTTTGTTTTTAAACTTTTTTTTGCCATCCATCCTGTGCAATATGCCGTGTAGAATATTTGTCTTAAAATTCAAGGCCACAAAAACAATGTTTGGGGGAAAAAAAGAAAAAATCATGCCAGCTAATCATGTCAAGTTCACTGCCTGTCAGATTGTTGATATATACCTTCTGTACATAACTTTTTTTGAGAAGGAAATAAAATCAGCTGGAACTGAACCCTAAATCTTGACTTTTGTCGTTATTATGCCCAATGCCTGGGATGGGAAAAGCCCTACGGTATCTAGACACTACACAATCTGCCTTAGCTTTAAAAAAAATAAGTTATCAGAGGAGTCTTGTCAAATGCTACCTTATTGAGGAATATTAAATGTCTCTTGGCCAGATTTCTCCTGACCCTGAAATGATGGCATCAGCTGAATATGTGTCAACTCAACACATGCTTTCTAGGAATTTTCTGAGTTTACCATATTTAAAAATGCCCTTTGTCTTGGAATCTGAAAAAGAGGGGGAGGGGCAACGTGGACAGAATTCTTCACAGATGAAACTGGCTAGCTGATCTTTTTTTGAACTTGGTGCTCCTGGAGCTGCTTTCTCCTTGATATGCCCATGCTTACCTCTAGCAGTGGCTATAATTGGTTTCCAAGGGTTAAGGACAAGCTGTTAAATTATCAGTAGATTATACAAGATTAGACTTTTACCCATTATGAAATGCTAAAGGTGTATGCAATTTTTTTTTTTTTTCTCAAGCAGAAAGGTTGATGTGGTGCTACGATCTCCATTTTTTGCCATGCCCAACGTGGTGTTAATGTAAGAGAACTGCATCAATAAAGATGACCTGGAGAAGCTGGCTCCATATGGGCTCAGAGGAAAGCCCCCTGTCTCTCAAAATAGCACTTTGGCTGCTGGAGATTTGTGCTTTTTCTAAGAATCAGGCAGGATTGTTTAGACTGCAAAGAGAAAAAGTTCTTGGATTTCTTAAGGCCTAATACTCTTGGGTTTGGAACATGCAACTTGCTAAGTGGCACTATTTCCTGTTTATTTTGAGAGTTAACAATTGCTATTAACTAACAAAAGCCATCTTTACTTCCAAATGTGTGTTAAAAATGTGTCTTTTACATGTCTTGAGTTTTTCAGCACTGGAGAGGAGGGGTTAATAAGCAGAAGTGTTTGGAAATAATCCCTTACTCATTTGGATTACTTGTAGATTAGGGAGTATTATGCTGGAAGGTACACCTGGAAAAAGAGAACTTTGAGGACTGGTCTAAAAGGAGGGGGTTTTGTGGTTGTCCAATGGAAAGCAATGATCCATCCCCAAAAACCAATATAACTTGTGTTTCCATTTAATTTATCTCTTAAAGATAGCTACTAGTTTTCAACATTTTTTTCATGTATGGTGCTCATATATTTAGTTTTAATTGCATTTGTGTTCTGCAATTGGAATTCCATTTTTTAAAATGACCTTAGAACAACATGGCATCTAAGTTTCTTCAAAGATCTTTGCAAAAGGAAAAACCCTTCTTTAGAAAAGTGCTTTTAATTTGTGTTCATTGCAGTGATAATATAATTGTTTAGCTTTTTTCAGATCAAAGATATCAATAGCATGACATAAATGCAACCTAAATGATGCGTTTTTAAAATGATGCATCTCTTTTAAAGTATATTTTTATTTCGGAGGATTCTCCTGTTAGAACTTATTTTTCCTTGACTCTCCATGTAAAAGCAGATGCTTTAAATATTTCCTTTAAGAATTTTGATAACATTGGTTTAAAAATAAAAGCTGAAATGTGTGTGTCCTTCCTGGCAGGTGGTAAAGTAAACGTAAGAAGCATTTTTGTACGATGTCTTTTCCTCTGAGTCTGTTTTCATTCATAAGGGAAACTTACGTATTAGGTGGTAGAAGGCATAATAAACATATGAAACCAAACAGTTTTGATTTAGTATGATTTTTTTACTTTCAGATAATTGGGATCAATAGAAAAGAATAAGTTTCAGATTTTCTTTTAAGAATATCAAGCAATTGCTTCTGGCCCTGTGCTCCATCAGAAATGTGAATCCATGATACTTGCTTAAGCAAGTTTTGTTAATTCCTAGTTGAATCCCTTTAAGTTCCAAGAAAAAAAAAAAAAAGCATGTAAGCTCAGAGGGTGGGCCCAGCTCCTGGAAAGGCTTTTGGGGTTTGTTTTTACCCTGCTCTTGGGGTACTAGGGGAGCTAAGGGATTCTGAGGAAAGCAAGAAAGCAAAGGATTAAATGGACATCAACATTTACCAAGGGTTTCCTGTGTTTGTAGGGTACACATAAATTAGAAGACATGGTCTGGAGAATGCTATGGATCAGAATGCTTAATTATGAATTTAAAACAAATTTAGGGATCCCGAGGAAGTATTTGAAAAGATAGAAATGTTAAAAAAAAATTTTTTTTTTTTTTAAGAATACAAACCCATCTATCCATTTGGATTTCTCAGAGTGTAAGGTTGGTATGCTTTATTTCTCTTTCTGGTGGTTTTTGTTTTGTGCCTCCTCCTGGCACCCCTCCTATTAAGGCCTACAAAATACCTCTCTAACCCATATTCACTAGGGTTTACCCCTAACCCTCTCTTTCTGGAGAGAGATATTTCCATACGCATTTTCACTATCATTTGAAAGCTAAAGTGGAGGGGTGGGAAGAAAGCATCGCCAGGCATCTGCGTGGTGTTTCAGGCTCTGCCAAGTGTCTATGGCCATTCCCCTTTGCCCAGGATAAAGCACAGAATTCACAGGCTGCTCTTCAAGGCCCCGCATAAAGGGTTTTAGCCCAACTTTCCAGTTCTTCCAATTGCAGTATAACCAAACTGCTCTTTCCTGATAGACTGGAATTCTTGAAGGACAGGAATTAGGCATTGAATACTTCTCGTATTCCCCAGTTTGCTTTCGCTCCTTCTTTTCACATAATAAATGCTAAATTCTTATTTGTTGACTTAACATTTACATGGTTTCCATGGGGCCCTAAGAACTTACAACATGCATTTGCATTTTATGCTGCCTGTGGTAAGTACCAGTGCTGGATTGCATGAAAACCTGAATTAGAATTCTGCCTCTGAAACCAACAAGCTGGAGGACCTGGGACAGATTTCTCAGCCTCTTTAAGTTTCCGTGTTTTAAATCGTCATACAGAAAGAGGGCTATCTAATGTAGACAGCTGTCCTGAGAACAGAGTGAAGCGGAACTTGTGTGATATGTCGTAATGCCTGGCCTACCCCATGGGCTCCTTGAATGCTAGAACCTGACCTTATGGGTGGTTCTAAAAAGCTAATGTATGTAAAGCCTAACACAGTGCCAGCAACATAGAAGATGCTTTAAATTCTAAAAATAGGGAGCAAAGCAGCGAGGCCGGGGTCCGAACTGGGGTTCTGTGCCCGCTGGGCTGCTGCTCCAGCTGGACTATCGCCATGGAACTCAGCGCCGAATACTTCATGGAGAAGCTGCAGCGGGACCTGACGGCGGAGCATGTGGCAGTGGAGGACACCACCACCCGCAGCCGTTGTGCCTGTAGCTTCCGAGTCCTGGCGGTGTCGGCCAAGTTCGAGCGCAAGTCCCTGCTTCAGAGACACCGGCTGGTGAACGCGTGCCTAGCAGAAGGGCTTCTGCACATCAATACCTTTGAACAGAAAACCCTGATCCCAGAGCAGTGGGCCCGTGAGCGGTAGAAATGAGGGACTGGGACTTGCACAGCCATTAAATTATAAATCTGGAAAAAAAATTCTAAAAATAAATCTCCTGAATCAATGTTTCTCAGTCCGCTACACGAATCCCCAGCATCAGAATTACCTGGAGATTCTTGTTAAGAGTAGCGATTATACGGATTGCCAGCCACAGTCAGACAGTGGGGATGGGGCCTTAATGAGCACCCCCCCCATAGATTCCCAATGCTCACTGAAGTTTGGAAATCAGTACCCTCACTGTATTTTAGCATATTCTCCCGATAAGTATGCAGGCAAGGGATTATGACGCCTTCATTGTTTCAGCATGGAGAAATTGAGTTGAGAATGGCCCAATGGCTGATCTGAGGTCACAAGGTCAGAAGTGCCAGTAAGGGTATTGGAACTCTATCTCCCGAGCCCTAGAATCAGCCTAGAACTTTCGCCTTCTCCATTTCTACCGAAGGCTTGGTCCCTTGGCAAAAATTGGCAGGCCCTGCACTTCCCTTAGCCCTCTGACTCCCTATCCATTTTCTCAAGGATGCCCTTCCACCGTTCTAGTTGAAAGTTTTAAGTTTGGGCCGGGGATGTGGCTCATGCCTGTAATCCTAGTCCCTTGGGAGGCCAAGGCGGGTGGATCACCTGAGGTCAGGAGTTTGAGACCAGCCTGACCAACATGGTGAGATCCCGTCTCCACTAAAAATACAAAAAAATTAGCTGAGTGTAGTGGCACATGCCTTTAATCCCTGCTACCTGGGAGGCTAAGGCAGGAGAATCGCTTGAACCTGGGAGATGAAGTTGCAGTGAGCCAAGATTGCACCATTGCACTCCAGCCAGGGCAACAAGAGCAAAAATCCATCTCAAAAAAAAAAAGTTTAAGTAATTAGCCAAGTTAATATGTATATATATTCCAGTTAAACAACTGTGTACTAAAAGATGAACCCAGGGACTGATGTTCGGAAGAAGTATCCAAGGCAGAGAACAGAAATGATATAAATACAGTGCCTGAAACTTCTGCTTTGTTGTTTAAAAGGCAGAGCTTCCAGCAAGTGAGAAAATTGGAAATTATTCAGAGCGCACTCAGCCTTTATAGAGAGGGATATCGTCTACCCATTATATCCTAATGAGATTGACCGTTGGCTACAGTTAACTTGAAGGGTTTTATGGTTTCCTGCATGTGTTGTTTTCCTTCTCTATGTTAAAAAGAAGAAAAAAAAAAACCTCTCACATCATTAAACGGTATTTCCCAGGGGGCTGTCTGAGTAGGCTGCTGCATTTTGGTTTGGGCCTTAGTTAACAATGGACTTCTATGTGTGTATGTTTGTGAATACAGGTGATAATAAATTTAGCCCATTTTATTTTCTTTTGACAGTTTCAATTCAGGGCAATTGGTTTATGGAGTACCGCCAAACAGGCCTAAGTCAAGTCATGGCAGGAAGTTTCTTGTAGGGCCTACCCTGCAGATTTTTTGTTTAAGGACCAAGTTCTAAGTCATTTGTGCACCAATATACACAGCTGCTTTGCATCATACCTAAGACATTCTAAGGGGTTTTTTTTTTAAGGGTAGGACATTAAGAAACAAATGAAATATCATTTACTTAGCCCACTTGCTTCTTTAGATATTTTTCCAAATACATAATTCTTTGGATTAGTTTTTAAACACATAATAAATGTGCTGTTTCCTGACATAACATGCAGTTGAAAGGCAAGTGAAAACACTGTCTATTATCCTTAGTAGGTAGGCTCTCTCCAGTCAGTGAATGCCCAGCAGTGCAGGGCGATGGTTGGCTAATGCATGCGATGCATGTAACTGCTTTTACAAGAGCTAAGCAGAAGGGTCCTGTTGACCGATCAGTTAGCTCCCCTTGTATGTGTGGTTGTTACATTCTTTCCTACCAGCCCCTGCCCTAACTTCCTCAGATCAACACCTAAAGCCTGTGAAAATAGTCTCTTCTGGAACCCCTGACCTTCAGTCTCTGCCCCTGCTTTCTCCCTTCCCATTCCCACACTTTCTATGTGGGCCTTTTATCTCTCCTGTTTGCCAATTCCCCTTAGAGTTTGAATAATTTATCTGAAGTTCCTGGGAAGTTGTGGGGCTGTCTGTAGTCTCAAAATACACTGCACTTTGTTCCTTCTCTAGGCCGAGGTAGGTCCAAAAGCCTGTCTTTGAAAGAGGTGGTGCTTGGCCGGGCGCGGTGCCTCAAGCCTGTAATCCCAGCACTTTGGGAGGCCGAGACAGGCGGATCACGAGGTCAGGAGATCGAGACCATCCTGGCTAACACGGTGAAACCCCGTCTCTACTAAAAAATACAAAAAACTAGCCGGGCGAGGTGGCGGGCGCCTGTAGTCCCAGCTACTCGGGAGGCTGAGCCAGGAGAATGGCGTGAACCCGGGGGTGGAGCTTGCAGTGAGCTGAGATCTGGCCACTGCACTCCAGCCTGGGTGACAGAGCGAGACTCCGTCTCAAAAAAAAAATAAAAAAATAAAAAATAAATAAAAAAAAAAAAAGAAAGAGGTGGTGCTAAGTACATTGGGGGATTTACTAACAATTTTAATTTTTTGGATAAGCACCCAATGAATCCAAAAGCTTGAGGAAAGAAAAAATAAGAGGCAAAAGATGAAGGTGAGTAGTACATTGCAATTCCGGTATCTCCCAAAGAATGTCAAGTAAATTAAGGGAACACGGATTAAGATTTCCAGTTCTTATTGTTATAATAATGTATTTTATACATGTCTTTTCAAACACATGAGAGTTTTCCTTGAGTAGTTACTAGAAGTGGAAAGTTGCTGGGTCTTATAGACAAAGGCTTTTGACAGTTTTCGTACCCTGGTGCTGGTTAGGTGTAAAGTGGTTTGAGGAGAGAAAAACTAGTGATATGTCTAAATGAACACAGGTTAAAAAGTAAACCAAACTTTCAAACAATCATTTTAACCCCCAGAGAAGGTGAACAGATTATTTTAATATGTAAGTAGATACATCTGCAAATCATACTGAGATGATTTTTCTATCCCAAGTGTCTGATAACATACATGAATAGAAAAGCGAACAATCACAGTGATAGCCTTGACACTGACATGGTGACAAAGTATGGGGACTTTAGCACTACCGAAATAAACATGAGAACAGCGATCAACTCTCTTTGGTCTTTTTCTTCCATGAGAACTCATCAGGCTGATTCCCATTTCTGCATTACCAGCCTTACTTTTTTTTTTTTCCTTTTGCTAGGCTCTGTGATTGCAAGGAACAGAATCACTCAAGTAACCTGAAATCGTGGGGCTTTATTACAAAGAAACACAAGGCTACAAGGGAACTGAAAATGTCATGGTAGTTCTAGGAGAAATAGCATTCAAGATCCATGGCAGCTCTAGAGAGCAGGTTAAGTGGTTGCCAATTTAGCATCAAGATTGTGCAGATGGCGGGGCGCGGTGGCTCACGCCTGTAATCCCAGCACTTTGGGAGGCCCAGGCGGGCGGATCACAAGGTCAGGAGATCGAGACCATCCTGGCCAACACGGTGAAACCCCGTCTCTACTAAAAATACAAAAAATTAGCTGGGCGCGGTGGCAGGCGCCTGTAGTCCCAGCTATTGGGGAGGCTGAGGCAGGAGAATGCCGTGAACCTGGGAGGTAGAGCTTGCAGTGAGCCGAGATCGCGCCACTGCACTCCAGCCTGGGCGACCGAGTGAGACTCCGTCTACAAAAAAAAAAAAAGATTATGCAGATAATTAATATTGCTCAGGTATTCTGTTAGTTTTCCTCTGTGTGTTGATTTTCTCCCAATACCAAATCTTGCTTCTGTTTTCCATATTTTGTCCTTCATATTCCCTTTTAAGACAGCTCTGGGCCGGGCACGGTGGCTCAGGCCTATAATCCCAGCACTTTGGGAGGCCTTGGTGGGTGGATCACTTGAGGTCAGGAGTTCAAGATCAGCCTGGCCAACATGGTGAAAACCCCATCTCTACTAAAAATACAAAAATTAGCTGGCCATGGTGGCGTAAGCCCGTAGTCCCAGCTACTTGGGAGGCTGAGGCAGGAGAACCACTTGAAGCCGGGAGGCGGAGGTTGCAGTGAGCCAAGATGGTGCCACTGCCCTCTGGCCTGGCGACAGAGCGAGACTTCGTCTCAAAAAAAAAAAAAATTTGCTGGGCATGATGGCATGCACCTGTAATCCCAGCTACTCTGGAGGCTGAGGCAGGAGAATCGCTTGAACCCGGGAGGCAGAAGTTGCAGTGAGTTGAGACGGTACCACTGCACTCCAGCCTGAGCGACAGAGCAAGACTCCATCTAAAAAAAAAAAAAAAGGAAAGAGGCCAGGCGCAGTGGCTCAAGCCTGTAATCCCAGCACTTTGGGAGGCCGAGACGGGCAGATCACGAGGTCAGGAGATAGAGACCATCATGGCTAACACGGTGAAACCCCGTCTCTACTAAAAAATACAAAAAACTAGCCGGGCGAGGTGGCAGGTGCCTGTAGTCCCAGCTACTTGGGAGGCTGAGGCAGGAGAATGGCGTAAACCCGGGAGGCGGAGCTTGCAGTGAGCTGAGATCTGGCCACTGCACTCCAGCCTGGGCGACACAGCAAGACTCCATCTCAAAAAAAAAAAAAAAGAAAAAGACAACTCTGCAGGGCAGTTATTTCCATTACTTGCCAAGCAATGAACCGGCTGCTTTGGCGTTGTGTGCCTACTTTTGAACAAATCACTTATTAATTGATTATATTCTTCACTCTCCCATCCCTCTTTGTTTTGCTTTTGTTCCTAGGTCTGATGGCTCTCATACGTCCTCTTTATATTTTTTTCTTTGACCTTCATATGCTAAGGGAGGGTAAACCCCAAGGTTCATGGAACATCCACCCTTCCTCCTCCACCATCCACAGTATCCTCATTTCGAACAGACTGACTTGGCTTTTATGTATTTAAGATTCTAACTTTTTCCCTATAGCTCAAATTTTGGCACTCAGGCCTAGATATATAAACAGCAGAGATTAAATACACCACATTCTAAAGGGAAGCCAGGTGAAGGCCTTACCCCAGTAATCCAGAACAGAAAAGATCCTACCATAGTCAATATTCCCCTTCTCAACACTGCTTCTCCAGTCCAAATAAGCACGGGATTGGAAAAAGGAAAGGAAGAGAGTCAAGGAGTCCTGAAACATCCTCGAGGGGAGCCCAGTGCTTCCTTGCCCCATTCCAAAACCAAGTGATGGGAAAGTTCCAAAGGATTCTCCAGGAGAATAATTCATAGAGAGTGGGGTGTCTACGGGAAGGGAAGGCGGGCATTTTATTTGTACTCCGTCATCTGCTTAACCAGCTGAGTTGTTCTACCAGAGAGAGCTGGGGTTGGGAATGTGCAGGTGGGCTGGAGGGGATTGTTGACTATCTGCTTTCTACCATTCGACATAGCAAGGATATGCGTCTCCGTGGGTCAAGTACATGAAAGTAGGAATTGAAGAAGCAAGACGGTTGTGTGGAGTACTGTGGGGAGCGGGAATTAGAGTGGTGTAGAAGAATTCAGGCTGGAGTTTTCCAAGGCAAAATGGACTTGGAGAGGACAGAAGGACCCACCTATGTGCCCTTGGGAAAACCAGCATTTAGATGCCCACCTTACAAAAGGCCATCAATGGCCAGTAGGTGTTAGCTGGAGAATCAGCTCACAGCGACAGCCACAGGCCTCTAACGGTGACCGGTTAAGTAGAGGGATACTTGTATTTTTCCCTGTCCTGCATCCTTCCCCCAACAACTAGAGGAGCTAGGCTTTGAAGTAAGAGGAGAGAAAGTATCCTTCTACTCCAAGCAACTCAAGTTGACTCAGAAGTAGAAGATTGATTTAATTACTTATTTCGAGACAGGGCCTCTCTCTCATCCCCAGGCTAGAGTGCAGTGGCATAATTACAACTCATTACAGCCTCAACTTCTTGAACTCAGTCGATCCTCCCACCTCAGCCTCCCAAGTAGCTTGGACTACAGGCATGTGCCAACATGCCTAATTTTTGTATTTTTTGTAGAGAAGTCATCTTGCCATGTTGCCTAGACTGGTCTCGAACTCCTGGGCTCAAGCAGTCCTCCCACCTGGGCCTCCCAAAATGTTGGGAGTATAGGCATGAGCCATTGCGCCAGGCAAGATGAGATTTAAGTCAGGTTTGAGGGTAAATTTTAAAACTGGATTAACATTTTAAAAAATAATTGAAGGAAGCCGGGCGCAGTGGCTCATGCCTGTAATCCCAGCACTTTGGGAGGCTGAGGCGGGTGAATCACCTGAGGTCAGGAGTTCGAGACCAGCCTGACCAACATGGAGAAACCCCGTCTCTACTAAAAATACAAAATTAGCCAGGCATGGTGGCACATGCCTGTAATGCCAGCTACTCAGGAGGCTGAGGCAGGAGAATTGCTTGAACCCGGGAGGCGGAGGTTACAGTGAGCTGAGATCGTGCCATTGCACTCCAGCCTGGGCAACAAGAGCGAAACTCCGTCTCAAAATAATAATGATAATAATAATAATAATAATAATAATAATTGAAGGCGAGGCGCAGCTGCTCATGCCTGTAATCCTAGCACTTTGGGAGGCGGAGGTGGGCGGATCACAAGGTCAAGAGATTAAGACCATCCTAGCCAACATAGTGAAACCCCATCTCTACTGAAAATACAAAAATTAGCTGAGCATGGTGGCACGCGCCTGTAGACCCAGCTACTTGGGAGGCTGAGGCAGGAGAATCGCTTAAACCCTGGAGGCGGAGGTTGCAGTGAGCAGATTGCGCCACTGCGCTCTAGCCTGGTGACAGAGCGAGACTCTGTCTCAAAATAATAATAATAATAAATAAATAAATAAATAATTGAAAGTGACTAGCAAGTTATACACATACCACAACGTTATCAGGTATTCTTTCATTTTGTTTTGTTTTGTTTTCTCTTGTCTCATACCATGATGCTGATCATATAACACTATATTCTACTGTTGCAACTGAGACAGCCAAGTATAAGGAGGTCCCTGGAGAACCTCTGACTGGCCTGCTCACTGGGAGAACAGGGTGGAATCTTGGGAAGTTTTCGCCCTTTTCAGTGGGGGAGGAACCTGGCGTCTCCTGTTCCCGGTGGTTACCTGGAATTCAATCTGTGAGATGTGGGCCTGCTAATAGGAACCTCTCTCGCTTTGCTGAGTTTTTTTTTTTCTTTTCACCTAATAAATTCCATTTTTCTCACCTTTCAAAGTGTCTGCGAGCCTCATCTTTCTTGGTCGCGTGACAAGGACCCCCGTATTTAGCTGAACTAAGGAGAAAGTCCTACAACAAAACATCCATGTGACAAACTGGCAAAAGATATTTTGGGCTAGGTTTAGGTCTGCTTTGTGGGAGTTCAACCTTATCTAGTCATCATAGAGACCAAGATACACTACCCCCTTTCTTTCTCCTTTAGACAGATACGCTCAGAGAAAATCCACACGTAACCACCCAGAGCAGTTCCTCTTTCATCTGTTTTACATAAATGATTCTGCTTTAAAAATGGAGGAAAAAAAAACCCCCACTGCTTTAGGATATGATCATAGAGTCACTGATCACAGAATTTTGAACTTTTTAGATGACAAAGAAAATTTAGGGGCCATTTGGCCTAGCTTCCTGGACTGATCCTACCAAATCCCTCAAACATATTAACATAACATACCCAACGTCATAACATAATGTTCAGGCCTGTTCTGCCTTGGATGCTGGTTCATGCTCCAAAATTACCTATTACCAAAATCATTGTAAAAATCCCTGTCCCCTCAATAATAAATACATAATAATCATAATGAAACCCACTGTCTTTTCCTTTAAGACTGCTGTTAGGTAGGTGTTATAACATCAATATGACTGAAACTTTTTGATTAAATGGTCCTCAGTTGAGGACCATTTAATAATTTATTTGAAGTTCTGGGAAGTTGTGGGGCTATCTGTAGTCTCAAAACACATCACACTTTGTTTCCCCCACCCAGGCAGAAGTAGGTCCAGAAGCCTGTCTTTGAAAGAGGCAGTGCTAAATACACTGGGAGATTTACTACCACATAAATGCACATTTTTAAAAAAAGGAGATTGTAGCTAAGTTCAGATTGTTCCTTTGTAGAAGGATGGGTAGTTTGACAAAATGAAGTGAGAACATTCATTCAGGAAGTGTGGGAGGAGATCTCTTTAGCTGTAGGTTGGTAATTGGCGGCCATTTCGGTAGGCTAACTGGTAGCAGGCCTTGGGAATCTGCCTGAGGGTCAATGCCTCTAAATTGTTTCCATTTCTCCCAATTAATTATCCTTCTCCACCCAAACCCACCTGTTCTTTAAAAGAGTAGGCGAGTACTCAGGGCAATGTTTGCAGGTTCAAGTACCTATCACTAACACAACTGGCTTTAAGAACTTCTCAATAAACCACAAGCATTTTATGAACAAAACAGCCCCACATATTTAAGGAGTGGATAAATTAAAAATACTTTCATTTCCTCCATGCCCATTTGGAAGAAGACAGACATATGTAAACTAGGGACTGCCAATTGTGTGCCGGTTTCTCTTACGTTTAATAGAGGCCTTAACAACTGTGGAACATTTAAAAATAACACTGACAAAGGATGGTTGAAACTATTCCTTTCTAGTCCTTCCTCACATAAGTACCTGGATCCCACTGTAGATGTTGGACCTGTGCACACTCACTGTGCAGTCAAGGGAGACCCTCAGCATTTTCCACCCCTGGACTCCCGCATGGCTCGGTTCCTAGGGAGGGAGCACTTTTCCTCTATCTCCGTGCCATCTCTGATTCAAGTTGGTCCATCTGGAAGTAATATTATCTGAGCATTATACCCCAAGCCCGGCTCTCCACAAGTGACTGCATGTTTCCTGAAACCAACTACTGGCAGCTGTTACACAAGCATTTTCTGCTTTTTAGATACCTATAATTACACCAATTATGCGAATCATTGATGTTTATAAAGGATTTAAAATTTTACACACCCAGAAATGTCTATCGGAAAGCAGCATCTGAGGCAGAGTGACACCCCACAGAGGGGCCTATTTGGCCATCACAATCGCTGCTGAGAGTCCCTCAAACTGAGCATCAGCAGGGTAGGCAGCTTCTTATGAGCCTATATGTCTTAGGCAAGTTAATCCTGTCACTGGAATACAATTCTGTTTGGTTAAGAACTACAGAACTCAATCTAACTTTTATTTTCAAAGGAAAGAATAATGTGTCCAAGTTAATAAAATTAGGCATTTGACTTTAAACTCTCTGAACTGCAACACGAGGATAAGATGGTTGACATTCCTCTGTTCCAGGCACCCTCTTTATATACAGTGAGACAGGACAAGGACTGTCCCAATAGCACAAAGACTGGACAGCAAAGAGCCGTGCTGGCAGTGCCGGAGAGCGCCATATTAGAGCCTGAAGCAAAAGGAAAACATGGGTAATATTGATCTTCATTTAAAGTTTTCATGCCTTTGTTCATTATGAATATTTTTGCATTGATTTTGACTTTTTAAAATATTGCACTGGCCAGGTGTCGTAGCTCACGCCTGTAATCCCAGCACTGTGGGAGGCCGAGGTCGGTGGATCACCTGAGGTCTGCAGTTCAAGACCAGCCTGGTCAACATGGTGAAACCCCATCTCTACTAAAAATACAAAAATTAGCCAGGCGTGGTGACTTGCCTGTAATCCCAGCTACTCCAGATGCTGAGGCAGGAGAACTGCTTGAACCAGGAGGCAGAGGTTGCAGTGAGCCGAGATCACACCACTGCACACCAGCCTGGGTGATAGAGACTCTGTCTCAAAATATATATATAATATATATCATATATTATATATTATGTATTATATATTAATAATATATAATATATACATATAATATATAATATAAACAATATATTTATATATTATATTATATAGGGCATATGTGATATATTATATGACATATAATATATTGTGTATATATTGCATACTTATATATAGTATAGTATATATATGATATATAGTATGTAGTATATATGATATATGTATATAGCATATAATATATATTAGATTGTATTATATACTATATTAGAATTATAGTATATATGATATAATATATTAATATACTATAGTATATGATATGATATATTATATTTATATATAGTATATATTAATATATTATTATATATACTATAGTATATATTATATATAATAATTATAATATATTACAATTTAATATTTTATATATATATATCACTACACATTATTTGTCCCTATTAATGAGGTTTTAATCCCCTTTAAATTTTGTACCTGCTCCAACTCAGGGTTTCCAGTGGTGGGTTTGGTGTGTGATTTGCTGGCTCCAGGACGGTCTATACTTCTGAGTCCTTTTTGTATTTCTCTATTTTACGTATTTGCCTTTTGTCCAGCAGTCAGCTTCGCAGGATTTAACTATTTTTAATTGTGCTCCTGAAACATGAGAACAATTGTCCTTAATTGTTAGTATGCATAAGGATCATCTGGGGTGCTTGTTAAAAATGTAGATTTCCAGTCCTCCTGCCCTGCGATTTGGATTAACTACCCTGAGGTGGAATCAGGATGTCTGAACCTCTGTATGTCAACATTTTTAAGCAAACAAAAATCATTCTGATGCAGGTGGTTTGCAAACCGCACTTGAGAAATTCATGACAAGTATGTTTAAAAGTCTCTATTTCAGGAATAGTTGTGTTTGGTGAGTTATGCTGTGTCTCATCAGAGGCAAAAGGGTTACTAGGAAATGGCAACTGACTATGGAGTAGCTACTAAAAATGGGCCATAAAAAAGTTACTCTGCAAGCCAACCCTATAAGGAACAGAGAGCAAGGGCCAGAAACCAGCTCCAGTAGGCTGGTAGCAATCTCCGGCAGGTAGAATTTCCTGATAATTCAGCAGAAGTAAACAAACCAGCACATGTGTAGGCACTTGGTGTCTATAGGCAGCTCACAAATGCAAGGAGATATTATTATATTTATTCAGTGTTTTTAGAGACACTTAGTGTTCCACAGAACATTGCATTCCTTTACAAATCCTCATTCTGCCAAATTCTCTAAATTTAATAGGATTATCCCCTAATGGAAGGCTTTAACAATATTTCTCAAATTGAAGTTTGAGAACCACCTATTTAGTATGTAATCCACAAAGGATAGGTGACTTTTTCTGAAAATGTTATCTGGAGCTCCCGAAACACTTCTTTGCAGCCTCAGGCACTTGTGGAAACTTGCCAAATTATTTAAATCAAGATGGGAGGAATTTAAAAACAGAAGCTAACACTCAACAGTTCCTATGGGCGGGTCCCGTGCATTTGCATGGATTATCAACTACACGTATTTCTCTCAGAATGGACAAGAATCTTAGTTCTTAGTCAATAGGCAAAATTCAAACTCTGTAAGTAGGAACAAAGAACAGAAAGCTTAACCACTACACTGCTCCTAGCAGTGATAGAGGGTGTGCTCCTGTGACCCTAAGCCTCTCCCTTACCAGGGTAACATTCTCAACCAGTTTTATCAATGCTTCTTTACAAGACATTATTCCAGATGACCACCATCTTAGTTCTCTGTTGTGGACTATTTCACATTTGTGAAGGGTCTTTGAAGACCGAAGACCCCATCCCTCAGCATAAAGCTTACATGTGTCTGATCAGCCCCAAACCTTCCTAAAGTCACCCTATCTTCCCAGAGGTTGGTCACACTGCTGCTGCCTCAGAGCATCGCCCTCCACAAAGTAGACTTTTTCTCTTATGTGGCTGCTAAGCTTCAGCGTCCCTATCTGATGCTCATGGAACCCATCATTGATCCCATTTGAATTTTATTTGATCCTGGTTTTAGTTGGTGTACAATTTTTTTGATCTTATTTCTCCAACGGGGCATCCACACTGAGTCTCTCCAATGCATCTCCCTGTTGCTGGCCCACACTGGCTTTGGGTGAGGCATGCGCTGTGTTTGGGAATCCTTATTATCTTCCTGGAACAAGATGCAGGACAGCTGGTTAGGTGAGTGCCTCAATGTGCTTCCTTTGAAAGGCAGGAAGCAGAAGAGGGTTTTCCTGTCACTCTGCTGTCTGCTGTGCCGTAGAGAGAGAGCTTCCAGCCCTGGCGATTTCTGCTTTCCTTTTTCAGGGCTTGGAGATCTTGTTAGCCCCCACCCTTTTCTTTTTTGGCAGGCGGGGAGCAGGGAATTCACTGGGCCAGGGATGGGAGGTGTGGGGAAGAGTGGAGAGTGAGCTAAGCCTCATGATTACCAGAAAGGTATTGAAGTGTTTTGTATATTTGGAAGGTAACAGGGTGAGTTTAAAAGGCAAATCTAGTTTTTCACCATCCACATTCCCTACACACACACCCCCCACACCCAAGCCCTCATGTTGTACTGTTTCTGCCACCGTTTCCCTGCTGTTCTACTGCTAGAAGAGGAAGGTGATATTTTGGAAGACATTTGATCCATCTAAAGGAAGAGGAAGAAAACAGATGAGATCAGGGGAATTTCTGAAAAAGAAATTCTGAAACACAAGGGACAAAAGAGTGAGTCATCGAGTCAGCAACAATCATGGGAGACCATTTGGCTCACGGCTTCCCAATTTTGTATTTAGAGATTTTAAAAATGTCTGAATGGCTTGGCAGTTACCTGCTCTGCTGCATTCAGGAGGGAGGAAGGGTTATTTACTTATTTACCTCTGACAATGAACATTTGTATAGAGATTGAGGTGGGACATTATATTCTGGGCTAGGTCTCTGAAATGAATCTTTGAAAACAATATATCTGGTTCGTAATGAAAAGGAACAATAAAGTTAAAATAAGGTGGCAAACCTTGGTTCACCTTTTTTCCTGGCTGGCAGATCTGCCTTCCCGCTGTTGTGGCTGAAAATTGCAGATGCTCAATTCCCAGACTCCTTCTCTGCCAGGAGCACCCTGTGTCCAAGAAGTTGACCTAAGGACAAGTCTGCTGGGGAGGGGAGGCAGATGTCTCAGAGCGATTTTCCTGCCTGATAACGGGTGAGAGGCCACTGATGAGTGCCTATTCCTGTTTCCTTCCTGCTTAGCATGCAGAGGGTATGATGTTTGGAGCAGCTATGTGGCTGTCCTGTGGCCAGGAGCAAATGCCAGAGAACCCTGGGAAGGCTGACCCAGGGCCCTGACATGATGAACTATGGAACCAATTCAAGAACAGCACCACCAAACTTCTTATGTGGGGAAAAGAAATTCATATTGACAAAGTCATATTTAGTCCGGTGGTCTCTTTTTTTTTTTTTTGAGATGGAGTCTCGCTCTGTTGCCCAGGCTAGAGTGCAGGCTGGAGATCGCGGCTCACTGCAACCTCCGCCTCCTGGTTTCAAGCAATTCTTCTTTCTTAGCCTCCCTGTTAGCTGGGATTACAGGCACCTGCCACCACACCCGGCTAATTTTTGTACTTTTAGTAGAGACGGGTTTCACCATGTTGGCAAGGCTGGTCCCAAACTCCTGACCTCAAGTGATCTGCCCACCTTGGCCTCCCAAAGTGCTGGGATTACAGGCATTAGCCACCATGCCCAGCCTGGTCTGTTTCTTGAAAATAATTTCTTGCCTGGTAGAGATAGAAAAAACAATTTTTATGCAGGAAGTTATTGAGTGGCTTACTCTGAGCCCAGTGAAATTACTACTAAACTTTATCACCAACATTACCACCACTAATGGTATCAACAGCAACATTTATTAAGCATTTATTGTATACTTGTCCTTTATATATATATATATATTTATAATTTCATTTAAATTCAACCCTATGAGATAGTTATTTATCCCCATTTTATAGATAAGAAAATAAATAACAGAGAGGTTAAGTAATTTGGCCAAGGTAACAGCTGATAAGAAAGAGAAGTGAGGCCAGGTGCTGTGGCTCATGCCTGTAATCCCAACACTTACTTTGGGGGGCCAAAGCAGGTGGATAGCTTGAGCCCAGGAATTTGAGACCAGGCTGGGCAACATGGAGAAACCCCGTCTCTACAAAAAAAAAAAAAAAAAAAAAATAGCTGGGCTTGGTGGCTCATGCCTGTGGTCTCAGCTAAGGCAGGAGGATCACTTAAGCCTGGGAGGTGGAGGTTGCAGTGAGCTGAAGTCACACCACTGAACTCCAGCCACGGCAACAGAGCAGGACCCTGTGTAAAACACCAACAACAAAAAAGTGAATGTAGTTCCACAATTTACCATCTTTTCCATAGGCATAAGACAAAAATTTAAAGTACAGCATATGTTTTAAAGTTAATTTTAAAAAAGCAGTTAGTTATAAATGTTGTTCATACATAATAGCATCTACTTAACCATATTTACATTGATCAGTATATCCATTTTTATAATTATTTTGTTTTATTGTTTTTCTTTTCTTTTTTTTTTTTGAGACTGTCTCACTCTGTCGCCCAGGCTGGAGTGCAGTGGCGCAATCTCGGCTCACTGCAAGCCCCGCCTCCCGGGTTCACGCCATTCTCCTGCCTCAGCCTCCCGAGTAACTGGGACTATGGGTGCCCGACGCCACACCCAGCTAATTTTTTGTATTCTTTTTTTAGTAGAGACGGGGTTTCACCGTGTTAGCCAGGATGGTCTCGATCTCCTGACCTCATGATCCGCCCGCCTCGGCCTCCCAAAGTGCTGGGATTACAGGCATCAGCCACCGCGCCTGACCTTGTTTTGTTTTTGAGACAGGCTCTCACTCTGTTGTCCAGGCCAGAGTGCAGTGGCACGATCACAGGTCACTACAGCCCTGACCTCCTGGGCTCAGGCATTCCTGTCGCCTCAGCCTCCTGAGTAACTGAGACTACAGGGGTGCAACACCATACTCAGCTAATTATTTTTATTTTTATTTTTATTTTTTGTAGAGGCAAGCCCTCACTATGTTACCCAAACTCCTGGGCTCAGTGATCCTCCTGCTTCAGCCTACCAAAGTGCTGGGATTACAAGCATGAGCCACCGTGCCTGGCCCATTTTTACAATTATTTTGAATAGCAATTTATTAGAATTCATTTAAAATATTTTGAAGGAATAAAAGTTTGTCAAGAATGAAGAACAAAGAATCAAGAATGAAGAACCATCAAAAGACAGTCTTGAAGAACCATCAAATCTCAGATTTAAAAGAGACTTGGAGAATGTCATGTGACTGAAATGTTTTGCTAACATCAGAATTTACCTTAAGTATAATATTCATAGCTACCAGATTAGCAATCCCTATTTGAAAAAAAAGAGAGAAACAGTTCGTGATTTTACTGAATGTATTTGGGTTCCATGTGATTGCTAAATTATTTTCTTAATGATCACAACCCCGTTAAATAGAAATGAAAATATCGGGCTGCGTGCGGTGGCTCACGTCTGTAATCCCAGCACTTTGGGAGGCCGAGGCAGGCAGATCGCCTAAGGTCAGGGGTTTGAGACCAGCCTGGCCAACATGGTGAAACCCTATATTTACTAAAAATACAAAAATTAGCCAGGGCTGGTGTCACACGCCTGCAGTCACAGCTACTTGGGAGGCTGAGGCAGGAGAATCACTTGAACCCGGGAGGCAGAGGTTGCAGTTAGCCAAGATCACTGGATGTTGCACTCTGTTGCCTGGACAACAGAGTGAGACTCTGTCTCTATAAAAAAGAAAAATGCCAAGCACGGTGGCACACACCTGTAACCCCAGCACTTTGGGAGGCCAAGGCAGGTGGATCATGAGGTCAGGAGATCGAGACCATCCTGGCTAACGCATTGAAACCCCGTCTCTACTAAAAATACAAAAGATTAGCCGGGCGTGGTGGCGGGCGCCTGTCGTCCCAGCTACTCAGGAGGCTGAGGCAGGAGAATGGCGTGAACCTGGGAGGCAGAGCTTGCAATGAGCCAAGATTGTGCCACTGCACTCCAGCCTGGGCGACAGAGCCGGACCCTGTGTTGGAAAAAACAACAAACCAGAAATTAAAATCTTGAATTTTTCTGGCACTTAATGTGAAGCACTTTGGTCTGTGGCTAATCTTACTCCTTCCCTTCCCTCGTGGAAAACCAGAATGTTTGCCCTTCTCTGAGATGCCCAGGGGTGATACTTCTGTCATCTCTGGGTATTTCTGCTCGCTGGGATGTATTCCATGGGAACCCAGAGACTCAAACTTGAGGAGACACTGGGATTGAGCTCTCTCCCTCACTATCCCTCACCATTTGGGAACTTTGTTGCTTTCTGGAGTACAGACTCCTGATGAAGATAGAAACAAAATGGAAGGGAAATTGATCTGATTTGTCTCTATGGCCAGCAACGGGCCTATGCCTTTGTTTTTGCGCTCCATTTCTGAACTGCAGACCTTTTTGCTGTCAGGAATTTTGCTTCAGAGGCCTCTGGGGCTAAAACTTTCTGAATCTGCGTCAGGTCACTGGCCTTCTCTCCTCATCTACGGCAATGTGTCTCTGCTTTCATCTTTGGCCGCGGCCCTTTGAAAGTCTAAGAACACCAGAAAGCTTCTCATGCAGTTTTCTCTCGCCTATCTTTGCCTTTTCTTCCTCATGCAAGCTCTAATAATACAATCACAAATGCGCTGGGCGCGGTGGCTCACACCTGTAATCCCAGCACTTCAGAGGTCAAGGCAGGCAGATCACTTGAGGTCAGGAGTTTGACACCAGCCTGGCCAACATGGTGAAACCCCATCTCTACTAAAAATACAAAAAATTAGCCGGGTGTGGTGGCGTGTGCCTGTAATCCCAGCTACTTGGGAGGCTGAGACACAAGAATCACTTGAACCCAGGAGGTAGAGGTTGCAGTGAACTAAGACTGTGTCACTGCACTCCAGCCTGGGTGACAGAGCAAGACTCTGTCTCAACAACAACAACAACAACAACAACAACAAAATTAGATAAGTAAACTGAGAAAGAAGAAGCAATCTTTGAAATGATACAGAGTGGTGAAGGACTTTATTACCCTGATTTAGGTAAGTGTATTGATAAATAAACCACATTCCTGAAAGAAAATTCTGTTAGTCAAAACCTAATATAATATGTTTAAGTAAACATTTGGAGTTAATTCTAACCTCCAGCATCAACATTTAAAAAACAATTCTATTAAAATAATCTAAGGTAGGCTGGGCATGGTGGCTCACGCCTGTAATCCCAGCACTTTGGGAGGCTGAGATGGGTGGATCACTTTAGGTCAGGAGTTCAAAACCAGCCTGGCCAACATGGTGATACCCCGTCTCTACCAAAAATATAAAATATTAGCCAGGTGTGGTGGCACATGTCTGTAATCTCAGCTACTCGGGAGGCTGAGGCAGGAGAATCACTTGAACCCAAGAGGCGAAGGTTGCAGTAAGCTGAGATCCGCCACAGCACTCCAGCCCGGGCGACAGAGCGAGACTCCGTCTCAAAAAAAAAAAAATTAATAAATAAAAAATAAAATAAAATAAAATAATCTAGGATGTATGTGCATGTGAAAGACAACAGAACAGTTCAAAACTTAGTTTTGAGCTAATCATTGTAGTGCGTCTGCAAATTATCAAATTTTAGAATCATGTTCTTGAATTCTTCTAATCATATTCAATATAAACAAACTGCATTAACAGGTTTGAATTAACAATAGCTTTTGCATGTAAGCCCAGTTTTAACCCAGTGCCGGAGCAAACCCATCTTACAGATGAGGCTGTTTGTACATGCAAGTTAACTCATTAGGAAAGCTGTAATTAAGAAAAGGGCATGTACAAGTACTTTGCTTATTTAATTACAAACTAAATGAAAGTGCTTGAGAAAAGTGTAAACTTTACAATTGGCTCAAAGCCTTTAGCAAATGAGAGTTATGGATGATTTCTTTGTTTCATTCAGGAAATTCTATCAGATGAGAACTTTGGTCTGGCTTCCATTCCCACAACTCCACTGACCCAGTTCTCACCAGGTTAGTCAATGTCATTTTTATTGCTAAATCCATCATATGCTAGCTCGTTTTGTTTTGTTTTGTTTTCTTGAGACAGAGTCTCACTCCGTCACCCAGGCTGGAGTGCAATGGCACCATCATAGCTCACTGCAGCCTCAACCTTCCAGGCTCAAGTGAGCCTCCTGCCTCAGCCTCCCAAGTAGCTGGGACCACAGACATGCACCAGTATGTCCAGCTAATTTTTCGACTCTTTTATAGAGATGAGGTCTCACTATGTTGCCCAGGCTGGTCTCTCAAACTTGTGAGCTCAAGCAATCCTCCTGCCTCAGCCTCCTGAAGTGCTGGGATTACAGGTGTGAGCCACCACACCTGGCTCATAGTTTAGTCTTTATCTTACCGACCCTGTCTGAAGAAATGGATACTGCTGATTGTGTCCTCTTTCTTGAAGCTCCCCTTCTGTGGCTTCTGTGACTCCATATTCTCCTGGTTTTCTGTGTCTCTAGTTTGCTTTTCTTGGGCTCTTCTGCTGTTGACCACTCCTTAAATATTGATGGTCTGTGGTTCTCTATTCTTACCCTCCTCCACCTTCTCCAGTGAGTAAGAGCATCGAACTAACGTGCTGTTATTCACTTCCATGGCTTCAAACATGGCACACAAACTGCTGACTCCTGGAATCTGTGTCTAAGTGGCTTTGCCCCTCTCCTGAGCATCAGACCCACTGAACAGCTCCACGTGGATGTCTCACATCAATCTCAAACTCACATGTGTACACATGAACTCCTGGGCTTCCCCTCAGACTGCTCTGTCTCTAACAGTCACTCTTTTTGATGATTGACATTGCTGTCACTCTCTTGTTTTGGTCATTAAAGAGAACCATTCTAGATTCCTTCTTCAGCTCTCCTTCACCCCTAGGTCCTGTGATTCACAGTTATCCCCATTTTACCTTGTCAGTGCCTCTGAAATTTTTTCTCCATCCTTTCTGCCACTACTGTCATCAAGATTTTATTACCATTTTCTAGTCTTAGAAATTGAGGTAGTCTTCTGACTGTCCTTCCTATCTACTCTTGCTCGATGAATGGATTCATCACACAGTTTCCAGCATGATCTACATATTTAATTTTTTTTTTTTTTTTTTGAGACAGAGTCTCACTCTGTTGCCTAGGCTGGAGTGCAGTGGTGTGATCTTCACTCACTGCAACCTCTGCTTCCCAGGTTCAAGCGAATCTCCTGCCTCAGCCTCCCAAGTAGCTGGAATTACAGGTGTCCGACACCACGCCTGGCTAATTTTTGTATTTTCAGTAGAGACAGGGTTTCTCCATGTTGGCCAGGCCGGTCTCGAACTCCTGACCTCAAGTGATCTGCCCACCTCGGTCTCCCAAAGTACTGGGATTACAGGCGTGAGCCACTGCGCCTGGCAGATCTACATATTCAAAATACAAATCCGATCATTTCGCTTTCCTGGTGGCGATCCTTCAGTGCCTCTGCGTCACCTTCAGGAGGGTTCAAATGCTGTAGCATGGTTTATGGTACCCATGGGAACTGGCCCTGATTTAGACTCCTGGTGTCATTTCTTACCACCTCTCATTCCTCGTTTACTCCCAACCTCTATTTCTTATACTCCAGCAATACTAAAATATTTTCAATTATAAGAATATATTACACTTTCTCATGTATGTGCTCTTGGACCTGCTTTTCTGGCTTTCTGATAGCTTCTTTTTCCTTTTCCTCAGCTGGCCAATAGCATAGACTTCTTTTTCTTTTTTGAGGCAATCTCCCTCTGTTGCCCAGGCTGCAGTGCAGTGGCACGATCTCAGCTCACTGCAAGCTCCATCTCCCAGGTTCACGCCATTCTCCTACCCCAGCCTCCCGAGTAACTGGGACTACAGGCGTGCATCACCATGCCTGGTTAATTTATTTATTTATTTATTTATTTATTTATTTATTTTTTGAGACAGAGTCTTGCTCTGTCGCCCAGGCTGGAGTGCAGTGGCGCAGTCTCAGCTCACTGCAAGCTCCATCTCCCAGGTTCACACCATTCTCCTGCCTCAGCCTCCCGAGTAGCTGGGACGACAGGTGCCCACCACCACACCCGGCTAATTTTTTGTATTTTTAGTAGAGACGGGGTTTCACCGTGTTAGCCAGGATGGTCTCAATCTCCTGACCTCATGATGTGCCCGCCTCGGCCTCCCAAAGTGCTGGGATTACAGGTGTGAGCCACCGTGCCTGGCCAATTTTTGTATTTTTAGTAGAGATGGGGTTTCACCATGTTGGCCAGGCTGGTCCTGAACTCCTGACCTTGTGATCAGTGCACGTTGGCCTCCCAAAGTGCTGGGATTACAGGCATGAGCCACTGTGCCTGGCCACAAACCTGTCTTTAAACACCATCCAGTGTTCCTCTAGCTGTTTGCTCTTGCATAAATACTTACACTTCAGAAACTAATTTTTGTATCTGTAAAATGAGGACTGTATTCAACTTGCAAAGTGTTGTAAAGGTTAAATAAGTGACTTATAAAATACACCTGTGTATTTAGTAAATATTGTTTATCTTTACTAAATACTGTGTGTTTAGTAAATATTGTTTATCTTTCTCTTCTTGGAGTAACTTAGTAACCTAACAGGTTAGTACATTATATCTTTTTATTTTATTTTATTTTATTTTTTTATTTTTTGAGACGGAGTCTCACTCTGTTGCCCAGGCTGGAGTACAGTGGCACAATCTCAGTTTACTGCAAGCTCCGCCTCCCAGGTTCACACCAATTTCCTGCCTCAGCCTCCGGAGTAGCTGGGACTACAGGCACCCGCCACCACACCCGGCTAATATTTTTGTGTATTTTTTTAGTAGAGACGGGGTTTTACCGTGTTAGTTAGGATGGTCTCAATCTCCTGACCTCATGATCCGCCCACCTTGGCCTTCCAAAGTGCTGGGATTACAAGCGTGAGCCACCGCGACCAGCCTATTTTATTTTTATTTATTTATTTTTTTGAGGCAGCATCTCTGTCACTTAGGCTGGAGTGCAGTGGTATGATCATAGCTCATTGCAGCCTTGAACTCCTGGGCTTAAACAATCCTCCTGCCTTAGGACTATAAGTGCATGCCATCATGCCTAGTTAATTTCTAAGTTTTTTTGGTAGGGATGGGGTTTTGCTATGTTGCCCAGGCTGTTCTCAAACTCCTGGCCTGAAGTTATCCTCGTGCTTCAGCCTCCCCAAATGCTGGGGTTACAGGTGTGAGCCATCACACCTGGCCCAAATATGTCATTTTTAGATGAGGGAAACACATCATTTGGCCTTTGGCTAATATTGATTATAGAGTCTAACAGTTGTTATTCTTTAATTATGGTAACTTTGTAAGTTGTGGAATAAACTCATTTTATAGTAACTCATCTATAAATTTTTGATATCATAGAGAAAATTATAATTTTCCTGATTATCTCTTACAATAAGTAGTCTATTACATTGACTAGTGGCTTAATTCCATTCTCTTCTTGAACGCATTTTTAAGTACACCAAATAATATATAAGTGTGCAGAGTTAAAAATATGTCCAAATGATAATGCATATATTTAAAATTACTGGGTATAAAGTCTTATATTTTATAATTTATTTATTTGCTATTGCAAATGGCATAAAGACGGCTTATAAATCTGGAAAGTGAATCACATTAATATGGGAAACTAGATTAAAAGAGAAACTATAATTCAGATGTTACTAAAATAAGTTTTCAGATAAATAAGCCAAATCTGGGTGGTAAATTGGACAACTGAACATTTTTTAAGTGTTCTGCAAACACCTGAGATGGCTTTTTAAAGTTTTCCTAAAGTCAGCTCTGTTCTTTTCTAGGGTAAATAATTGCTTCACTTGAAAGCCTTGGCAAAGGAAATAAGGCTCCTATCCCCAGTCTCCCTCAGTTTATGAGTTTTTTCACCCACAGATCTCGAGCAGGTTAAACTGGCTACACATTGGCTTCTTTTCACAAGATGTGACTAATTACTTTAAATTGCTCTGGTTTATTAAGTGAAATCCAAAGTCGCTTCTGTGCTCACCTGACATTTAGTTAATGAGCACAGTGCTACCTCCAGGAGATTAATAGAACTTTGATAAAGGAGTAGTTTAATTGGTGAAATAGCATATTTGGATTTCACTGGAGAAAGGGTAAAATAATCCATATATTTGAATGCAGTGATATTTGAATGCAGTTTAATGTAATTACATTGTAATTTTGGTTATTGCCAAAAGATGGTTTGTCATTTGAACTCAGAACTAGAGGTTAACTAATATATGCAATTGAAATATAACAGCAAATATTAATTGAGTACCTACTATATTCAAGCTTCTAGGGTATTACAGGTACAAAGAAACATAGGACTTAATATCTATTATCAAGTTACATAAAGTATAGTAAACCCGTTACTTGGGAACGGTATACATATGCATGATATCATCCTGGAGATTTCCAACCTATTTTGACTTTATATTTTAGTAATCAAGTTGTGGCTATTCTCTATGTGTAGGACATTGTGTTGGTGATCCCAAGATGTGTTAAGCATGATTTATTTCACTGTGAGTTTGTTTAGGGAAATAGGGCATTAAGGTAAAAATAAATAAGTCCAGGCGCAGTGGCTCACACCTGTAATCCCAGCTGTTTGGGAAGCCAAGGCAGGTGGATCACCTGAGGTCTGGAGTTCGAGATCAGCCTGGCCAACATGGTGAAATCCCGTCTCTACTCAAAATACAAAAAATTAGTCAGGCGTGGTGGTGGACGCCTGTAATCCAAGCTACCCAGGAGGTGGAGGTTGTGGTGAGTCGAGATTGCCCCACTACCCTCCAGCCTAGGCAACAGGAGTGAAACTCCATCTCAAAAATAAATAAATAAGTAAGTAAAAGGCAGCATATGATAAGGCCAAATATTAATAATCTTTTGTATTTGCATAACACTTTTAAAATGCTTTCCTATGTGCCTCCTATTAAAATCACTCATCTTGGTTCTGCTTTCTCCTTTAGCTACACATTGACTTCACCGTTTCCTGTCACTGTGGCTGAGATTGCATGAAAGTCTACTTTATGCTTCTGTCCCACCGCTTCACTGTTCCCCAGCCTCTCGGTCTGCCGTAAGGCAGTCGCACTCCTGCACCCTTCTGAAGCTTTTCTCCCATCAACCAAACTTAATCACCCCTTTCATTTCTCCTACCACTGGATTCGCTCTCATGGCTGACACCAGAAACTATTCTCTCCCGCTCTGACTTCCCTAAAACCACTTTCTGCTGCTTCTCCTCCATCTCCTTCAGGAGGGATGGAAGGAATTACCTAGTGCAGTGTTCCTAGAGCCACAGTTATGCCTCTCGTAGCACAGAGGGGGTGAGATGACCTTTCCTGGTACACAGACCCACACAGAACTGCCTAGAGACGGCTTGAAGGACAAGGGGAAGGAAAGTGGGGGTGATGAGGCGAGAATTTGAGGAGAATAAGGATGGCGCAGAGAAAGGGTGGCGGTTTCTCTAACACCAGGCCTTCAGTGGTGGGTTTTGCATTTGTTCAAACACTGTTCCCAGATTTCCTCCTCTCCGGTTTCTCTGAGAATCTGTTTGCTGAGCATCCCGAGGTTCAGGGTTTGGGGAGAGCCCATGCTGTACAAAGGCTTAATGCTGGGAGTTTAGGATTAAGTGGTTGGGGGAAGACCAGGGAGCTATCACTTTGGGGTTCAATTCAGCAGCCACCAAAAAAAGAAAAATGGAGTCAAGAGTGGCTTTGAAGTCAGACAGCCTTGGTTTTAAAATGGGATCTGCTGCTTCCTAGGCTGTGAAACCAGAAGAGATTTGCTCATGCCAGAAGCAGGGAGTCTTTTCGGCTTTTTCTCTCTTCTCCTAAATCTTCCCTCACATCAGCCAGTCTAGTCAACTCTACCCTCAAATCCATCCACTTCTCTATCTCTGCCACTGCCATTCTCCTCCAGGTCACCATTGCTGCTTCTTTTGTTTGTTTGTTTCTTGAGATGGAGTCTCACTCTGTCGCCCAAGGCTGGAGTGCAGTGGCGCGATCTCAGCTCACTGCAACCTCTGGTCCCCGGGTTCAAGCGATTCTTCTGCCTCAGCCTCCTGAGTAGCAGGGATTACAGGCAGGCGCCACCACGCCCAGCTAATTTTTGTATTTTTAATAGAGACGGAGATTCACCATGTTGGCTAGGATGGTCTCCATCTCTTGACCTCGTGATCCACCCACCTAAGCCTCCCAAAGTGTTGGGATTACAGGCGTGAGCCACTCTGCCCGGCCACCATCGCTTCTTGCTGAGCCAACAGACAAGCCCTTGACTTTGTATCTTCTTTCCCTTTTCACACAGTATCCAGAAGGATATTTTTGAAATGAAATCAGATTATGTCATCTCTCTAATTAAAACCCTCCACATGTTTTTCGTTGCAAAGAATAAATTCCAAACTCCTCATCACAGTTACAAGGCCTTATGTGACTATAAAGCTCACTATGGCTCAGTAGATTTCAGCCATACATTCTTTGCTTCCTGGCCATGCCGGTCTTGTTTTTGTCCTAAGGGCTTTTCAGTAGCTGTTTCTTATGTCTGGAATGCCCCTTCCCAGTCTTCACAGGACTGATTGCTCCCCCAGATATCCCAGACAGGACTTCTTTGAGTGACCCCTGCTTCTCTTCATAGCTTATCCCTATTGGAAGTTACCGCCTTTCTTCTCCCTTCTGCCCCAACCGTCACTAGGGCACAAACGACCCGACTGTGTCTATTCTGTTTCTCTTTGTTGTCTCAAAGCCTAGAATGGTGCCTGCGACCCAGTACACAGTCAACAAATATTTGCTTACTGTTGATCGAATGAGATCACTACATCTCTTTGAACACTAGTTTCCACTGAGAGAGAATGAAATAAGACTTCATACATATATGATAAAGCTATGATAGATATGTTTATATATGTATTTCTGTACTATGCATGTATGTATATCTCACTTACACGTTTTATATGGTAAGCTCAGAATCCTAGGAACAGATTCTGAAACCGACATTCATTCTATCAGCAATACTTATTGAAAAAACTTGTAGTTTTTTAAAAAAAATTCATCTGAAGAATTTGTTGAAAACATTTCAAAATTACGAAGAGACCACTTGATAAAAGCTATTTTCTCAAACCAGATGGCAATTATTCAGGGCAAGAAAATTTTGGTAAATCACTTTTCTGGGTTTTACCAAATAACCAGACCCATTTGAAAGATGCAAGATTTCACTTCAGAACCCTATTGGGAAAAATAACATTTGTTGAACAAATGCCTACATAAATTAAATTAGGAATTAATTTTCAATATCCAAACTTTCTTGAGAAGAACATTAAATAACTTTTAGATATTCAGCTCATCTTTGACTTGAACTGAGAAACATTGAGCTAAATATTCATTTTCATTGATAAGAAAGAAAAAAACAGTTATTTGAATACTTTTTGCTGATTTTCAGGTGTGCACTTTTGCAAACCCATTAGATTTGTCATTACTCAAATATTATTTTATTATTTTAAATTAAGTAACATTATCTTATTTTCATGGTATTCTATTTCATAGTAATTTTCTATTTACAACGCGATGTAGTACTTATGGTGATGATATAGTATCATTAAAAATATACTTAAGGCTGCGCGCAGTGGTTCACTCCTGTAATCTCAGCACTTTCGGAGGCCGCAGCTGGTGGATCACTTGAGGTCAGGAATTCGAGATCAGCATGACCAACATGGAGAAGCCCCATCTCCACTAAAAATAAAAGTTAGCGCGAGCGTGGTGGTACACATCTGTAATCCCAGCTACTCGAGAGGCTGAGGCAGGAGAATCACTTGAACCCAGGAGGTAGAGTTTGCAGTGAGCCAAGATCGTGCCATTGCACTCCAGCCTGGGCAACAAGAGTGAAACTCTGTCTCAAAAAAAAAAAAAAAAATATTTAAATTAAAAAGCAATTTTTGTTTAAAGAAAGTTATTGAATAAATGGTAAAATTGGTATACAGATATGACAAAATCATGAGAGTAGTACGTGACCACTGAAGTTTGAGAGAGAGAGGCCTAAAGTATGTTTTTATCTGTGGTAAAGAACAAGTTTTGTTTTTTAAACTTTCAATCTGTTGCAGGATGCCACTTTTATAAAACACAATGAAATTAATTAGAAGAAAAATAAAAATATTAAACATATTAAAAGGGTCAGCTTACATTTTAATTTATTAGATTCAATATTAAAAAAGTAATTCTGTCAAATTGTTATAAAAGTTTTAAATGCTTACTCTCAATTTTGCAATTGACCTCCCTGCATTCCAGTTAACAGTCAGTCTGCAGATCGGCAGTTGGTCCACAAACCAGACTTTGAGTAACATCGACTTAGAGAAAGCCTAGAGGAAGGGCAGTAGTTACAGCGTGCTAAAGAGAAAGGGTGATTGCAAAGTCTCCTTTTTCAAATTCTCACTTGAGTAGTCACTCCTAACTCCTATTCATACTCTCCTCCCCATTCCTACCACCTGTGGTCAGGTCCACCCCCCACCTTCTTTTTTTTCAAGGCAGAGTCTTCCTCTGTCACCTAGGCTGGAGTGCAGTGGCATGATGTCTGCTCACTGCAACCTCTGCCTCCCAGATTCAAGCGAGTCTCCTGCCACAGCCTCCTGGGTAGCTGGGATTACAGGTGTGCTACCACCCCACCCAGCTAATTTTTGTATTTTTAATAGATACAGGGTTTAATCATGTTGGGCAGGCTGGTCTCGAACTCCTGACCTCAAGTGATCCACCCACCTTGACCTCTCAAAGTGCTAGAATTACAGGCATGAGCCACTGTGCCTGGCCAGGTCCACCATTATTGAGTATAAATGTATTATTATTATTATTATTTTCTATAAGTGTTCTTTCGCTAGGTGTGGTGGCTCACGCCTGTAATCCCAGGACTTTGGGAGGCTGAGGTGGGCGGATCACGAGGTCAGGAGTTCCAGACCAGCCTGGCTGATATGGTGAAACCTTGTCTCTACTAAAAATACAAAATTTACCCAGGTGTGGTGGCGCACGCCTGTAATCCCAGCTACTTGGGAGGCTAAGGCAGGAAAATTGCTTGAACCTGGGAGGCGGAGGCTGCAGTGAGCCAAGATCGCGACACTGCATTCCAGCCTGGCGACATAGGAAGACTGTGCCTCAATTAATTAATTAAATTTAATTTAAGTGTTCTTTCTCACCAAGTTGTTAAAGAAATGAGGCCCATAAAGGTTTACGAAGAAATTATCAAATGACTGTTTGTCCTGTATATAGTTCAAAATCTCTTTGAAGATGGATCTGTAAAAGTTTTACTTTTGAATTTAGTACAAGAAAAATATTCTCTTCTTAAAATCAATATGTTTGTAGCCAGGCGTGGTGTCATATGCCTGTAGTCCCAGCTACTAGGGAGGTAGAAGTGGGGGGATCGCTAGAACCCAGGAAGCAGAGGTTGCAGTGAGCCCAGATTGCACCACTGCACTCCAGCCTGGGCAACAGAGGGAGATCTTGTCTCAAAAAAAAAAAAAAAGAAAGAAAAGAAAAAACTGTATGTTTTATTTTATTCCTTTGATCAAAAAATGACTGTTATACAACACATCCTGTCATATATCTCATGGTTTGTTTGCATGGAAAATCAGGTATAGGTTTAATGTACAATCACAGAAATTATATTGGTGTTTGATGTGTTGATGTGTTTATATTGCTCTTCTTTTCCATAGGTATTTAGTTTCCTATTGTATGAGTGCACAAATTGAGAAAAGGAGTAGCCACTGGAAAATCAAGGATATAATTACTTTTAAAATATTTTACTTCAATCTAAGTAACCGAGGCGATCTCTTTCTTCCATTTTATTTTCTTTTTTAAGATGTAGTTTTGCTCCTGTTGCCTAGGCTGGAGTGCAATGGCCAGATCTTGGCTCACTGCAAACTCTGCCTCCCAGTTTCAAGTGATTCTCCTGCCTCAGCCTCCCAAGTAGCTGGTATTACAGGAGCCTGCCACCACACCCGGCTACTTTATGTATTTTTAGTAGAGACAGGGTTTTACCACGTTGGCCAGGCTGGTCTTGAACTCCTGACATTAGGTGATCATGGCCTTGGTGTCCCAAAGTCCTGGGATTACAGGCATGAGCCACCGCCCACGGCCTGTTGCTTAGATTTTAAGAAACAGAATTAATAGACAATGAACCTAAAATAAGCCATTATTCTTCTTATATTTACATATTTCTGATATCTTCTATAATAAAACTTTTGAGTAGATAAAAGTTACAGAGCTAGAGATGTGAGTGCTATTTTTTAAAAAATTGTATCTATTTCATTGGCATGGAATTTAACTTGTTCTCTGAGATTGAAACAGTTAACTCGTGATGGGCTCATGATGCAGCTAGTTCTGCATGTATTTTCTGGTTATTGTTAGTAGATTGTTGGAAGTGGACCTAGATTTGCTCAGGATATGAAGTAGGCATGATTCATCTAGTGATTTTGTAAGGGTTGTCTGCCCTAATTCCGGGAGAGTTGCTGTTGTTTGCCTGCTCCATTAAAGAGGAAGGCAGACATGAAGTGGATTGTATGACACCATGATTACTGGTCTTGGATATGGAGTTGAAACTACAGTGTCAACTCAAGGTCATCCAAGCAACAGTGGTGGGAAATGGGATTTGGAAATACCAGGAAGCAAAGTCCTTGCCTAAAGTTAGTTTAAACCTCTCTTTTTCTAGGTACATGCCTTTTTGGGGGATTTTGTTGTGTTTTCTGAATTTGCCACACATTCTTGTGGGAAGTCCAATATTGTCTTTAAGGTTTTTTTTGTTTTTTTGAGATTGAATCTTGTTCTTGTCATCCAGCCTGGAGTGCAAAGGTGTGATCTCGGCTCACTGCTCTGCCCCCTGGGTTCAAGCAATTCTCTTACCTGGTACCCACCACCATGCCTGGCTAATTTTTGTATGTTTAGTAGAGACAGAGGTTCGCCATGTTGGCTAGGCTGGTCTCAAACTCCTGACCTCAGGTGATCTGCCCGCCTCGGACTCCCAAAGTGCTGAGATTACAGGCGTGAGCCACTGTGCCCGGCCCTTACTTTTTAAATGTTTCCTGGCTGCTGAAGAAGAGTTACCATTCCAGGCCTATCTTTAAGGCGGCCAGGAGTAAGCAGTAAACTGAAGGTGAAGTAGGGTGTCAGGAAGATCGGTGCTGTAAGGTGATATATTCAGTGATAAAGTGTCAAAAACTAGGGACAGATCATGGTTTTGGTGACAATGATTAATTTATTGCAATTTGAATTGATATTTGGATTTGTCATCCATCGTGAACATTGATTTAGAAATAAACATTGAGATTGTCATTCATGGCTGGGTGCTGTGACTCGTGCCTGTAATCTCAGCACTTTGGGAAGCCGGGTGGGAGGATCACTTCAGCCCAGGAGTTCGAGACCAGCCTGGGCAACATAGCAAAACCTTGTCTACTGAAAATACAAAAAGTTAGCCAGGTGTGATGATGCACCCTTGTAGTCCGCTACCTGGGAGACTGAGCTTGGGGGATCACCTGAGCCAAGGAGGGTGAGGCTGCAGTGAGCTGTGATGGCACCATTGCACTCTAGCTCGGGCAACAGAGCAGGACCCTATCTAAAAACAAACGAACAAACAACAAACAACAACAACAAAAAACCAAACAAACAAACATTCTGTAGTAGTGATTGGGGTCTGGGAGTTCTTTAAGTTGCCACTCAGTTGACCTAATGCGGAAGAGATAAGAGAAAAAACAAATTCCTGAAATACTAATACTTACACTAAAACAAAGTATTGGCTGCTTGATCATATTTAAAAAAAAAAAAAAAAATAGACAGGCACGGTGGCTCATGCCTGTAATCCCAGCACTTTGGGAGGCCAAGGTGGGTGGATCACAAGGTCAAGAGATTGAGACCATCCTGGCCAACATGGTGAAACCCCGTCTCTACTAAAAATACAAAAATTAGCCGGGTGTGGTGGTAGGCGCCTGTAATCCCACCTACTTGGGAGGCTGAGGCAGAGAGTCGCTTGAACCCAGGAGGCGGAGGTTGCAGTGAGCCAAGATTGCGCCACTGCACTCCAGCCTGGGTACAGAGTGAGACTCCCTCTCAAAAAAAAAAAAAAAAAAAAAGAAAGAAAGAAAAGAAAACTAAAGACCAGGTGCGGTGGCTTACGCCTGTAATCACAGCACTTTGGGAGACCAAGGCAGGCGGATCACAAGGTAAGAAGTTAGAAATCAGCCTGACCAACATGGTGAAACTCCATCTCTACTAAAAATACAAAAAATTAGCTGGGCACGGTAGCAGGCACCTGTAATTCCAGCTACTTGGGAGGCTGAGGCAGAAGAATCACTTGAACTCGGAGGGCGGAGGTTGTAGTGAGCTGAGATCACGCCACTGCACTCCAGCCTGGGCAACAGAGTGAGACTCCGTCTCAAATAAATAAATAAATAAATAAATAAGTAAAATAAGAAAACTAATGCATTTAAGACATTTATATAAAAGTTACTTTAAGGTATTATACGTGAATCCTTGCCTCATGGATTGTCCATTTTTACCAGAAAGAGCCTTAGTACAGAAACTATGACTGAATTAGTGCTTCACCTGTCATAGGATGAAAGAGATAACATCTATTAGCTTCCTTTACTGGAAGAAAACCTTCTCCCACTACATTAGGAATGTTCTGGAATAGAGCTGCAACAGCATACCAGAAAGTCTTGGTCAATAGACTAAACATTCTGTTTTATAATTTTAAAAAATATGATAAAGAGCAATGGGCTTTTGGTGTAGTAATACTGTTCATTGAAAGAAGAAAACTGTAAATTTGGCAAGGCAGTTAAGCAAAATATGAACAGAAGAGTGCATGCTAGTTATATTAGTAAGTGAGCAGATTTCACAAATAATAGGAACATATCTCATGGGAACTAGACTATTTCCCAGATTTTGGCAATAATCTAAAAAGTGATACCTTTAAACATTTTCTTTAACTCACCCTACTTATATTGCCTAAGTCGACTTAAGCTAATGCTTCTACTGTTATAATTTCATTTTAGAGAATTATGTGATTTGGATGCTAAAAATAGCAACAAAATAGTAATAGCTCCTTCTGACCATAATGAGAATTGTTCATAATTTATATTAATATCCTTAAGTTATTCTGTGTTCCAAGATAAAGATATATGCCTTTCAAGCTAAATGGTTACTGTAGCAGTCACTTTTTAAGATAGTTCATTTATATCTTGAGATTACTTGGACTGTGCAGGTATTCTAGTATAAAATATTTAGTCACTGGGAACTTAGAAGTCCCAGAAGAAATTGTTTTCTTCTTTCATATCCCATGTTCTCTGGACAGTTTCCCACTCAGATGAAATATTTCAAAAGCATTAGAGAAAATAAGAGCTTTCTCTATTTTTATTTTATTTTTTATATATGTATATGTATATATACATATACATATATCTATCTATCTATATATTTTTGAGACCGAGTCTCTCTTCATCACCCAGGCTGGAGTGCAATGGTGCAATCTCTGCTCACCGCAACCTCCGTCTCCCGGGATCAAGCGATTCTTCTCCCTCAGCCTCCCATGTAGCTGGGACTATAGGCTCACGCCACCACGTCTGAATAATTTTGTATTTTTAGTAGAGACGGGTTTCACCATATCAGGCCAGGCTGGTCTTGAACTCCTGACCTCGTGATTTACCCGCCTCAGCCTCCCAAAGTGCTGGGATTACAGGCGTGAGCCACCGCGCCTGGGCTATTTATTTATTTATTATACAGAGTCTGCTCTGTCGTCCAGGCTAGAGTGCAGTGACATGATCCTGACTTACTGCAGCCTCAACCTCCCAGGCTCAAGTGATCTTCCCACCTCAGCCTCCTGAGTAGCTGGGACTACAGGTACATGCCACCGTGCCCAGCTAATTTTTGTATTTTTTTGTATGGATGGGGTTTCACCATGTTGCTCAGGCTGGTCTCAAACTCCTGGGCTCAAGTGATCCACCCGCCTAGGCCTCCAAAGTGTTGGCATGAGCCACTGTACCTGGCCCAGGGAATATTTTTTTTTTTTTTTTTTTTTTTTTGAGACGGACTCTCGCTCTGTCGCCCGGTCTGGAGTGCAGTGGCCGGATCTCAGCTCACTGCAAGCTCCGCCTCCCGGGTTTACGCCATTCTCCTGCCTCAGCCTCCTGTGTAGCTGGGACTATAGGCGCCCGCCACCTCGCCCGGCTAGTTTTTTGTATTTTTTAGTAGAGACGGGGTTTCACCGTGTTAGCCAGGATGGTCTTGATCTCCTGACCTCGTGATCCACCCGTCTCGGCCTCCCAAAGTGCTGGGATTACAGGCTTGAGCCACCGCGCCCGGCCAGCCCAGGGAATATTTTTAAACACATTTTGAAACTTTGTCTTTTCATGGTGTGGATGAAGCCTAGCAACAGAGGAGAGGAGATAAGCAATTGATCTCACAATCAGTAGGAATCAGACTGCATAAGCTTTTCATATTCATTTTGCAAGTATCTAGTGTTTTTCTAGACAATTTGGTTGCTACATCATCCTGGCTTTCTAGACTCTTAATATCGCCATAAATTTTTTTTTTTTTTTTTGAGACGGTGTCTTGCTCCGTCACCCAGGCCGGAGTACAGTAGCCCAACATTGGTTCACTGCAACCTCCGCCTCCCAGGTTCAAGAGATTCTTCTGCCTCAGCCTCCCAAGTAGCTGGAACTACAGGCACGCGCCACCATGCCAGGCTAATTTTTTTTGTACTTTTAGTAGAGACAAGTTTTGACCATATTGACCAGGCTGGTCTCAAACTCCTGACCTCCTGATCTGCCTGCCTCGGCCTCCCAAAGTGCTGGGATTACTGGCGTGAACCACCATGCCTGGCAATATCTCCATGAATTTACTTGAACTGCTATTCCATATCTTTTGCTATTATAATGTGCCAAATTTTTGTGACTTATTGGGGCACTTAGGTTATCATGGTCACCTCTAGCTCTGAGCTGTTCTCCTTTTTTTTTGTTGAGTTATTTTAGGATTGAGACTGTCCATTTTTATATTTTTCCCACCACTGCATCATGTCGAGCAAGATAGAAAATGCATTCTTCTTTTTTTTTTTGGTAAGCTCCACCAAAAAGATCACTCCCAGAAGTTACCATGTGTAGAAGTCTTTACTAAAGATTTTGGTGACAGCAGAGAGACTTATTCATGGAAGTACAAATCTTTAAATGGAATGTTAAGAACACCTGACCCCAAGATCCTTTCACACATTCTAAATCCGGGCTTTGGCCTCAAGCAATAGAGCTGGTCATCTCCACTCCCTTCAGTCTCATCTTCTCAGGCACAAATGCTCATTCTTTCCAGCAAAGAGCTGTTGAACTACCTTTTTCTCATTGCGTTGGCCTGAGCCCTAACTTCCCCACTAGTAACTTAGCAAGAGAATTTCCTAAACAAAGACAGTTCCTTCTGCAAAACCACTCATCCTCCTATATTAACAGTAGTGGATGCCAAGATGACATTCCATGCCCCCTGATTTATTTTTCTTTCTTCATTGTTCAGTGCAGAACTTCCAGTACAATGTTGAAAAGAAACGTGAAATCAGTATCTTGTCTTTTTTTCTGACAATCAAGAAGTGTCCAGTATTTCACCATTATGTGTGATATTAGCTATAGTTTTTGTGGGTTTTTGGTTTAAAACTTATATTAAGGAAGGACCAATTCATTCCTAATTTGCTAAATTGTTTTTATCATGCATAGGTCTAAATTTTATTTTATTTATTTATTTATTTATTTATTTATTTATTTATTTATTTATTTTTTGACACAGAGTCTCACTCGGTTGCTAGGCTGGAGTCAGTGGCACGATCTCGGCTCACTGCAACCTCCTCCTCCCAGGTTCAAGCGATTCTCCTGCCTCAGCCTTCTGAGTAACTGGGTATACAGGCATGTGCCACCATGCCCAGCTAATTTTTGTATTTTTAGTAGAGACGGGGTTTCACCATGTTGGCCAGGATGGTCTCGATCTCTTGACCTTGTGATCTGCCCACCTCAAGTGTAGAATTTTAGTAAATGTTTTTCTGAAATCACTAGGAAGATCTCATTGTCATTCTCCTTTACCTGCTGTTTTGTTAAATAACTGTAATCATTTTTTTTAATGGTACAGGTATCCTTAGGGTATATCATACCTCTGCATGACTTATTACTTTTTAAAATACGGTGATAAATTAAGTTTTCCATATTTCACAGGGTTTTTGGATCTATGTTAATAAGTGAGATTAAACTACAATTTTTCTTGTTTACATTGTCCTTTATCAACTTTGGTATTAGAGCTGTTTGTCTTTTCCTTTTTTCTTTTTCTTTCTTTCTTTCTTTCTTTTTTTTTTTTTTTGAGACAGTCTCCCTCTGTTGCCCAGGCTGGAGTACAGTGGCGTGATCTCGGCTTACTGCAAGCTCCGCCTCCCGGGTTCACACCATTCTCCTGCCTCAGCCTCCTGAGTAGCTGGGACTACAGGTGCCCACCACCATGCCCGGCTAATTTTGTTTTTGTATTTTTAGTAGAGACGAGGTTTCACCATGTTAGCCAGGATGGTCTCGATCTCCTGACCTCGTGATCTGCCCGCCTCGGCCTCCCAAAGTGCTGGGATTACAGGCATGAGCCACCACGCCCGGCCTCCTGTTTTCTTTTCTTTTCTTTTTTGAGACAGAGTCTCGCTCTGTCACCCAGGCTAGAGTGCAGTGGTGCGATCTTGGCTCACTGCAATGTCCACCTCCCAGGTTCAAGTAATTCTCCTGCCTCAGCCTCCCTCAGCCCTATGCCCAGCTAATTTTTGTATTTTTAGTAGAGATGAGGTTTCACCATAGGCTCCTCTTGAACTCGTGACCTTGTGATCAGCCTGCCTCGGCCTCCTGAAGTGCTGGGATTACAGGCAAAAGCCACCATGCCCGGCCATCTTTTCCTTTTTTCTTAGACAGGGTTTTGCCCTGTTGTTCAGGTTGGTGTGTGACAATGGGATCATAGCTAACTCCAGCCTCGAACTTCTGGCCTCAAGCGATCCTCCTGCCTCAGTTTCCCAAGTAGCTGGGATTACCAGCATGAGCCACTGAGCCTGGTCTTTTTTTTTAATTTGGTAAAAACTCACTATAAAGTTGGCTTTGATGCCCTTTGGATAGATTTATGTTTACTGATTATATTTCCTTCCTTCCTTCCTTCCTTCCTTCCTTCCTTCCTTCCTTCCTTCCTTCCTCCCTCCCTCCCTCCCTCCCTCCCTCCCTTCCTTCCTTCCTTCCTTCCCTCCCTCCTTTCTTTCCTTCTCTTCTCTTCTGTTCTCTTCTCCTCTGTTCTTTTCTCTTCTCTCTCTTTCTTTCTTTCTTCTCTCTTTCTTTCTTTTTCTTTTTTGAGACAGAGTCTTGCTCTGTTGCCCAGGCTGGAGTGCGGTGTCACCATCTCAGTTCACTGGCACCTCCGCCTCCTGAGTTCAAGCGGTTCTCCTGCCTCAGCCTCTGGAGTAGCTGGGATTACAGGCACGCACCAACACGCCCGGCTAATTTTTGTATTTTTAGTAGAAACAGGGTTTCACCATATCTCTCACTTTAAGTCGAAAGATAGAAATGATTGAGTTTAGTGAGGAAGGCACGTTAAAAACCAAGATGGTCTAAAAATCAGGACTCTTGTGTCAAATAGCCAAGTTGGGAATGCAAAGGAAAGGGTCTGGAAGGAAATTAAAAATGCTACTCTAGTGAACACATGAATGACAAGAAAGCCAAACAGCTTTATTGCTGATATGGAGAAAGTTGCAGTGGTCTGGATAGTAGATCAAACCAGCCACAATATCTCCTTAAGCCAAAACCTAAAGTAGAGCACAGCTGTAACTTTCTTCAAGTCTGTGATGGCCCAGAGAGGTGAGGAAGCTGCAGAAGAAAGCTTGAAGTTAGCAGAGATTGGTTCATGGGTTTAAGGAAGGAAGCCGTCTCTGTAACTCAGAAGTGTACAGTGAAGCAGCAAGTACTGATGGAGAAGCTGCAGCAAGTTATCAGAAATCTAGCTAAGATCAGTGATGAAAGTGGCTACACTAAACAACAGCTTTTCAACATAGATCTAACAGTCTTCTATTGGAAAAAGATGCCATGTAGGACTTTTCTAACTAGAGAAGAGAAGTCAATGCCTGACTTCAAAGGACAGACTTACTTTTTTGTTAGAGGCTAATGCAGCTGGTGCATTTAAGTTGAACCTCATTATCATTTACCATTCTAAGAATCCTGGGGTCCTTAAGAATTATGCTAAACCTACTCTGCCCTGTGCTCTATAAATGGTATAACGAAGCCTGGATGACAGCACATTTGTTTACAGCGTGATTTATTGAACATTTTAAGTCCACTGTTGAGAACTACTACTCAGAAAAAAAGATTCCTTTCAAAATATCACTGCTCACTGGCAACACACCTTGAGTGACAACACACCTTGTCACTCAAGAGCTCTGATGGTGATGTACAAGGGGATTAATATTGTTTTCATACCTGCTAATACAATATCAATTCTGCAGCCTATGGATCAAGGAGTAATTTTGACTTTCAAGTCTTATTATTTAAGAAATACATTTCATAACGCTATAGCTGCCATAGATTCCTCTTACAGATATGGGCAAAGTAAATTGAAAACCTTCTGGAAAAGATTTACCATTCTAGATGCCATTAAGAACATTTGCAATTCATAGGAGAAGCTTAAAATATCAACACGAAGGCCGGGCGCGGTGGTAGCTCACGCCTGTAATCCCAGCACTTTGGGAGGCCGAGGTGGGTGGATCATGAGGTCAGGAGATCGAGACCATCCTGGCTAACACAGTGAAACCTCATCTCTACTAAAAATACAAAAAAATTAGCCGGGCGCAGTGGTGGGCTACTCAGGAGGCTGAGGCAGGAGAATGGCGTGAACCCCAGAGGTGGAGCTTTCAGGGAGCCGAGATGGTGCCACTGCGCTCCAGCCTGGGCAACAGCAAGCCTCCGTCTCAAAAAAAAGAAAAAAAAATGAACATGAATAGGAGTTTGGAAGAAGTTGATTCCAGCCTTCTAGGATGGCTTCGAGGGGTTAAGATTTCAATGGAGGGGCCAGTTGTGGTGACTCATGCCTGTATTCCCAGCACTTTGGGAGGCTGAGGTAGGCGGATCACAAGGTCAGGAGACCAGCCTGGCCAACGTGATGAAATCCTGTCTCTACAAAAATACAAAATTAGCTGGATGTGGGGGCGGGCACCTGTAATCCCATCTACTCGGGAGGCTGAGGCAGGAGAATCGTTTGAACCCGGGAGGCGGAGGTTGCAGTGAGCCGAGATTGCGCCATTGCACTCCAGCCTGGGCAACAGAGTGAGGCTCCCTCTCAAAAAGAAAAGAAAAGAAAAGAAAAAAAGGTTTCAATGGAGGAACTTACTACAGATGCGATAGAACTAGCAAGAGAACTAGATTTAGAACTGAAGTCTGAAGATGTGTCTTAATTGCTGCAATCTCATGATTAAACGTGAATGAATGAGGACTTGCTTGTGGATGAGCAAAGAAAGTGGTTGCTTGAAAGGGAATCTACTCCTGGTGCAGATGCCGTGAACATTGTTGAAATGACAAAACAAACTATTTAGAGTAGTACATAAACTGAGTTGATAAACAGCTGTGGGGTTTGAGAGGATTGACGCAAATTTTGAAAGAAGTTCTAATGTGAGTAAAATGTTCACATGCTAGAGAGAAATCTTCGTGAAAGGACGGGCCAATCAATGTGGCAAATTTTATTGTCTTTTTTTTTTTTGAGACAGAGTCTCTCCCTGTTGCCCAGGCTGGAGTGCAGTGGTGTGATCTCGGCTCACTACAACCTCCACCTCCTGGGTTCAAGCAATACTCTGCCTCAACCTCCTTAGTAGAGACGGGGTTTCACCCTGTTGATCAGGCTGGTCTTGAACTCCTGACCTCGTGATCCACCTGCCTCGGCCTCCCAAAGTGCTGGGATTACAGGCATAAGCCACCTCGCCTAGCCTATTGTCTTATTTTAAGAAATTTGCCATAGCCACCTCAACCTTCAGCAATCACTACGCTGATCAGTGAGCAGCCATCCACATGGAGGTCACACCCTCCACCAGCAAAAAGAATATCACTTTCCGAAGGCTCAGATGATCATTAGCAGTTTGTAGCAAAAAAATATTTAAAATTAAGGTATGTACATTTCCTTTAGGCATAATGCAATTGCACACTTAATAGTTATAATGTAAACATAGCATTTATATGCGTTGGGAAACCAAAAAACTGGGACTCACTTTATTGCTGTATTTGCTTTATTGTGGTGGTCTGGAACTAAACCTGTAATTTCTCTGAGGTATGCCAGGATTTTCTCATGATTAAACAAGATACATATATCTACATATAAACTCCTGCCTTTCCTCTTTTTTCCAGCATCAGTGTTGTCGGAGTCTTTCTAGGTTGCTTGTCTTTGTTTTCTGTTTCGTTAATTTCTTTTTTCCCCATGTTAGTAACCAGTTGTTCCTGCATCATTTGTTGTAAAAACTTTTCTTTCTCTATTCAATAGTTTTGATGCCTCAGTTGAAAATCAAATGACTGTATAAGTGTGAGTCTTTTTCTGGGTTTGTGATTCTCTTTCATTGATCTGGTTATGTGTGTTTACATTAATACTGCACTGTTTTGATTATCATAGCTTTAGAGTAAGCTTTGGTATCAGGTAGTGTAAGCCCTACCCTTATATTTAACATTCATATTTTACTAACAGTCTGAAATTGAACTTTAAATCACCTCTGTCCTCCTCCTCCTGAACTATACAAAGCCTGTTAGAAAGTTTTAATTTCAATCTTGTCTCTCAATATTTGGTGTTATGTAGTTTCCCCTTGTTTTTTTACCCCCGAGTAATTTTTATTATTGCTTTTGTTTTTATTGTCAATGCTTATTTACATTTCTCAAGGCAGAGCAATTGCTTTGTTTACTCTCATTAGGCAAGCATCTTTTTTTGTTGCTAAAAACTGGTGAATGGAGATCGGGCTTGGTGGCTTACACCTGTAATCCCAGCACTTTGGGAGGCCCAGGAGGGTGGATCACCTGAGGTCAGACCAGCGCGACCAACATGGTGAAACCCCCCGTCTCTACTAAAAACGCAAAAATTAGCTGGATGTGGTGGTGCAAGTTCTGTAATTCCAGCTACTCAGGAGGCTGTGGTAGGAGAATTGCTTGAACCCCAGAGATGGAGGTTGCAGGGAGCCAAGATCATGCCACTACAATCCAGCCTGGGCCACAAGACTGAAACTCTGTCTCAAAACAAAACAAAACAAAACAAACAAAAAAAAAAAATCGGTGCATGTAGGTGTTTTATATCTTCGTTAGTTTGAAATGTCTTTCTGTTGCCCTCATTCCTAGATGAGAGTTAAACTAGGTTTAGGGTTCTGTTATTTTCTCTGAGCACTTTGATTATGTTATCATATCATCTTTTTGTCTATATTGTTGTTAATGGGAAGTTTGCTGTTCTTATTATCACTGTTTTTGTGTATGCGTGTTATTTCTATTATTCCCTCCGGTCATGTCAATAATTTTCTTTTGTTTTTTCAGTTTCACTGTGTTGTGTCTGGACTTATTTTTATTTATCTTGAAGACTTAGTTATTTTGTCTGTTGATTCATGTCTTTCATCAAGACTAAATTCTCAGGGATTTATAACTATATACTCATTTATTTATATAAATGTGGAATCATAAAATTATATACAAAATACATGTATAAATAAATAAGTGGGCCGGGTGTGGTGGCTCACGCCTGTAATCCCAGCACTTTGGGAGGCCGAGACAGGTGGATCATGAGGTCAGGAGTTCGACACCAGCCTGGCCAAGATGGTGAAACCACGTCTGTACTAAAAATACAAAAATTAGCCTGGCAGGGTGGCGGGCACTTGTAATCCCAGCTACTCAAGAGGCTGAGGCAGAGAATTGCCTGAACCCAGGAAGCGGAGGTTGCAGTGAGCCGAGATCACACCACTGCCCTCCAGCCTGGGAGACAGACCAAGACTCTGTCAAAAAAATAAATAAATAAAATAATAATAAAAAAAAGAAATGTACTCTTTATTTGTATAAATTGCTTCTTCCCTATTTTCCTTCTGAAAAATTATACAATGTATGATTGTCCTTCTCACTCTAGCCTTTAAATCTTTTCATTTCGCTTCCTATTTTTTTTTTTTTTAAATGCAGTTTCGCTATTTTGCCCGGTTTGGAGTGCGGTGGCGCGATCTCGGCTCACTGCAACCTCCACCTTCCAGTTTCAAGTGATTCTCCTGACTCAGCCTCCCCAGTAGCTGGAATTACAGGCGCCCACCACCACACCCAGCTAATTTTTGTATTTTTAGTAGAGACGGGGTTTCGCCATGTTGGCCAGGGATGGTCTCAATCTCCTGAGCCCGTGATCTGCCCACTTCGGCCTCTGAAAGTGCTGGGATTGCAGGCGTGAGCCACCGCACTTGGCCTCTCTTCCATATGTTTTAATCCATATCTCTCTCTTTCATTCTGGGATATTTCCTTTGATATTTCTTCTAGTTTATAATTACTGTCGTTAGCTGTGGTCTACTCTGCTCCTTAACTGAATGTAGTGTCAGTGGCCCACACATTTCTCTGGGACGTTTCAGTGTTTTCTGGCTGACTTGCAGCTGCCAGTATTCCACTTTTTTTTTTCCCCCGGAACAGCAAGCTGTAAATGTTGGGAAATAAATACCCTTTCTACCAGCTCTCTAACAATGATTCTCGGGAATTATCCCCTACCCCTTTGGGGATAATTCTCAGGCCTATGTTTTGCACCACATCGTGATGGTTTCCCTGTCATTGAGTTTAGTGGACTTCTGTGGAAACTGACTTAACAGCATACCCTTTCAGGGCTGCCTTCCCATCCTGTAATACTTTTCTACTTGCCTATAGTTCCATGCACTTTGCTAATAAACTGCTAGCTCTTTCATTCTTGTCTGAGAGTCTGCTTCAGGGAGAGCTCAAACTAAGGTACCCATCCATTATTTTTTATTTTTAAAAGTTCAATATGGTTATTTTTCCAATCTATTTTTTTCCATACTCTTCTATTTGCCCTTTATGGTTTTAGTTCTTTTTTTATCATTTTATTTTAGATATGCTGAATTTATAGCCTCTTTTAGACAGCTCGTGTACAACAAGAATGGTACTGTATGTGGGAGTCCACTTTGCCTGGTTTGTGAGCATCTGTAGAGTATTGGTAATTGCTTATGCCAGGTCCCAGAGTTTCCATGGATTTGGCACACATATCATGTGTGGCACACATATCATTCTCTCCTTGGAATTCCTGCCTTCAACTTTACCATTGAAGGTGCCCAGGTTCTTGGCCTCTTAAAGAACTGGACAAAACGCACAAGTGCCAACGGTGGCTGACGCCTGTAAATCTCAGCACTTTGGGAGTCCGAGGCAGGCGGATCACCTGAGGTCGGGAGTCCGAGACCAGCCTGACCAATATGAAGAAACCCTGTCTCTACTAAAAATACCAAAGTAGTCGGGCGTGGTGGCGCATGCCTGTAATCCCAGCTACTCGGGGGGCTGCGGCAGGAGAATTGCTTGAACCCAGGAGGCGGAGGTTGCGGTGAGCCTAGATCACGCCATTGCACTCCAGCCTGGGCAAGAAGAGCGAAACTCCGTCTCAAAAACAAAACAAAACAAAACAGAAAAAAAAACAAAAAACAAAAAACGCACAAGCAAAGCAAGGAAAGAATGACACAACAAAAGCAGAGATTTGTTGTAAATGAAAGTTCATTCCACAGGGTGGGAGTTGACCCGAGCATAGGGGCTCAAGAGCTGCGTTGCAGAATTGTCTGGGGCTTAAATACTCTCTAGATATTTCCCATTGATTACTTGGTGTACACCCTATATAAATGAAGTAGCCGCCTGCAATCAGTCTCATTGGTTGCTGCCCACAACCAGAATTTGAAGTTACAAGGGCTACACCCAATGCAAACATCTGATTGATTGTGGAAAGCAACCAATCAGAGGCTAAAGTGAAGTTAAAAGTTACACGTCTATGCAAAGGAAGACTTGGCTAGCAATCAGAGGCTGAAGTGAAGTTACAAAGTTACACTCCTGTGCAAACATCTGATTGGTTGCAGAAAGTGGAGTGGGGGGTGTTGCAGAGGGAGTAGCTTCCAGCCCTTTTGTTACTTAGATGTGGAAAGCTGGCGTTTTCCTTTCCATATAATTCTAGGAAGTCGGAATCGGCCTTGGGTTCCCTGCCTTCAGACCCTATTCTCCTACATGTATGGTGCAGTCTTAACATTTTGGTTTCTTTGTGAGAGGTTTATAGATTGGTGAAAAAAAATCTCTGCTGTGTCTCTTAGTGAGCGGGTATTTTTATGGCTCCTCTTTCACAGTACAGGCAGCTGTAGGCAGGGATCTCAGTTGTAGATATAGTATTGCATGGCAAATATTACATCTCCTGTCCTAGCACAGAAAAGTTCCATGAGCTAGGACCCCGATCCGTGTCTGCTGCTCCTTTGAGTCTCTGTGTCCTTAATTTTTAGTAGAAATGGAGTTTCACCATGTTAGCCAGGATGGTCTCGATTTCCTGACCTCGTGATCCGCCCACCTCGGCCCCCCAAAGTGCTGGGATTACAGGCGTGAGCCACCGCGATCGGCCTGCTAATTTTTTTTTATTTTTTGTAGAGATGGGTTTTTACCATGTTGCCCAGGCTGGTCTCAAACTAGTGATCCACCCACCTCAGCCTCCTGAAGTGCTGGGATTGCGGGCATGAACCACTGTACCCGGTCTCCAATACTAAATGCTAGTAAGTAGTATTTTTCCTTATACTGGGGTTGTATGTCAAGCATGAGTTATAGAGGCTAACCAGGAGTGGTATATTATTGGAGTATCTCTGCTCACTTACGAATTTTCTGAGTTCTAACTAATCCACCATCTATTCCTTTTAGTTATAATCAAGAGCCATGTCACAGAAAAGAAAAAGATTGAATAGTACACTCTTCTTTCAGATGATTTTAGTGATCTCAGTACAGAAATGAAAAATAGATGAGAATTCAAGTGAGGTGTATCTAGATTTGAATTCTAGTTTTGTCCCTCACTCTTCCATGAACTTGAGCGAGTTACTTCACTTCTACAGGAAGTGGGCATGACAGATAATGCCTACCTTTCTGGGGCTAATGTATGCATTAAATGAAATTGCTAATATTGAGACAGCATAACTATCTGGCCCGTGATAAGCCAATAATAAATACTTTTCTTCCCTCATTTTACAACATATTTTCTAGTTTCCCTATGCATTTAAATTGTTTTATAAAATTTGTCCAAAATGAGAGTTTTATTCTGAATTTGTTTCAACCAAATGTTTAATAAGGACCTTTCATCAATCAGCACAGGTTATACACGAGTAAATAATACAGATTCTCAAGGAGCTCATAGACTGTGCCTGAAATTGATTTATGTCTCTATTTAATGTATTAACCTTCATAAATGAACTTGTGTTTCAAGTGAGTTTGTATTGATTTACCCATACTGCTTCCCTTTGTCCTCCATGTGACCCAGGTCACAGGGGCTTCAGAGTGGACAGGACCTAAGTCAAAAGCAGTCTCACTATGGAAAGAGCAAGGCCAAATCCATGAGATTAGTATATTAGCAGGGCATACTAATTGGCCATGCTAAGCTTTAAATTTAGATGCTGTATTCTCACTTACGCCCAAAACATCAAAGCAGGCACTAAATATTTTTTTTTTTTTGAGACGGAGTCTCGCTCTGTCCCCCAGGCTGGAGTGCAGTGGCACGATCTTGGCTTACTGCAAGCTCCGCCTCCCGGGTTCATGCCATTCTCCTGCCTCAGCCTCCCAAGTAGCTGGGACTACAGGCGCCCGCCACAGCGCCCGGCTAATTTTTTGTAATTTTAGTAGAGATGGGGTTTCACCGTGGTCTCGATCTCCTGACCTTGTGATCCGCCCGTCTCGGCCTCCCAAAGTGTTGGGATTACAGGCGTGAGCCACCGCGCCTGGCCACACACTAAATATTTTTAAAAACTGAGGAGTATCAGAGGGCAAAAATAATACAGTACTTGGATAAAAAGCCACTTTTCATGAAGGGAAAATAAGAAGCATATATAGAAGGGAGTTTAACCTTATGATGGATAAAAAATGCCACGCATGTGACCAAAGACCTTTAAAATAGAGTCTCGTTGGAAATAGAGCCTTCAATGATAGAAACTGATTGGGGAGGTTTTTTTTTTTTGTTTGTTTGTTTCTTTGAGATGGAGTTTCGCTTTTGTTGCCCAGGCTGGAGTGCAGTGGCATGATCTCGGTTCACTGTACCCTCCACCTCCGGGGTTCAAATGGTTCTCCTGTCTCAGCCTCCTGAGTAGCTGGGATTACAGGCACATGCCACCATGCCCGGCTAATTTTTTGTATTTTTAGTAGAGACAGGGTTTCACCATGTTGGCCAGACTGGTCTCGAACTCCTGACCTCAGATGATCCACCCACCTTGGCCTCCCAAAGTGCTGGGATTACAGGCATGAGCCACTGTGCCCGGCCTGATTTGGAAGTTATTGTTTAATGGGTATAGAATTTCAGTTTGAGATGATGAAAAAGTTCTGGAAATGGATAGCAGTGATGGTTGCACAACAATGTGAATGTACTTAATGCCACTGCATTATACACTTAAAAAATGGTTAAAATGGCAATGTTTATGTTATGTCTGGTTTATAATTAACAAATAAAAAGCACAATGTAGATACAGCAAAGAAATAGTGGAACTTGGCTGATTGCATCTAGGGGTTCTCTAGGAAACTACCCCACTTCCTTATTTCTGTGGCTAAAATGCTAAGGCACTGTGCTTTTTTTTTTTTTTTGACTTTTCAACCTACATGTGAATGTGTATTTATGCTTCCTGTGACCCGCTCCACTTACAGAAGTCAGAAGCTTTGTATATAAAGTATTATTATGTAGAGATGATAATAATGTGTTTTCTGACTCACAGCCATTCTCTAATAATCATCTAGCACTTATTTCTCAAAGTGCTTTTTCATCTGTTTTCCCCGTTGAGCTACAGAGCCTGGGAGGCATTACCGTTGTTTCATGGATTTGAGGAAATGTAAACACAGGGAAGTTAGTGCCTCACCACAAGTCTTAGTATAAGCAGGACTGGAACCCGTGATTTCTGGGTCCTGAGTTAACATTCTTTTTTTGTTTGTTTGTTTTTTGAGACCGAGTCTCACTGCATCGCCCAGGCTGGAGCACAGTGGCACGGTCTTGTCTCGCTGCAATCTCTACCTCCCGGGTTCAAGCGATTCTTTTGCCTCAGCCTCCCAAATAGCCGGGATTACAGTCACTCACCACCTGTGAGTGCCTGGTTAACTTTTGCGTTTTTAGAAGAGACAGGGTTTCACCATGTTGACCAGGCTGGTCTCAAACTCCTGATCTCAAGTGATCTGCCTGCCTCGGCCTCCCAAAGTGCTGGGATTGCAGGCATGAGCCACCGCATCGGCTTACACTCTACACCATATAATGTTTGAACTTTTGGCCAGGCGTGGTGGCTCATGCCTGTAATCCCAGCACTTTGGGAGGCCGAGGCGGGCAGATCACTTGAGGTCAAGAGATCAAGACCATCCTGACGGACATGGTGAAACCCTGTCTCTACTAAAAATACAATAACAAAATTAGCCAGGCGTGGTGGCGGACACCTGTAGTCCCAACTACTCGGGAGGCTGAGGCAGGAGAATAGCATGAACCCGGGAGGAGGTGGAGCTTGCAGTGAACCGAGGTCATGCCGCTGCACTCCAGCCTGGGCAACAGAGCAAGACTCTGTCTCAAAAAAAAGAAAAAATGTTTGCACTTTCATGACTGGGCTTGACACTAAAACTTTTGTGTAAAGAGAAAAAACAATCAATTACATGAATGTAAGAAGGAATAATAAGGTACCACCACCACCAAGATAACTGAAGTTTTGACTTGCTGTCCAAATGTTTTGGCATTATGTAGCCATAGCGTGAACATAAAAAGAATTGAATACAAATGTTAAATTGAAATAATTCTAAACCAGGCCATGCTTGTCATTACAGCTAGCAAATACAGGTCAGTTTGAAAAGCTAGGAATCATTGGGTTAATCAGTCATAGCACACCTTTCCTGAAGCTTATCAGCTTATCAGGGCATTCAGTTTCCCTATTTGTAAAAAGAGACTGAAAATTATTTATGCCCTGATTCCTGTGCTACATTTTACATAAATGTAAAAGATGAAACTGAATTTTTGAGATAACTGCTCTACAGGAACTAAGGGTAGAAAAACTAAATTAATGAAAGGAGAGTTGAGATTAGCACACACAATGTTTACCTTCTCACTTTGAATAGATGCTAGAGACGAGCAGCAAGTCTGGCTTTATGCTTCTGAGGAGTCAAGCAGAGGGAACCTGATTAATGGCAAGATTTATCCATAAGATTAAAGCCAAACTATAGGTGAACCACTTTTTGATCCTAAAACCTGTGAAATATTTCTCCTATGGATTCTCATAAAGAGGACATGGTACGATAGAGTGAAAAATGTCCTTGGCAACATCACTACAATAGACACAAAAAGAGCTTTCATGTTTCCAGTTCTTTGATACCCTTCAGTAAAGGCCAATGGTGTAACACCAAGGCACATTCTACAAGGGGTCACTGAGGATCTGTGTTCTGAAGTCCTAATTTCATGTGTGGTAAAAATAATGGGAATATAATAACATTTGAGCTCAAACTCAATTTCAAAACATAGCTAAAATGCTTAAGTGTTTATAGTAAACTTTATCAAATTCCATGTATGCAGACTACATAAATAACGGTGTATGGAGACACAGCAGGGGGTGAGAGAAGAGCAGTTACCTTACCATGACCTTACCATGAAAGCATAACACAATGGGTCGGATGTTCTTCTGAGCAAGTTTCCCTGAGGCAGATACAGTTTAGGGAAAAAGATTACAGTGGGTTGGATGGCAGGAGAATTTGTTGGATAAGTAAGCAGGTGAATGATGAAGGTAATTAGATAATGGATTAATATCAAAGTAGAGGGAAATTTTTAACGTCCTTCCTCAGGGCTCTCACCAGAACTTATTAATCCCTTTATGAAATCAATAACTTGGCTAAAGGTATGGAATTTATGATTGGCAGATTTATCATATTAGATCTAAGTGCCAAAACAAACAAAAAAATTCTCAGCAGATTAGAGTGATGAGATAATGCTATCAAGATCAACATCAACAAAGATGAAAAAAAAGGTCACATGTTTTTGACCTGCTAGAAGGGGAAACACTGTTCTTGGTATTTTTCCCCAGTCTTTCCATGTCATTCTTCAAATTAAACAAACATTGCATTGAATGCCTGTTGTGTGCCAGGCACTATGCTAGGTACTAGAAATACGATGATAAATAAGGCACACACCCTAGCATGGAAGACATATATAGGAAACACCAGACTGTGCATATTAGTTCCTTCTTACATTGCTATAAATAAGTACCTGAGACTGCGTAATTATAAAGAAAAAAGGTTTAATTGACTCACAGTTCCTCAGGCTGTATAGGAAGCATGATGCTGGCATCTGCTTGGCCTTCGGGGAGGTCTCAGGAAACTTGCAATCATGGCAGAGGGTGAAGAGGAAGCAAGCACGTCTTACATGGCCAGAGCAGGAGGGAGACAGGGGCAGCGGTGGTGGGGGCTGGTGGAGGGAGGGCTACATACGTTTTTTTTTTTTTTAGACGGAGTTTGCTCTTGTTGCCCAGGCTGGAGTGCAATGGCGCAATCTCGACTCATCACAACCTCTGCCTCCCGGATTCAAGCGATTCTCCTGCCTCAGCCTCCCAAGTAGCTGGGATTACAGGCATGCACCACCATGCCCGGCTAATTTTGTATTTTTAGTAGAGACGGAGTTTCTTCATGTTGATCAGGCTAGTCTCGAATTCCTGACCTCAGGTGATCCGCACGCCTTGGCCTCCCAAAGTGCTGGGATTATAGGCCCAGCCTGGTGCTACATACTTTTAAACCACCAGATCTCATGATTACTCATACTATCATAAGAATGGCGCGAAGGGGATGGTGTAACCAATTCATGAGAACTCCACCTCCATGATCCAGTCACCCCCCACCAGGCCCCACCTCCAATGCTGGGGATTCCAACCCCACATGAGATTTGGTGGGGACACAGATCCAAACCATATCAGCATGTAAGTGTCGTAATGAAGATGAATTAGGTACAATTGTGGCATGGAGTGTGGGGAGAGTTCAGTTCCTTGCAAGCTGAAGATCAGGAAAGGCTCCAATGAGAAGGTGAGCCCAAGTTAAAAAATAGACCTTCACTAGGCCTGGGCCTTGGGGAGTGGAGTGGTAACAGACAGAACAACACAGGAGAGGTGTATTCAGGGAGCTATGAGTGACTTTGTTTGGATGGAGATGTTGATGTGTGGGGAGGGGAGATGGTAGGCAATGATGTAGTGAGGGTAGATAAGGCCATTAGAGAGGAAACTGAGTTTGGACTCTGGCAGTGGAGAGAGCCATTGATTTTTATTTATTTTTTCTTACAGACAGGAATAATGTGATCGCAATGGCATTTTTATAAAGGTCACTCTGGAATATTGCTTCCAATGGTTTGGACATGGTGCTAGGGTAATTATGGAGAAGGAAACTAATTTGGAGTCTGCATTAGTCTGCTTGGGCTGTGATAGCAAAATATTGCAGATATAGACTAGGGGGCTTAAACAATGGAATATTAATTTTCTCACAGTTGTGGACGTTCGAAGTCCCAGATCAAGGTCTGGCAAGGTCGGCATGTGGTGAGGGTTCTCTTTCTGGCTTGTAGATGGTCAACTCCTCACAGTGTCCTCCCATGGCCTTTCATCTGTGCATGCTCATGGAGAAAAAAGAAATGAGAGAGAGAGAGAGAGTTCTGATGTCCCTTCTTATAAGGGCACTAATTCTAGGGGATCAGGGCCCCACCCTTATGACCCCATTCAACCTTAATTACTTCCTTAGAGTTCCTGTTTCCAAATATAGTCACACTAGGGGTTAGGGATTTTGATGGTTAATATTAAGTGTCAACTTGACTGGATTGAAAGATGCAAAGTATTGTTCCTGGGTGTGTTTGTGAGGGTGTTACCAGAGGAGTTTAACATTTGAGTCAATGGACTGGGAGTGGAAGACCCACCCTTAGTGTGGGTGGGCACCATCCAATTGGCACCCAGCACAACTAAAAAAGCAGACAGGAAAAGGTGGAATAAGCTGGCTTGCTGAGTCTTCCAGCTTTCGTCTTTCTCCCATGCTGGATGCTTCCTGTCCTAGAATGTCAGACTCTGAGTTCTTTGGCCTTTGGACTCTTGGACCTACACTAGTGGTTTGCCAGGAGCTCTCTGGTCTTCAGCCACAGACTGAAAGCTGCACTGTCAGCTTCCCTACTTTTGAGGCTTTGGGACTTGGATGGAGCCACTACTGGCTTCCTTGGTCCTTAGCTTGCAGAAGGCCTATTGTGGGACTCCTTCACTCTGTGATGGTGAGTCAATTCTCCTTAATAAAAACCCTTTTGATTCGACTCCAATGAGTGGAGGAACACCAGGGTTCTTCGTCTTGAGTGGGATTAGATAAAATGACACGGATACACGTGGAGTGGTTTTAAGGAGCAGAGAGTTTAATAGGCAAGAAGGAAGGGAGAAGATGGAAGAAGCTCCACCATACACAAACAGAGGAAGGGGGGCTCCAAAGCAGAGAGAGGAGACCCTGTGTGCCACGGATACCAGTCAGGTATATGAAGAGGCTGGAGGAGGCAATGTTTGACTTGCATGGGGCTCAGGGGATTGCTTTGACCAGGCATGTCATTCAGGTAGCCAGCGACAAAACCGGCCCTCCCACCCTATTCTGTTAATATGCAAATGCAGGCAGCCATGATGTTTTGCACACGTGGGGAAACCTGGGGGTGGCCATGTTGCCAGGCACATGCCCGGGCAAGGGCAAGGAGGCTGCAAGAATCGCCATGTTTGGGTGGACCCAGTTTCTAATGGCCTACATTTGCATATCAAAGGTTGCTGGCCTGGCTCTAAGAGCCCGGACTTTCCAGCTAGACAAGAAACGTTTCGGGAGCAGCTTTAAAAATGAAAACTTTACAAGGACCCCTTTTCCTCTCTATCTGCCTAAAATAATTTCATAATAACTCCTACCAAGCTTTCATATATACATCTATCCTATTCGTTCTGTCCTTCTGAAGAACCCTAATACAGGCTTCAACATATGAACTTGGGGGGTACACAAACATTCAGTCCAGAGACCATTACAATTGTTTAGGTAAAAGAGGATGAGGGCCTGAACTAAGTAGTTAGAGGGTAGGTGGGGAAGGATATCAGCGATGCTAAGGAAATGAAATGAAAGGGAGGATTCTTTGCTGATGTAGGCAATGGCCAGGGCAGGGAGGGGAGAGTGGAGAGCACAGGGTAGCTCCCACATTTTTTGTTCTCTTACAGGTTAGATGGTAGTACTGCTAAGAAGAATAAAGATTGTGGGGGAGGGTTTCTGATGTTGGAAAAATGCTGGCCAGGGGAAGTGGCTCACGCCTGTAATCCCAGCACTTTGGGAGGCTGAGGTGGGCGGATCACTTGAGGTCAGGGATTTGAGACCATCCTGGACAACATGGTGAAACCCTTGTCTCTACTAAAAATACAAAAATTAGCCGGCTGTAATCCCAGCTACCTGGTAGGCTGAGGCAATGAGAATTACTTGAAACCAGGAGGCAGAGGTTGCAGTGAGCCGAGATTGCACCATTGCACTCCAGCCTGGGCCTGGGTGACAGAGTGAGACTCTCTCAAAAAAAAAAAAAAAAAAAGAAAAGAAAAATCGCTGACAAGATCCGTTTAAGATATGTTAAGTGTGCGATATCTGTGAGACATGTGCTGGAAACATGGAGTGGGTAGTTGCAGTTACAAGTGTTTGTTTCAAGAAAGAATAACTTGGGCTGGAGGTACAGAGACAGGAGTCATCAGCACTCAGGGCCACATTGGATGCAATTGGCTTGGATAGACAGGTGAAGAATAAGAAGAGAAAAGGACCAAGGATTGTTCTTGGAGAGAAACTGTACATTGAGACACCAAAAATTATTGCTAATTGTCTTATTACTTCATTTTAAAGCCGGGAGAGGCTGGGTGTGGTGGCTTACGCCTATAATCCCAGCACTTTGGGAGGCCAAGGCGGGCAGATCACTTGAATTCAGGAGTTCAAGACCAGCCTGGCCAACATGGCGAAACCCCATCTCTATTAAAAATACAAAAATTAGTTGGGCGTAGTAGTGCACACTTGTAATCCGAGCTATGTGGGAGGCTGAAGCACGAGAATCACTTGAACCTGGGAGGCAGAGGTTACAGTGGGCTGAGATCACGCCACTGTACTCCAGCCTGGGCGACAGAGCGAGACTACATCTCAACATAAATAAATAAAGGAATAAATCAATAAAGCAAGTTAGGAGAAAAACTATAGAAATACTTTTGGATTAATAATTTGTATTTTTCCATATCAGGCTCTCACCCACATTCTTAACAATTTTGTCTGAGCACATACCCACTTCTGTTGTTGACTCAAAGTGATATTTTTTGCTAATAAATGAGAGAAGCCTCTGGAAGCTGCTGCAACAGGTAAAGGATTATACTTAGCTGCAAATTTAACCTCTGTAATTCCAGCTGCAGAATGAAGTCATTTATTACATGGAAAAATTGCTGGCTCTGAAGGAGAAGACAAATGGTTGCCTCTTTGCCCTAGTTTAAATAGGATGATGGCCCTTGCGTATTCCCCAAAGATGAAGATCTGACCACCTGTGAGCCAGGCTGGGAAGGTCTGTTATCAGAGTCCCTGCCTGTGTTCTGGATTCAGGGGTTTGTTTCTAGCTCTTTTTCTGAGGACTCAGCTTGCCAGCAAATAAAAAGCAAATGTAACAAATAAAGAGAGAAAAAACTACTACAAAACTGAAGGAAACCTCATATGAGATTTACATAAACCAGAAGGAAAAGTAAATATCAAAACTGAGTATATAGAGCAGGCAATAACCCATGCAAATATACAAGATTGCCTATTCCAAATAGGTAGAGAAAGTGTGATCAGTGTAATTATTCATACACAGGGCATTACATTAGAAAGCACGGGATAGAAAGCAGGTGGCTGGGGGAAAAGCCACCTTGTTTATCCCTTATGCTTCTCAGTTGTGTCTATGGGTGATAGGCTTCCCAGATTGAGTAAGTCAAAGCTATAATAAAAATGCCTCTCTGAGAAGCTTTTATGCCTAGGATAACCTTGAGCTTTTTGTGTTTTGTTTTAGCCCGGAGGAGAAAGTCTAATAATACCTCTCTCTACAAAACAAAATATTCACCAGTTCTATTCTTGTTTAAGGCTGTTATCATCTCAAACAAGTATTTTTATAGGAAAAATAAAAAGTCATGGCAAAGTTACGTGAATTTTGGAGCACAAATATAATGCAGAATCAAAAGAAAACGGGTAAGAGTATTTCCATTCAATTCTACTGCCTTTGGGGTAAAGAATCTCTAAGTCAGGTATAAAGGATAAATGTTATGCAACAGAAAGCCAGGAGTGGAACCCCCAAATAATGCCATTTAGCATCATTAGAATAGGATCAGGATCTTTTTTTCTCCCAGGAAGTTAAAAATATTTCTCCTGCATAATCATGTTAGCCTGAAGACTGCTTTGTATCTACATAGAGTGATCATCCAAGAACATGAGTTTGTAATCAGAAGCTGTGATGTACTTTTTACTGAAAAAGGTACCACCCATTCATCTAACTAATGCCAAGGTTTTCAGAGAAAGCTCTATAATGGATAGAAAACTGATTCCACATGAAGTGTATATTATAACAGCACAAATGTTAGGAAAGTTATCTGATAGGATCTGGGAGTGCAAAAGCAGGACTGCAAAGGTGCTGGGGAGGAAAGGAAATAAACATCTGTAGGAAGAAATATTTCAATCTATATTTGAAAGATACTGGCCGGGCGTGGTGGCTCAAGCTTGTAATCCCAGCACTTTGCGGGGGCCGAGTTGGGCACATCGCTTGAGCTCAGGAGTTCAAAACCAGCCTGGGCAATATGGTGAAACCCTGTCTCTACAAAAAATACAAAAAAAAAACCGGCTGGGCATGGTGGCACTCGCCTATAGTCCCAGCTACTCAGGAGGCTGAGGTGGGAGGATTGCTTTAGCCTGGGAGGTCAAGTCTGCAGTGAGCTGAGATCACACCACTACACTCCAGCCTGGGCAACAGAACAAGACCCTGTCTCAAACAAAAAAAAAAAAAAAAAAAAAAAGAAAGAAAAAAAGTAGTGCTGCTGATTCAGAAGTCTAGTTTCTGGTGTAACTTATGTAGATCAGAGGTCTCTTGAGAATTTGTGTAGCTTTTATTTTCAATGCCCATCATCCTTAAGGAAGATCATTTACAGAAGTTCCAGACCTTTATAGCTGAGAATCAAAAGGAAATTTACCATCTACTATCTCACTGCTTTAACTTTCTTTCTAAACGATAGAACTCAATAAATGTCAGCTGTTTTTACTTGTCAGGTTTATCTGGTAAGCACTTTACATTTTGGATGACATTTTATCTTTACAGTCTTTTTTTTTTTTTCTTTACAGTCTTATGATGCAGGTGGTGATATGTTGTTTTACACATGGTAGCAGAGGTTCAAAATGCTGAAGTAGGCCAGGTGCAGTAGCTCACACCTGTAATCTCAACACTTCGGGAGACTGAGGCAGGTGGATCACTTGAGGCCAGGAGTTGGAGACCAGCCTGGCCAACATGGTGAAATCCTATATCTATAAAAAATACAAAAAAAAAAAAAAATCGCTGGATGTGGTGGCACATGCCTGTCATCTCAGCTGCTTGGGAGGCTGAGGCATGAATGAGAATCTCTTGAACCGGGAGGTGGAGGTTGCAGTGAACCGAGATTGCACCACTGCACTCCAGCCTGGGTGACAGAGCAAGACTCTGTCTCATAAAAGAAAAAAAAAAAAAGTAATCTGATCATGAGCACAAAGCAAGCCAGGTTCTGCACACCAAGCAGGTGACTGAAAAATTCACACTCTTAATAAAAAATTCTATCTCCTGAGAGGATAGAGATCTGCAATGTGACCACCGAGGAGGGACACTTAGTCTAACTTGGGGGGTTCTAGAAAGGCTTCCCTTAGGAAATGAGGGCTTAAAAGGATCTGAAAGGTGAATAAGAATTAGAAACAGGAGAAAGGTACGATAAATGTCATCAGAGAGAATAATGTGAGTAAAAGCACGTAGGCCTGCCACAGTATTGCTACAAGCAGTTTAGCATTATCAGAGTGCAGTGTGAGTCAGAGATTGATGGAAATTAAAGATTGAGGGAGGGGTAAAGAGAAAGCCATAGCAGGAGGGCCTCGGTATGCTATGAAGCTTAGATTTTACCCTAAGAAATGAAAGTAATTAGAATAATATAGTAAAAACAACCAGTGTACAAGGAAAAACCAACAATCTGGACTTAGAAAAAAACAGGATTTCAGTCTTCTAGATACCTTTTGGGAAAGGAAAAAGATGGACTGTTCATTATTCTTAAAAATATTTCTGCAATAAAATGATCATTGCTTGGAACCAAGAAAATGAAAAACATTTCAGAACAGGCAGCTCTCCTCAGTAATGTTTCTGACTGCAGGAAAATTGTTAGGCAAGCCGTGGAGTATTTGAAACTGAATGGTAGCTGTTACTGTATGTCACTTCTAGATTAAGCACTTTAGTTAAGTATCTCATTTAATCCTCATAACAACCCTATGAAGTAGGTAATTACTTCTCAGTTTCAGCAGGTAAATAAAACCAATGACTTGTCTAAAGAAATATAGTTTAAAACAAAGTAGGATGAAGACTTGCTGAGTTCCCAGTGCTAGTCAAAAAAGCCCTGAAAATTGGTAAGCCAACTATAAAGACTAAGGAGAGTTGATTATCTCTGTGGACAGATACAAAAACGAAATATACCAAAGTCTGAAAAATCCTACCCCTTTCTTTCTTTCTTTTTAATTTTTGTTTTTTGTTTTTATGTTTTTTTTTTTTTTTCAGATGGAGTCTCACTCTTGTCACTCAGACTGGAGTGCAATGGTGTGGTCTCGGCTCACTGCAACCCCCGCCTCCTGGATTCAAGTGATTCTCCTGCCTCAGCCTCCTCAATACCTGGGACTACAGGCGCGTGCCACCACATCCAGCTAATTTTAGTGTTTTTAGTAGAGACAGGGCTTCATTATTTTGGCCAGGCTCGTCTTGAACTCCTGACCTCATGATCTGCTTGCCTCAGCCTCCCAAAGTGCTGGGATTACAGGCATAAGCCACCATGCCCGGCCTGTTTCTTTTTTCTTTTTCTTTCTTTCTTTTTTTTTTTTTTTTGAGAAACAATTTCATTCAGTCCTCCAGGCTGTAGTGCAGTAGTGCGATCTCAGCTCACTGCAACCTCCACCTCCTGGGTTCAAGCAATTCTCAGGCCTCAGCCTCCTTAGTAGCTGGGATTACAGGTGCGTGCCACCACGCCCAGATAATTTTTGTATTTATTTATTTTGAGATGGAGTCTTACATTTATTTATTTATTTATTTATTTATTTATTTATTTATTTATTTATTTATTTATTTATTTTGAGACGGAGTCTCACTCTTGCCCAGGCTGGAGTGCAATGGCGCAACCTCGGCTCACTGCAACCTCCGCCTCCCAGGTTCAAGCGATTCTCCTGCCTCAGCCTCCTGAGTAGCTGGGATTGCAGGTGCACACCACCACGCCTGGCTAATTTTTATATTTTTATTGTTTTTTTTTTTTTTTTTTTTTTTGAGACGGAGTCTCGCTGTGTCACCCAGGCTGGAGTGCAGTGGCGCGATCTCGGCTCACTGCAAGCTCCGCCTCCCGGGTTTACGCCATTCTCCTGCCTCAGCCTCCGAGTAGCTGGGACTACAGGCGCCCGCCACCACGCCCGGCTAGTTTTTTTGTATTTTTAGTAGAGACGGGGTTTCACCATGTTAGCCAGGATGGTCTTGATCTCCTGACTTCGTGATCCACCCGCCTCGGCCTCCCAAAGTACTGGGATTACAGGCTTGAGCCACCGCGCCCGGCCTAATTTTTATATTTTTAGTAGAGATGTATATATATTATATTTTTAGTAGAGTATTTTTAGTAAAAATTAAAAATGTTTATATTTTTAATAGAGACTGGTTTTGTCATGTTGGCCAGGATGGTCTTGAACACTTTAGCTCAAGTGATCTGCCTCCTCAGCCTCCCAAAATGCTGGGATTACATGCATGAGCCACCACGCCCGACCTCAGTCCTTTCTTATTAATTGGTTGATAGTCTTTTTTAACAAGATAAACTAATATTTCATAAAGAAAACAATTTACCCTGCACAGTACCGTTAAACTTGAAATCCTAGAGAATACTGTGGGAAGTTCATGTGGGCTTCTAAGTAAACTTTCCAAGATCTAAAACTCATAAGGAAACCATACATGTAACTTGGCAAAGATAAATGACTGAGAGTGTCTGAACAAGTGAGAATCAACCAGGTTAGGCTACGATTACGAACAACCCTAAAATTTCAGTGGTTTGTGATAAGAAAATTTCATTTTTTTGTTCACACTAAATGACCACTGAGGGTTGACTGGTGGGTACTCAGTTTGGTACCCAGGCTAAATCAGCATCCCTATCCAGCACTGTAGCAGATGGAAAAGGGGCATGTCAAAATCATACACCAAAATCTTAAAGTTTCCACCTGGAAGAGACAAACATAGTTCATGCTCGCATTTCATTGGCCAGGACAAATCATGTGGCCACATCTGACCCAGGATAGGCAGGGAATTGCATTCTACCATGTAGCCAGAAAGAGAGAAAAATTTGCTGAATAGCACTGATGACTACTACAGTGATAACTTCAGAAAAACAGAGGTGAAAGCAACCTAAGAAAATTCTGGAGCTAGGAACAGCATTAAGCACCTATAATTATGTGAACAGTTGATGACCTATTCGTAATGGTGGCTAAGAGGATATTTAATATATCATTTCACACCTATGAAAAAATGTTGCGGCCGGGCAAGGTGGCTCACGCCTGTAATCACAACACTTTGGGAGGCCGAGGCGGGTGGATCACCTAAGGTCAGGAATTCGAGACCAGCCTGACCAACATGGTGAAACCCCATCTCTAATAAAAACACAAAAATTAGCCGGGCGTGGTGCTGCACGCCTGTAATCCCAGCTACTCAGGAGGCTGAGGCAGGAGAATTGCTTGAATCCAGGAGGCGGAGCTTGCAGTGAGCCAAGATGGCGCCACTGCACTCCAGCCTGGGCAACAGAGTAAAAAAAAAAAAAAAAAAAAGAAAAAATATTGCATTAAGTAGTTGGCCAATTAATGCTATAAGAAGTTTGCAGAAAGACACTGTGGGATCTCTCACTGGTCATATAGTATGGGAAATGTTTATCATACTTCTTCACTCTCGTGGGGGATTCAATCAAAAGCTATGTTACTTCTGACTAATTTTTTCAGCAGTGTGATTCTAACGGTATTCCTGTTGCATTGCTGATTGCCAGCATTAGACTTATGGAGCTTCTTTCTGTTTATCTAATGACTCTATGTGCAAAACTTTCACATATGACATATGATTCTACTTATTGCTACTTATTTCTTTCATATTAGTATGCTATCTAATTTTAAACTATTACATAGAAAATGAACTAGTTAACTCAAAACATTTCTCATTACTGAAATAACGTCTTTTTTAGAGAAAATCGGATATCGTAACTTCATTCTCCAAATAGAACAGAGTCCTCCCTTTAGAAGGAACATATATAAGAGGTTTCTTAGGTTGTGTTTCCCCAGAAACTGACCCAAAGGGTAGGATTTGAGGGCAAGTATTGTAATCTATTTGGGATGTGATCCTGGAAAGCATTGGTGGGGAAGAGAGTAAGGAATTAAGTAGGGAAACCAGGAAGGAAGGAAGGAAGGATAGCAGGCAGGTAACACTGTTCCCTAAAGGGGAGGTTACTGCTGTGTGTACCTGAACCTCAAAAGTTGGGCACCTTTGGGAGACTAGAGTACAATTTACCGTAGTCCTAAGCTCAGTGGGAAGCTGGAGTATTTTTATGTCAACATCTTTTTTTTTTCTTTTTTTTTTTTGAGACGTTGTGTTAGTTTGTTGCCCAGTCTGGAGTGCAGTGGCACTATCTAGGCTCACTGCAATCACCACCTCATGGGTTCAAGCAATTCTCCTGTCTCAGCCTCTTGAGTAGCTGGGTTTACAGGCACATACCACCACGCCCCACTAATTTTTGTATGTTTTAGTAGATACAAGGTTTCACCATGTGGGCCAGGCTGGTCTCAAACTCCTGCCCTCAAATGATCCACCTGCCTTGTAAAGTGTTGGGATTACAGTTGTAAGCCACCATGCCTGGCCTCAAAACCAATCTTTGATTGGTTGAGGGCTGCTCTGAGAGGAATTAACTGCTTGGCTCCTCTGGCTTGCCCCTCTGCACTGGCAAAGTGGGGTCTGGCAGCCAGAGGAAGCCCTTGAATGGGGAAGCAGAGAGGGAAGAGTAAGATGCCATTGGCCTGCCAGTAGGAAGCCCATGACATACTGTTGGAGCCCCAACCCTGTTAGTACAGAAAAGATACCTGGCTTATATGCTCTGCTATATCCATCTTTGAGCCTAGATGATGTTAATTAACTCTTTAAAAAGATATTAAAGCTCTGGTGACATCTGAGAAAAAGATGGTATGCTTTAAAAGGTAGGAGTGTACAGCTCATACATTGTCCCAGCAGCCGGCTTTATTACAGAGATGGAGCTCTGATGGGTGGAAGACCAAGATTCCAGGAAGAAATCAGTTAGTTCACCAGCAGGTTGGGAAAGAGAGATACTTCAAACAGCTCTGAGAGCAATATTTCATAAAGACAGGCAGCAGGAAGAAAGCCTTCTTAAGGCCATATTGACTTTTGCACCTAGCAAATGACCCTTATTCTTCATTCCCTGAAAAAAGAGAGAAACAAACAGTAAACATTTTCAAAGGATCGGTAATGCTTTAATAGCTCTGCTTAGTAAGTGGAGTATTGGGTGTTATTTCGAAGTCAAAAACCCTATCTTGGTTGATTTACCCTATAACCTGGATTTTCGAGAGGCAGCAGAATGGAATTGTCTCAAAGTACTGACTTTTCATTATTTTCCATGCAGATCCCTGAGGATAAGAGAAGGAAAGGTTTTGTCTCGGGGAGGGTAGGCTTCTCCTAAAAAGAGAATTCTGGAAGTCAACATAATTAAACAAAGAGGAAAATGTGCCAGACAGGAGTGGGTGGGGGCTGTTTTCTCTTTGTGGTTGGTTGTGGTGCGTTCAAGATTCCTCGCCTAAGATGAGGTTCCTGAGCTTCCAGTAGCCGACTGACTGCCCGAGAGACCCAGGGCTCCGCGAGGCGACGGCGCAGGTGTCGAGGCTCCCTGAAGGTGAGGAGGCCGACGCTCCAGGAGGCCCGCCCAGGCGGGCCCTGAGTCCTGCCTCACGGCTGCTCCCTGGGATCCGAGGGCGGAACGGGACGCGCAGGAACCCGGCCCGACGGGCGCGGCTCACACCCGTGCGCTTCCTGCGCCCTGGGCCTCAGCGGCCAGAGCCGCGGCCCTGCGCGTTGCCGGCGGCCGCTTCTTTATCTCTTGGCCACCTCTTTCCTCTGACCCCACTGCCCAGCACTGTACGCGTCCAAACTAAAGAAACATCATTCCCTTAAGGAGCTGGGGAAAGCGCGTGCTCCGCTCGCCCTGGCACCGGGGGTCGCCCAGCTCGCGGGCCGGGACGGGTGGCGCAAGAGGTGGTGCTCCCTGTCCGGGAGGGGACGGGGAAGAGGGCATCTCTGGTCCTGGGATGCAATTGTCCCGGTTTCTCCTTCTGGCCCCCTTCGCCGCGCGCACGAACTCTAGGGGAAGTTGGCTGTAAAGTTTCCGAGAGCGGCGTGGGCTGGTGCGAGTGAAGCGCTGGGCGGGGGAGGCGAGGACAGAAGCTCTCCTCGCGGCGTCTTTGTTCTGCTCTGGAGGAGAGACCTTGGCAAGGAGTCGCCGGGCGGGTGCAGGGACCTACCGCCACGACATTCCGGACCCAGCGGGAGCCCTCCCCTGAATGCCCCTCCCCCCGCAAGCCTACCCAGGACATAGCCCCCAGGTCCCCAAGCTTCCGTCTGCCTCATCCCTCTACCCCCAAACTTCATCAACCCGAAAAGATCCCAAGTCTGGGATGGGGAGAAAGGAAAGAGGGTGGAAGCAAAGGTGCGCGGCAGGCTGGATACCAACTAGAGGGTGGGTGTTGGCATGGGAATGTTTTTTTCTTTTGCCCTAGAAATTGCTTCCCCATGCGGGCCCCCACTCTCTCCCATTTCCCCCGCCTCCCTGCTTTCTTTTTCTTCAATTCTAGTGAACCTAGAAGGAAAACGAGTGCTGCTCTGAGTCACTCAGCGAGCCAGTGCTGTGGCCCGAAGTTGGGATCAGGGTCGAGGGGTGGGGGACCATTTGGATGGGATCCCAATTCTAGAGGTTGAGGATGACAGCAAAGGACCTGGGGAAGGGTCAGAAGCTGTCCCTGGTCCGAGACACCTGATTTGTCCGGGACAAGGCAGTGGGGGAGGGGAAGGGAAGAGGGGATGCTCGGCCGGGACGTGTCGCGGCAGGGGGTAGAGGATGAGGAGGCGGTCTGGGACCCCGACTCATATCTTTGGGGTGAGCACGAGGATATGGTGTAGGGAAGAGGACGAGTGAGCAGCGCCTGGCTCTAGGGTCGGAGGGAGCCTGATCGTCCTGAGAGCCTTACCTTCGCAGTTTGAGATTAGGGGAAGTTCGGGGCCTGAGAAGGTGGGCACGATGCTGGAGCTGGGAATCCTTCCTTGGAGCCCCTGGACCGAGTTGCGCTGCGCCTACAGCAACAGGTAGCCCCGAGGGATGGATGGAGGCCCCGGCCGAACCCCGAGCTGGCCTTTGTCCTGCCAATTAGAGGGTTCTCCAGAGGGACAGCGTGGGTGGGGGTAGGTGGGGAAGGGTGGGTGAGGAGAATTTCCTAACACTTGGAGCCCCTTAGAGTTGTTCTGTGTGTTGGGTGGAGGAGGGTGAATCCGAGAGGACGAAGGAGGATGAAGAGCCTATCCTGCGCCCCACCTCTGATTGTGTAAGCGCCTTTATCTAGGGTTGACCCCCTACCCTTTGCATTTTGTCTCTTGGGATGACGAAAAACGGGCAGAAACTCGATGCCCAAGTGAATGGTTCACATTGATTGGCAGGGAAAGTGCAAACAAAGAGGTGCATCTCCGGGAAACAATGATTTTGGAGATCCCCTGCCCACCGCCCCAGACTTGTGCGCGGTGCGGAGGGGGCCAGGGCTGGCATCTCCCGGGAAAAGTTTCGAGCCAGGCAGTGGGAGGAGACGGTCCGGGCAGAGTTGCGATGAACTGGGGACCGAGCAGCCCCAGCTCGCCTCGGAGGTTCCCGAGCCGGGCGGGAGATGCGGGGAGAGGGAGGGGGCGGGGAGGGAGGGGAGGGAGAGAGGAAGAAGGGGTGAGAGGGAGAAACCTGCCGCCGCTCGCCGCCTCTTTGTCTGCTCCGGGACTTGGAACAAAAGGGGGAACTCTGATGAACTCTCTTTCCTCCCCTCTCCCCGGACGCCGGGGTATCTCCCTCTCGCAACTTTGCCGCCGCGACTTTCTCTGCTGTCAGGCCAGGAAAAAGTGTCCAAACGCCTCGCGGACTGCAGCGGGGGAAATGTCCCTTAAAAGTGCGACGAAGTGGGGAAGAAGGTGAGTGGGGACTGTTGTCCTGTTTACCTCTCTCCCCTCAACTCGCCCCGCTCCCCGCCCTTCGGAGGGCAGAGGAGTAGCTCAGTGGCAAAGTTTGGCTGGTAAATTGTACCTCCTTTCCCCATTCCCCTCCCTTTTGTTCTTTAAAGAACTCGCGCAATTGTTTCATTTGTTTATTTTTAATAGGCAAAAGCCAAGTAGGCATTTATCTCATGTGCTTCTTTATATGAGGGGCTGGGGGGATGGGGAGGAGGGTATCAAAAGGGTGGGGTGAGGGAGTATTGCCTCGCTTTCTTCCAGCTGCACTCTTGTAGGGATGAATATGCAGAAATTGAGAGGGGCAAGTCCAGCCTCGTCCCCACCCTAACCCTGACTTTGGTCATGCAAAAGAAAGCGATATGGATATGGGGGTCGTTTGTATAAGTTAGCTGTCTGCAGAGCGCTCTGTAGATACCACGCACAATATAAAAACGGTGCAACAATGGAAGGAAGAAAGGTTTGGGTTGGAGGGGATTGGACCCTTGTGTTAGCGGTCAAGGAGAGGTTTACAACAAACAGATCTAAGAGTTCAGAAAGTTTTCTTCGGGGCTGAGAGGGGTGGAGGAAGCCACAGGTTCCAGACTGTCAGAGATGCAGGGATGGAGGGGATGGGGCCTGGACCACTAGTTAGAGCCATCCCGTTCGCCCCTTTCAATTTCACGATCCACCCGGAATAACCCAGGCTATCCTTGGGATCCGTCCTCACCTCTCTCACTTTCCATCACCCCCGCCCCCAACCCCATTTCAACGTGTTTGAATAGAAAGCAGAACGTGAGCCCCAGAAGCTCCTCTGACCCAGCCTTCCGCCCCGCCTTTTGTGTTTTAACCTTTTGTTTCTATCTGCCACGCCCGCCCAAAAGAGGGATGGCTGTTACTGCTTCTGCGGGGTGAAGAGGCAGCGCAGACCACTCCGTCTTCATAGGCTAAAGAAGACGCCCTAACTTTGTTTCCTAAGTAGCTTAACTTCGGAGTGTTTCTAGGTTGGGTCATGCTCGAATGAGGGGAACACTCAACACCTAGTAAACATTGCCAGTTTAGGTACAATTTCTCCCATCGCTTTTCCATTTTATACAGGAGTTGTTTATCCCATACTGTCAATTGGTTTGTAGAAAAAGCATTTTGGGGGCCGGGCGCGGTGGCTCACTGTAATCCCAGCACTTTGGGAGGCCGAGACGGGTGGATCTCTTGAGGTCAGGAGTTCGAGACCAGCCTGGCCAACATGGCGAAACCCCTTCTCCGCTAACAATACAAAAATTAGCTGGGCGTAGCAGTGCGTGCCTATAGTCCCGGCTACTTGGGAGGCTGAGGCAGGAGAATCGCTTGAATCCAGGAGGCTGAGGTTGCAATGAGCTGAGATCATGCCATTGCACTCCAGCCTGGGTGACAGAGCCAGGCTCTGTCTCAAAAAAAAAAAAAAAAAAAAAAAAAGGAAAAGCATTTTGGAGACTGAAGTTGGGGGTTTGTTGAAAGTGGGCAAATGTATGCGCTATAGGAATATGCAGAATAGGCTTTTGGAATTCTACATGCAGAATAACCTAAAGATTATTATCTTCAGGTATGTTTTGTGAGATCATTTCTAATGCCAAGATAGTTTATTGCCTTCTCCACTTTCTTCTCTCGTATATTCCCAAGTGCTAGAGGCTTTCCTCACTCCCTTGGACTTACTTTTGACGAGACAAATGAAACATCAAACTGCATGCACTGTCAATAACTTGAGGAAACACCCAAACATTGTCTTTTAGCTTCTTCAACTTTTGATTCTGTATACAGTAGTTACTACTGAAGACTTGTACCTAGAAATGATTCAACTGCTAGAACTACGTAGTTTTGAGTTTTCGTATCAAAGACTGAAATATATTATTGCAACAATTACTTCCTTTTAGAAAGTGAGGAGGCAGAATAACTTGGAAGCTAACTTTAATTAATTTCAATTGTATAGGTGTAATTACTATTATCAGCATCTATAAAGCATCATGCATTTGCTGGAGTACTTCCTAGCACTGACCTCCTTCCTTCTGCGTTGTTCTTACTGGATCTTTCTATCAGCCAACAATATGGAAGTACCAATACAAGGTCAAATCATTCCTGGATTCATCTGGAGTTACTGAACAGTTAAATCATTGGAAGTTTTGGTGATACCTTTTCTATATGGATTACAATTTGATCTCTGGGAATTCTCCACCGTAAAAAAGGTATGTTGCTTTTTAGATACTCTATGAGGACTTCATTTTTGGTCTGGGGTTTATACCTAGAGATTTGACTAGTTATTTTGAGCGGCTGTGTGATCAGAGTGATTTATGACTTTGGACTTCCTTGTTTTAAACTGTTTTCTGTAGATCCTTTCTTATTTAGGATGATGATTTGGGTACTTGTGATGGAATTTTATTAATTTTACCATGTGTTCTTCAAGATTAGCACACATAATGAATGCAGATTATATGGTCACTAAGGAAATTTTGTAATGTTGATGCATCCAGTAGGCAAATATCCTACTTTATGATTGATTTGCTTCTTAAATATTGCAGTAGATATTTGTAAGTTCTGTGTTAGCAGAGCTTATGTGGTTTGCGTTACCATTATTTTTCTTCATTTTGACACTTCATTTTGGTAAACAAAATCCAAAAATGGCCCAAAATAAATGTCTAATGACTGGGAGTCAATATAAAATTGACTCCAAATGAAAACCTTGAGTTTGTAATAAGTTATCTCAAAATGAAAACCTTGAGTTTGTAATAACAGAGCCCGTAAATTTGTTTGATCTTTATGGTGTACATCAAGTTTTTATAGTGGTCATAAGAGTCTTCTATTCCTTCTTTTAAGTCTTACAATTAGTTTTTGTTCACCTCTGTGAGAAAGTAGTTAAAAATTCACATAACTACTGTTGGTAATATAAAAAGTTAATTTTGATACGGTATTTACAATCCTTGTTTAAGTGACTTTGCGATGGAAAGTAAGAACTTTCTTTCTGTGGTCTGGTCAAATAAATTAACTGGGAATTGGAAATATTTTTATCTTGTTATGAGTAAAAAAGTAACATTACAATTTGCTTCTTTCTAGTTGTGTAAACATAAATAAGCTACTTAACCTTCCTGGGCTTCTGTTTATTACCAATAAAATGAAGGTTAAGTTAAATAACTTAAAAGATTTTTCAAATCTTTTAAGATTCTATGATTTGTTGCTTGCTTCTATAAATAAGATACATCCTCTCTTGTAAAGTTTCTTTTACATCATTGAACAATAGAGTTAACGGCATAATAAACTTTTTTTTTTTTTTTTGAGACGGAGTCTCGCTCTTGTTGCCCAGCCTGAAGTGCAGTGGTGCAATCTCGGCTCACTGCAACCTCTGCCTCCCAGGTTGAAGGAATTCTTCTGCCTCAGCCTCCTGAGTAGCTGGGATTATAGGTGCCCACCACCATGCCTGGCTACTTTTTGTACTTTTAGTAGAAACCGGGTTTTGCCATGTTGGCCAGGCTGGTCTCAAACTCCTGACCTCAGGTGATCTGCCCGCCTCGGCCTCCCAAAGTGCTGGGATTACAGGCGTGAGCCATGTGCCTGGCCTCGGCATGATAAACTTAATGAGAATTAATTACAATTATTTTGTTTGACTGCTTAGCTCAGATAGGATTAGTTCAAGAAACATGCTTTAAAATTTCTGTAAAGTATACTCTCAACTAAGTGTGCTGTATGGAAATTTCAGATTTCCTTAAACGTTCTCAATAAAAGTTTATCTGCTGGAATATTATTTTGGAGGTGGAAAGTACAGTATTATTTCCCGACAAGGGTTTTACCTACAAATATCTGAAGTGAATATGTTTGAATTTGTTATAATGGCCACCCAGAGTTGAGATCAGAGATTTAGAAAGAGACTTTGGAGTAAAACAGACCTGAGTTCGAATCATAGCCTAGGCAATTACTAACTATGATACCTCCTCCAGGTTACTGGATTTTCATGGCTCCTAATATCCTCATTTGCAATGTGTGTATCCTAACACTTATCTCATAGGGTGGTTGTCATGTTTTTTTAAAAAGCATAGATGTAGGAAAAAACAGGGCTAGGCATCTGTAAACGTAATAAAAAGTACTGTTACTTGCTTTCATAATGACTTAGTGATGTTTTAATACTTCAAACTTCCTTTGTTGTCTGCCTTACAAGTTTCAAGCCACATTAACCAAATATTCACTGAAATATTCAAAGTCAATTTGGACAGAACTTTGTATGTGTTTAAATGTTTTTCTGTAAAACTATATTTAATTCAAATCTTATATCCAGTTGAATGCAGATAAATTTACTCCAACAAGCATTTATTAAGTTGTACTATGCATGAGTATATTTCTGAAGGTCATGGCTCACCTTGGAGTATGTGACCCTTACATTTTCTAACTGAAATATCTGTAGATTGAGATAATAGTGACTTTCTATAATTGGCTTACTGAAATTCTCTATTTTCAGTGCTATCAATGATTTAGATATGGTTTAAAAACTCGTGTTTATTCACTTTTCAGCTAAAATATAAAGTGATGACTCAGTGGTTTCTTGATGTGGAAATCAAGAACTGTAGCACATTTTCTATTACTAATTTTATAGAATGGTCTTTAGTTAAATAAAAAACTTATAGTTAATATAAATAGCACTTAGAAGCATAGCATTTCATTTTGAAATGAAGTCTCAAGTCATGGATTTTCATTTTCTATATAGCAATATGCATTGCCTTCTGAGTGATTATTTAGTTCAAGGAAGAGTATATTCATTTTATCTTTAGGAAGTTTCAGGTAGGAATGTTAAGGTATTACTTCTCATTTGTAATTTACTTGCAGATATTTGCCTAGATATAATAATGTTAAGAATAAAAATATGGAATTAATCAGTATTAAAATAGGAAAAGATCCTTTTTAAAATATGTTTCCGAAACTTTCTGTTTGTTGAAAGCATTCATTTTAATTAGCAGATTATGCATCATCAGTATAGCAACTACTAATATAATACTTTGTAATTACAGCGTTTAAAATAATACATTCATTTAAAAATGTCTATATATTGTTAATGTTTGAAGTGATAACCAAATATACTTAAAAACTTTACTATAGATATCAGATTTTATAGTCTTGGTTATTTAAAACTGCCCATTCACTTGGATCAGTTTGAATTACTGAACCTAGAACAGTCCACCATGGTGTTCACAATAAACTTACACAGAAAGAAAACCTAAATATTCAGCTATGCCTTCTAAAAATAATGAATATAATGCATGCTAAGCATCTCATAAGTAAATCAAAAGCATTTATTTAACTTTGTTTCTTTTTTTTTTTTTTTTGAGACGGAGTTTTGCTTTGTTGCCCAGGCTGGAGTGCAATGGTGCCATCTCGGCTCACCGCAACCTCTGCCTTCCGGGTTCAAGTGATTTTCCTGCCTCAGCCTCCTGAGTAGCTGGGCTTACAGGCATGCACCACCATGCCAGGCTAATTTTTGTGTTTTTAGTGTGTTTCTCCATGTTGGTCAGGCTGGTCTCAAACCCCCTACCTTAGGTGATCCACCCGCCTCGGCCTCCTAAACTGCTGGTATTACAGGCGTGAGCCACTGTGCCCGGCCTTAACTTTGGCTTTTATATTAAGTCAAGGAGGTGCATATTTAGTTGTATTCTGAGAACCATTTCTACTCATTTATTTGCTATAAGTTTCTTTTGGTACCTATTTGTGTTCCCAAATTTACTTTGATTTCTCCTTTGTGGCTTCAAATTTGCTGATTTTTTTTTTGAGTTGGAGCCTCACTCTGTTACCCAGGCTGGAGTGCAGTGGCGCAATCTCAGCTCACTGCAACCTCCGCCTCCCAGGTTCAAGCGATTCGCCTGCCTCAGCCTCCCGAGTAGGAGTAGCTAGGACTACAGGTGCCTGCCACCAGGCCTGGCTAATTTTTTTGTATTTTTAGTAGAGATAGGGTTTCACCATATTGGCCAGGCTGGTTTTGAACTCCTGACCTTGTGATCCACCTACCTTGGTCTCCCAGTGTGCTGGGATTACAGGCATGAGCCACCATGCCCAGCCAAATTTGCTAATTTTAAAATTTCGTCCATTTCTAAGAACTTTGATTATAGTTCTGCCCATTATTGTTAAAGATAAAGGTATTTAGAAGTATGTTTTTTATGAATCTAGAAAGCCTACTTGGTTCATTTTTTTTCTCATTCATTCTTTTAAGTAATACTTATTTAGTACTTTCTTATGCCAGGCATTGTTTTAACCATCAAGGAGACAGAAAAGAACAAAATTAATTCAAGTCCCTGCAGGCTTAGAGCTTTTACTAGTGACGGTAAAATATATGTTTAAAAGGAGCAACTATTACTATTGAGAAGAATAAAGCAGAAAGGAGGAATAAAGAGTAGAAGGGGAGAGAGTTGCAAACTTCAGATGGATAGTGGGGGATGACCTCATGGAGAAGGTGACATGTGAGGATGAATTTGAAGAAAGTGAGGGAATGGCCTACGTGATGCTCAGGAGAAGAGCGTGCAGGCAGAGGAAACGACAAGTGTCTGATGTATTCAGAGAAAGCAAGGAGGGTGCAGTGGCTGGAGTAGAGTGAGCAATGGGGACAGTGGTAGGAGAGGAAAGAGGAATATGGTGGGTAGGTGCCAAGGAGCCTTGAAGGCCATGGTAAAGGCTTAGGATTTTATACCGAGGGATGTGGGATGTTATTGAAACGTTTTAAAGGATGAATGCTCTGCTGTAACAGGATAACTCTGGCTGGTGGGTTGAGACCAGGTGAAAGGAGTGGGCAGGGGCAGAAACGGGGACACCATTTAGGAAGCTGTTTCGGTTATCCCAATGAGAGGTGATATTGACTTGGTAACAGGGTAAAAGTAATATAGAGGTAGTGAAAAGGAGTTGAAGTCTGAATATATTTTGGTATTAAAGTTTTTCTGGTGGGTTGGATGGGAAGTATGAGACAAAGAGAGGAGTGGAGTATGAGTCTGAGATTTTTGTCCTGAACTCCCAGAAGGACCAGATAGCTAATAACTGAGATGAGAATCAGGCTTGGGGCATAGGATACCAGGAGTTCAGTTTGGGTGCAATTAAAAAAATTTTTTTTTTTTGAGATGAAGTCTCGCTCTGTTGCCCAGGCTGGAGTGCAGTGGCACCATCTTGGTTCACTGCAACCTCTGCCACCCAGATTCCAGTGATTCTCCTGCCTCAGTCTCCTGTGTAGCTGGGATTACAGGCACCTGCCACCAAGCCTGGCTAATTTTTCTTTGTTATTAGAGATGGGGTTTCACCATGTTGAACAGGCTGGTCTTGAACTCCTGACCTTAGGTGATCCACCCAACTTGGCCTCCCAAAGTGCTGGGATTACAGGCATGAGCCACCGCACCTGGCCAAAATTAAGATACTTTTTAAGCATTCAGGCAATTTGATAAACAGGTCTGGTTTTCAGAGAAGTGTAGAGACAGATTTGTGAGTTTTAAGAAATTAAGTGCTATTTAAAGCCAGGAGACTGGCTGGAATTACCTAGGAGTGAGTATAGAAAGACAAGAGGTCTAGGTACTGAGCTTTAAGGTCTTCCAGATTTAGAAGTGGGCAGGAAGCAGTAATAATGAAAAGGGAGTTCCGCTGGGGTGAAAGCCCAGGGAAGGAAGTGTTTCCAGGAGGAAGGCAAGACCATCTGTGTCAAGTGTTGCTGAAGGATGAAGATGAGAACTGAGAATAGATCTGTGGGTTTAGGCATTTTGGAGGTCAGTGCTCACTGGGAGTCTTCACTAGAGCCGTTTCAACAGAATGGAGAGATCACATCTTTTTCCTACATCGTGTGGTCCATTAAATACCTTTAAAAAATCCCATCTATTCAAACTAAAATTTGTCAGTACTTTATAATTGATAAAAATACTTTCACATATATTATCTTACTTAAGCCTCATTAGTAGTCTAAGAGAGATGGGATAATATCTGTGTTTACCTCACAGAAGAAGAAATCGAGACTCAGAAGTAACATGACTTATACAGAGTCGCACACATATAAGGTAGAACTGCCTTTTAACTTGAAACCCTTTGCCTTTCACAGTAGGGGAGATAGCAGTAATGAAATCAATTCCAATATTATTTGATAGAGGTGATAATGGTGGTGTATACAAAGCATAGAATTAAAGTAGAGGAGGGAGTGATTGTTTATCGGGTAAGGGAAGACTTTCTTGAGTTGGGATTTAAAAGATACGTAGCATTTTGAGAGACAGTCAAAGAAAGGAACGTTTTAGGCTTGGAAACCGTGGTGTGCAGAAACATGGAGGGATGAACCAATATGGAATCTGTAATGTGTTTGGGATGTTCCAGCCATTTCATACCTACTGACCCTGCAGGGGAGTAGGTGGGAGCTAGGCTGAGTGACAAGTGCTAGTTCACATTACAATTAAAAAAGGGTTTTTTTTTCTTTCTTTCTTTCTTTTTGAGAAAAAAATCTTCTCCTTTCTGCTTTATTCTTCTCAATAGTGTTAATAGTTGCTCCTTTTAAACATATTTTACCGTCCCTAGTAAAAGCTGTAAGCCTGCAGGGACTTGAATTAATTTTGTTCTTTTCTGTCTCATTGATGGTTAAAACAATGCCTGGCACATGCACACAGAAAGTACCAAATAAGTATTACTTAAAAGAATGAATGAGAAAAAAAAATGGACCAAGTAGGATTTCTAGATTCACAATCTAGAATCGAGCCACCTTGCCCGGCCAAATATTTGTCTTTAATACACACACGTGCAAACTCTGTTGCCCAGGCTGGAGTGCAGTGGCATGATCTCAGCTCACTGCAACCTCCACCTCCCTGGTTCAAGCGATTCTCCTGCCTTAGCCTCCCAAGTAGCTGGGATTACAGGCGCTTGCCACCATGCCCAGCTAATTTTTCCATTTTTAGTAGAGATGAGGTTTCACTATGTTGGCCAGGCTGGTCTTGAACTCCTGACCTCGTGATCCACCCACCTCGGCCTCCCAAAGTGCTGGGATTACAGGCATGAGCCACCGTGCCCGGCCAGTTTTTGTTTTGTTTTGTTTTGTTTTTTTTGAGACAGAGTCTCACTCTGTCACCCAGGCTGAAGTGAAATGGTGTGATCTCAGCTCACTGCAACCTCAGCCTCCCAGGTTCAAGCAATTCTCCTGCCTCAGCCTCCTGAATAGCTGGGACTGCAGGCACCCACCACCACGCCCAGCTGGTTTTCTGTATTTTTTATTAGAGATGGTGTTAGCCAGGATGGTCTTGATCTCTTGACCTTGTGATCCGCCTGCCTTGGCCTCCCAAAGTGCTGGGATTATAGGCGTGAGTCACCGCTCCCTGCCACGCCTGGCTAATTTTTGTATTTTTAGTAAAGACAAGGTTTTGCCATGTTGGCCAGGCTGGTCTTGAACCCCTGACCTCAGGTGTTCTGCCTGCCTGGGCCTCCCAAAGGGCTAGGATTACAGGCCTGAGCCACCACTCCCGGCCTAAAATGGAATTTTAACAGCACAATTCTATGTACCATTTTAATGTACCTCAGAGCCCAAAAGTTATAAACCTAATTAGAAATGTTTGAACGTAAGTACATTACCACACATTTTTCTTTTTTTTTTTTTTTTTGAGACAGAGTCTTGCCCAGGCTGTAATGCAGTGGCACGAATCTCGGCTCACTGCAACCTCCATCTCCTGGGCTCAAGAGATTCTCCTGCCTTTTTTTTTTTTTTTTTTTTTTTGTTTTATTTTTAGTAGAGACAGGGTTTCACCGTGTTGGCCAGGCTGGTCTCAAATTCCTGACCTCAGGTAATCAGCCTACCTCGGCCTCCCAAAGTGCTGGGATTATGGGAGTGAGCCACTGTGCCCAGCCACAGATGCACATTTTCAAAACTCGATTTTTCCTCCAAAATTGTATGTGTGTCTGGATCGTATACCACTGAATAGGGTGACTCCATGTCTAGTTTATATCAATCAGGATGTATTTGGCCTCAAGTAAGAAAATAGTCAACTAACGGTGGCCTAAAAAGTAAGGATTTTTCCTTTCCTCTTCCCTTCCCTTCCCTTCACTCCCCTCCCCTGCCTTCCCCTCCCCTCCCCTCCCCATCCCTCCCCTTCCCTTCCTTCCTTCCTTCTCTCTCTCTTTCTCTCTCTCTTTCTCTCTTTCATTTGTTCTTTATTTCGTTCTTTTTTTGTTTCACCTCGAAGGAATTCAGAGTAGAGCTGTTCCACGACTGGCTAATTTAGCAGATCAGTAACATCATGGTTCCTGGTCAGCTGGTAACCTGGACCTAGGAAAGAAAGGGTGAATGTTTGTCTTTTTTTTTTGAGTTAGAGTCTTGCTCTGTCCTGCCCAGGCTGGAGTGCAGTGGCATGAACTCAGCTCACTGCAGCCTCCACCTCCTGGGTTCAAGTAATTTTCTGCCTCAGCCTCCTGAGTAGCTGGGGTTACAGGCACCCGCCACCACGCCCAGCTAATTTTTGTATTTTTAGTAGAGACAGGGTTTCACCATCTTGGCCAGGCTGATCTTGAACTCCTGACTTCGTGATCCACCCGCCTCAGCCTCCCAAAGTGCTGAGATTTCAGGCATGAGCCACCTTAAAGAATATTTGTCTTTAATACACACATGTGCACACACACGCACACGTTTAAGTATACAATTTGATGATTTTTGGTGTGGGGAGACTTACAGAATTGTACTACTTTCACCATTTCCAGAACTTTCTATCATTCCTTAAAGATCCCTTCTGTCCACTGTGATCAATTTCTATTCCCACCCACTGGTCACAGGAAACCACTAGTTTCTATCTCTATATACATCTACATTTTCAGAACAGTTTATGGAGGTGGAATCTTACCATTAATGGCCTTTTTGTCTGGCTTCTTTTGCTCACCATAAAGTTTATGAGGTCAGTCTGTGTCATAGCATGTATTAGTAGTTTGATCCTTTTCATTGCTGTGTAGTGCTCCGTCATGTGGACACACCACATTTTGCCTGTCTAGTCACCAGGTGATGGATATGTGAGTTGTTTCCATTTTTGTAGCTACTATGAATAATACTTCTATGAGCATATGTGCATAACTGTTTGCATTGGCTGGGCATGGTGGCTCATGCCGATAATCCTAGCACTTTGGGAGGCTGAGGCTCGTGGATTGCTTGAGCCCAGGAGCTCGAGACCAGCCTGGGCAACATGGTGAAACCTCATCTCTACCAAAAATACAATAAATTAGGTGGATGTGGTGGCACATGCCTGTAGTCCCAGCTATCCAGGAAGCTGCAGTGGGAGGGTTACCAGAGCCCGGGAGGTCGAGGCTGCAGTGAGCTGTGATGACGCCACTGCCCTCCAGCCTGGGCAACAGAATGATACTCTGTCTCAAAAAAAGAAAAAGTCTTTGTGTGGACACCTGTTTTTATTTCTCTTGGGTGTAGATACCTAGGAGTTGAATTGTGGATTGTATGGTAATTTATATTCAACTTCTTCTTTTCTTTTCTTTTCGAGATGGAGTTTCGCTCTTGTTGGCCAGGCTAGAGTGCAATGGTGCCATCTCCGCTCACTGCAACCTCTGCCTCCCGGGTTCAAGCCATTCCCCTGCCTCAGCCTCCCGAGTAGCTGGGATTACAGGCATCCGCCACCACGCCTGGCTCATTTTTTGTATTTTTAGTAGAGACAAGATTTCACTATTTTGGCCAGGCTGATCTTGAACTCCTGACCTCAGGTGATCCGCTCTCCTCAGCCTCCCAAAGTGCTGGGATTACAGGTGTGAGCCACCGCGCCCAGCCACAATCATGATTTTAGAAGTTACAAACTCTAATGGAAACAATCCACTCTGGTGGAAGTTAGGTTATTGAGGTATTCTATGACTAACATATTAGGAGTTTCTGAGGCCAGGCATGGTGGCCCATGTGTGTAATCCCAGCACTTTGGGAAGCTGAGGTGGGAGGATCACTTGAGGCCAGGAGTTCCAGAGCAGCCTGGGCAACCTAGTGATACCCCATCTCTACAAAATAAACAAATAAAAATTAAAAGAGTTTCTGAAACGTAACCTGTCCAAACAAATGGCAAAACAAGCACAGCTTTGGTAAGTGACTCCGTAGGCAGTTGCTAAGCCCCAGCATTCCTTTTCTGTGAGGCAACATGTAATTCTTCCAGCATCCCAGCAACAGTTTTTCATAATCTTGGTTAAGTGTAAGTTAACAGCCACCAAATCCTTGGCTTAAGATGTAGAAAGATATTTAGACAAGGTTAAGTGTTGGGCAACTTGGCAGCAACTTGGCAGCAACTTGAGAAAAATTATTTGGGCTTGGATGGAATAAAAAAAGACTGTATTTTCATAGTCTTACCTTATTCTTGTGTAAATGTATTTTATTGGGAGGTACACATGCATAAGGATAGGTAAATCTACTATGTGGGGGGATATTGATACGCTATCACACCCTCTCTTGGAAAATCCAGAACATGCGGGTCAACATGTTGATGATAAGTAGAGTTATATGGTCTTAAGCAATTCATGCTTAGAAGTCCCTGAATATCTGAAGCAAAAAGTTGTATAATTGGAATGCATGGATAGAGAATTCCAATAATTTATGCATAGCTTCAGATCGTTGTGGGGGGAAATAGTGTTTGAAATGGATTTCTGTGACACTTCTCTTAAATTAATGGGATGAGTTTCCATATTTTCTTCAAATTTGAGTCGGTATCGTTACAGACTGTGATAGAACTTTGAAACTGTGGTTTTAATACTAATATTTTGGATTACATAGTGTCTTTTTTTTTTTTTCTTGAGACAAATCACTGTGGCCTAGGCTGGACTGCAGTGGTGCGATTACAGTTCACTGCAGCCTCTACTTCCCTGGCTTAGGTGATTCTACCATCTCAGCCTCCCAGAGTAGCTGGGACTACAGGCATACACCACCATGCTCAGCTAATTTTTGTATTTTTTTGTAGAGATGCAGTTTCACCGTGTTGCCCAGGATGGTCGCACACTCCTAGGCTCAAGCGACAGCAGTCTGCCTGCTTCAGCTCTCAAAGTGCTGAGATTACAGGTGTGAGCTACCAAGCCAGGCCATAACTATTTTTTTTTAACCCAAACAACTCCAATAGTTCTCTCATTGTAGACTATTTCATTTTAGAAATAAGAAAAACCAAGAAGAGAAATTTAAGGTTTTTTTTTGAGACAGAGTTTCGCTCTTGTCACCCAGGCTGGAGTACAGTGGCGCAATCTTGGCTCACTGCAACCTCCGCCTCCTGAGTTCCAGCAATTCTCCTGCCTCGGCCTCCTGAGTAGCTGGGATTACAGGTGCCCACTACCATGGCTGTCTAATTTTTATAATTTTAGTAGAGATAGGGTTTCACCATGTTGGCCAGGCTAGTCTCGAACTCTGACCTCAGGTGATCCACCCACCTTGGCCTCGCAAAGTGCTGGGATTACAGGTGTGAGCCACCATGTCTGGCCAAGGTTCTTAATTACTGGTGTTACTGAATATGAAGTATACATCTTAAAATTTATAGTTCAGTATTCTATTTCTCAGAGAAGTGGTAGAGAAGTAGTAACCATTACAGAAGTACTTGTGCAGCAGTATCTTATGCATCATCTTATTTGACTCTCATTGGAATTCCATATAATAGCTGTTAGTATCATTCTCATTTTATAGGTGAAGAAATTGGGGTTCAGAGAACTGTCCAGTTCAAGTTATCAAACTAGTAAATTGCACAATGCAACTCTTTTGACTTTGCACTAGATATTACGGATCAGTAACGTAAACCAGGAAGAGAGAATGTTTCCTTGAGTGCTCCCACTCATCCTGATAATTTTTCTAGTTTCACCATGAGACTTACTCTTATTCTGCAAATACTGTGACTATATCTTGAGACCCAAACATTTAATGAGGCTTAAAAAGAGGATGGTCTACTCTGCCGGTGTTTTTAGATTTCGGAGGGAGAGATTGCGTTGCAGCAGCAGTTGAGAAGCCAGCATGGTGGTGAAATTCATCTGTGTTCAAGAGTTTTACTTGTCAGATTTTAATGGATGGCATCATTATCTCTATGGAACTCCCAAAAGATGATACATGGCAATATTCATAGAATCCCCATTCTGCAGCAAAAGAAAAATGATTTTCAGGTCATCCTTTCATCTCCTCTCTTCTTCAAGTCAGATGTCCAAGAAAGTCTGGGCAGACTCATAATTCCTGAATTGAAAACCCTGAATTGAAGATTTCCCTGTGGCTTGCACCGTGCTTTGTCTCTGCATTTAGGCCTCTCTCTCCCTTTCTATATGTATGAGAGAAAAGAAACTCTATGCAATGACGTGCTCTTTATTCATAGCTCTAGCTCTTATTCTGCTCTGTCTACTTTGGTGAGTAGCTGCTTTGGACTGTGATGACCCTCTGGGGGCTCTACTTGCTCTTTTCTTTGTTGTTGTTGTTGTTGTTCTAGAGACAGAGTCTTGCTCTGTCACCCAGACTGCATTCTGTCATGAGTGCAGTGGTGCGATCATAACTCACTGCAGCCTCGGACTCCTGGATTCAAGCGATCTTCCCACCTCAGTCTCCTGAGTAGCTGGGACTGAGGTGCATGCCACCATGCCTGGCTAATTATTTTTTATTTTTTGTAGAGACAAGGTCTGGCTGTTTCACTCAGGCTGGTCTGGAACTCCCAAGCTGAAGCAATCCTCCTGTCTTGGCCTCCCAAAGTGTTGGGATTACAGGCGTGAGCTACCACACTCAGCCTCTTGTTGTTATTTTTGACGGGCCTGTGCCAGGCCAGAGGTAGGCCTAAGTGACCTGGCTCATGCCTTCCTTCCCACATCCCGGGACTGGGTCCTACTAGCTTTCTGGATCTCACCACTCCAATAGAGGGAACAAGACCCTCTTTTCTAAAAGCCTAGAGCAGGATGCAGTGGCTCATGCCTGTAATCCTAGCACTTTGGGAGGCCAAGGCAGGTGGATCACCTGAGGTCAGGAGTTCGAGACCAGCCTGGACAACATGGTGAAACCCCGTTTCTACTAAAAATACAAAAATTAGCCAGGCGAGGTGGTGCACACCTGTAATCTCAGCTATTCGGGAGGCTAAGACAGGAGAATTGCTTGAACCCAGGAGACAGAGGTTGCAGTGAGCCAAGATCATGCCGTTGCACTCCAGCCAGGGCGACAAGAGCAAAGATCCATCACCCTCAAAATAAATAAATAAATAAATAAATAAATAAATAAATAAAATAAAAAATAATTTTTAAAAAAAGCCTAGAGCAAAACTGGGCCAACCTGTATGTGCTTTTCTTCTTTCCCTTGGGTTTGAACTCAGCCTGCCTTTCTGTGATGTGGGTTTCTTTTATTGGGAGATTTCTTGAGCCCCTGATTTTCAGTACTGGCCTGGAAGGAAGAGGAGAGCTCAAGCTTTCTTTAATATTCCACACCAGAAGTTTCATAGCCTATGCAAGGCCTGGACCTACACGTGCACAACAACTCCTTGGCGTAAAGAGTGAATCCCGGATATTACAGTGGGTGAACTGAGCTATGAGAATGTGTAACGGGGACCCTTTCACATTCCTTTCATCGGAAGGTAAATACAATTTAAAGGAAAGAAGTCTAAAAACTCAGAACACCCAAAGATGGGCAGTTCTTTGAACTCAGGCTTTGTTTGGTGACTCCCATGAGTCCTGTCCTCATTATATTTAGCCCCCACCTCAAATTGACATTCTGGAAGGCTGTTTCTTCCTGCCTGCCCCTTCCTCCTGGAAATACATCGCACTGCGCTAGCACAGTCAGGATGCCAGTCCGTGATGGCTGATCATTGTAATGCCCATTGGAGGTTGGCATGATTAGTTATGTGACAACCCTGCTGAAATGCCACCTAGTATATTTGGTCTCAGCGATTAAATGCAAAGAGGTGGCAAGGCAACAAAAATTATCAGCTACATTTTCAGCTTCTTTGAGTTTTGCAGATTAGTATAGTTCAAAGAATAGACAAAATTCACTTGTTTTCATTTTGTCTTTAAGATAAATAAATCTTGGTACTTCTGTAATAAGTGTTCAGCATTTATCCCAGTGTGGGAATTTTGGTGAAAGTTCGTGGAATGTTTTTCTTCAAAAATTTCCATCAATATCTGCCTGACTCCTCAGCCAAATTCAAAATTCTCACTTTACTGTAATGATGAAGCTGCTATACCTAAATATATTGAATAGGTTTGTAGCCAAATGGCTGTAAGAGAAATAAGCAAAGAATGGCAAGAAGTATCATGGTATTATCCTAATGCCAAGTCCTAGCTCTGTGGTATGACCTCTGGAGTTCCTAGAGTTTGTGTGATCTGAGGCTTCAGAAGCCAGGAATGGGAGTTCGGCAAACCCACACTTGTTAGATCTCCTTTGGAACATGGGAGTCAATCCGGGTGCCTGGAAAATGGGCTCAGAGTCTGAACATGCGATGTCCCCAACACATGATAGCTTCATCTTATTTTCTGCCTCCTTTCTCTGCATCAACTTAGGTTACTATCTACCTATTGATTCTGACTTCGTGCAAATTTTATGACATGGTTCACAGTTTCAAATAGTATGTCTTTTCACATCCCAGCCTTTAGTGTTCCTTGACCTCAACTCTGCCTGCTCTTACCCTGATACTGCTTCTTGTCTTTGGTTCTTGCCTTCTTTAGACCTTGATTCTCATGGCTGGCCAATTTCAGTGGATCTTGGCCAACCTCAGTGGTCTCAGGTTCTGCCTTTGTTCTTACAGAATAATCTTGGATCCTAACATGTTGCTAAAAATCAAAAGGCAGCCGGTAGATGTCCAAAAGCAGAACTCTCCATTTGCTATCACTTCTGCCCTTCTCCAGGGTGTTGCATTGATTCAAATGCTATAAATCAGGGGTCCCTAACCCCAGGCCATAGACCGGTACCTTCACTTGCTTCCCCACCACTCACCTCCTGCTGTGTGGCCACACAGCAGGGTGAGCAGCAGGCAGGCAAGCCAGCCCAGCTTCATCTGTGTTTATAGCCACTCCCTATCGCTCACATTACCACCTGAACTCCATCTTCTGTCAGATCAGCAGTGGCATTAGATTCTCATAGGAGCATGAACCTTGTAAACTGCACATTCGAGGGATCTAGGTTGCATACTCCTTATGAGAATCTAATGCTTGATGATCTGTCACTGTCTCTCATCACCCCCAGATGGGACCATCTAGTTGTAGGAAAACAAGCTCAGGGCTCCCACTGATTCTACATTATAGTGAACTGTATAATTATTTTGTTATATATTTACAATGTAATAGTAGAAATAAAGAACACAATAAATGTAATGCACTTGAATCATCCTCAAACGATTCCCCCACCTCCCACTGTTCATGGAAAAATTGTCTTCCACGTAACCAGTCCCTGCTGCCAAAAAGGTTGGGGACTGCTGCTATAAATGACATCCTGAAAGTATGGGAGTAGAGCCTCTCAATTATCTAAAAAGTATGAAGCTATGGTGAGAATTTTTTTTTTTTTGAGATGAAGTCTTGCTCTGTTGCCCAGGTTGGAGACAAAATAAAAAATTAGCCAGGCATGGTGGCACGTGCCTGTAGTCCCAGCTACTCGGGAGGCTGAGGCAGGAGCATCGCTTGAACCTGGGAGGATGAGGTTGCAGTGAGCCGAGATGGCGCCATCCAGCCTGGGCGACTGAGTGAGACTCCGTCTCAAAAAAAAAAAAAAAAAAAGAAGAAAAGAGGCTTCTGTGTATGAATGAGTTTGGGGAACTCTGCAGACTGTATGCATACCGCTTTTGGAGGTTCACCAGGCCCTCTCGGCCAGCCTATGAGATGTCTGATGGTTAAAGTTTAACTTAAAAAAACAAAAAACAAAAAACCCCTTGAATTTGGACTCATTTATTGTATTTGTTTTGGTTTTTAAAGACTCACAGGAGGGCCGGGCGCGGTGGCTCAAGCCTGTAATCCCAGCACTTTGGGAGGCCGAGACGGGCGGATCACGAGGTCAGGAGATCGAGACCATCCTGGCTAACATGGTGAAACCCCGTCTCTACTAAAATACAAAAAAAATTAGCCGGGCGAGGTGGCGGGCGCCTGTAGTCCCAGCTACTCGGGAGGCTGAGGCAGGAGAATGGCGTAAACCCGGGAGGCGGGGCTTGCAGTGAGCTGAGATCCAGCCACTGCACTCCAGCCTGGGCAACAGAGCCAGACTCCGTCTCAAAAAAAAAAAAAAAAAAAAAAGACTCACAGGACACTCATTAACAAAACTCAACAGAACTAATCTTTTGACAAATGTACATTTTGGAAATAGTGTATCCGAAGACACAGTAACTGTGATTTAATGTGCAATCCACTACAAAATAATATTTGAGTTTAAACAGTGGGCTTTTGTCCAGGGAGGAAACGTGAGGAATTTTTTTTAGGCACTGTGACGTGTCCTGTAGAGTAATAATTTGGGGCAGCAGAAACCTTTCCCTGTCTCTTTGGTCTTATAAGGTCGTTGCTGACTACAGCCATGAAAAGACTGGCTCCAAGCCAAACAAAAACAACAAAATAGCAACAAAAAAACCCTGTGGGCTGGGTGTGGTGGCTCAAGCCTGTAATTCCAGCACTTTAGGAGGCCGAGGCGAGAGGATCATGAGGTTAAGAGATTGAGACCATCCTGGCCAACATGGTGAAATCCCGTCTCCACTAAAAATACAGAAAAAATTAGCCGGGTGTGGTGGCGGGTGCCTGTAGTCCCAGCTATTCAGGAGGCTGAAGCAGAAGAATTGCTTGTACCCGGGAGGCGGGTGAGCCGAGATTGCGCCACTACACTCCAGTCTGGTGACAGACTGAGACTCCGTCTCAAAGCAAAACAAAACAAAACAAAACCCTGCCAAGATCATAATGAGGTGGAACAGAAATGGAATGGAGGTTCAGTGAAATAAAGATGATATAAGCAGGAGGCCATTCAAAGTAGCTATAATGATAAATACACTAGGGCTTACAGAAACCCTTCAGAGGCTCATACGATCGTTTGAGAACCTCTGGGAGACAGTAAGCCTCATCAGGTCCCAGGAGAACCATTCCTATTTAGGCAGCATGGATCGTATTCCGTGAACACAAGTGGAAGGATTTTTGATAACATATAGTTTAGCACCTACTTACCCTGTGCTGCTTTGCTTGGTTTTCAGTTTCATGGCTGGGATCCCCCACTCCCCATAGAAGCTCAGGAACTGTGAGCTGGATAAAGGCCTCCTCCCAATAGACCAGGTTCTAATATCTGGAACTTGTGAATGTTGCCATAAAGGAACATGGTCTTTGCAGATGTGATGAAATTAAGGATCTTGATGTGGAGAGGTTATCCTGGGTGACGTGGGATATCCAATCACAAGTATCCTTATAAGAGACAGGCAGGAGATCATCTTCACAGAGCACATGTAAGACAGAGGCACAGATTGGAGTGATGTGGCCACAAGCCAAGGAATGCCAGAGAATGCCAGCAGCCACCACAAGCTAGAAGAGGCAAGGAACAGATTCTACAAACAGATTCTACCCCTGAGCCTTTGAAGGGAATGTGGCCCTGCAGAGAGCATGAGGGAATAAGTTTCTGTTGTTTTAAGCCGCAGAATTTGTGATAATTTGTCCCAGCAGTCCTAAGAAATTAATACAGACTGTAAACTTTCCGAGAGGTGGGGTGATGTGGTCCTTGTTCTTGTCTTCTGCACAGGATGCATGTTTCTGCACATAACAGGCACTCAAATACCCGAGTGCTTGAACTGACTTGACTTCTTCACTGGTTCAGAAATTCGGTGCCTAAAGATTTGTATTTAAAATTTTATTGGAAGAACAGTGAGACCAGCAAGATCTGAGCATTCATTCGCAAAAAAGGAAATTAATGCCCCTGAGGCTTAGTCCCTTAAGAGTTTATTGCATCTTGAAGCTTGCATTTACACCACGTTTTAATGTAGCAATCTTTTTTTTGCCTTCCTGGAATATTAATAATACCATGAAGAAAACTTCATCTAGCAGGAACAAGAAAAGCAAGTCATTCAAGGCGGTGGTTTGATGTCTTAATTAGATACTACCTCGGTGCTTGCTTTGTCTTCGTTTGCACTGACGGTATCTAACTGACAGTGTTCTGGGATTTCTGGATCAGACACAAAATGTCTTCTGCTCAAATCTTCCATGAAATGTACTTTTGAAACCATGAGCTTGGTTCTTACTCAAGCAGAACTCTTAGTGTATTTGCTGGGACTTCAGCTGAATTGGAATGGAACTGTGAGATCACATTCCTTTGGAAATATAACCAGTTTATTTTTACATATAAGGAAGCCACATAAAAGTATCTAGGATTTTAGCTCAGTAGACTGGTTGGTGATTTGGTGAGAAACATTATTCTTTTCAATATTATGGTTGTTTTATTTATTTATTTATTTAACAGGCATTTTGTTTTTCTTCGGTAGGGAAATAAGTTCTCTTCTCGACCATCTTTCATGTAGGAAGGTCAGTTACATTGCAGTTGCTCCAAGTAGGAGTAAAAATAAACTGCTAGAACGTTTTACCAATATTGTTAAACTAATGGCAAAGGAAAGGGAAGCTACACACAAAATTGTGGTTAGTGTGTTGATGATTTTGTGTTTGTTGTGATCTAGAGCATAGGTAAGGGTTTCTTTACAGGTTTACTGTGATTTTGGTTTTTAAGGAGCAGAGAGTTTAATAGGCAAGAAAAAAGGGGGAAGAAAGAAAGAAGCTCCGCTGTACAGAGACAGAAGGAGCAGGGGCTCCAAAGCTGAGAGAGGGAACCCCGTGAAATCTATTTTTTAAAGCACTTATATTATTGCCTGATGCCAGATAGAAATGTTAATATGCTAGTAGACTTTGTAAGATTTAGTCACTTTCATTGTTTTTAGTAAGAAACTCTAGCAGACATTTACGATAGTATGGCTAAAGTAAAATCAGTTACTCTCCACCTTGGCTTTGCAGGTGAGTGAGGGTTAGATTTGAAAGAGACCTTCCTCTCACTGAATCGAACTTGTATTTGACCTTATATTCTGATGAAGGTTGAAATTGACATTAGGCAGTTTTGCTTTAAGTCAGTCCACCTCACATATTGAAATAATGAGGTCTTTACCTTGATGTTAGCTCCATCCCCTTCACTCTCTGCCATATTTAAAATGTGCTCCAATGCCATTTGGTTTTTACTATGAATAGTTATACACCCTTATAACCAAAGTATTAAGTGGTATAACTGGGTCATCATCCAAAAGATTCCTTATGAAATTCTCTAGAGACAGGCCCATGTACCAGACATTGTATTATTTTGCCTGGAACATAGCAGTTGCTCAATAAATAATTATTTGTTGCCTGAATGAATTCATGATTGAATTATTGAAATCAACAAGTTTTGATGTCAGTGAAGCCTTAACCAGCAATTTGGATGTCCTGGGCTCTCATATCAATCTAGTAACTCATCTTCTGGTGCGCAGAAAAGTGTTCATAAACAGTTTATTCAGTGCTGTCCAAGAGAAATAGAATGTGAGCCACAAATGTGAGCCACAGATGTCATTTTAAGTTTTCCGGTAGCTACATTTAAAACAAAAAGAAACAGGTGAAATTATTTTTAGTAAAATATTTTAAGTCAATATATTGAAAATATAATTTCAACATATAATCAAAATAAATGTATATTTTTATATATACTATATATATTTTATATTTAACAATATATCTCAATTTGGCCCAGCCTCATTTCAAATGCTCAAAATCCACATATGGCTGCCAGTGGCTACCATATTGGGCAGCCTACATTTATACCATCTGGAGGCTCCTATTCTAAGTAATTATTTTTGCTAACTAGATAGAAAACTCAAATTTTATAAGCTATTGAGTGTGATACGTGTTATTCTATCAGTGTGCAACTAAAACAAAAATCACACAATTAAAAAAAATGTTCTTTAGAGATTGTGTAAAAAGTTACTTATCCTTTCTTGAGTCTCAGCTCCCTCTTCTGTAAAATGGGGATACTATTTGTCTCAGGATGTAGAGATAACATTTGCAAAGGGTTTTTTTTTTTTTTGGAGATAGTGTCTCACTCTGTCACCCAGGCTGGAGTGCAGTGGTGTGATCTCAGCTCACAGCAACCTTCATCTCCTGGGTTCAAGTGATTCTCCTGCCTCAGCCTCCCAAGTAGCTGGCATTATAGGCATGCACCACCATACACAGCTAACTTTTGTATTTTTAGTAGAGACGAAGTTTCACCATGTTGGCCAGACTGGTCTCGAACTCCTGACTTCAAGTGATCCGCCCGCCTCGGCCTCCCAAAGTGCTGGGATTACCGGCATGAGCCACCGCGCCCGGTCCACAAAGGTCTTAACTCTGAAACATTAGGTACTCATTGTTAGCCGTGATTAGTTCTTATTTAGTATTTTCTTCTGCGTGCAAAACCTCAGAGAAAAAAATGAATTATTTATTCCCTATAGATGCTTGTCTTCTTTTCCTAATAGTTGTTCCACAGGCAACTCCTTATTATGGCAAGAATTTCCTGTGATTCTTTGATGAAAATGAGATAATTGAATTTTGTTTAAATTAGTTCAACATGGGCGACTCCAGGTAGCTCCTGCACAGGGGGCCCATGAAGGATGCCAAGAAAATGTTGGGTTAACTTGTGAGGCATTGAACTGAATTTGGAGACTCTGTTAATGCATTTCGATTAAACTTATATCAACATTAGGCGAAGGTCAGTTATCTAGTGGGGAAAGGTGATCATGGTAGAGAAATGCTTTTAGATATAGCTGGACTTCATTCTGCTTAAGGCCTATCCAACTCTTTTCCGATGTAATAAACTTTGAGAATATGAAATTAGTGACAGGAAAATGTTTTTAGCCATTGTTTATCTTGCTTTGGTTAAGTGAGACAAATAATAAGAAATCATTAGAGCTAAAATTTCTTATAGTATCTTATTTACCAAAGCTCACGTAGACAGGATCAAATACTTGTTTTTTTGTTTTTAGATGATGTTAATATGTTTGGAGTATAGGATTTCCGCTAGCAAGTCCTAAGATTTTTTGCATAACTTAAAGACTTTTTTTTTTTTTTTAAACAAGTAGTTGTTGATTTTAATTCTAAACAAGATAATCTTCATGATAAAGAGTGGTGACCAAAGGCTTGTCCTCGGAGACCTACTGTTTCTTTGCTATTACTTTCACTCTCTTCATTGCTTGTGGAAAAACCCTTATCCGGGGAAGAATTAATAACTTCAACAATACTATCAAAGGAGGGCCTAAAATTAAAAAAAAAAAAAAAGAAACAAAAATATTGTGAAACAACAACAACAATGCTTGGCAAATTTCTGACAGACTTAGGGAGAATATTATGAGTATTGAGGCTGCTGTTGACTAAGGCTGTCCTATTGTTTATTTTAAAAAATCTTCTGTCTAGTAGTATTAAACCTTGACCCCCACACAGCTGAACTTTGGAAAAGAATTGTTAACTCCTTTGCTGAAAACAAGAGTTCTAGAATGTTTTAACAAATGCAACATACATTTTGCTAAATATTTTATTTTCCAGTAAAACGAATAAAGAGAATCGTTTTTTTTTTTTGCTTTTCATATTTATGTAAATTGAAAAAATACCCCCCAAATACAAAAAACTGTCCCTTGTATTTTTTTACGTTGCACAGTGTGGATAACTGTGTAGTGGAAGTAGACATTCACTTAAGTGGAGAAAATGGAGAATGGACAGTTCATTAAATGGAGGAAAATAAAGCCTTATTTTTTAAATGTTGCTGATAAGATATTTGGGTACTTAATGGTGGTGAATCAAGACCACCCTGAATACCAGTGGTTTCCCTTTTCTCTGAATGCCTGGTTGTACAAGTCATAGATTTTGCTTGCTTTTGAACAGGGAAAGGTTGGCAAGCCTAATGTGGTTTCTTTGAGATCTGTCTGAGGGGTCCTCTTTGCTGTGGGGGTGAGGGCATTTGACTTCTCCAGTCTTTTCTCGGTGATAGCTCCTCTTAATGGCGATGTTTTAAACTCTTCCTTGAGAGAGAATATATTCCGAATCTGATTTTGCACTGCACTTACTCCCGTGTAGAATGCTCAGGAGAAGGGAACCATCTCTGCAGAACTTCTAGGACAAGTTTTTCTTCTGATGGCATTGAAAAAGATGGATTGGATGGGTGCATATTTTCCCTTCTGTGGAAACGAGAACTCTGTAGGGTTGCTGTGAATCAGGAAATGGTTACAAAGCTACAGATATAATGGCCAGTTTTTAAAAAATGAAGTACCTGTAATTTAAGGGAAAAAGAAGGAAAAGAAAAGAGCTGGAAATAGTAATATTTGCTTTGAAAATAGAAATATGAGCTTGAAAATAGAAATATTTGCTTTTCTGTATTTACATACACATCTAGTTTTTCCTTTATTTTGTGTGTAAAGAAACCTAATAGATGTGACTCGCTTCTTCATCTTGAGATTGTGCTGTTTTTTTTTTTTTTGGAGACCGAGTCTTGCTCTGTCGCCAGGCTGGAGTGCAGTGGCGCAATCTCGGCTCACTGCAACCTCCACCTCCCGGGTTCAAGCAATTCTTCTGCCTCAGCCTCACGAGTAGCTGGGACTACAGGTGGATGCCACAAAGCCCAGCTAATTTTTGTATTTTCAGTAGAGACGGGGTTTTACCATGTTGGCCAGGATGATCTTGATCTCTTGACCTCGTAATCCACCCGCCTCGGCCTCCCAAAGTGCTGGGATTACAGGTGTGAGCCACTACGCCCGGCCGATCATGCTTTTTAAACTTTGGTTTCAGCTTTGGTGTGACAGTGCTCGGGAATAGAATAATTTTCCTCCTTGGACTTGAGCTCTGTTAATCATTTGGTACAGATCTCTCATTGTCAAAAAAGCCAAGAGGCAGGTCTAGTTAATATTTGCAAACCGAGGGAATATTTATTATTATATGAAATATTGTTCCACTGATGGGTTAGTGGAAAATTCTGGGATAAGATCATCTCTTTCATGACTAATGAAGAACTGTATGTATCTTAATTACTTTTCTAGAGGGCTTTTTTTGGTTTTCTGATCATGGATTTGAGATTCAATTTTTATACTAAGTGATGACGATGGTTAATATCAGCTTTTTTTTTTTAGCTTAGAGATACTTGGTTTATTTAATAAGTTAACAGGGTTTCATTCTCAATAATAGTGTGAATATAGACCCCTGGGCAGCAGACTTTATTGAACCAATAAAACTTTATTTGCTCGCTCTTAAAAGCTCCGTTGGAAAGACCTGAGGGTAGGGTGGACGCAGTTATGTAGCACAGAATTTCTAATACCTTTCTTTGAAATGAAACAAGGGCCAATTTACTTATTGGCTGTGAGCTGTAAAAGCATTTCCATTGATGTTAACATGGCTTGACTCCCTCAGAGTTGGTTCATTCCAGAAATGGTTCTTGGATCTTGAGAGTGGTTCTTCCCAGCAAAGCTGAGTGACTTGCCCAAGGGCTTGCGATGGAGCCTTGCAGTCAGTGCTCTTACTTGCCTTTATGATTTGAATGATCATCCAGGGGAAAGTGAAATCAGTTTTAAGGAATATTTCAAATTAGCAAAATTGGAATATCCCTGGAAGGCTGGGTTCTACGTCTTATCATGAAGAATTGGTCAGTTACCAACATTTTTGAGTGCCAGAGACTTGCAGTAGGATGTCTTACAAATATTATGTGTATTTTGATAGGCTAAGGTTTTTGTAGCCACCACTGCATGCGGTGTAAACACTCCATGAATTATTAGGTTTTCCTATGTTACGAGAAAGGGGTCCCATTCCAGACCTCGAGAGGGTTCTTGGATCTCTCGCAAGAAATAATTTGAGGTGAATCCATAGAGTAAAGTGAAAGCAAGTTTATTAAGAAAGTAAAGGAACCAGGCTGGTGGCTCACACCTGTAATCCCAGCACTTTGGGAGGCCGAGGCAGGCAGATCACCTGAGGTGAGGAGTTCAAGACCAGCCTGGCCAACATAGTGAAATCCCGTCTCTACTAAAAATACAAAAAATTAGCCAGGCTTGGTGGCGCGCACCTGTAATCCCAGCTACTCAGGAGGTTGAGACAGGAGAATCGCTTTAACCTGGGAAGCAGAAGTTGCAGTGAGCCAAGATTGAGCCATTGCACTCCAGCGAAACTCCATCTCAAAAAACAAAAACGAAATTAGCTGAGCATGGTGGTGTGTGCCTGTAATCCCAGCTACTCAGGAGACTGAGGCAGGAGAATCACTTGAACCCCAGAGGCGGAGGTTGCAGTGAGCCAAGATCTTGTCACTGCACTCCAGCCTGAGCAGCAAGAGGGAAACTCCATCTCAAAAGAAAAAAAAAAAAGGAACAGAAAGGAAAGGAATAAGGCTGGGTGTGGTGGCTCATGCCTGTAATCCCAGCACTTTGGGAGGCTGAAGTGGGCAGATCACTTGAGGTCAGGAGTTCGAGACCAATCTGGCCAACATGGTGAAACCCCATCTCTACTAAAAATACAAAAATCAGCTGGGCGTGGTGGCACATGCCTGTAATCCCACCTACTTGGGAGGCTGAGGCACGAGAATTGCTTGAAGCTGAGAGGCAGAGGTTGCAGTGAGCTGGACCATGTCACTGCACTCCAGCCTGGACAACAGAGCAGACTGTTGTCCAAAACCAAAGCAAAGGAATAAAGAATGGCTACTCTATAGGCAGAGTGGCCCCAAGGGCTGCTGGTTGCCCATTTTTATTGTTACTTCTTGATTATATGCTAAACGAGCAGTAGATTATTCATGAGTTTTCCAGGAAAGGGGTGGGCAATTTCTGGAACTGAGGGTCCCTCTTTTTTTTTTTTTTTGAGATAGAGTCTCACCCTATCCCCCAGGCTGGAGTGCAGTGGCACCAGCTCGACTCACTGCAACCTGTGACTCCCAGGTTCAAGCAGTTCTCCTGCCTCAGCCTTCTGAGTAGCTGAGATTACAGGCACGCGCCACCGTGCCTGGCTAATGTTTTGTATTTTGTATTTTTAAAAATTAAAAATTATTTTAAAATTTTTTGTATTTTTAGTAGAGATGGGATTTCACCATGCTGGCCAGACTGGTCTTGAACTCCTGACCTCCTGATACATCGGCCTTGACCTCCCAAAGTGCTGGGATTACAGGTGTGAGCCACTGCACTGGGGATTCTTTTTTTTTGTTTTTTTGAGAACGGCCTTTTTTTTTTTCTTTGAGACGGAGTCTCGCTCTTGTTGCCCACACTAGAGTATAGTAGCATGATCTCGTCTCACTGTAACCTCCGCTTCCTGGGTTCAAGTGATTCTTCTGCCTCAGCCTCCCGAGTAGCTGGAATTACAGGCACCTGCCACCATGCCTGGCTAAATTTTTTATATTTTTAGTAGAGATAAGATTTCACCATGTTGGCCAGGCTGCTTTCAAACTCCTGGCCTCAAGTGATCTGCCCACCTCAGCCTTCCAAAGCGCTGGGATTACAGATGTGAGCCACTGTGCCCATCCTGTCTGTAAACATTTTTTAAATGCTGCAACACAGAGTCCTCATTTGTCCTTATAATACTCAGTACTGAGCATGTGAACCTGTAAGGGTCTCTTTTTCTCTTTTTAGTTACAGGGCCTGACGTTTCTAGGACTAACCAAGGAAGGTGCAGTTGGTTGTGAATCACTTCTTCCCATGCTGAAATGGCAAGTTTCTGTTTCATAACACTAAAGATGCAGTCCAACAGAGCATCAGTATTTTTTTTTTTTGCCTCCATTATCTTGCGGAAACAGCATTTGTGTAATAAAAATGAACCTCTACACCTCTTTAAAGTGCTTTGGATTTGGACACATTTATGTTTTATCAAAGGTTAATCCTGACAAATTATTGTCAATGATTTCTGGAAGGTCTGCTACAGGTGCAATTGAATTAATTGTATACTGTGCATAGCCCGGTGTATACTTTAGGAAAGATTTACTGCATTTTTTGTGGCAAAAATAGAACCAGAAAACTGGGGATGCCCAGTAAAACCACAGTGGGACCAGGATCTTGACCCTACTGTGCAGATAAATGATGTTCATGAAAGGTTAAGTTAGAGCTCTAATGTTCCTCGTTGCAGCCCTCCACTGCTACCTCTGTCTAAAAGAGAAAATGAAAAGGGGAAAAGTCATAAAGGCAGGGAAAAAACAGGTAACACTAGAGTAGTGACTTTTACCCCCTTTTTCATTGTCTGTTTTTAGTGGGAAGGTGAAACCTCTATTCATTTATCTGCTGGAAAGAAGTCTTCTTTGTGTTTTCATAACAGGCACTTCTACCCATTGTTTCTAGAAGCAGGAGAAACTTTGTACTTCTCTAGTTCGGGGATCGCCCAGATGCAAAAGAGGAAAAAAATGAGAAGTGAGCCTTGAGAGAGGAGTATAAATTAGTTTTACAAACAAACAAACAAACAGAGTATTGAGCACATAGCTGCTCGAGATGGCTTGACAAATGAATAAATTTTTAGGTGCAGCCCTGTGTTAGAGGAGCTTATACTCTGAGACACACACATGACAGACACAACAGCAAATCTTGAACACGTGCACAGAAGTTTCTGAACTTTCCACAGAGAGTGGTTAATTAGTGTGCTAGGGTTGCCATAAGAAAGAACCACAGACTGGGAGGCTTAAACAACAGAAATTGATTTTCTCAGACTGGGCGTGGTGGCCCACACCTGTAATCCTAGCACTTTGGGAGGCCAAGACGGGCAGATCACTTGAGGTCAGGAGTTCGAAACCAACCAGCCTGGCCAACGTGGTGAAACCCCGTCTCTACGAAAAATACACAAAATAAGCCTGGCGTGGTGGTGGACGCCTGTAATCCCAGCTATTTGGAAGCTGAGGCAGGAGAATCTCTTGAACCCGGGAGGCAGAGGTTTCAGTGAGCCGAGATCACGCCACTGCATTCCAGCCAGGGAAACAGAGTGAGACTCCACCTCAAAACAGTTCTGGAGACAGGAAGTCCAAGATGAAGGTGTCAGTAGGGCCATGAGGCAAGGATCTCTCTCAGGCCTCTCTCTCTTTGGCTTGTAAATGGCTATTTTCCTCTCTATGTGTCTGTGTCCAAATTTCCTTTTTTTTTTTTTTTTTTTTTTTGAGACGGAGCCTGGCTCTGTCGCCCAGGCTGGAGTGCAGTGGCTGGATCTCAGCTCACTGCAAGCTCCGCCTCCCAGGTTCACGCCATTCTCCTGCCTCAGCCTCCCGAGTAGCTGGGACTACAGGCGCCGCCACCTCACCCGGCTAGTTTTTTGTATTTTTTTAGTGGAGACGTAGTTTCACCGTGTTAGCCAGGATGGTCTCGATCTCCTGACCTCGTGATCCACCCGTCTCGGCCTCACAAAGTGCTGGGATTACAGGCTTGAGCCACCGCGCCCGGCCCCAAATTTCCTCTTCTAAAGATCCCTGTTACGTTGGAAGGCTTCATTTTAACTTAATTACTTCTTTACAGTCTCTCCAAATAACACTTTCATTCTGAGGTACTGGGAGTTAAGACTTCAACATATGGACTTGGGGACATGTGATTCAGCCCATAAAAAATGGTTACACTTACCCCTTGATACTAACACTCATACCTTTTTTCTCATTTCCCTCAACTATTTTTTTAAGTGCCTAAGAAGCCAGAATTTTCAATGTTTTGATATTTCTCTTGTAGTTTTCTGTTAATTTGCAAATTTGGCGACATCACTTCTTGTTTTCTGGTAGTCTTCATTGGTCTGATATTGAATAGAACAGTGAGTAGAAATAGGAAAAAGAAACCATCTGAAGTAGGAAGTGTGGGGTCGATTCTTATCAACAGCATCATCACCATCAAACATTTACTGAATATCTGCCCTGTCAACCCTTTCAGATGGTTCTGAGGTCAATGGAGTGTCTGCTGAGTAAATAAGTCTTGGGTGAAAAAGAAAGCATAGGAGTATCATCTCTTGGGTATATATTTTTTTCATAAACTTTTTTTGGGTATATATTTTTTTCATAAACTTTTTTTTTTTTCTGATGGTGTCTCACTCTGTCACCTAGGCTGGAGTGCAGTGGCACGATCTCGGCTCACTGCAACTGCTGCCTCCTGGGTTCAAGCGATTCTCCTGCCTCAGCTCCCCGAGTAGCTGGGACCTGCACCACTATGCCCAGCTAATTTTTGTATTTTTAGTACAGATGGGGTTTCACTGTAGTGGCCAGGCTGGTCTTAAACTCGTGACCTCAGGTGATCTGCCTGCCTCGGCCTCCCAAAGTGCTAGGATTAGAGGTGTGAGCCACCGAGTCTGGCCTTTATAAACTTTTAATTATGTATAATATACATAAAAATAAGTACACTAGTCTCAAGTATACCATTCAATGAATTACCATAGAGTCAACCTTTTAGGTTAAGAAGTTGGTAACTCCTATCAAGACTTATCATTATAAATAGAAGTTTGATACTGTTTTCCATTTATGTGAATGGAATTGTTTGCAGTGTTCCGCATTGTATTTGGCCTCTTTGTTCAACATTTTGTTGTGAGATTCAACCATGTTGCCGAGTATAGCAATAGTTTCTTTATTCTTGTTGCTGTACAGTACTTAATTGTTTGAATAGGCCACACTGTATTCATTCTCCTGTTGGTGGACATTTGGATTATGCCTAGTTTTTGACTGTTAGGAATAGTGCTGCTTGAACATTTTTTTTTTTTAATTTAAAAATATTTAATTGACAAATACAATTGCATTTATTTAAGGGATTCAGTGTGATCATTTGATACATGCACACGTTATGTCATGATTATAAGCATTCCCTTATACATATCTTTTGTTGAAGATATGTATGCATTTCTATTATGGAGTGGGGCTGTTGGGTTGCAGGTCATATGTTTAACTTTAGTAGATACTTACAGTTTTCAAAAGCACCTGTAACAATTTACACTCTTGTTTTTTTTTTTTTTTTTTTGAGATGGAGTCTTGCTCTGTTGCCCAGGCTGGAGTGCAGCAGCACGATCTTGGCTCACTGCAAGCTCCGCCTCTCAGGTTCACGCCATTCTTCTGCCTCAGCCTCCCAAGTAGCTGGGACTACAGGGGCCCTCCACCATGCCTGGCTAATTTTTTTTTGTTGTTGTATTTTTAGTAGAGATGGTGTTTCATTGTGTTAGCCGGGATGGTCTCGATCTCCTGACCTCGTGATCTACCCGCCTTGGCCTCCCAAAGTGCTGGGATTACAGGTGTGAGCCACGTGCCTGACCTCTAGAACTATCTTTACCTGATCTAATCATAGCTATGTAATCATAACTCTGAGTTCTAACAGAGCTGAATTTCTCCATTAAGAACATCTATGCTAATAAAATGATTTGTTATACCCAATAGCTTATGCTGATGATTTATGAAATGTTTTATGCTACTAATAGTTACTTAGCAATTATATTTGGTCTGAATCACTGAGTGAGTTTACTGTATGTTTTCCTCTAGCTTTGTGAACACAATAGTTTAAATCATGTTTTTTTTTGACACTCTATTTGTCTTGAGTCCTTAATGTGTTGTATATTTGTGGCCGGAGAATTCAATCATCAGTAGGTTCATAAAACTCATGTTTTTGTTAAAATGGCCATCTGATACTGTCTCTTACCCGGAAGAGAATACTGCCTTAATTTAAATGTGCCCTGTTGTCACATAGCCCAGGTGTTCAGGTATTACTCTTTGGTACCCTGTATGATGGAACAATAAACACTGTTTTGGAATTGTCTGTTTACTTGTGTATCTTCTAGATTAGATTGTCATCAACTCAAAATTCCTGGCACGTAACATGATGCCCAACAGAAGTGAGATGTTCTGGTCAGTAAATGCCTTTTGAATGGACTAGAAGAAGCAAATATTGGCCTGGGTGCGGTGGCTCACGCCTGTAATCCCAGCACTTTGGGAGGCTGAGGCAGGTGGATCACCTGAGGTCAGGAGTTCAAGACCAGGCTGGCCAACCTGGTGAAACCCTGTCTCTACTAAAAATACAAAAATTAGCCAGGCATGGTGGTGGGCACCTGTAATCCCAGCTACTCGGGAGGCTGAGGCAGGAGAATCACTTGAACTCAGGAGGCAGAGGTTGCAGTGAGCCAAGATTGCAATGTTGCACTCCAGCCTGGGTGACAGAGTGAGACTCCATCTCAAAAAAAAAAAAAAGAATAAGCAAATGTTAGAATACAAACACACACCATTCATTGTTTGTTTCCACGTGTAATTACCAAGAAATAATAAGGTATCTGGCATAGAGCTAGGTTCTGGCTCCAGGTCATTGTGGCCCAGAACAGACATGGCAACTGCTCCAATAGGCTTTCAGCTGGGGAGTGGGGAACAGACAATAATGAAGGCTTCACACAAAGTAGTGTTCAGTTACAAATTGAGGTAAGTGCTTTGAAGCAAAGGGACATATGGCAAATAAGGCTGACCCAGATTTTGGGGGCTGAAAAGGCTTCCCAGGGAAAGTGGCATTTAAGATAAAACCTGCAAGATGAAGAGGAATTAATGATAGGCAGTATGTAGGGAAGACAGAAAGCATCTCAGGCTGAGGGAACAGTTGTGCAAATGGTCTGTGGTGGGCAGGAACATGGTGGGGATCAAAGAGGTTTTCAGAAGACAAACCTGGGAGACAGGTCAGGGTCAGACTATTCATGGCCTAGAAGACCTCATTGAAGATGCCCTGCTTTGTCTTAGGAGCAATGGTTTGCCTTTTAAAAGTTGTATGGAAAGGGCCGGGCATGGTGGCTCACGCCTGTAATCCCAGCACTTTGGGAGGCCGAGGTGGGTGGATCACGAGGTCAGGGGTTCAAGACCAGCCTGACCAACATGGTGAAACCCCGTCTCTACTAAAAATACAAAAATTAGCTGTGTGTGGTGGTGGGCACCTGTACTCCCAGCTACTCAGGAGGCTGAGGCAAGAGAATTGCTTCAACTCAGGAGGCAGAGGTTGCAGTGAGCTGAGATCGCACCACTGCACTCCAGCCTGGGTGATGGAACGAGACTCCGTCTAAAAAAAAAAAAGGTTGTATGGGAAGATACAGGAGTGCTAGGATCAGATTTGCAAATGTAAATAAAGAGAAAGAATAAAATATTTATTCTTGGTTGCTGCATTACTTGTACCCCTAAATAACCAAATAGTATATGAAGCTAAATTTCTCTATAGATGTGTTCCAGGTAATACATGAATAGGAGTGATAGGATACCATCATTCCTCAATTGAAAGTGAATTATATGTTTAGGCAATAATTATCAATAGATGTTAACTTTACAAAAAAAGACAAGCAGACAAGATTCCTGGACATAGATAATACCACCATTTGATAGACTTGTCAAACCTGAATCTGCCCAAGCTTCTAGACCTGACTAGCATATTTTTAGGAAATGTGGGGCCAGGGGAATGTGCTACCCATATCATGGAGATGAATTCAGTACGATCCAAATCCTGGGAAACTCTACAGGACAAACAACTTGGATTATTTCAACAAAGAAATTGTAAGAGGGACAGAAGAGAGATGGAGGGGAACCTATAGATTAAAAGAGAGGTACATAAATGTATGGACCTTATTTGGATTCTGATTTGGACATACTAACTGTAAAAGAAAACAAAACATTTATGAGACACTTGGGGTAATTTGAACACTGGCTGAATATTTGATGATATTAAGGGATTATGTATTATGAATTATTCTTAAGTGTGATAATGTTATTTTGATTATGTTTAAACAACAACCAATAGCTTCCCTATCTTTTAGAGATACTTACTGAAATATTTATGAATAGAATGATGTGATGTCTGGGATTTTCTTCCAAGTTGGTGAATGTTGAAGCTGAGGGATGGGTCAATGAGAGTTCACTTTCTTTTCTTTCTGCTTTTGTTTATGATTGACATATTCCATTATAAAGAGTTTTGAAAAGTTATGGGAAAAAGCAACAAAAGAGATCATCTTTGGTTTGACTTTTCCCCTCACCCCTGAAATCCTCAGTATGTTTCAGTTGAAATTTATCAGCTGGTCACAGTTCAATACATTACTATATTAAAGGATTTTAATTTTAATATCTTGATATATTAACATGTTTTAATGCTTATTAGACTGATTGCTTTTTAAAAAATTTTAATACATGTTAATTGTGGAAAATTTGGATATGTAAGAGAAGCCCAGTGAAGACAATTAATAGCACCGATAATCCCACTACTCTAGAGAGAGCGATAGTTAATATTTTTGAGTGTTCAATCTCATCAGGAATATATACATATTAAAACATAATTTTAATTATTAACCAACACATTTTCTGCTATTTTTTAGCAGGTCATTGTGACCATTTTCCCAAGGCATTAGGGGTTCTATTATAAGCAAATTTTAGTGGCTGTTTAGTGTTAACATCAATAGACATCTATGGCAAAATGTACTTAATTCTGTCTCGTTAAACACTAAATTAAAAAAAAAGGTCTAATGTGGAAATGGTGCTCTAATAAATAGACATAAATATATCTTTTACACATTCTGATTATTTCCTTTGGGTAAATTCCTATAGTTAAATTGCTGGGTCAGTGAGCATGTGTTTTTGTAGTAATTTTATAAACCTTTGAAATGTTGATCCTGATTTGCACTCCTGTAAGCTATCTATGAGCATGCTTATTTATTCTGTGTTCTCATCAACTCTGAATATTATGCATAAAAATGTTGTGGCCAGTTTGTTGATGAAAAATAGTATTAAATAGATTTAATTGGCATTTTTCTGATTACATTTGCCTTTGAACATTTTTTCCTGTTTATTACTCACTGGTTTTCCAATTACCAGACATATCCTTTGTACATTTTTATATTTGTACATTCTTTTTATGCTTAATTGTACATAGTCTTTATATAATAGGGATTGTATCACTTTGTTAGTCATGTTGCAAGAATTTACCCTACATGTTTTAAAATTCAGTGTGTGGAATTAAAAAATTACTAATATACACGGGGCGTGGTGGCTCATGCCTGTAAGCCCACCATTTTGAGAGGCCAAGGCGGGTGGATCACTTGAGGTCAGGAGTTCAAGACCAGTCTGGCCAACATGGTGAAACCCCATCTCTACTAAAAATACAAAAATCAGCTGGGCATGATGGTGGATGCCTGTAATCCCAGCTACTCAGGAGGCTGGGGCAGGAGGATCGCTTGAATCTGGGAGGCAGAGGTTGCAGTGAGCCAAGCTCGTGCCATTGTACTCCAGCTGTGGGTGACAGAGTGAGACTCCATCTCTCTCTCTCTCTCTCTCACACACACACAAATTTTAATATATAGATTTTTCAAATTTTTATATAGTAAGATTAATTTTGTTCATGCATTCTCTCTTTGGTATTACAAAGTCCTTTTCCATTTCAAAAGTATTGTGTTTGCCTATTTTTAAAAATTGTTTCATTTATTTTACATTTGACTCTTTAATTCACATAGGTCTCATATTGCTATATTGCTTAGACTAGAGAGCTAACATTATTTTTCTAGCAGTGATCAATTATTCAAGAAGTTGAACACTTCTTTGCTCTCTGAGTCAAATTGTTACTTCCTCACATATATTCAGATATTTTATATGTAGGCTTTCTGTACTCTTTCAATGAACGCCCTGCTTCCTAATCTTGCGCTACTAGCGGTATTTTAAGCGCTGCAAATTCATGGATAGTTTTAATATATAGTATCATTACTTAAAAAAAAAAAAAAAAACTTTGATTCCATTAAAAAAAATCTTGGCTATTTTTCCCCTTTCAATCTTCCAAATAGCTTTTTTAGTCTTGTTAATCTCATTCTTGTTAAGGTTCAACAAGAATTTTCTTATAATTTTGAAGGAGATGACATTAGACCCATTTGGGAGATTTGATATTTTTACATAATTATTCTCATCCAGTAACAAATAATGTGTCACCCTTTAGTGGTGTTCTTTCATGTTCTTCAGATAAAGTTTTGTATAGACCCTGTGTCAGTCTTGTTAATTACTAGATATTTTATACATAGTGATGTTTTTGTGAATGGGATCACAAACATGCAGCAGTTTTATTGAGATATAATTTACGTACCATGATTTGTGCTTAATTTCAAAGCTAATGTAGCTCTAGGCACAAAGCGTACATACTACCTTAATACCACTTACAGTTTTCTGTTTCTTTTTTTCTTTTTTTTTTTTTGGAGACGGAGTCTCACTCTGTCACCCAGGCTGGAGTGCAGTGGGGCGATCTCAGCTCACTGCAAGCTCTGCCTCCCCGGTTCACGCCATTCTCCTGCCTCAGCCTCCCGAGTAGCTGGGACTATAGGCACCCGCCACCACGCCCGGCTAGTTTTTTTATATTTTTAGAAGAGATGGGCTTTCACAGTGTTAGCCAGGATGGTCTCAATCTCCTGACCTCGTGATCCACCTGCCTTGGCCTCCCAAAGTGCTGGGATTACAGGCAGGAGCCACCACGCCCGGCCTGTTTCTTCTTTTCAAGGGTGATTCTGACCACCTATTGATGCATATTTTTTTTTCAAGACAGAAAGCAGGATTATCTAATGCGAACATCTCTGAATTAGGCACACAGAAACATAAGCTCTAACTTCATCGTGCTTCGTCATAGCTGAGTGTTTGATTTTAAGCAAATCACTTAACCTCTCTGGACTTTCGGACTTTGTTTTTCTCTAAAGTTCTTTCTAGCTCTGTATTTCTTTCTTTTTTTTCTTTCTTTTTTTTTTTTTTTTTTTTGAGACGGAGTTTTGCTTTTGTTGCCCAGGCTGGAGTGCAGTGGCTCGATCTTGTTTCACTGTAAACTCCACCATCCGGTTTCAATTGATTCTCTTTCCTCAGCCTCCCGAGTAGCTGGGATTACAGGTGCCTGCCACCACACCTGGCTAATTTTTGTATTTTTAGTAGAGACGGGGTTTCACTATGTTGGCCAAACTGGTCTCGAACTCCTGACCTCGTGATCCACCTACCTTGGCCTCCCAAAGTGCTAGTATTGGTCGGGCGCGGTGGCTCACGCCTGTAATCCCAGGACTTTGGAAGGCTGAGGCGGGCGAATCACGAGGTCAGGAGATCGAGACCATCCTGGCTAACACGCTGAAACCCTGTCTCTACTAAAAATACAAAAAATTAGCCGGGCATGGTGGCGGGCGCCTGTAGTCCCAGCTACTTGGAAGGCTGAGGCAGGAGAATGGCGTGAACCCGGGAGGCAGAGCTTGCAGTGAGCTGAGATCGCACCACCGCACTCCAGCCTGGGAGACAGAGCGAGACTCCATCTAATAAACAAAAAACAAAGTGCTGGGATTATAGGCATAAGCCACCGCGCCTGGCCTAGCTCTGTATTTCTAAGTATATAATGGCCCTCAAAATATTTGAGCCTCAGAATTTGTGTTCTAGAGAGAGGGAAATCAGAATTTACATGGTAGCATAGCCAGACACAGTGGCTCACATTTGTAATTCTAGCACTTTGGGAGGACTGCTTGAGCCCAGGAGTTTAAGACCAGCTTTGGCAACATAGTGAGATCCTGTCTCTACAAAAGATTTAAAAATTAGCCAGATGTAGTGGCATGCACCTGTGTTCTCAGTTACTTGGGAGGCTGAGGCAGGAGGATAGCCAGAGCCTGGGAGGTCGAGGTTGCAGTGAGCTATGATCATGCCACTGTGCCCTAGCCTGGGTGACAGCATGAGATTCTGTCTCAAAAACAAAATAAATAAGTGAATAAATAAGTAAATGGTAGCATAGCAAATGAAATATCATAGCAGTGAAAATTTGAAATATATTTTGTGTTTTATCCTCTGTTAGGTGGTATAGACTCAGTTTGGCATTTTAATTGTTCAGAATATTGACTTTGTGTCCTGAGTCTATCAAGCGTGATTCAGAATAAAGCATGACTTCACTCTGTAAGGATGTGTCACCCCTCTATTTTAGATGTCATTTTAACACTTCTGAGGGGAAGAACACGTTTTTATTTTAAGGTTTATTTTTGTAACAAATGACCCAACCATAGTATTTTTGAACCTGGTGGCATTTTAATATTAGCTATTTCCTTCCTATTGATGCAAGAAAAGCATTCACTTAAATCTGAAGTGAAATCTGCAGTGTAATTTGAACCCTGAAATGCTTATTGATTATGGTAAAGTATGGAAAATTAATGACTTTTGGAATCTATGCCACAGTCAAATTGAGCAGAGAATCTTCTCCTGGTAGGGTGCTTGGGATGCTAACTTCTATTAGCTGCTGCTCATTTCTACCACTGAATATCTAGCAACACTGTTCTCAGAAGTAACTGAACTTGCAGAAATAGCTCATGAAGTCATTTTCTATTTAAATAGTCTGCACTTTTTAGAATAAATACTCTTTAACTAGGATGATATTAACGTATGTCTTCGACAGCAACTGCATTGAGAAGACAGACTGCAAAACACTCTTGTCCCCCATCCAAGTATGGGTCTTTTATGACAGATTGTTGTGTATCTGAAGGAGCTATTGTGTCAACAATGAGCATCGTAATTAGTCTAAAAATCTGACTCAATGGAACAAATGCATTTTAATGGCATGCATTTTACTTTAAAAGGATGTACCAAAATAGAGCGAGAGTCTGAAAGCAGAGCATTATTTTATAATGAAAGACTAATATATGGGTAGTTCAAACTAAAGGAAGAGTGTGACTGGGAATGAAAATTGACTTAGGGTAGATAAAATCACTCCCATCAGCAAACCACAAATGCTGGGGGAGAGTTATCTGAAGTGGTACAGGAACGAAAATTAAAGTGGTTACCAACACCCCGGAATGTCCTTTACTGAGATGCTGACCTAAGTGGGCAGATGGCGGCTTCCTGTGGCGCTCGACACAGGCTGGCATTGCAATATCACATTTACCCACTTTACCAAAATGCCATGAAGTTAATGCTGGAATAACCCATTTCTTTTCATGTTTAAATTCTACTTATTAAGTGTGTTGTAATATGGAGGGGGAAAGGAGTAAGTTTAGAGATTGAGATAAATTTCTAACATGTTTAGAATAGTGCTTAAGGGTGTATCTTTAGAAATAGGGTCCCAACTTTGCAGTATCAAGGTGGAAGTTATGTAATAATATTTTGTTTGGTATTGACATCACTATACTTCTGTAATTGATTTTTAAAGACTGTGCTTTTTTTTTTTTTTGAGATGGAGTCTCTCTCTGTCACCCAGGCTGGAGTGCAGTGGTGTGATCTTGGCTCATTGCAGCCTCTGCCTCCCAGGTTCAAGCGAGTCTCCCGCCTCAGCCTATTTTTGCATTTTTAGTAGACGGAGTTTCACCATGTTGGCCAGGCTGGTCTCCAGCTCCTGACTTCAGGCGATCCACCCGCCTTGTCTGGGATTACAGGTGTGAGCCACCGTGCCTGGCCTATTTGTATTTTTTGGATGAGAACTTGCAGTTTGTGGAAATATACCATAGTACCTTTTCTGCATTTATATTATTCTGTTTATTATGTTGGAAACTGCACATGTGCACTTATATACTAAAAAAATTAGGCATGAGGCTGGGCATGGTGGCTCACGCCTGTAATCCCAGCTCTTTGGGAAGCCGAGGCGGGCAGATCATGAGGTCAGGAATTCGAGACCATCCTGGCTAACATGGTGAAACCCTTCTCTACTAAAAATACAAAAAATTAGCCGGGCATGGTGGCACGTCTCTGTAGTCCCAGCTACTTGGGAGGTTGAGGCAGGAGAACCTCTTGAACCTGGGAGGCGGAGGTTGCAGTGAGCCGAGATCACGCCACTGCACTCCAGCCTGGGCAACAGAGTGAGACTCCATCTCAAAAAAAAAAAAATAGGTATGTGATGTCAACCTGGGTTTTTTTTTTTAAATTACTGTCTGTGATGATCCATATGTTTTTTGTATTACATCTGCTACTAAAAAGAGCAACAACTCTATTCCATCAGAGTCCTCTTAGGCTGAACCCGTTTGGCCAGATGGAATAGAGAAAACTGTAAGAAGAATGTGAGTATTCCATCGTCGTATAAGACATTTTATTTTCTGGGCAGGATTTCCTGTTGACCCCAAGTCACCATTTACGTCTCTTACCATCTCCTCTTTCCTGCTTTTTCTGCCTGCAATGTTGTTTCAGGTTTGTTTTGCAAATTGCTAACTTCATACATGCATGGTGCAGTTCTTTTTTCCTTCCCTCAGATGCCTCCTTTTGGCTATTGGCAGCCTTGCATAGGGCAAGGATGCCTTTTCAGAAATACTGCGTGATTCACAACTTCTTGGGGTGGAAGTCTGTGAAGAGATAAATAACTATTAGAATAAGAATAAGCACTGCTAATTGAACATGGCTATGGTGGATAGGTGGATTTGGATGCATGCATAGTGGCCTCCTGAGGAAGGTGCCTTACCCTGACATGCAATCCTAGGTGCCCTTTGGCAGGAAGCATCTATGTGGTTTACAAGTTTAATGCAGAACAGGAGCTCCAAGGATCTGGAGCTGAAGGGTGGTAAAGCTAAATGCACATTTCCTAGTTTTCTAGGCTGAGGAGAGTATGATCTTCCTTTGAGAAAGTCATAGGGTGGATAAAATGCTACTTTGCAAGAGGTACATGCTCTTAGAGCACTGCTTTATGCTATCAGTCCAACCATGTTATAAACTATATAAGAAAATGGACTGTATCCTATCTACCTCTGCATTATCTGTGAAACAGTGCCTTCCATTGAAACACAGATAGCTGTGGTTGAATGAATTGAGCAGACATTCAAATGCTTGTTGGATGGGAGGAAAAAATGAAGGAAACATTCCCTCTCCATTCCAAGTTTCCGAACTTTTCATTCATCTGTGTTCTGTTATTTTCTCCTACTGAAAAGAACCATGGAAGGAACAGATGATACAAAGAAGACATTCTTGTCCATTGGCATGTGAGAAAGAAGGGCAGAGGTTAAAGAGGGAACAAGGAGTCAAGCTTTGGGGCTAAAGAGGCGTCCTCAGGCTAGTAAGGTGGATGGGGGGCTAGTGGGGAGGGACCATCAGTGTGGGGGCTGCCCTGGGAGGTCATGTCTAGTTCCATGTAAAGCCCCAGAAGTGACCCTCTGGGTCTTTAGCCGTGGAATTCCAGACTATACTGCAGTGAAAAGAAAGACGTCTTTTGTTCTTTGGTTAACAGTACATTCCGGAGTCTAATTTGGAGAGGCCAGATCTGTGAGTGATAACAGGGTCCATTTAAGGAAAAGACATCTTTGTTGAAAATGAAATAGGGCAAGGGTGAAAAGGTGGGGCGAGGCGGATGTCAGTTTTGTGTATTGCAGTATTCCATTATCTAAAACAGTGCCGGCAGATAGTAAGTGCTTAATACCTAGTTGTTGAATGAATGCTTCATGACGATCTTTGAGGTATTATTTGCTATATGAGTTTCAGTTCAGGAATATTTTAAGGGGATTTCAGAGTGCCCTCGGAAGCTGCTGGTAAAGAGGAACTCTAGCAAGGTGACCAGGTTAGACAAAGATAGAAAAAAATGCTTCTGGTCATGGTCACCCTTTCCCAGGCTAAAAGTACTCATTGGCACCAGAAACTCTTTCCTGTATTTTAAAAAATGTTATAGCCTATAACTTTGCACACTAAATTTGGCTGTGTTGACATTGGCATCAGCTAACTCAATCTCTTTTCCTTTTTTTTTTAAATTTATTTTTATTTTTATTTTTTTTTGAGATGGAGTCTTGCTCTGTTACCTAGGCTGAAGTACAATGACATGATCTTGGCTCACTGCAATCTCCTCCCAGGTTCAAACGATTCTCCTGCCTCAGCCTCCTGAGTAGCTGGGGTTACAGGCGTGTGCCACCACGCCTGGCTAATTTTGTATTTTTAGTAGGGACAGGGTTTCACCATGTTGGTCGGCCTGGTCTCAAACTCCTGACCTTGTGATCCGCCCGCCTTGGCACTCTGAAAGTGTTGGGATTACAGGCATGAGTCACCACACCCGGCTTGAAGCTGGGAGACGTAGGCTGCAGTGAGCTGAGATCAATCTCTTTTTCTAAGGCATTGCACACCCACACATGTGTAACCCAGGAGGGTGGCACGGGAAATATTTCCAGCCTGCAGACATCGTAAAGAGAGGAAGTGCTCCTTCAGGAGGACAAATGGAAACATCTGCTGCAGCTTCTTAGTGCTCTCCTGGCTTACCCTTTCAGTTGCTCAACCCTAAATACATTTTCTCAACCATAGACATCAGGGCATGCTATGGGAAAATTATGGGCTGGGCATTTCGCAACCATTTATTCACAATTCACAAATACGGATTGAACCCCAATTGTGTGTTAGTCTCCTGGCTTTGCAGGCCGTGGGTATGAATAAGGCAGCCACCCTCCCTCCTTAGGGCACTCGCAGAATTAACTTACTCTTCTCCAAGAGAAGTAAGCTCATGATAAGAAACCAAATTCATGAATTACTTATTTTTTTGCTAGGCTCTATGCAAAGACACTTTCCATACCTTAATTCACTTAATACTCAGGAAAACCCTGTGAGAAAAATTTTAGAGCTGTGAAAACTCTCAGCCTTTGAGGATTTGGATAACTTGCCCAAGGCCACTTTGAATCTAATAAATGCTCCTTGGTCCAAGCAAGTTGCTTCTCACGATTACACACCCTACACTCCTGTAAGATGCTAATGGAATTGATCCTGCCATGCTCTAGGTGAGCGGAAGAGCTGAAATAGCAGAGTTTAAAATTCTCTAGACCAAAGTCCATCTCTGTTACTGTTTCCCACTGCTTCCTTGAATGGTTGGGTACATACTTGTCTGGGCCACATTGCTTTCTCTTTATATAGGGCTTGTTTGGAAAGATCTTTGTTTTCTTGAGTCCCTGGTTACCATCAGTCATTTTTCATAGAAATACAAATGAATTAGCCTTATGTAAAGGAAGGATTCTTATTTTATTCTCGGAAGAAAACCTTCGAACTTAAATCCAAATTTTCTTTAAATCATTAAAAATGAATGAGATTGTTTTCGTGCCTCCTAAAATATATTGTTTTCCTTTTTAAGAATTTAAATTTGATTTTATTGCATTTCTCTAAAGTAGGTTCTGGCATGAGTAGCTATAAGTGCAATAAATTGTGTGTTTTGACCAACTAATCAAATGGCAAAAGTCACTAGCAGAAAACATATACCAAGAGAATATTTCCTGTCTTCACTACTCTACAGATACCTCTTCCTAAAAAAATTTATTTTACTGTGGTAAGAACACTTAACCTGAAGTCTATCTTTAACAAATTTTTAAGTGGACAGTATGGTATTGTTGACTATAGGTACAATGTTGTCTTGCAGACCCCTAGAACTTATTCATCTTGTTGAACTGAAACTTTATACCTACTGATTAGTAACTCGTCATTCTCCCTTCCTCCCAGACCTACCATTCCAGTCTTTGATTCTATGAATTTGAATATTTTTGGATACCTCATATAAGTGCAATTATGCAATATTTGTCTTTGTGTAACTGGGTATTTCATTGATGTTTACTCATATTGCAGAATTTCCTTCTTTTTAAAGACTGAATAATCCTCTGTGTGTGTGTGTGTGTGTGTGTGTGTTTGTACATCACATTTAAAAAATCTCTTCATCTTTTGATACACATTTAGGTTGTTTCCATATCTTGGCTATTGTGAATAATTTTGCAGTGAAAATGGGAGTTCTAGTATCTCTTTGAGACCTTGATTTCAATTCTTTTGGATAAATACCCAGAAGTAAGGCTGGGTGTGGTGGCTTATGCCTGTGATTAAAGCACTTTGCGATGTCAAGGAGGGAGTATGGCTTGAGGTCAGGGATTTTAAACAATCTAGGCAACATAGCAAGACCCTGCCTCTACCCCCAAAAAAAAAAAAAAAAAATAGCTAGGAGTGGCGATGTGTACCTATAGTCCTAGCTACTCTGGAGGCTAAGGCAGGAGGATCACTGGAGCCCAGGAAATCAAGGGATGGTGCCGCTGCATTCCAGCTGGAGTGACAGAGCAAGACACTATCTTAAAAAGCACAAAAAACAAGCAAGCAAAAAATACCCAAAAGTGGCATTGCTGAATCATATGGTAGTTGTATTTTTAATTTTTTCAGGAATTTCTGTACTGTTTTCTATAATGGCTGTACCATTTTGCGTTCCCACCAGCAGTGGGTTCCAGTTTCTCTACATCCTCGCAAACACTTGCGTTTTGTATTTTTGATAATAGCCATCCTCATATGTATAAGGTGATATCTCATTGTGATTTTGATTTGCATTTCCTTGATAATTAGTGATGTCAAACTAAAAAGCTTCTGTACTGTAAAGGAAACAATCAATAGTGTGAAAAGGCAACCCATGGAATTTGCAGAAAATATTTGCAAACCATATATCTGATGAGATGTGAATCCCAAAAACATATAAAGAACTCTTACAATGAAATAGCAAAAAGACTAATAACCTGATTAAAAAATGGGCTAAGGACTTGTATAGTATGTCTCTAAAGAAGACACACAGGCTGGGTGTGGTGGCTCAAACCTGTAATCCCAGCACTTTGTGAGGCTGAGGCGGGTGGATCACAAGGTCAGGAGTTCAAGACCAGCCTGGCCAATATGGTGAAACCCTGTTACTACTAAAAATACAAAAGTTAGCTAGGTGTGGTGGTGCACACCTGTAGTTCCAGCTTCTGGGAGGCTGAGGCAGGAGAATCACTTGAACCTGGGAGGCAGAGGTTGCAGTGAGCCAAGATTGCGCCATTGCACTCCAGCCTGGGTGACAGAGCGAGACTCTGTCTCAGAAAAAAAAAAAAGTCTTTATTACTATTCTTTAGGTGCAAAGTCACAGAATGCAGAGGTGCTTCATTCAAACTCAATTTACACCTGAGTGCCTTCCTCTTGAGGGCATGGCATGTCACAGTTAATATACCCCTCCAAAAACATATGGCTTGATTTAGGTATTGTTAAAATAGCTCCACTGTACACTTTGACTGTGTCACTGGAATTAAAAAGGAAATTGTCTTGCTCACACACAACTGCAAGACAAACAGTTGAGTGTCTGTGTATTATTGTCAAATAGAATGGATATAGCATGTAAGTTTTAGCTGCGATGCACTCTAGAATGAGGAATTCCCCTTACAATTGAAAGGATATGGAGCATTCTTTTGAGGACTGCCTCACATATTTAATATATATCTTGTTTTGTCTGGGGACTGCTGCTCAGGACTCTGCCATCTGTAGTGGGTGGCAACCAAATCTCAGTCCTGAAGAATTCATCTGTTAATTTTCTTTCTTCCTCTGACTTGATGATACCATTGTGGTTACTTCTCCTCCCTCTCCAATCAATAACATCTCATTTTCCATTATTACATCTTAAGTATATTGCAATTGTTGCAAGCTGTTACATTTTCATTTTGGAAATGTGATGGCTGGAAAGATCACCCATCTGATGATCAAGAAAAAGGAGTAGGAGTCAAGTCCTCCAAATATAGACAGTCATTTGACTTAGTTCTTAGATGGAAGAGCAACTCTACCTGCATACATTTCGCAGTGTTAGCTCACCCAGCCATACCATTTTATAGATGAAGATCCTGGAGCTTGGAGATGAAGTCACCTGTCCACGTGGGGTGGATGTAGCTCCCAGAGCCCGGAGTCCTCACTCCACTCCACCTACTTCTTTTAAGCTTTACATTTGAAAGAATATCAGGATTTTAGAAGTAGTGTCTTACTTCTCTTTGAATATAAGGAAAGAAGTGTTTGACAATTAAAATCACCCAGAATTTTCTTTACTTTTCTTTTCTTTTTTTGAGACAGACTTTTGCTCTTGTTGCCCAGGCTGGGGTGCAGTGGTATGATTTTGGCTCACCGCAACCTCTGCCTCCCGGGTTCAAGCAATTCTCCTGCCTCAGCCTCCCGGGTAGCTGGGATTACAGGCATGTGCCACCGTGCCTGGCTAATTTTGTATTTTTAGTGGAGACAGGGTTTCTCCGTGTTGGTCAGGCTGGTCTCGAACTCCTGACCTCAGGTGATCGCCCACCTCGGGCTCCCAAAGTGCTGGGATTATAGGCGTGAGACACTGCACCTGGCCCGAAATCACCCAGAATTTTCTGCACCGCTTTTCTTTACCCAAATGTTGGAGTGGCAGGCCTCACACAATGTCTGGAGTCACGTCACAAATTAGTTTTAACAAGTGGAAGAAATCACCCGAAAGGTGACTTCCTAGAAGTCTCTTTGTGTTCTTGTTTTTCATTCTTTGGTTGTTCTTTAATGGAAAACACTTTTTTGTGTGTGTGTGGGGGTTAGGGTGAGGAATGGTTCTAGCTTTTTACCAATGCATTTCAAATTTAGAAAAAATAGAATCGTTTATGTGTGAAAAGTTGTGTGGGAACCTTTCTTGGAAAGAAATTTAAATGTTTAAGGAATGTGCTCTAAATTGCAGGAAGAGTGTGGACTGGTGGGATTATGCAATGTTGGGACCAGGGTGCAGCTCAATCTAGTCTGGGATTACCCATGGGTGAGCCTGCCATGGGGCTATTCTCTCCACAATGGCTTGGGCCCAGGGGTGTTGGTGGGAGGCTGGGGATGGGGTGTGCTGAACTTCCCCTTCCTCCCATCTCCACTGGCTTCTGCCCTGGGGCCAGTGGCAGGCAGTGGTGGTTCTGGTTGGTGAACACATTGGGAGGAAGAGCAGAAATTCAATACTTGGGACACATTTTTTTCAGGGAAGTGTGTCTTTGCAGTTTGAATTAAAAATGCAAAATGAGTGTCCAGGCGCGGGCTTACGCCTGTAATCCCAGCACTTTGGGAGGCTGAGGCGGGCGGATCACCTGAAGTTGGGGGTTTGAGATCAGCCTGACCAACGTGGAGAAACCCCATCTCTACTAAAAATACAAAATTAGGAGGACATGGTGGTGCATGCCTTAATTCCAGCTACTTGGTAGGCTGAGGCAGGAGAATTGCTTGAACCCGGGAGGCGGAGGTTGCAGTGAGCAGAGATTGCGCCACTGCACTCCAGCCTGGGCAACGAGAGCAAAACTCCATCTAAAAAAAAAAAAAAAATGCAAAATGAGGGGCTGGGTGCGATGGCTCATGCCTGTAATCCCTGCACTTTGGGAGGCTGAGGCAGGCAGATCATTTGAGGTTAGGAGTTTGAGACCAGCCTGACCAACATGGTGAAACCCCAATTCTACTAAAAATTACAAAAAAAAAGAGCCAGGTGCGGTGGCTCACGCCTGTAATCCCAGCACTTTGGGAAGCCGAGGCAGGTGGAACATGAGGTCAGGAGTTCAAGAGCAGCCTCTGGCCAAGATGGTGAAGCCCCGTCTCTACTAAAAATACAAATATTACCTGGCATGGTGGCAGGCACCTGTAATCCCAGCTGCTTGGGAGGCTGAGGTAGAGAATTGCTTGAACCCAGAGGTGGAGGTTGCAGTGAGCCGAGATCGTGCCACTGCACTCCAGCCTGGGCGACAGAGCGAGGCTCCGTCTCAAAAAAAAGAAAAAAAAAAAAATTAGCTGGGTGTGGTAGGGGGGCGCCTGTAATCCCAGCTACTAGGGGAGGTTGAGGCAGGAGAATCACCTGAACTCAGGAGGTGGAGGTTGCAGTGAGCTGCGATTGCTCCACTGCACTCCAGCCTGGGCAACAGAGTGACTGTTCATCTAAAAAAGAAAAAAAAAAAAAAAACTGGAAATGAGGGTTTATTTCCCTTTGCCAGGTGCAATATTATATTCCTTTCACAACAAAGTGTCAAGGAAAAGAGTCAAACTCTGTAAAATTTTTAAAGAGGTTTATTCTGAGCCACATATGAGTGACCATGGCCCCAGGCACAATCTCAAGAGGCCCTGAAAACTTGCACCCAAGGTGGTTGAGTTACAGTTTGGTTTTATGTTTTAGAGAGACATAAGGTATCGATCAACACATGTGGAGTATACATTGGTTCTGTCTTTAAAGGCAGCATAACTCAACGTGGGGACTTACAGGTCATAGGTGAATTCAAATATTTTCTGATTAGCAGTTGGTTGAAAGAGTTAAGTAATTATCTAAAGACCTGGAGGAGTGTTTGGGTTAAGATAAGGGGTTGTGGAGACCAAGGTTCCTATTACAAAGTGATATAGGTGGCTGCCCTCAGAGACAATAGATGGCAAGTGTTTCCTATTCAGACCTTAAAAGGTGCTAGACTCAGTTAATCTCCTCACTATTGAGAGGGCCTGGAAGAGGGAAGGACCCAGTTGTTAGTAGAAGTTCTTTACAGATGCAATCTTTCCTACACACACACACACACACACACACACACACACACACACACACACACACACACACACACACACACACACACACACACACACACACACACACACACACACACACACACACACACACACACACACACACACACCAGCTTTGTAGGGGCATTTCAAAATATGGCAAGGAAACATTTTTTGGGTGTAAAATATTTTGATTTCCTTCCATATCTATCAGGGGAGTAAGCCAAGTCATATAGGGTTAAGTAAAACCCATCTGATGAGATTTTATGGTTTGTAGGGTGTGACTCCCCAGGTCCTTTAGATAAGAATTTATCTTATAAATTCTTATAAATATGGGCAAGAGAGGAAAAAGGTCAGTTTAGTTCGCAAAAGAAAAATCCTCAGGTGAAAGTTATGTCCAAAAGGAATGGATTGAACTGATTGTAGTAACGGGGCCAATTTTGCAGGCATCCATTACTTCTTTTCTCTCTCTTCTTTCCCTGCCTCCAGCTCTTTTAAGTCTATTCTCTTTTCTTGAGACATGATCTGGCTCTGCTGCCCAGGCTAAAGTGTAGTGGTACTATCAAGACTCACTGCAGCCTCGAATTCCTGGGTGCAAGCGATCCTCCCCCCTCAGCCTCCTGTGTAGCTGAGACTACAGGTGTGCACTACCACACCTGGCTTCTTCACATCTGTTCTATTAATCCATTGATGTTTGCCTTTATAATATTTGTGTGTGTGTGTGTACCTTTTAATATAAATGATACCAGATGCACCTGTATAAGTTTTCATATGGCTGATGTAACAAAGTAGCACAAATTTGGTGGCTTAACAGAAATGTATTCCTTCCAGTTCTAGAGGGCAGAAGTCCAAAATCAGTGTCACTGGGATGAAAAGGTGTCAGCAGAACTGTGTTCCCAACAAGGGCTCTATTGAAGGATTGGTTCCTTGTCTCTTCCAGCTTCTGGTGGCTGCCAACATTCCTTGGCTTGTGGCTGCAGCACTCCAATCTTCAAGGCCAGTGTCTGTCCATCTCTCTCTCTGCTCTACCTTCACATGGCCTTCTCCTGTGTGTGTTCGTGTCAAATCTCCCTCCCCTCTCTCATAATGACACTTGCGACTGTGTTGAGGTACCATCCAGGTGACCCATGATAATTTCCCCATCCAAAGATCCTTAATTTAATCACATCTGCAAAGATCCTTTTTCCAAATAAGGTAGTATTTATAGACTCCAGGGATTAGGACCGGATGCCTTTGGAGCCACTATTCAGTCTCTTATAATACCTATTATGCAACTTGCTTTTCTTGAAGTCCACAATATCTCTTAGAGACTTTTTTTTCCCATGTTGGCTAACATAGACCTTCCTCACTTGAAGTCATTGCTGTAGAGTGTCCCCAGGATGGGTATTTCATATTTTGTTTTCAGTTTATTAAATTGATGAGTGATGTTTTAATTTTTTTTCCATTACAGACATGTGGTAATGATTGGGGAAGGGGCTAAAGTGATATACACTGATTGACAGTACGTGTTACATCTCAGGGGTACGGGATGAGTCCTTCAGAATATTTTCCTGGCCGGGCGTGGTAGCTCACGCACTTTGGGAGGCTGAGGCAGGTGGATCGCCTAAAGTCAGGAGTTCGAGACCAGCCTGGCCAACATGGCAAAACCCCATCTCTACTAAAAATACAAAAATTAGCAGGGTGAGGTGGCAGATGCCAGTAATCCCAGCTACTAAGAAGGCTGAGGCGTGAGAATCGCTTGAACCCAGGAGGCAGAGGTTGCAGTGAGCCGAGATCGCGCCACTGCACTCCAGCCTGGGTGACAGAGCGGAAAAAAAAAAAAAAGAATTCCTGGCTACTTCCAGAGTTTTCTTGTTGTAATAACTAAACCCCTCTCCTGGTCCTTCCTGGTCATCCTGACCGCTGGTGTTGAAAAGTAGGTGAAATACTCACCAGCTGTCTGGCCTTAGGCATTTACCTCTCTCTCAGTGCCTCGGGTGCTAGGTGCTTAGTCTGTAAAACAGGTATCATCATAGCATCTACCTCCAGGGTTCTCAGGGGTTTGGAGGAGTTAATGTATCTAAAGCATTCAAAACCTGCCAGGCACACAGTGGGTGCTTTACTAGTGTTAGTTTTTGTTGTTACTGTTAACGGCTCCTTTTCCCACCCACACCCAAGGAAAAACTCTCAAATAGCTGGCATGAGTATGGTCATCCACCCCAGCAGCCTGCCTGTCTGTGAGGGCCTCCGCCCTCAGTGAGCGGCTTGGTCCTACTCACCTGGGCTCCTTTCTGCTCCCTTTCCTCCCACTGTTGAGTCTCTCTTCCCTGGGGTTAATCCACCAACCATTTCGCCCTCTTCTGTGTTTGAGCTTCATCCCTACCCACTTTTCTTCTCCCTCTGTTGCTTCCTTCCATTCCTTTTTTCTCTTGAGACAGAGTCTGGCGCCATCTTGGCTCACTGCAACCTCCGCCTCCCAGGTTCAAGCAATTCTCCTGCCTTAGCGTCCCAAGTAGCTGGGACTACAGACGTACACCACCACGCCCTGCTGATTTTTGTATTTTTAGTAGAGACGGGGTTTCACCCTGGTGGCCAGGCTGGTCTCGAACTCCTGACCTCAGGTGATCTGCCCGCCTAGGTCTCCCAAGGCGTGAGCCACTACGCCTGGCCTCTGCTCTCTTTCTTCCACCTTTCTCTTTGACCTTATTCCTCCTGCCACCCCCCCTTTTATTATTAAAACAGCTTAAACAGTGGGATAAAGGTCACATTCTATTGTATTTCTTGAGGGATGACACTTAGCTAGACTGTGTGACTAGAAAGACTGAAAATTTCCAACAGAAGGAATAGCAAGCAGGCTGAGAGGACCAGAAAGGTACTCAACCCTAAAGCTTGTGTAAAGTAGAGTGATAAAAACCCACAAAAATTAAGTTGCCTAGCACAGTTCAGTAGTGGAGAAGGCGGTCTTTATGGAGGGTAAATAGAGGTATTTAGGATAAAAGTCTGAAACACTTAGATTTTGGTTAATGATGTCAAAGAAATGTTCTTAATTTTATGGAAAAACTGTTTTTTAAATCCTAGACAATTCTGTCTAATTCTTTTGGTGTGTACATGTATGTGTGTGGCTGTGTACAGACACACCTTCATATTTTAAAATAAATTTACTGTGAACTTGCTAACTTTATTTTATATTTTATTTTATTTTTGAGATGGAGTTTTGCTCTTGTTGCCCGGGCTGGAGTGCAATGGCTCAATCTTGGCTCACTGCAGCCTCTGCCTCCCAGGTTCACGTGATTCTCTTGCCTCAGCCTCCTAAGTAGCTGGGACTACAGGCACCCGCCACCACGCCCAGCTAATTTTTAAAATATTTTTAGTAGAGACAGGGTTTCACCATGTTGGCCAGGCTGGTCTCGAACTCCTGACCTTAGGTGATCTGCCCGCCTCGGCCTCCCAAAGTGCTGGGATTATAGGCGTGAGCCACCGTGTGCGGCCTATTGTTTTTATTTTTTAAGAGAGAGTCTCACTCTGTTGCCCAGGCTGGAGTGCAGGGGCATGATCTCGGCTCACTGCCACCTCCGCCTCTTGGGTTCAAGTCATTCTTGTGCCTCAGCCTCCCTAGTAGCTGGGACTAATTTTTGTATTTTCAGTGGAGACGGGGGTTTCACCATGTTGACCAGGCTGGTCTCGAACTCCTGACCTCAAGTGATTGCCGACCTCGGCTTCTCAAAGTCAAACCTGCTAACTTTAAATCGTGTATATTGTTAGTTTTAGGGAGATGTTTTAATTCCATGTACTTAAATGTTCCTCTGAGACACAATATATCATTTCTGAATAAGCTCTTTTCTTTTTTCTAATTCACTTTTCTCCAAATTTCCGAAATCTGCTAATAATAAATATAATATACATATATATGTATATAATAATATAATAATAAACAGGGCTCTAGCATTCTGATATGTTTGTTCAAGATCTGGTTCGCAGCTTTTGTAGTCAACTGGTTTTGTGTGACAAAGTTTTGTATGTTTATAAAAGTTTTTAAATCATTTCATAATTGGTGATGTTGTAGAAAAAAACAGGTTCTTGTCACGCGACCCGGAGAAGTTTGACACGCAGACACTTTGAAGGGTGAAGGGGAACGGAATTTATTGGGTGAAAAAAAAACCTCTCAGCAGAGTGAGAGGGGTTCCGGTTAACAGGCCTTCATCTCACAGATTGAATCTCAGGTTCCCACCCAGGAAGAGGAGAGGCCTGTCTCCTTCCCCCTGCAAACAGCCTGAACTTCCTGAGGCTCCACCCCATCCTCCCAGTAGGCAGGCAGGTGGGAGATTCTGGGGGTATGCGGGGAGTAGGGGGTGTGTGGAGGGAGAAGGGGTGTATGGGGGGGCTCCTCCTTCGCAGGTGGGAGATTCCGGGGGGTGGCGGGGGTGGGCTCCTCCTTATACCTTTCTCCTGCATCTATCAGTGAAGGCACTGAGGTTTGCAATTGTATAATATCCAGGTTTGCAATTGTATAATACAATTGTATAATTGTATAATATCCAGAGTTGAAAATAAAAAACAAAAATATAAAGCCACAGTAGCGCTCCCCCTTTTTTTTTTTTAAATTTTGAGATGGAGTTTCACTCTTGTTGCCCAGGCTGGAGTGCAATGGCACGATGTCGGCTCACTGCAATCTCTGCCTCCAGGGTTCAAGTGATTCTCCTGCCTCAGCCTCCCAAGTAGCTGGAATTACAGGCGCCTGCCACAATGCCCAGCTAATTTTTTGTATTTTTAGTTAGAGACGGGGTTTCAACATGTTGGCCAGGTGGGTCTCGAACTCCTGACCTCAGGTGATCCACCCGCCTCGACCTCCCAAAGTGCTGGGATTACAGGCGTGACCCACCGAACCGGCATCATTCCCTTTTAAAATGCCAGCTAGGTAATAATCTTTTCCTTTCGAATCAAGTGGGGGTTTCTCTAAGAAAGGTAGAGTATTTCTCTGTGAGGCCAGGAGGCTATTGTTGGGTCCAAGAACAAATGCTTAGAGATAAGCTTGTTGGCCTCTCACCTTGTTGTGGGAGGGTTCAGCATAGACAAGACATGTGTCTTCCCCTTTTCTGCCACCTTCCTTTTTGCCTACAATGCCCGTTTTTGATATTCAGCTGGTGAGAGTGGATGAATAATTCGTATCATAGTGTCGTCAGCCTCCTCAGAAACCCATAAAGATTTCTTTAAGGATTTGGATCCGGTATCTTTCGGAATTAAGCCCTAAATTATTATGAAGGTGAACCTAGGGTATATGTCTTGCCTGTGGTGTGTGTGCTGCTATCCTTTGAAGCAGAATGATTTGTGGATCATTTTACCAGTCCTTTCTCTTTTTTGGTCAAATGCAGATGGCATGGAGGAAATGGAAAGTTCTAGGCATTTTTACAAGCACTACTATATAACTCTTATGAACCGGATAAATTTAGTAGACAAAGTAAGTGGTTAGTTTCTTGGACTTCAGTTTTCTAATCTGTAAAATCAAGAGTTGTATCAAAGTTTCTTTCTGGCTTCAAATTCTGTAATTCTTTCTTTGAGAATTGTGTAGCATGTATAATATTTATGGGAAATAAAGTTTAAGTCACTAAAAAGAGGCAGAAATCAGGTTATCACTCACAGGGCTGTTTTTTCAGCCTAGTCTCTGCCAATCCAAACCTTGTTAAAACTACAATGTGGCAAGAGATGATGTCCTATTATTATTTCTTTCACTCGAGAATGCTTCAGCTATATAGATCTATCAAAGCAGTTGTTACACTGGTGAGTTTCCCCATATCCATCAGAAGAAGAAAATCCATCACGCTTTTGACTACTTTTTCCTCTCCAAGAAAATGATCTTTAAGAGAATGACATGTAATATAGACTTTACTATTCTTAAGGCTTTGGAGAAACTGCATCTGAAATAAAATCAATACATGATGCAGTGCTGTATGTACATTTCAAATATTGAATGGCAAAGCATTTTATCAAAGACTTTGGGACTAAATACCCATCCCAGACTTACATAAGGTAGGATAGAATGCAGTAGAGATACGAGTGTACCTCCTGTGTATATAATACCTAGTTGTGGTTCAGTTACTCCGTATATCTCAACTACACTAACAGAAAGAGGTAGACTCATTAGAGCTTAAGAAATGTAGACATTAGGGCTGGTATGTTTAGAAATTTGTTGTTTTTTTTTTTAGAGTTCCATCCCATAATCTCAGTTTAAGTTATAATGATGGTTACCAAGCAACTTAAGAGGAACAAAAGCACAGTCTTAGCCTTTATATTTCTAGCTGAGGAAAGTAGTCGACAAATAAAACAGAATTCTGTCTCAGTTATGCACTGAGTGTGTGACGTGTGACCTTAATCTCTTTTTTTTTTTTTTTTTTTTTTTTTGAGGTGGAGTTTCGCTCTTGTCCCCCTGCTGGAGTGCAGTGGTGTGATCTCAGCTCACTGCAAGCTCTTCCTCCCGGGTTCAAGCAATTCTCCTGCCTCAGCCTCCCAAGTAGCTGGGATTACAGGTGCCCACCATCATGCCTGGCTAATTTTTGTATTTTTAGTAGGAGATGGGGTTTCACCATATTGGCCAGGCTGGTCTTGAACTTCTGACCTCAAGTGATCCGCCTGCTTTGGCCTCCCAAAGTGCTGGGATTACAGACTTGAGCCACCGTGCCGGGCCCCAAATCTCTTAACCTTCCTGGATTTGGTCCTTGAAACCAGTAATTTAAAATTACTGGCTAAATTAATTAAAATTACCGGTTACATTAATTAAAACAAATGACCAATAAATCCAAACAGACACTGAGTCTTTTTGTTGGTGTAAATTCCTTTATACGTTTCATAATGTCTTCTGTGATATTAGTTTACTTTTGGGAATTAAAACCTATACAGAAAACCATCAGTTTCACTAAGATTTTACCATGGAGTTATATATTAGATCATCTTCATTTACTTAATAAAGTGTTAAACACAAAGTTACTTCTACTTTTATTTGGGTTTTCTATGTTTTAAAAATTAAGACTATGTATTCCTTCCCTCACAAAATTCAGCTCTGCGATTCATTAATGTACTCGAATACTTTTTGGTTTTCTATTTACTTTTCAATATGATCTTTAATTTTTCATTTAATATGATCTATCATTTTATGATATTCCAATGGCCTCTTTTGGGTATAAGGTGGAATCACATTCACAGGTCAGCCTGAGATCCACCGGCTGATAGTCCTGCCCTGGGGCCAGCAGACCCTCAGCCTCCTTTGTAGTTCTTTTTCTTCTTCCTTTTGGGGAAGGATGTTAGAACGGACTGGCTTTGATGTCTGTCAGGCTGTTTCCTGCCCATCTGCCATTGCCCGCTTTCAACTCCCAGGGCCATTGCTCCTCATGGTCTCAGGGTTTACAGCCAACATCACTGGGGTGGCTTCAAAAGGGGCTACTCTGGCCGGGCATGGTGTCTCACACCTGTAATCTCAGCACTTTGCGAGGCTGAGGTGGGCGAATCACAAGGTCAAGAGATCAAGACCAACCTGACCAACATGGTGAAACCTCGTCTCTACTAAAAATACAAACAAATTAGCTGGGTGTGGTGGTGCGTGCCTGTAGTCCCAGCTACTCGGGAGGCTGAGGCAGGAGAATCACTTGAACCCGGGAGGCGGAGGTTGCAGTGAGCCAGGATCGTGCCACTGCACTTGGGCCTGGTGACAGAGAGAGACTCCATCTCAAAAAACAAACAAACAAACAAAAAACAAAAACAAAAACAAAAAACACACACGCACAAAGGGGCTACTCTCCCATTTATCACTGTAGTCCAAGCTTGGACACAGACCCTTCTCATAGTTCCTCAACGATTTCTAAGATAAGGCTATACTTTTGGTGTTTTTTGAGACACAGTCTAGCTCTGTCACCCAGGCTGAGGGGCAGTGGTGTGATCATAGCTCGCTGTAGCCTCTTCCTCCTGCGCTCAAGCCACCCTCCTGCCTCAGCCTCCCTAGTAGCTGGAACTATAGGAGCACTCCACCATGCCAGGCTAATTTTTTTTTTCATTTTTTTGCAAAGACTGGGTCTCACTATGTTGCCCAGGGTAAGTTATAGCATTTAACATAACTTTATTAAAGGTATAAGGTAACAGGAGAGAATTATAGCCTACAGAATAACTTATGACCAGATGTGAGATGATAAGTTTTGGAATTTATAGTTTTGGAATTTATATGCACATCTGCATAGCTTTAATTTTAGATTGACCTGCTCCCAGGCTCTGCCTGCTTTGCATGGAGGTGAAAATACTCCCCACCATGTCCAGACTCCTGAGAATCCAGGCCAAAGCCTCACTTGTCTCAGAGAAAAAAAGGAGAGTTTCTCCTTCAGTCTAAGGCCTTTTTTTCCTTTCAGGATCTACCTCTTTTCAGGATGATCGATGGAAAGAATACTCATTTCCTTTGATGAACATTTCACAGTTTAGGAGTGCTATTAGCTTCATTCATAGCCCTAGCGAGACCTCTGTGTAATACCATGGTCCGTAAGTTTTTAGCTTTGAGTACACATTCTCAAAGTACATAGGCTTTGAGTGATCCACGAAACCCATGAAGCTGTGTGCAGTTTTCTGGCCACATGCCTTTTTCTTGGTAGCAGATCCATCACCCTCGTCAGGTTAGTAAAGTGGTCAGCATCTCCCCAGAAGATTAAGAACCGCTTCAGTAGGTCCAGCAACCAGACGTTGGTTCAAGTGTGGATTAGTCATGTAGAGCATCAGGGGTTTCCTCCAGGTAGGGCTTCACTTAGAGTCCCTCCGCCAACAGCAGGTAAAGCTGACTTTTCACATCTTTTCTCCACACATTTGTCTCTGCTTCTGATCCACAAATAAGGGGTAAAATGCAGGTATCTCCATAGAGTGGTTTGTAGAAACCATATGGTCCAAATCCATTCTTGGACAAGAAGCATTTCTCCAGAGTTAACAGAGTCTGCAGAGATGTAATTTTGCCTAGGCTTTACAGCTGTGGGTCTTGTAACAATCTTCATTTCATAAGGTCTTTGCATAATTAAACTGCCTATTTGGCCAGTCTTCCTAGGATGAAGAAATTGTCTCTACAAAGTAGTCCTCAGTTTCTACAAATAGTCTATTGCCAAACGATATCCACCTTGCTGTGGTTTGAACGTACTATCGGGATTTTAGAAATCTTATAGCCAAGATTTAGCTAGGTCTAATTTTTTTTTTATTTTTTCTTTTACTTCTTTATGTATTTATTTTGAGACAGAGTATCGCTCTGTCGCCCAGACTCACTGCAACCTCCACCTCCCGGGTTTAAGCAATTCTTCTGCTTGGGCCTCCTGAGTAGCTGGGATTACAGGCGCACACCACCACACCTGGCTAATTTTTTTTTTTTTTTAGTAGAGGCAGAGTTTCACGATGTTGGCCAGACTGGTCTCAAACTCCTGACCTCAGGTGATCCGCCCACCTTGGCCTCCCAGAGTGCTGGGATTACAGGTGTGAGCTACCTTACCCAACCCTAAGTCTAAATTCTAATAGCCACCTATACTCCCTTCTCTCAGCAGCCTTTGCGAGATGGAAACTTCTTTGAGGTACCTGCCGCAGGACTTGGAGTCTAGGGGAGGGATGATGGCAATGAAAGGTTTCTTTTCTTCTGTCACATCTTGCTCCAGACCTCTTGTGTTGTCTCCTGTTACACTTGGATCTCAGGCATCTATCCGGGGTTGATGTTGGAGTCCCCCAGGTGCCTCATAGGTTCCCTGGACACTGGCAGGGTCACCTTTCTTTTTTGAAATTGCACGGCAGCTTGATGTACATTGTAGTGAATCCAATTTATGATTCCTGGCAATACATTTACTAAGTGCCATTTATCTTTTTGCCTGTCGAACTTATTCACTCTTCTAAGCAATGCCTGGATGTTCATTCCTGTCTGGACCTCAGGTTAGGCATGAGAGTGAAGTAAAGACATTTGCAACAGGGTTGCAACTTTAGAAATTGGGGGCATGACTGGGCACAGTGGCTTATGCCTGTAATCCCAACATTTTGGGAGACCGAGGTGGGAGGATCACCTGAAGTCAGGAGTTCGAGATCAGACTGGTCAACATGTTGAAACCCTGTCTCTACTAAGAATAAAAAAAAAAATTAGCTGGGTATGGTGGTGGGCTCTTGTAATCGCAGATACTCGAGAAGCTGAGGCAGGAGAATCGCTTGAACCCGGGAGGTGGAGGTTGCAGTGAGCTGAGATCGCGCCACTGCACTCCAGCCTGGGCGACAGAGTGAGACTCCGTCTCAAAAAAACAATAAAGTGGCGGGGTGGGGGGACCAAGGCAAATAGTCTTGAGGCCTACTAACATAAAAGAAGAATCAGAATCTTGTGCAGTGGTGCCTGCCTTTACTCCCAGTTACTAGGGAGGCTGAGGTGGGAAAATTGCTTGAGCCCAGGAGTTTGAGGCTACAGCGTGATATAATTGCCAGTGCACTCCAAGCCTGGGCAATATAACGAGACCTTGTCTTTAAAAAAAAAAGTTCAAGAAGGGCTTTTGACTGGGTCTCGTTTTCTGCCTCTGCTGTCCATTTCTCAGCATATTTTAGTTTGAAATGGGATTGCTTTTTTTTTTTTTGCCTTCATCAACTGTTTTTCTTACGTGGTTCTCCTTGTTAGAGGTGGATGCTGGGGCTTTGAAAGCAATCTGCTGAGTGGTTTCTAATATTACTGTTAGGCTTGGGAAAAGGAAATCTGAGGGATGTGAATTTGGATCAGTGACCTGGCAGGCTGTCAGTTTTCTCAGGGTGACGTAATTTCTTGCTTAGGTGCCATCAGCGAAGTTTAACAAAGTCCTCTCACTTCCATCCCACATGAAGGAACTCAGGCGGTGATTACAAAATAGTGTTGCTGAATCTCGCCACAATCAGTGCAAGGGTAGAACATGTCTCCAGGTTATGATCATGGCTCCTTCCTCTCTTTGCTCTCCATGATCAGATTTCCCCCTCTATTGCTTTGTTTTGATGGGTATTTTACAGGAACCCGGGAGAGAACAGTGTCAGGCACTGTACTATGGTACCATTTCACCTCCAATTTAGAATATTTTAATAAGTGATTATTTCGCCGGGCACGGTGGCTCACACCTGTAATCCCAGCACTTTGGGAGGCCGAGGCGGTTGGATCACGAGCTCAGGAGATCGAGACTATCCTGGCTAACACGGTGAAACCCTGTCTCTACTAAAAAAAAAAAAATACAAAAAATTAACCGGGCGTGGTGGCAGGTGCCTGTAGTCCCTGCCACTCGGGAGGCTGAGGCAGGGGAATGGCATGAACCTGGGAGGTGGAGCTTGCAGTGAGCCGAGATCGCGCCAGTGCACTCCAGCCTGGGCGACAGAGCAAGACTCTGTCTCAAAAAATAAATAAATAAATAAGTGATGATTTTACAAATTTGCAACTTGTGATCATTTATTCATTGATAGAGAATGCTAGCCAATTAAAAATAGCAACTTTGCTAGTGTCTTAGATTTTGAAATTTCACGTGAAGGAAATGTAAAATTAGGAAGTATGTAATAAATAGTTGAGGATTGGAGGGTCTTTTAGTTTGTCAGCAACTTTTAAGTGTATCAATTATTGTAGAGGATTTGATTGTCCTTTTATGTACTATTAATATTAACTATCCCACCTTAGACTAGATGAAAATAATTGTTTTACAACATTATTAATACCTTAGTTTCAAACATAGAGGATGTAAAGAAATGTGTTGATAAACCATTTTGTAATTTATTTATTTATTTAATTTTTGAGGCAGAGTTTCGCTCTTGTTGCCTAGGCTGGAGTGCAATGGCGTGATCTAGGCTCACCACAACCTCCGCCCGCCCCCTGGGTTCAAGCGATTCTCCTGCCTCAGCTTCCCGAGTACCTGGGATTACAGGCACGTGCCACCACACCCGGCTAATTTTTGTATTTTTAGTAGAGACAGGGTTTCTCCATGTTGATCAGGCTGGTCTCGAACTCCTGACCTCAGGTGATCTGCCCGCCTCGGCCTCCCAAAGTTCTGGGATCACAGGCGTGAGCCACTGCGCCCGGCACCGTTGTGTAATTTAGACGTTCACTAAGTTATGCTGTCTTCCCTCATCTGATTGCCCCGAACTGGTACCATTGTAATCTCTGTTCCAACCACAGAGACAGTTTGCAGAATTTTCAGGGCTGGGCCGCAGTTCTGGCTCAGGTTTCTGTGGATGCTAAGGTTTCCACTGACTTTCAAGATAGCATGGGGGTGGGGGCGTTGTGTCCTACGCTGGGGTCAGAAGCTGAACTTCTGTTGCCTTAGCATTTCGCCAGTGGCACCTGTGCCATGTGTCTTTAGTGTAGGTGCTTTTTCCTGGTATTTGTTTGAGCTGTTAGTGTTCAGCCTTGGTCATTTAGATTCTTCTTATCTCCCTGTTATCATGGTGCTTAGTTTAGTTTTTTTTTTTTTTTGAGATGGAGTCTCACTCGGTCATCCAGGCTGGAGTGCACCCTCAGCTCACTGCAACCTCTGCCTTTTGGGTTCAAGTGATTCTCCTGCCTCAGCCTTCTAAGTAGCTGGGACTACAAGCGTGCACCACTATACCTGGCTAATTTTGGTATTTTTAGTAAAGATGGGGTTTCACCATGTTGGCCAGGCTGGTCTTGAACTCCCGACCTCAAGTGATTCGCCCACTTCAGCCTCCCAAAGTGCTGGGATTACAGGTGTGAGCCACTGTGCCCACCCCTCTTTTTATGAATTTTTTTTTTTCAAATATTCTTTTCCTCACAACTGCACTTTGTAATGCATAGGGTTAATATATTGTTATTAGACCTCCCAGGCCAAGCTTCGAATAGAGCAAAGAGTCACTGAGAGCTGGACGTGTAGACAGGGGCCTAGAAAGTTTTGGTGATTTGTGCAAGGTAACCCAGTGGGTGGTAACAGAGCTGAGACTGCTGGGAGCTCCTTTTCAGTAATGCTTAACCACGTCTCCCTTCTGCTGCCTGTAGCCATTTCTGTGTCTGGACTTGTAATCACAGGTGGATTCATATGACACCTCTCTAACTGCACCAAGAACAGGAATGTCCACTCTCCTTGAAGGATATGAGTTGTAATGTGGATTCTTGGTCTACTTTGGGGGCTCTTCTTATGTTTAATGCACTTGTTGCAGCATATACTGAGAGTCTGTGAAACGTTTTCAGATGTAAGCTATTGAATCATTTCAAGAATTTGTATTCATTAGTACTCATAGCACAAATGCCATTCCTGTCCCTTAAAGTGTGCAAAGCAGGGGTGTTTGAGGGCTTGGCAACCAACGTGTGGGCACCTCTATTTTGAAATCGGTTTTGTTTGCATTTAACAAAGGTTAACAAAAAAGTCCTTTTGGGAAGTTTGGCCAGGGTCCTAGAATTTGTACGTGCCTTTGCAGTGTGCTCATACTCTGTGGGACATCTAGGATCCTCAGCCCCTTGTTCTCTGCTTTTTCAGTTGACCAAGTTAAATATTAAAGGAAGAGGATTTATTTCCTGCTAGCAGGGGATTTTACACTGTAAAAGGCTTTTAAATAATTTTTTAAAGTTGTGATAAAATACACATAACGTAAAATTTACCATTCGAACCATTTTTAAGCATACAGTTCAGTGGCGTTAAGTATATTCACATCATTGTGCAACCATCACCACCATCCATCTCCAGAACGTTTCTCATCTTGCAGGACTGCAACTGGGCATGGTAAAATATTTTGTATGCACAAATAAATCTTTAAAGCTGAAACAGGCCGGGCACAATGGCTCATGCCTGTAATCCCAGCTCTTTGGGAGGCTGAGGCAGGTGGATCACGAAGTCAGGAGTTCGAGAGCAGCCTGACCAATATGGTGAAACCCCATCTCTACTAAAAATACAGAAATTAGCTGGCCGTGGTGGCACACGCCTGTAGTCCCAGCTGTTTGGGAGGCTGAGGCAGGAGAATCGCTTGAACTTGGGAGGTGGAGGTTGCAGTAAGCTGAGATCGCACCACTACACTCCAGCCTGGGCTAGACAGTGAAACTCCATCAAAAAACAAACAAACAAACAAAAAAAGGCTGAAATAATAAAATTCTTATGGTAGAAGGTGCAGTAGTGACATATCTCTAATTCAATTTATATTCTCCATTTCTTTAACATTTCAACATCTTCAAGTAACATTTATATGGTGTTTTCTTATATTCTCATTGAAGATTCAAAACTCATGTGAGGTAGGCATGAATATTCCTATTTTATAAACGAGGAATTTGAAGTAGTAACAGAAAAAGGTAATGAACAAATCAGGACTCCAGCTTAGTGCTGTGGACTTTAAATCCTTTTCTGTCTCCATTCTACTGTGCTTCAAAAGGCTGTGACTAATGTTTTCTTTATCTATCTTATCTACCTAGCTAGCTGGCTGGCTGGCTATTTAGCTAGCCGTGTCTTTATTTTGTGGGGATGGAGCAGGCATTGAGGGAGGATTTCTGGAGTTTTGTTTTAAATTCTGGGTCTTGCCCTGACAGCAGACAGTCGTGTTCCTAACCTTGGGCATCTCATCGGATCAGGGATTATGGTGTTTTGCCTAAACACTTAGTAGATGCAGCAGCTGTCTATTCAAATATTACTTTAAAAAATGCCTGGAATTGTATTTAAATTGCTTCAATTATTCACTAATTAAATTGCAGATTGTTTCTGCTGGGGATTTTGCACTAGGCTGAGTTTCCTCAATTGTTTGTGTTGGACAATGACAAAATAAATCTTTTGCATTGTAGCTTAGTAAAAAATCCTGCTGAATGGGCTAAATAAGTTCACAATCATCTCATAAGAGACTTATTTTTTAAAAAAACAAATTTTTTTTTGGTAAGACCAGGCATGGACAGATACTGGGCTTTTGTTGGTTTTTATTTCTGTACTTTGGTTCTGGTGCTTAAAATACCTGGAGGGGTCGCAGACACAATGGAGGCCCATGTGTTCTATTGAATGTGTCATCTTCCTTGGTCTGCATGGGTTTTTACCAACAACTGCACAATGGAATTCAAATATTTTAAAACCACATGTGTGTTTCTCACATGGCTGCTACAATTTTTTTTTTTTTTTTTGAGACAGAGTCTTGCTCTGTCGCCCAGGCTGGGGTGCAGTGGCCGGATCTCTGCTCACTGCAAGCTCCGCCTCCCGGGTTTAGACCATTCTCCTGCCTCAGCCTCCCGAGTAGCTGGGACTACAGGCGCCCGCCACCTCGCCCGGCTAGTTTTTTGTATTTTTTAGTAGAGACGGGGTTTCACCGTGTTAGCCAGGATGGTCTCGATCTCCTGACCTCGTGATCCGCCCGTCTCGGCCTCCCAAAGTGCTGGGATTACAGGCTTGAGCCACCGCGCCCGGCCGGCTGCTACAATTTAAATCTTTTGTCAGCCTGTTCAAGGGGTTAGATGTAGCAACCAGTTTGCCCTAGGACTTTATCTAGAGTCCTTATAAATGGTCGTCTTGCTATAGCATTTACAAAGCCTTTCTCTATGTGCTGTTTTCATTCACAGGGAGGAGGAAAAAACAAAATTGGGAAAAGGAAAGAACTTAGAAGGGTTCAGTGTCCCTGCAGAGCAGGAGCTTGTAGCAATATGCCCTTGATATTTTTAAATAAAAATGCCTGCTTGCTCTTAAAATGCAAATTGTTTCCATTCCCCTAAAAAAAAAAAGCACAATTTCATGCTAATGTTCACCTCTCTATCCACAGATAATTAAGACTTTGCTCTCAGAATAAATAAGTACCTAACACTTATGAGCACTAGCTTTGGGGCAGCCAGTGTCTACGCTAAACCTTTCACATGCATGAGCCTATGTAATGCTCAAAACGTAGTGAGGAAGGTGGTATTCTCCCCATTTTACAGAAAGGAAAAAGAAGTTCAGGGAGGAGGTTAAGAGACCTGCTTGAATGTCTCACTGATAGTAAGTGGCAGATCTGGGATTGGGTCCTTTCTGTGATGTAAGTGTTCAGGGTTTTTAAGAAGCAACGGGTTTTTTTTTTTTTAAGGGTTGTTGCTAATATTAATCATCTTCAGATATGAGAACCAATGTGGAAGCAGCTCAGCATATGGATGTTACAGCCAATCTCAGATAAGATGGAAGAGGCAAGTTCTGTTCAACAATGTGCTAACATCGGCAGAGCTGAAGTGGGGAGCTGGAGAGGTACCAAAATATTGGATAGGAAACCGAATGCTTTTTCAAATCAAGTACCTCTGAGTGACCCTAGACAGTTGGTGAGAAAGAGTTTGTCACCAACATAAATAATTGGAAAGAAGTGTTAGATACGTTTGAAGCAACCCAGAGATTCCCTTGTGAAGCTGTTGAGAAGAGACTAGAGTGTGAAGAAAAGAAGCTTGCTTGGTGTCCAAGATAAAATAAGGGATGGATCTTAGCACTACAGATGGAAACTGCAGCAGCAAATAACAGAACCAGAAGAGATACTTTTTCATGTGGATTCATACAGAAAGGATGTCAGGTAACTAACGATGAAAGCAAATAAATCCCCAGTGGCTATAGTATCAGATAAAAATGCAGGACACATTAAAAATGGGCTCTCTACATACAAATTCCTCTTTTGAGACAATCTACACCATATAAATTTTATTTTATTTTATTTGAGACGGAGTTTCACTCTTGTTGTCCAGGCTGGAGTGCAGTGGCACGATCTCGGCTCACCACAACCTCCGCCTCCCGGGTTCAAGTGATTCTCCTGCCTCAGCCTCCTGAGTAGCTGGGATTACAGGCATGGATCACCAGGCCCGGCTAATTTTTGTATTTTTGGTAGAGACGGGGTTTCTCCATGTTGGTCAGGCTGGTCTCGAACTCCTGATCTCAGGTGATCCGCCCACCTTGGCCTTCCAAAGTGCTGGGATTACAGGTGTGAGCCACCGCGCCCAGCTACCATATAAATTATATTGTAGGTAAAGGTCTGTGGTAGCCTTATATATTCAATTCATTTAAAACAAACCCAAGGACCTCTTTCCACAGATTCTCATACCACATTATTGTTAAGCGTACATTCTCCTTATTAATTTTTGGAATTAAGTGTAGTTATTATGTTCTTAAAGTTGTTTCCCGGCCGGCCGTGGTTGCTCACACCTGTAATCTCAGCACTTTGGGAGGCTGAGGCGGGTATGGATCACTTGAGGTCAGGAGTTTGAGAGCAGCCTGTTCAACATAGTGAAACCTTGTCTCTACTAAAAATACAAAAATTAGCTGGGCGTGGTGGTGGGTGCCTTTAATCCCAGCTACTTGGGAGGCCGAGGCAGGAGAATCACTTGAACCAGGGAGGTGGAGGTTGCAATGAGCTAAGATCACGCCACTGCATTCTAGCCTGGGCGACAGAGTAAGACTCTTGTCTCAAAAAAAAAAAAAAAAAAAAAATTGTTTCCCAGTGTTAGTTTTAGAAGATTATATAGCAGATGCCATGCTGAGGTAGTTCAGGGACCTTTTGTAAGGTAGTGATGAAATTCAGAGCTGGAGGGTGACTTACAGGTCAGTGAGAATAAAATGTTGCTGCTTATTTCTGAATGTCAAGTCACAATGACCTACTTCTTTATTCTTCTTTATTCTTATCTTTTTCATGATTCAAGTTTTCCAGGCATAAAATATTTGGAGGTGTTTTTTTCTCTTTCTTTGCTACTTCTCCTATGGTCATTGTGTTTCTTGCACTGGTCTGGCAAGGTAGACTTTTAAATCATATTTTAAGTTAAAAGATATGGTAAAATATTTTGAAACATTTAACAGGTTTTATTAGACAAATAGAAATTGTGTCACATTTGTGTACAAAAATGTTTCACTAAAATTAGGATTTCATTTAGATCTGTGTGTTTCTGTGTGTGTGTGTGTGTGTGTGTGTGTCTGTCTCACAGCCCCTTCTGAAAATTTCTTGAAAGCAATAGAATGTTACCCCAAAAGGAAAAAAACACACCCATATATTCACTTGCACATTAGATTTTTTTTCATAAAATTCCAAATGGTGGATTCATCCTTGAACTCCTGTTTATGAATCATTTGTTCTGAAATATCAGAGGCCATTTTGGATATACTTGGCTTTGGCTATTTGTGTAGTCTCCAGAGAAAGGTGGATGTTTGAAGTTGTATGACTTAGTGGGAAATTTCTACATTTCAAGTGTAAGAGAAAATAAATCCTTTGCAAACCACGGGCCATACCCTGTATAAGGGAGACAGATAACATGAGTTTGAGGGTATTATGGAGATTTTGGATTGGAGGGAAATGGGGCTAGAGAAATATTAGAAAGCATAATTAATGGCTTTAGTGGTTTTTTAAAAACTTGGAACATACAATAACAAATGCAGTGAAGACAAATGGTGGTAAATATTTGCAGTTACACTAGACCTTAAAGGCAGGGACTGTGTCCTAGTGGTGTGTGATCTGGGAGCTCATACCTGGGAGTCAGTAATTGGTTGTGAGAGTGGAAGAGGCCAGTCCTCATTAGAGACCTGGGAGGAGATGAGTTCTGGGCCAGAGCTTCATCTTGAAGCTTGTTAGTTTTTTTTTTTTCTTTTTTGAGATGGAATATCGCTGTTGCCAGGCTGGAGTGCAGTGGTGTGATCTCGGCTCACTGCAATCTCCGCCTCCCAGATTCAAGCAATTCTCTGCCTCAGCCACCTGAGTAGCTGGGATTACAGGTGCCCACCACCACCCCCGGCTAATTTTTGTATTTTTAGTAGAGATGGAGTTTCACCATCTTGGCCAGGCTGGTCTTAAATTCCTGACCTCATGATCCACCCGCCTCGGCCTCCCAAGGTTCTGGGATTACAGGTGTGATCCACCGCGCCCAGCCGAAGCTTGCTAGATTTAAACTTTCCCCTGCAAGGCACTCAGTCTTAAACCACCTAACGTGATGGGGAAAGCCTGGAAGAGTTGAGAAGTCTCCCTGCCCTCCTTTCTCCTTCGAGGCAGAGGCATCTAACTCCCCAGCTCCTGCATTGTTACTGAGAGACCTGCAGCTAAACAAATGGTGCAAACCTTGGCCTAAAAGGAGCCAAAATTATCACCTTAGACTACATTTACCATCCTACTAGCAATATGTAGTGAAAGACCACCTGCCTTCATCCTCTTGTAAATCCCAAGAGGGTAGAAACAGTAATCCCCTGTTTCTACCACTCACGTGACATGCATTAAGTAATTGCTTTCGTTCCTTTACTAGACTGAAAGGGACCTTCATTTAAGGTCAGAGATCTTTTCTAACACAATTTAGTAGTCCTTGCCTACCATGGAAAGCTACACACGTATTGCTGGTGCTCAACAAATGGTTGCTGAGCAAATGTTAAAAAGGCCAGGTAGGGCGTGCCCCTGAAAATCTCTAAAAATTCTCTTTGGATTGTCTCTAATACTGATCAAATTGGAACAATGATTCAATATTATGCGGTCAGAGGCTGAACCATTTCCTTGTCGTTAGGACAATCAGTTTTGTAATTTACCCTTAGTGTACATTGCAAGTAAATTGTAGTACTTGCATTTTTGGTTTCAATGATGTATAGAACCATGGCGAATGGAATTATAGTCAGGTTCTGGTAATTTCAATGTATCGTCTCAGCTGTGGGCAGGGATAAGGTAGGGCCATTCATTGATTAACATGTGCTAGGTGTGATTTTATGCATTGAGGAAATAAACAAGAAAAAAATGTGTTTTTTGCTTGTAGGTAGTTCTCAGCTTGTTAGGGGAGCTAGATGCATGAGCAGTAGTTACAATCTCTAATGTGTTAAGTGAGAGAGAAGTAAGGAAGGGAGGGACAAAGGAGGAACTGATTGATTTGGCTTGGGTGCAGGGAGAGGGGCCTTAAGTATGAGTTGAGAGTCCAGGAGTTCAAGACCAGCCTCGGAAATACAGTGAGACCCCATTCTCTACAAAATTAATTAATTAATTAGTTAAAAAATTAGCTGGACATGGTGGCATGTGCCTGTAGTCCCAACTACTTGGGAGGTTGAGGCAGAAGGATTGCCTGATCCCGGGGGGTCCAGGTTACAGTGAGCACTGCACTCCAGCCTAGGCAACAGAGTAAGACATTGCCTCAAAAAATTAAAAAGAAAAGAAAAGGAAAAAAAAGTATCAGTAGAGAGTGCTAGGCAATGAGTGCCAATGAGACTGGAGTGGTGACATTCCAAGCATAGAAAAGAGCGTGTGCAGAGCACAGAGGAAGATGTGGAGATCCCTAAGTAGTGTGCCTGGGGCATGAGATACAAAGGCCAGGGAACAACTGGAGATGAGGATGGACAAGGGCGGGGTGGAGACGCTGTAGGTGCTCTTAACCTTCCATAGGGTAGTTTTTTTTTTTTTTGTTTTTTTGTTTTTTTTTGTAGGTACCAGGTGTTTTTGAGAGTGAAAGAAGGTTCTAACTACTGGTTTGTTTTGTAGTAAATATCTCAATCCAGATCTCAGGTCTAGCTGAGGGAGGAGCCTTGGGCAAATAGTAAACAGGGACTGGAATTGGCTATAGGAGCTGTGTCATCACCCTTGTTCTTCAAATTATAAAGGAAGCCTAAACACACAAAGTCCAGTGTGGGCCGGGGTGACTGCCAGATGTGCACAGGATCATTATTGTACAAGGTGGCAAGATTCTCTTGGATATTGGTTTATCTATTTGCTTGGAATTAAGAGAAATAGGGTTGAACTTGAAGTTTTTCTCGTTATCGTATTTTGACTTGGAAATCTGAGTCAAACTAATGGTGCAATCTCCTTTCCATGTGGGGCTGATCTCAGAAGAGTAGTGGCTTGTAGTGTAAATAAAATAGGAGTAACAGCAAACGATTAACATACTGAATCCAGGTCACTTAGCACTTAGCACTCAGTGGGGTAAGGACTACTCAGACCCAGCACTCGTATAACCCGTATAACTGGATTTACATGTTCTGGCCCCCTATTCAATGTCTGACAAGCAGTTTTAATACAAAAAAAAACCCAAAAAACTTCATATTTTTATATACCTAGTAGCATTGTTAATCCTGTTTGTTTCTCAATTCAGTAACAAACAGGATAAATAACAAATATGTGTCAAATACCTTCTATGTGCTAGGTTAAATTTTAGGAAACCTTAAAAAAGGAGACCTTCCTTCCAGCTCATTTCCAGAAGAACACTTGCCAGAGACTTCAGAGTCTGTTTGAGTGAAAACTTTGTCATTAATTAATTTATTTTATTCATTCAATAGAGATTTATTCTGGACACTTACAAAGTACCGGGCACGATGTTAGGCACTGGCGTTGGGAGTTTGATGCTGAACACTGCAGGCCGCATCCTTGTCTTCATGGAGTTTCCATACTAGGGGGCTATTGACAAATCATAATAGCATTGCAGTGTAGCATGATAAATCATTTGAATGAGTAAATATAAGGTGCCTTGGGAGAGTAAGCAGGGGTTATCTAACCCAGACTTAGAGGAAAGGCTTCTGGGAGAATGTCATGTGTAAGCAGAGACTTGATGAAAACAAGAGTGGGTCAAAGGATGGAAAAGGGGGAGGATGGGTTAGGATTGGGGTGGGAGGCATCTCGAGCATTCACAAGGTCATGTGCCAAAGCCCACTGTGTGCGTGTGGTGGTCGGAGGTGGGAGGTGTTGGGAGGGAATAAAAGCAGTTTAGCTTGGCTGTAGTGTGGAGTGTGAGGTGGAAGCAGAGAAATGGGGCTGGAGCATTGTATAAATCCTGACCATACTTTGAGCTCCGTAAAGGTGTTTGGAATTTATCCTAATTCCAATAGGAGACTGACTTTCCTAGAACGATCTGTGTAGCTGGTGTGTGAAGAATGGAAGGGGTGAGGCAAACTGGAAGACAGGTAGACTAGTTAGGAAGTTTATGCAGTAATCCAGTGGGGAGATAATAGTAGCCCTAATTAGGGGAGTGGCTGTAGGAATGCGGAAAGTGACTGGAGTCCAGAGCTTTTTAGGAGGTGGATTCTAGATAGGACTTGGTGACTGCCTGGAGGTGGGGGTCTTGGGGAACTGGTAAGAAGGGGACGCTGTTCCTTGTGCAAACACGATACTTGTCTCTGGGGGTGGGTATTATTTTCAGTGTAATTCAAAAAAAATATTAAAACTGTTTCATCTAAGAAACCTTTAAATTGTCTGCTAGCTCAGCCAGGATACAGATGCTTTGCAGGGAGGAAAGAAATACATTCAGAAGGGTGAATGCACTCCAATTTTGATTTTTCTCTCTCTCCTTTCAAATTTCAAGGCTGGTTGCATATGCCTCATTAGCTCACGGGAGACTGTGATCCTGTAATCTTTTTTCATTTTCAGAAAACTAGAGATGTTAAACTTCCTTGGAGAAGGTGATTTTTGCAGCCTTTGAATAAAAGCACTTCCAGTTCTACCTTTAGTTGAAAATCAATGGTGTCTAATGTGTAGGAGAAGTCACCCAAGTCTCTTGTGTCCAGGCCACCAGCACTTATATGTTATACCTATCACTTTGAGTCAAATAATCTCCAGTGGTCCCCAACTGCTAAAAATCTCAAGCCCCCATTCTCTTGGATCTTCAATTTTTTCTTTTAAGTTGAGAAAAAAAAATCTCTCCTACAAAAGGACATTTGATTTCTTGCTGAATTAGTAAGTTTTTCTCCTTCTTAATGTGTCATCCAGGTCATTAATGGAAAAAGGTAGTCTATGATGCTGCAGAGCTCTGCCCTTTTTATTTTAATGCATTTTAAATACAAAATATCACAATTGTCTGCACTCCAATAAAAGAATGTAGAGCTGGAATTTTAATTTGATTATCATTCCCAATCTTCCCAGGCTTTCGTAGGCAAGTACTTTGTTTGAACAGCTGTACTCCGGTAAATCTCAGTAACAAATGAATCAGAAATGATTTTGTGTAGCAAGTCACAAGAAGGGAACTTCCTTAGAAAGACAGGTCATTAAGAAAATGAAGAAAGAAAAGCTAGCAAACATTTGAGAAATTTAGCAGCTTTTTTTAAAAAAATAAAGCAGTTTGTTCTAATAATTCTTTCCTAATCATCTTAAAATACGCTGTCATTAACAGCAGAGAAAGCTCTTTATTTCCTTTTGAATTTTAATACTGGGTAGAAATATAATTTACAATGAAAGTCAGCAGGAAAGGAAAAATACTAAAAACTAGGAGGCATAAAAAATGGAAATAGAGTCTTGTAGTCAATTTTCTATCATCTATAATTTTCTATCATCTATATGTGTGTTACCCATATGCTGGAGTGGAGTGTGGGGAGGGGAGAAGGAGGCGCTGTGAAATGTGTCTGCCTCCAATCACAAAAAGATCAAATTAACATGTGAAAAGATATTCCAAGGAGCTGTGGGAGAGAAAGGCTTTTGGCTTTCACCATCTTACCTACTGGATGGGTTTGAAAGCATAAAATAAAGCTAAACTAAATTCAGGGAAACATTGATTCACCCAAGTGAATAAACAACTTACTGCATTTGCTAATCTAATTAATCAAACTCTGCTTCTCCTTTCCAAAGGAGATTCACAGGCAGTAAAATAAATTAAATCAACATTTTTTTTCCCCACTTACTAAAAATAAACTTTCTTTCCCTGGGTAAATCGGTCATTTAAATTCCCAAGGCTGCACTCCCGTAGTCCTCTGGCAGGAAGCAATTGTATGGGTATAAAATCATTTCTGTGCAGATTGCAGAGCTCGGGCTCAGCATCATGTCTGAGCTCTGCCACCTAAACTGATGAATAAGATAAATTTTAACTGAAGTTATCTTTAGAAACAAATGTCCTATGGATGATGTTGATTAGCAGATAAAAAAGCCTGTGTGTACATGGATGTTTTATGAAACTTAAAACTATTTTGATGGCAGGAAATAATGATTTTGGAAGAAATCCTGGAAAATTAAGGATATTTAAAGTTTGAAAACAATTGTAATTGTGAAAGTTTAGACACAGAAGTCATAAAAAAATTTCAGTTCAGTAATTTGCAGATCTGTTACTTAATGTTTTCAGTTAATTTTAGATCAGTAGAATAAGATTTAGTTTTAGACTGCATGTATATACATATAGTAATTTTATACATACATACATTTACATAAATACAATATACAAGGAAAAGTGAAGGACAGAGTAAACGGAGAAGAAAATGAATTAAAAGATTATAAAGTGTTGAATGACAGGCTTTATGTAAGTAAGGCAAAAATGTAACATAGGAATATCCTAGATAACAAGTTAAGTATGAGCTAAGACTGTATCGCTAGGTTTTTCATTTTTTAAAGGCATAATACCAGGATGTGGATTTAGGAGGCCTGCAGTTTAGAATTGAGAAAGAGCTCACTGTTTATATTAAGTTCTACTCACACTTACTGCATTTCCTTGTCTTTGTCATGAATGGGTACCCTTCCAAGGAAGAACCTAAATGGAAAAGCGCTTCCAGCTGAGTTCTTAATGCTACCACCTTCGTCATCTGTCTGGTGCCCTCACCTTGAGGATCAAAGGGTCCCCAAGGATTGCCTTTCCCCGCATTTCCTTCTCGGATGGACTTATTTCCGTTCTTTTTAGTTTTGTTCACCCTAAGATATTGTGCTCAAAACTCATTTACATGCTCAGCTAATCTTAATTAAAATGTAAAGGCAGATCAGGGCACGATCAAATTAAGTCCTGAATATACTTGGATAGTTGGGCATCAGTTTAATGGATTAAACAGTTCTTGGAATTGCTTCTCTTTCTTGACAGTAAGTCTTAGTTTTGCTGTCATTTCTTAATAGTCCCTTTTACTTCCACTTTCAAGCTGTGACTGAACATTCTCTTTTAACTTACAGATTCTTGCTATTTGGAAACCCATGCCCACCTCTGACTTCCACTCAAAATTGCTTTCCTCACAGTCTGACTGCGAGAGTTGTGAAACATTGGGATGTGCTTCTGAGGTGGGCTGTGGAATGCCATGTAAGTTGCTACTATTTTTTCTGAAGGCGATGGGTTTTCGTGCGCAGTAGGGATGGCTTAGGCTTATCTCTGGTGTTTCCCTCTAAAGCTGGTGAATCTCGGTTATTGCTGTTGGGGTTTGTAATGTACTCCGCGTCTATTAGTGAAGACACAGAGGCAAAAGAAGCAGTTTCTTTCTTTCCTTCCTTCCTTCTTTCTTTTTTTTCTTTCTTTTTCTTCTTTTAGACAGTTTCACTCTTGTTGCCCACGCAGGCTGGAGTACAATGGCACAATCTAGGCTCCACGCAGCCTATGCCTCCCGGGTTCAAGTGATTCTCCTGCCTCAGCCTTCCCAGTAGTTGGGGTTACAGGCATGCGCCACCACGCCCGGCTAATTTTGTATTTTTAGTAGTGATGGGGTTTCTTCATGTTGGTCATGTTCTTAAACTCCCGATCTCAGGTGATCCGCCCACCTTGGCCTCCCAAAGTGTTGGGATTACAGGTGTGAGCCACTGTGCCTGGCCAGAAGCAATTTCTTTTGAATATTTATTTATTTATTTATTTGAGACAGGATCTCACTCTGTTGGCCAGGCCTCAGTGCAGACGCTCCATCACGGCTCCCTGCAGCTTCGACCTCCTGGGCTCAAGCAATCCTCCCACCTCAGCCTCCTGAGTAGCTGGGACTGCAGGCGCACACCACTACCCCTGGCTAATTTCTCGGTATTTTTTGTGGAGATAGGATTTCACTGTGTTGCCTAGGCTGGTCTTGAACTCCTAGGCTTAAGTGATCCTCCTGTCTTGGTCTCCCAGAGTGCTTGGATCACAGGTGTGAGCCACCACACCTGGCTTGAATTTGAAATAAAAAACAAAAAACAAAACAAAACAGAGTCTCATTCTGTTGCCTAGGCTGGAGTGCAGTGACACAGTCTTGGCTCACTGCAACCTCTGCCTCCCCAGTTCAAGTGATTCTCCTGCCTCAGCCTCCCGAGTAGCTGGAATTACAGGCGCCTGCCACCACGCCCGGCTAATTTTTGTATTTTTAGTAGAGACAAGGTTCCACCATGTTTGCCAGGCTGGTCTCAAACTCCTGACCGCAGGTGATCTGCCTGCCTCGGCTTCCCAAAGTTCTAGAATTACAGGCGTGAGCCACTGAGCTCGGCCAAATATATATATTTTTTATTTTTATTTTTTGAGATGGAGTCTCGCTCTGTAGCCCAGGCTAGAGGGAAGTGGTGCAATCTCGGCTCACTGCAACCTCCACCTCCCAGGTTCAAGTGATTCACCTGCCTCAGCCTCTGGAGTAGCTGGGATTACAGGTGCCCGCCACCACACCCGGTTAATTTTTTGTATTTTTAGTAGAGATGGGGTTTCACCGTGTTAGCCAGGATGGTCACGATCACCTGACCTCGTGATCCACTCGCCTTGGTCTCCCAAAGTGCTGGGATTACTGGCGTGAGGCACTGCGCCTGGCCAGGGGCCAAATATTTTTATAATAAATCCACCATCTCTATACTGTTCTGTGGTGAAATATGCTGAAGATTAAATGAAATCTTTAAAACTTGGTTATCATGGATTTGGCTGCATAGTTGGCCAAACTAGTTTGTTTTCTTTTCTTTTTTTTTTTGAGACCAAGCCTCGCCCTGTTGCCCAGGCTGGAGTGCAGTGACACGATCTTGGCTCACTGCAACCTCCGCTTCCCGGGTTCAAGCAATTCTTCTGCCTCACCCTCCTGTGTAGCCGGAACCACAGGTGCGTGCCACCACGCCCAGCTAATTTTTGTAGTTTTTAGTAGAGACAGGGTTTCACCATGTTGGCCAGGCTGATCTTGAATTCCTGACCCTTGTGATCCACCTGCCTCTGCCTCCTAAAGTGCTGGGATTACAGGGTGAGCCACCACACCCGGCAACAAGATTGGTTTCTAAGAATTCACTTCGTGATTTGTTTAATTATCTTTAACATTCAAATTGGGGAATGACTTAACTAGATGCAGGCAAAGACAATATCTTGCTTACTATCTCTAAGGTACTGCCACCTAGATACTAGAGATACAAAGATGAGTAAGACAAAGTATGTGTTCTGAAAATGGTGGTTTATCTGTTATTACCATTTATAATACTGCAATATACTTGTTTGTATCTTCTAGATTGTGAGTTTTTTTGAGGTCAAAACCATGGCATCCAAAAATTCCACATAGAAACTTCCACTAAATAGTTTAGAAATGAAAAGATAAACCATCCCAAAGTACTTTGCATTTGGTCAAATTTAAAAATTTTTTTTGAGACAAGGCCTCGCTCTGTCACCCAGGCTGGACTGCAGTGGCACGGTCATGGCTCATTGCAACCTCTTCCTCCTGGGCTTAAGCGATCCTACCGCCTCAGGGTCCGAGTAGGTAACACCACAGACGTGTATCACCATGCCTGGCTAATTTTTTTAGTTTTTATTTTTTGTAGAGACAGGGTCTCTCTCTGTTGCCCAGGCTGGTCTTGAACTCCTGGGATTAATAGATCCTCCTGCCTTGGCCTTCCAAAGTGCTAGGATTACAGGCATGAGCCACCATGCCCAGTGACATTTCCTAATAGCTATTATCACCATCACAATTACTCCTTACTAATAATACCTAATATATAGAGCTTGCACATCTCCTGGCTCATGTGAGCCTTAAAATTCTATGAGGTATGGAGGGCAGCAGATGCTTCTCTATCTTATTGATTTGGGCAACATGCCCAGATAATGCACCTGATTTTTTTTTTTTTTTTTTGAGACGGAGTCTTGCTCTGTCACCCAGGCTGGAGTGCAGTGGCGCGATCTCAGCTCACTGCAAGCTCCGCCTCCCGGGTTCACGCAATTCTCCTGCCTCATTCTCCCAAGTAGCTGGGACTACAGGTGCCTGCCACCATGCCTGGCTAATTTTTTTTTTTTTTGTATTTTTGGTAGAGATGAGGTTTCACCATGTTAGCCAGGATGGTCTCGATCTCCTGATCTCGTGATCCACCCGCCTCGGCCTCCCAAAGTGCTGGGATTACAGGCGTGAGCCACTGCACCTGGCCTAATGCATGTAATTTTTCTAAGATTATGGATTTAGTAAGTTTTGCTTAAGTTCTCAGACCTAGGTTTCCTCAGTCCACATCCACTAGGCCGTCCGATAGACTTTTACAGCTGGACTATTACTTGAATACTTGAATAACATGGGAATGTTTCTGTGTGTGTAAGAAAGGATATAAAATTAGCCAGGTGTGGTGGTATGGGCCTGTAGTCCCAGCTACCAGGGAGGCTGAGGTGAGAGGATTGCTTGAGCCCAGGAGGTGGAGGTTGCAACGAGCTGAGATCCCACCACTGAACTCCAGCCTGAGCAACACAGTGAGACCCTGTCTAAAAAAAAAAAAAAAGCATATAGGGGAAACATTATCAACATTATCACTATCTTTACATGTGCGGAACCCTACCCAGTAGTTGGGGTATTGGTCTTTCTTACTCTGAAACTTCTCAGGGTTGAATTTCAAATGTGTGTTGCTTATGTCTACTTTTATTTTGGCTTAATAAAGAAATTTTCTTTTCTGACCTGCAGGCCTAGAGGTGAAACATGTGTGACCATGCCCTTGTATGCTGGCCTCTGCCCACCTCTTTGCCTCATTTCATTAAGTTCTCCCCCATGCCATTCACTATGCTCAAGACTGAGTGTTCATCTTTTCCACCACAGGGCCTTTGCACTGCCTGGCCCTCTGCCTACAATACCATTCCCCTTTCCCCACCTCAACACCTCAACCTTGGCTTGGTTGAGTCTTATGCATCCCTTTGGACTTAGCCTAAAGCTTGCTTGCCCAGAGAAGACTTCCCAAAGAGAATGAATATTGTGCGACAACCTCAGTAAATGTTTGAATTAGGGTCCCTAATTGTAAGCCACAGAAATGGACTCTGGTTAAGCAGAAATGGAATTTATTGAGAGGATATGGAGAAGCTTGTGGTTGCCTTGGGAGGGCTGAAGAACTAGGTACATAGCTAAATGTTTCAGAAACAATTTTCAAAACCATGGCAAGGAACTGGCCTAAAGAGGAAACTGTCACCACCTGTGCTGCCCCCTTGAGCCCTGGATTTTTGTGGTTTCTTTCTGTTTTTTTTTTTTTTTTTTTTTTTTTCTTTTTTAAGATGGAATCTTGCTCTGTCACCTAGGCTGGAGTACAGTGGCGCTACCTCGGCTCACTGCAACCTCTGCCTCCCAGATTCAAGTGATTCTCCTGCCTCAGCCTCCTGAGTAGTTGGGATTACAGGCGCCCACCACCACGCCCAGCTAATTTTTTGTATTTTTAGTAGAAGCAGGGTTTCACCATGTTGGCCAGGCTAGTTTCGAACTCCTGACCACAAGTGATCTGCCCTCCTTCGCGCCGGATGCTGTGGTTTCTAGTGCTGCCCGGAAATCTGCCTGCTCAGAGAAGGCGGCCTTGCAACCATCACTGGTCGCCTAAGCTGGATACCACGACTGCCATCCTTACCTGTAAAACCACGTCAAATCCATCCCGGTATGTATCTTCCTCCTGCAAGTTGCCTGCATGTGAATCCAAGTTGTGCAACAGTGAATCTAATTGGTGGTACTGAAGTCACCCTAGCTGCAAAGGAGACTGGAGAACGAAGTTTTCTGAGTTCTTTAATTGGAAAGTGGGACCTATTAGCTGAAAATTATCCAGCTACACCAAGGGTATTCAAAAGGTGCTAGCCAGGGGGAAAACGTGACAAATGTCTTCTACACTGAGACGCAGGGTTTTAACCCACCTATGAACCAACCATAGCTACCTCACAGGGTTGTTATGAAGATTAAGGTAATTTACATGAAACTGCTTGTTAATGAACAGTACAGAGAGATATAAATATAAAATAATATTTTTTCTCTAATGTAACATATCTTTGACTGAAGCATAAAATCAAGTCCTTAATAAGTTGACAGATCTCCAGCTCACTTTATATGTTTTTAAAATGGTAAGGATATTCTTCTCCCCCAAAAGGTATTTTAAATATTCAAGATAAATTGAAAAAAGAAAAAAAGTACCTCTTCTATCAAAGTGATGCCCTCATAAATTTCTATCATCTCCACATGTTTATTTTGTAGGGGAAATATACAAAACAATGCCAAGCGTAGAAATTGTAGTTTAAAACATGTGAGTGGGTTTTCAGCTACTTTTGACTTGTTTCTGATTTTAAGGCTTTGTTCTAATCTACTTTTTATACTCTGGTTTCAACATGAATACAGCCCTCTTGTTTGAAAACAGACAATGGGCTTATTCAACTCTCAAGGCTCTCTACATTTGGTGTTTTTGTCACGGCCCTTGGTGGCTCTACCAGATACATTATTATCTTGTAAAAAATGTAGATGTAACAGCTGAGTTTTTAGCAAAAGTCATAGCAGTTGTGTAAAAGGGTGTTAGTGTAAATGGTTGTGAGTGTAAATGGTTGTGGCAGTTGCATTAAAGCTAATGCAGTGGGAATTAGTCACGTATTCGCTGAATGTAACCCTGGCCTTTCATGGTAAAGTTCCTCTATAGAAGAGGGGAGGTCGATATCAATGTAATTTCAGAGGAGAAACAGCCATGTGCAGAGTTATTTTCCTATTTGATGGAAATGTTTTCCAGTATAACATTGGACTTTCGAGTTATGCTACTTAACTTTCCTTTCTTGTAAATATTGAATTAAAATAAGATATTGCTAGAAAAAGTAAAACATGACCCAGCATTGCAATGCTGAAAATTGGATTATAATTCTCACATTGTTAGATTTCTGCCATCTTATATTTTATTCAAGAATACAGAGAATTCTAACGTGTTTTCATGCACCTTCTTACTTAAGTAATACTTCATATTACACTGAACTGTCCTGAATTTCCAGAAATCCCATATTGGGTTAAGAGGAATTTCCTTTCAAGATACTCTGTCTCCTCTTCAACATCTTCTCAAACCTTTTCTCCTCACCCACACATACTCACTCATTTACACTTAACCTAAAGAGGACACTGATTTTAGGACACTGGAAATCTGTAATCCTTACATTGTGTTTTAGTAAAAGTCTGAACCTGGAACTCCAGAAGGCCTTAAAAAATAGCAGTGTAGTCAATAGAGCTTAGTTGGGGTAAACAGAGCACCCCAGTAAGTAGTACATTTTGGTGATTCAAAATTTATTTTACTTCTGTGATCTGTATAAGTATTTATGTGATCTGTAAATATTTTCCAGCCGTAAAAATTCTAATTTCGTCTCTCAAGATACATAGTGGGCACTTGTGCAACTGTACTCAGGGAGCTGTCTGTTGGTTGGAGAGGGAGATGAAGTAGATTGAGGTGCAAATGGCATATTTAATACTGAAGCTTTTGCTTTAATTGGTGATGTTGAAAGTCACTTGAAACCAACCCCCCAGTCCTCAAGGGAGTTCTCAGGTTATGTGTGGGTGTACTGTGACTGCCTTTTATTTTATTGACTCACTAAATTCTTAGATTACTCTTTACCATTTGATATTGACAGACCATAAAATCCTTATGGAACCTGCTCAGTAGTGACTTATAAAGAATTATCTTGTTAATAAACAGCATCATTTGGAATTCAAGTTTAATTAAAATGGAAAAGTAAATGATTATGTAAAGATTTTTCCTCATTTAAACTTGTATCCTTTTATTGCCTCTGTCTTTTCTCTAAATTCAAAGATAGATTCATTTTATACCCATTTTTGCAAGGGGCATTTTTACAGAATCTGTTGTAGGACTTCTTCTCATTAGTTTTTTTAATTATTATTTTTTTAAATTAGAGAAGGAGTTGTGAGGTAGAGTCTGAGAGAGGTAAAAATGAAAAGTCTATGTTATCCAGGGATTTTAGATTTTGGGATGCTGTTTAAAGATAATGATTGTTTATGGACTCTTTAAAGATGTTTTCTCATAAGAGTTGCCAGGTAACAGATTAGTTATCTGAGGGTGGTTTGAAAGATCTTTTGAAATTGCCTGGGTGACAATACTACCTTATGGTACTTATAAAGCTCCTTTGAAGTTGGCTTTTCATATTAGAAAACCAGAAAATATTTTTCTTTTATTAAACGGAAAACAATACGTGGTTCAGAGGTTTAGTAATTTTTTTTTTTTTTTAGAAAAAAATACATTGTTTATTTTTGTAATTGACTCCAATTTTTTTTTTTTTTTAATCTTTCAGCCTTCGTGGGCTGCCGGATATTTCTGAATCAAGGTTCTTAGTATAATACGTTTGCTGCTTTTGTAAACCATATATAGTTATGAGGTACATTCTGTTATACCTCAAAATTTGAGGGCCGCCTCTTTTTTCTCTTCTCTTTCAGACACTGTGGTACAAAACCTGCAGCCCCCAAGCTTGGTTGTTAAGAGAATTTTGGATTGAAATAAATCTTGTAGGGCATGCGGCATTCCTGCACAACCTTTGTTATACACAGTCACACTGAAAGAACACGTTAAATGGAAGGGGCTGTTAGGGGTCAGGGCTAGAAACTCGCAGAGGCAGATATTGCAGTTTGGGTAAGCAGGAGTTTATGAGAGTCCTCTTCAGTCCAAGCTTATCTGAGCTCACAAAGGAGTTTCACGGTCTGTTGCTCTGCAAAAGCTATTTGGGCAGGCACTTTTCTTCCCAACTAGCTTTTAAGTGCTCCTGGGGCCCTCAAGCCTATTCACTTAGGCCTCTCAGATTATGAATACATAAACCTTAATGATTTTGGAGTCCCAAAGGAAGACATATTAACTAGTGCATCATCAAAACATGATTCTGCTAATAGAATGGACAAATACATCGTAGAGCGTCACAAATTCACCCGCTTTCTAGTAGTGACTATAATAATAAGTTTTTGCAACCCGTGAAGAACATTTATTCTGTTCTAGCATTGATAGGATGATTGATATTGATTATAAATTTATATTCAAATAGTGGAACCAGTTGTGTGATAGACGTAACCTCTGAGAGCAGTGGTAATGATTTTAGTTTTTAATGGTTTGATAAAATATACAAGGCATTTGATGAATACACAAGTTGGTTATTTCAAGCATCTTGGAGCTTTGGTCTTCCCATATTCAGTAGTTATGTAGACCATGCAGTCTGTTCCCCCTTTTCAGGTATAATTTGTCTTTCAAAATAAAAATTGTGATTGTGATTGTTATTAACACATTGAGTCTCTTAATAGTCTTTAAATACTTCAATCTTTTCAAGCAATGTTTGGCATAACCTGAATTCCACTTAAAATCTCTCATGAGAGAATAGAAACTGTCATATGAAATTTGTTATAATAGGATTTAACCTATAAAGTTCTAATTCTTTCTTCCCTTCAATTTTTATCTAGTATTTAATTGCCCACTGGATGATTTATTTTAGAATTGGCCTAGTTTTTTTTTTTTTTTGGCATCAATGCCTGTGGGCAAATGTAAATTTGCAGCTGAATTAGCAAACCGCGGATCTCTGTATAAATTAATAACCACAACAGGGAATCAAGGAACTGTTTGATTTCCCTGTTTTTCTAGATTGACCATGTGTATAAGGTGGTAGAACTAGAATTGGGAGATAAGGGGGGTTTTATCAGGAAATGATTAATTTCAAATTGTCTTATTAATATAAAAGGAATGTACATTTATTGCAGAAAATACAGAAAAGGAAAAAGAAGAAAAGAAAATCCATTATTCTTCCACTCAGAGAAATTATGTGAATGTTTTGATATCTTTTATTTCAATCTTTTACTGTTTTGAAATATTTTATGCATAAAAAGTGTACATACATTTCTGAAATAGACAGCAATAAAATGCCGACCCATGCATCTGCCATCCAGCTGAGAACAGTATCAATTCTGTTTTACCTTTCAGTTTTTCCTCCTCACCTATACCTCAGATACAACTTTTCCCTTTTCAATTAAAGTTAATTTCTCCAAAATAAAATGTTATTTTTGATAATTTCAAACATGTTTAGTCTCTTAGCTTTTTTTTTTTTTGAGACGGAGTCTCGCTCTGTCGCCTAGGCTGGAGTGCAGTGGCCGGATCTCAGCTCACTGCAAGCTCCGCCTCCCGGGTTTATGCCTTTCTCCCGCCTCAGCCTCCCGAGTAGCTGGGACTACAGGCGCCCGCCACTTGGCTGGGCTAGTTTTTTGTATTTTTTGGTAGAGACGGGGTTTCACTGTGTTAGCCAGGATGGTCTTGATCTCCTGACCTCGTGATCCGCCCGTCTCTGCCTCCCAAAGTGCTGGGATTACAGGCTTGAGCCACCGCGCCCAGCCTTCTCTTAGCATATTTTAGGTAAGTCAGCATCCTGACATTTTCGTTTTCCATTTGCTTGTGTTCCTTCATGGTTTCACCATATATGTGTCCCTAACTAATAATTACTTTATTTTGCATGTTTTAAAACTTTAAATACATGAAACTGTATTGTTTCTTCTATCGCCTTTTTAAAAATTAACGTTACATGTTTTGTGATGTGTGCAACTTTATACATTTATTTTCATTGCTGTGTAGTACTACTGTGTATGAATGTAGCTCCGTTTATCCATTTCCTGTCAGTGGACTTGTGGGTTTTCTTTTGTAGCAGATTCTGTCAATTCCTCACCCATGCATCTTAGATCTTCCTTGATGCACTCATCAACTTCCAGATGCATTATCTGCATCTGTGCCTAAGGGCTCTCCTCTCCATCCCAACTACAGAAAGTCTTGCACATCACAGAAAGCCAGGAGTGCCCCTGGGGGCAGGTCTCAACCAATGACTCTGGGGAGTTGGGGTGAAAATACCACAGCTCCCTTGGATAATTGCAGTTCCCTTAGCTTCTCTATGAGAGGATGCCCCAGTGACTCACAGTAGTTGGTTTAATGGCGCACCCTTTATTGGCTACCTTTTCTTCCCTGTATTACTTCCCCATACCCCTACCAGTTTTTTTTTTGTTTGTTTATTTTTTTCCTTCTAAATAAACTTCATTTTTCTCTTAGGGTCTGCTTCTGAGAGAAGCTAAACTAAGTCAAGTAGTTTGCAGTTTGGGTCATTGCAAATAATACTGCTGTGGACATTCTTGTATCCTGGTACACAGAGCAAGTGTTTTTCTGGGAAATATTCCCAAAGAGAATAACTGGATTACAGGGCATGCATATATTCCACTTTCTGAGTTGGTGCTGGCTTGTTTTTCAAGGTGGTTGGGACAAACATTCATGAGTAATGAGTGAAATATTCCTAACATTCAACATCCTTGCAAACTTACCTTTGGTATTGTGTTTAGCATAGTTTCTTATATAAGATTTTAATTTGCATTCCTGAATACTTAATGAGATTGTGCATCTTTACATATATTATTGGCCATTTGTATGCAAATACATATTTGCATTTGTCACTTCTTCTATGGTCTGTATTTTTGTTTGTTTGTTTGTTTGAGATGAGGTCTCACTATGTTGCCCGGGATGGTCTGTTCTTGGCCTCAAGTGATCCTCCTGCCTTAGCCTTCTTAGTAGCTGGGACTACAGGCATGTGCCATTGTGTCTGGCTGTAATTTGCTTTTTTGTAGGAGCTCTTTATAAATTCTAGATAGTAGCATTTTATATGTCCTTTAGACATTCTGTCCAAGTTTGTGGCTTGTTAGCTCCCTTTCTTTATGGGTCATTCTTAATGAACAAACATTGAAGTCAAAGCACTTAGTCTTTTTTTTTTTTTTTTTTTTTTTGAGACGGAGTCTCCTTCTGTTGCCCAGGCTGGAGTGCAATAGTGTGATCTCGGCTCACTGCAACCTCCGCCTCCTGGGTTCAAGTGATTCTCCTGCTCGTGCCTCAGCCTCCTGAGTAGCTGGGATTATAGGCCCCCGTCACTATGTCCAGCTAATTTTTGTATTTTTAGTAGAGACAGGGTTTCACCATGTTAGTCAGGGTGGTCTCGAGCTCCTGACCTCAGGTGATGCATGACCTCAGGTGATGCACCTGCCTCAGCCTCCCAAAGTGTTGGGATTACAGGCGTGAGCCACCACACCCGGCACAGCACTTAGTCTTTCACAATTAAATGTGATGCTACGGTTGCGTTTGAAATCCATTATTTTATTATTTCTTTTCTTTTTGAGAAAATGTTTTGTATTTTTAATAGAGACAGGGTTTCACCATGTTGGCCAGTCTGGTCTCAAACTCCTGACTTCAGATGATCTACCCGCTTTGGCCTCCCAAAGTCCTGGGATTACAGGTGTGAGCCACCATGCCTAGCCTATTTTATTATTTCTTTTCTCCTCTTTTCCTTCTCTCACACACTCCTCCTCCTCCTGTTGTATTTAATACTTCATACACAGAAGCGGAATTCCAATACATTTACATGTTAGCATTGTTTTGTCACGTGGACAACTAGAGGATTCCTTCCTATATTGGAATTGCCAGCTGTGTAGTAGATAACTGGAATAAAGTGTTTCTGATGGAATCGGTTTGGATATCACTCATGTAGGAAAAGCATGGGAGTGTGTGTTTGTAATTCTAAACACATTCAGTGGGTGACTTTGTTTGCTAATAAGGTGGTTCTTGAAATGCCACAGAACTGGACAAATATGTTACAAAGTTCCAAATACTTGAAGATGATACCTACTTTTGAGGACCAAGTGAGACAAGTGATGAGTCAGTATATCAAGGCGATAGGGGAACATCTGTGGTAGCTTACTGGGCCCATGATCACATTCTTCTCAGGTCAGAAGTCTCATGCGACAGACCTGAAGCCACGGCTTGCTTCGTTCCTCAGACAAAGGCAAGCTTGCTGCTCAGCTCTCCTACATTAATCTGCCAATAAGTTCAGCAAAACTCACTTGGTTTTTTAAAAAAGTAATTGAACTCACATGAAAGCTTTATCAGTCAACCCTTAAGTCTTGCTGCCTTAAACAGATCAGTGTAAAAGGAGTTTTCGTAATGTTTATAGAATGAGGTTGTGTGAGGTCACTGAAATGGTGTTTGTTTTTCTTGCGGCTATTTCAGTGGCAGTTGTACAAAGCTTGATATGCTTTGTTTGGGAATGTGTGATACTGTAAGCATGCCATTTTTGGTCTGTGCTAACTGAAGCAACATTTTACCCTGTGTGTAGATAGTGTGGTGTATAATCGTTCCTGTGATTTTAATAACAGAATTATAATATGTGAGATCCCAAATGGGTGTTAGACACCATCCAACTTCCTCACTACAGTAAAATATATAGGCAGGAAGAAATTTTAAAAACTCATTTCAATCATGCCAGCTAGGAAATTTTGGTAGATCATGTAAAATAGAGATTCACCCACAAAATGTAATAGTCAAGTTTCAAGAATGAGAATGGCAGACGAAGTTTTAGGAGAATGTCTGTTTCTCAAATGAGGCATTCAGCAGGAAGTAGTGGAAAATTGGTTGGGGGTCATATATCTAAGCTTAGGAGCATTATATGCAATGTTATAATATTCTCAAGGCCAAATCTCATGCATGTCTTCATGCAGCCCCTGTCAGAGACTGCGTTTAAGAAAGAAGATATTTTTTAAAAAAATGGTTAAAATGGTAATTTTTTTTTTGAGACAGAGTCTCAAAGTCTCGGAGTCTCACTCTGTTACCCAGGCTGGAGTGCAGTGGCGTGATCTTGGCTCACTGCAACCTCTGCCTCCCGGGTTCAAGTGATTCTCCTGCCTCAGCCTCCTAAATAGCTGGGATTACAGGCGTGTTCAACCACACCTAGGTAATTCTTGTATTTTTAGTATTGATGGGGTTTCACCATGTTGGTCAGGCTAGTCTTGAACTCCTGACCTCCTAGCCTGTCTGATCCGCCTAGCCTCCCAAAGTGCTGGGATTATAGACGTGAGCCACCATGCCCAGCCAAAATTGTAAATTTTTATGTTATGTATATTTTGCTACAATTAAACAAAAGAAAATGCAAATAAACACAAAACAGGAGGCTGTGGATTTTCACCATTTTTTCTTGTTTTTTTGGGGGGGGTAAAGGGGAAGGCAGTTACCAACCCCTGAGGACAGGGATCACTTTTGAAGGTAGTGCTGAGGGGATCATCAACCAAGTTGTGAAGATCAAAACTGGCCAGCCTGCCGGAGACTACCTAACCCTCTTCCTGTTTCTGCCATATCCAGTGAGGACTTTCTGTTCCCTCTGGCAATGCTACTCTGTGTGACTCATGATTCCACATAGGCTTGAAGGAATGGTCTTTATTCAGTGCCTGTTAGGTATGAAGCAATGTCTTAGAAATTGTATATACATTATCACATTTATGTATCACAGTCATCTGCTGTAGGTGGTATTATCCCTAATTTTTAGGCAAGAAAACTGAGATTCTGAGAGGTAAAGTGTAGTGTCCAAGCTCACACATGTAGCAGTTCAGAGAATTCAAACCCAGATCCCTGTTTTTGAACTCCTTGACCTTGTCTTTATAATGTCATTGCCTCATATTTTGTGTCCACCCAAGCTAAATGGAAGGAAGAATTTAGTACCTTAGACTTGGTATATCGTTTTTCAGGGGAAATAAGTACAAGAAATAGGATTTTGTTTGGCATGGAGTATTTCATTCACATATGAGATTTTTAGTGGGAACTCACTTGGTGTTAGACATTGTTTGTAGGTGTTGGTGAGCCATATCTCTGTGCAAGACAGTTGTAGTTCTTGCTCTCAGGGAATAATAAATTATGCCATAGCTGTATAAACCCACTTCATCTGCATGCAAAAATTTATTTGAAACTGAATTAAGGACAAAAGTGGAGCTTTTAACCATTTCTCTGCTACTTTTGTCACCATCAGCTGTGGTCCGGTTTAGCGGGAGGAAAATACACAAATTCAGTAAAATGTCTTTATTTGAAGAACTCCAAAAATGCAGATATTAAAAATAAATACACTGGGCTGTGTGCGGTGACTCATGCCTGTATTCCCAGTATTTTGGGAGGACGAAGCAGGCGGATCACGAGGTCAGGAGTTTGAGACCAGCCTGGCCAACATGGTAAAACCCTGTCTCTATTAAAAATACAAAAATTAGCCAGGCATGGTGGCGTGCACCTGTAATCCCAGCTACTTGGAAGGCTGGGGCAGGAGAATCGCTTGAACCCGGGAGGCGGAGGTTGCAGTGAGCTGAGATTGTGCCACTGAACTCTAGCCTGGGCAACAGGGTGAGACTCCATCTCAGAAAAAAATAAATAAAAATAAAAATAAAAATAAATACACTGAGTCTCATGATCTGAGAGAGTTAATGTTCTGCAAAGTTGCTGTGAACACTGAATTAGCAAATACTGAACCACTGCTCCTAGGGAAAGTACAGGGTTAGGTTCCTGAAAGTCTCTGGCTGCAAGATGTTCATCAATCAACACATATGCTTATTTTATGTGTTTTATTTAGCATGTTATTTTATTTAATATACGTTTTATTTGTATTTTAAAATATATTTGCATTTAGATTTGATATATATATATTTAATATATGTGTCTATTTAATATATATTATTGGTTCATTAACATTAAACTTATGGCTAATAGCGCAACAACTCATGCCTGAATGAAGCTTACAGAACATATGCCTTTTCTCTGCAAGGCACATCACAGACTTCTTGTGCTTAGGAACACTAGATATTAATAGCATTTCAGCCCTCCATTCGGGGGGCATTGCGAACAGTGAAATCACCAACAAAACGCATAAAAATGCAAAAACATGGCATTACAAATGACACTTGTTTACATGATTGAAGCTGAAAGAAGAAGGCAGCGAGTCACCTTGTTCAGCATCCACTGGGAATGTGTGTTAGGCAACTTAGAACTTCCACTGCTCTGTGCATGTTCCTGAAAGCAGGAAAGCACCATACATACTGATTTTGGGGTTACATGTAAATTTCTGCAAGTTAGGTGAATTTGCAAATAACGGAATCTGTAAACAGTAAGGTTTGACTGTATTAATGTCAATAATAAAACATAATAAGAAAATATAAGATATTGCAATACACAGAATTCAAATAGGGCAATGGAAAGGTGCCCGGGGCGGGCACCGGATTGGGAGGTCAGCTGAGGTGTCTCTGAAGAGGTTTCATCTCAACTGAGATCTGGATGACAAGGAGGAGCCTGTCCTGTGAAGATCAAGGGGAAGGGCATTTGAGGTGGGAGTACAGGCAGGGCGAAGGCCCCAAGACAGAATGAGTTTGGTATGAGGAACTCCAAAGAGACCATTGTGGCTGCCAGAAGTGAAGAGCTTTGGAGGCAAGTACAGGCCTGGTCACTAGGGCCTTGTCGGCTGGAGTAGGGGTGAGGATTTGATTCTGTGTGCACTGGGGACACAGAGGGATGATTATGATGGTAGTGCTACTGAAGGTCAGTTTTGGAGTCACCTGTGAAGCTTTGAGGACACACAACAGTCTCCTGGTCACATGAACTGCTTAACGTATGCCACAGAAAATTTCGTTTTTTCCAATTCTGCCGTTGCACAAGATTTCCTCACCCTGTCATTGCCCTCCCTTGCTTTCCAAGAAACCCCGGCCAGGGAGTCCTTCCCTGATCATCAGAAACACTTGATCCTGACCACTGCTTTGTCCTCTGTTTCCCGAGCATGTCTACTCATTCTACTTGTGCTCAATGAGTGATTCTGGGTATATTTCTCCGTAAACATTGTGGCATTTTTTTCATTTTCCCTGCCACACTTCCTAAGTGGAGGTGTTGCTTTTTACTTCTTTGCTCTTTTTTGGTGTCCTAGACACAGTAGCCCCTATATGTGTTGAGTGACAGCAAGCTTTCGTCTTCTGGTGCTGTAACCTTTCCTTCCTCCTGTGACCATTGTGAATGAGGATGGACTATGAATGGGTGATATCATGAGAGAGAGTCTGCATTGTATTGTGTTGGCATGGTGGGGGTGCTGAGGAGTAGGAAAGCAGGAAGAGGCAATGTGTACAGGAATAAAAGTTACTTAAATGCTCCAGGTCTGAGTTTTCTTTGTTGATGATTAGCAATATGCCTATGAGGAAACAAAGGGCTAGACGAGAAGAATTTTTAAGGTCCTTTTAAATGGTTTTTTTTTTTTTTTTTTTGAGTCTCGCTCTTGGCACCCAGGCTGGAGTGCAATGGCGCAATCTTGGCTTACTGCAACCTCTGCCTCTGAGGCGATTCTCTTGCGTGAGCCTCCCGAGTAGCTGCAATTACAGGTGCGTTCCACCACACCCGGCTAATTTTTTTTTTGCATTTTTAGTAGAGACAGGGTTTCACCATGTTGACCAGGCTGATCTCGAACTCCTGACTTCAGATGATCCACCCACCTCAGCCTCCCAAAGTGCTGGAATTACAGGCATGAGCCACTGTGCCCAGCCTGGTCCTTGATAATTCTTTTTTTTTTTTGAGACAGAATCTTGCTCTGTTGCCCAGGCTGGACTGCAGTGGCATGATCTTCACTTACTGTAAGTTCCGCCTCCCGGGTTCACGCCATTCTCCAGCCTCAGCCTCCTGAGTAGCTGGGACTACAGGCGCCCGCCACCGCGCCTGGCTAATTTTTTTGTATTTTTTTTGTTAGAGATGGGATTTCACCGTGTTAGCCAGGCTGGTCTCGAACTCCTGACTTCGTGATCCACCCACCTCTGCCTCCCAAAGCGCTAGGATTACAGGCATGAGCCACCATGCCTTGTCCTATATTCCCGTTAATTCCTGTCGAGGTAAGCTTTTATTAAATGGATTTCATTACACCCTTTGCTTCTGGTAAGCAAGGATTGAGGATGACAGAACTTGTAAATTTTTGAGTTTCATAGTACACGGTTTATGTGTTGTATTTGTCAATTGTCCTTCAGCGTTATTTGGTGACGGTGGGCAAATTAAACTTGCTTTTTTCAATATCCTCTGAATTTTTAATGAGCTACTGTATGTCTTGTCACTTTTTCTGCCCATAGCTGTTGTTTTCAGCATAACTGTGTTCTATAATTCTTTTTTCTCTGCTGAAGTAATTTATTTATTTTACTTTTCAAGATGGCTTCCATTTGTCTGTCATGCAAGTTTTAGATTTTGTACAATATAGAGTGTATAAAACACCTTTTTTTTTTTTTTTAAAACTGAAGAGCTGTGGAATCTAGTATACCCAGTGATACAGCTATGACACATTTATCTAAGAAGGAATATGTTACCACAAAGACAGAGTTTCTTTCTTTTGGAGAAGTTTTCAAATCCATCAGTGCTTTAAAAAATCACCATTGTGGTATCCATATGTGAGGGTGAGTGATTTTTTCAGAGAGAAAAAATATGTTCCAAATAGATATCAGTTGATTTCTTTAATCATAAATTTTATATTTTAAGTCTTTGTTTTTTTTTTGAGACAGAGTCTTGCTCTGTCATCCAGGCTACAGTGCAATGGCGTGATCTCGGCTCACCGCAACCTCCGCCTCCCAGGTTCAAGAGGTTCTCCTGCCTCAGCCTCCTGAGTAACTGGGATTACAGGCATGCGCCACCACGCCCGGCTAATTTTGTATTTTTAGTAGAGACAGGTTTCTCCATGTTGGTCAGGCTGGTCTCAAACTCTCAGCCTCAGGTGATCTGCCCGCCTCGGCCTCCCAAAGTGCCAGGATTACTGGTGCAAGCCACTGTACCTGGCCTATGAGCCTTTTAAAAAATAAACAAGCTGACTGTTTTTACCAAACACTATGAAAATACATTTATGTCAATTAGGAATTAGAGATTCTTAGACCATAGCTCTGAGAGCATACTAAGTCCTAATGATAAAATTTATTTAAAATATAATTAGGAATAGAGGTGTTTTAAATCACTTCCTTGCTAACTTTTCTTTTTTTTTTTTTTTTTTTTAGATAGGGTCTTATTACACTGTTGCCCAGGCTGGATGCAATGGTGCACTCATAGTTAACTGCAGCCTCAAATTCCCTGGTTCAAGCAATCTTCCTGCCTCCATCTCCTGAGTGGCTGGGACTACAGGCATCATACCCAGCTAATTTTTTTGATTTCTAGTAAAGACAAGATCTTGCTATGTTGCCTAGGTTGGTCTTGAGCTCCTGGGGTCAAGGGATCCTCCTGTCTCTGCCTCGCAAAGAGCTGGGATTACAGGTATGAGCCACCACGCCCGGTACTTCTAGTTTTTGACATCATCAACTATGGTCGAGTTATGCAGGATCAGATAATAGACTAATTTAGCAAATAATCTTTAAAAAAAATTTTTTTTTAGAGAACTCTAAAAATGTAGGTACTTTAAAATATTTTACTCTAGTCAAAATTTTCTCTTTTGGCACAAACACTACGATTTGGTTTTGGAAAACCTTGATTGTTTTGTACCTTGGTTTTCAACTCCAGAAAAAAAAGTCTAGTCCCTGCTAAAACAAGAATGAGTAAGTTGATGAGCTGGGTGTCTTTGTAAACAACTCCACACTTTCAAGATTAAGAAAACAATTGGCTGGGCGCCATGGCTCATACCTGTAATCCCAGCACTTTGGGAGGCCAAGGCAGGCGGATCACCTGAGGTCTGGAGTTTGAGACCAGCCTGACCAGCATGGAGAAACCCTGTCTCTACTAAAAATACAAAATTAGCTGGGTATGGTGGCACATGCCTGTAATCCCAGCGACTAGGGAGGCTGAGGCAGGAGAATTGCGTGAATCTGGGAGATCTGGGAGGCGGGGGTTGCGGTGAGCCTAGGTTGCGCCATTGTATTCCAGCCTGGGCAACAAGAGCAAAACTCGTCTCAAAAAAAAAAAAAAAAGGATTAAGAAAACAGCAGTCTCATTTGCGTGCTGGGCATAGCCTGGGATTGTGGACTAGATAGGAAAGTGTGGCTTTAGCCTTGCCACACTGCCACACACGCTATCTGCTGTAACAGAACAGAACACAACAGTTTATGTTGAGAAAATGTGAATACACCTCCAGTGATTGGAAATACATCTCAATATACGAGTAATTTTATAAGCACATGCGAAGTTTATTATCTTTATGTGCATGAAAGCTTCTGTTATTATCAGTTTATCAAATATTACATCTTTGACAAGCAAAAATGTGTATACATTTGTCACTATGGTAGTAAGGCATGCAAACTGCACTAGTATGGAGTTGTTTTGTTTTGCTTTTTTAGAAAACTCTGATGGTCAAGGGTGGGTGATTTGCCACCTTATAGCAAATGCAGAAAGAAAAGTCACATGTAGCCTTTAGGAGTTTCAGTTTGGGGATCTAAAGGAGCCTGCTTAAAAGGAGGTTTCATGGAGCTAAATTAATCCTTATTTTTATATTATACACACATATTCATGATAGGAACATGTCTATCTCGGTGACAACATCTTTTGCCACACTTATATTTATATCATATATCCTTCCTGCTGTACCTCCCAGAATGTAACTGTTGACCTCACTCTTTTTTTATTAAATGTTTTAAAATTTAATTTTTACTTTATTTTTTTCCTCTGTGTCTCTAGCCAATGAAAATCAAGCTAATTAACATGAACATTACCTCACATAGTTACTTTTTGGGGAGTAAAAACATTTATTTAAAACGATTTTGCACTTTGGGAGGCCGAGGCGGGCAGATCACGAGGTCAGGAGCTCCAGACCATCCTGGCTAACATGGTGAAATCCCGTCTCTACTAAAAATACAAAAAAATTAGCCGGGCGTGGTGGCACATGCCTGTGGTCCCAGCTACTCCGGAAGCTGCGGCAGGAGAATGGCGTGAACGCGGAAGGCGGAGATTGCACTGAGCCGAGATTGCGCCACTGTGCTCCAGCCTAAATACAAAAACCAAAAAACAAAACAAAAAAAGACTTAAAAAATTTGAATAGCTCTAAGGTACAAGTGGTTTTTGGTTACATGGGTGAACTGTAGAGTGCTGTGGTGAGGTCTGGTCTTTCAGTGCACGCAGGGGGTGAGAACTTTTTTTTTTTTTTTTCTTTTTTTTGAGACGGAGTCTCACTCTGTCGCCCAGGCTGGAGTGCAGTGGTGTGATCTCGGCTCACTGCAAGCTCCGCCTCGCCGGTTCAAGCAATTCTCCTGCCTCAGTCTCCTGAGTAGCTGGGATTATAGGCATGCGTCACCACGCCTGGCTAATTTTTATTTTTATTTTATTTTTTTGAGACCGAGTTTTGCTCTGTCGCCCAGGCTGGAGTCGATCTCTGCTCACTGCAAGCTCCGCCTTCCGGGTTCACGCCATTCTCCTGCCTCAACCTCTCGAGTAGCTGGGACTACAGGCGCCCGCCACCATGTCTGGCTGTTTTTTTTTTTTTTTTTTTTTTTGGTATTTTTAGTAGAGATGGGGTTTCACCGTGTTAGCCAGGATGGTCTCAATCTCCTGACCTCGTGATCTGCCCGCCTTGGCCTCCCAAAGTGCTGGGATTACAGGCGCGAGCCACTGCACCCGGCCCTTAACCTCACTCTTAAGATTTAGCTAAGATTTCCTCACATCCTCGTTCCATAGATTTTGAGATGTTTAAACCCGCCTCCGTCACCAGCCCCTGTCAAGATTACTTTGAATTTCCACTTTTTGTTCTGAGCTCCTTTTCCTACTGAACTTGTAATTGACTTCACATTTCACCCTGCATAGCTGGCTTCTGCGTATAAAATCAACTGTGAAACTCAGCCTCGTTTCCATGATTTTCACAGAAAAAAAATCACACAGTGCAAAATAGAAGTTTGATGAGACTGAGGCACATTAGAATCATAGTAATACCAATAATCAGGTAATTAATTAATTGAAAAAAAATTTTTTTGAGACACCATCTCACTCTGTCACCCAGGTTGGAGTTCAGTGGCGTGATCATGGTTCACTGCAACCTGTGCCTCCTGGGCTCAAGTAATTCACCTGCCTCAGCCTTCTAAGTAGCTGGGACTACCGGCACACACCACCACGCCTGGCTGATTTTTGTATTTTTTTTGTAGAGACGGGGTTTCGTCTTGTTGCCCAGGCCAGTCTTGAACTCCTGGGCTTAAGTGATCCACCCACCTGGGCCTCCAAAAGTGCTGGCATTACAGCTGTAAGCCACCATGCCCGGCAAATACCAATAATTGAAAACTTCATGGTAAACCTCCCCGCTTTTCAGAGTCTTAGTGGCCTTCTTGCTTCCACAAAACTTGGCTTTGCAAATTGCCTGATCCACTTCTCTCTCCTTTTCCGTCTCATCTCTTTCTCCCCATTCTTATCAAATGTCCGTAGTATTTCCCATAGAGAGGTTTAGCTACAAACATTGTTGTCTCCTTTCTCTGCTGCTTCCCTTTGCCCTCAAATAGCTCTTAAAGGTATTTCCCTGCATAAAGGCAGTTCTCCCCAAGAGAGATTCTGAGACCAGCTATTATAATAATACTTATTTTTCCCACAACAAGTAAACTTGTCATGCAGAATTCTCCCCAGTTCTAAGCTTATTAGCCATCCTCTTTCGTAGCATCTCTGTTAATTTTTTTTGTTTCGTATTACAGCAGGCTTTGATTACTTAGACCATCTGTGCCTGGGAATGGGAGGTCAGGGGTTGAGGCGAAGGCACTGGTACTCGCTGACCCAGCTGCAAAGTAAGAGGGTCGTTCTCGTAGCTTCTCATGCTTTTCTGTATGATAGTACATATAAATATTTGTGAGGGACACACACAGGAGTGAATGGATAAGGTTGCATGTGGCCGGAGAGGACTGGCCCAGTGGCTCCTTCCAGCTTTTCCTAGGGCTCTGACCACCCGAACTCCATCCATTCAACCCAGGATTGAATGGATCAGTATTGAAGCACACCTGGAAACATCTCACAGCCACCTGCTGGGAAAGCTCTGGAATATGATAGCATCATTCAATCCGGGGAAAACCAAAGCAGCTCCTCATCCATTTTGGTCAGAACTCTCTTTGGGACGTGTTATGATACTGTAGAGTGACAGATATATCTATACATATCTCTGTATCATCTTTCCACATTGCCAACTATGGAACCCTAAAAACAACAAAACCCAAAGCCTGCCCTTCAATATTAGTATTACTGGACTATATTTGATTAAGTCACATTTCTAAATGTATTAAGATGCAACATATAACTATTTTATATATTTATTTTTATTTTAACATTCTAGTCATTGCTCCTTTTAATTAGTTGGGCGATTCAAGGGGGCTTTGGAACATCTGTGGGAAAATCACCTTAACACATGGGTGGTTAATTCCCGTTCTCATTTTCAAATGGCATGGTGTGCCATCATTTTTTTTTTCATTCATTCATTCATTCATTCATTCATTCAGGATGTTTTGGCTGAATGCCTGCTATGTGGTAAGGAGAGAAAGGAAAAAGCAAGTCATAATTGCTCCATCCAGGAACAGTGCAACCCGGAGTCGAATGGGGAGACAACTCTTGGATATTTGAAGTATTAGAGTTCAGAATAAAAGAGTTTAGGATTCAGGGCCAAAATAATAAGTAACAGTTAATTCGAGAGGAATTCCTCAAAAGGGGTGCTCAGGGTGAGGAGGCACTTTTAGGGAGTAAGGTATAACTTAGGTTCATCCTGGAATGATGAGTAGGAATCAGAGTAGCTAGAAGTGAGGTAGCATTAATACAGTGAATTCTGGCAGAATGCTGCAGTTTCGTATAAGAAAAGACTTGTTTTAAATAAAGTACTTCCCAGAAGATAGGAGAACATTAGAAGTAAGGTTTTTCTTTCCTTTTTTTCCCCCAAGATAGATTCCCACTCTGTCACCCAGGCTGTAGTGCAGTGGCATGATCTGGGCTCGCTGCAACCTCCACCTCCAGATTCAAGCAATTCTCATGCTTCAGTCTCCCACCTCTGCTGGGACTGCAGGTGCCACCATGAGTGGCTTTTTTTTTTTTTTTTTTTTTTTTTTAGATGGAGTCTCGCTCTGTTGACCAGGCTGGAGTGCAATGGCAGGATCTCGGCTCACTGTAACCTCCGCCTCCCAAGTTCAGGTGATTCTCATGCCTCAGCCTCCCAAGTAACTGGGACTACAGGTGCATGCCACCATGCCTAGCTAATTTTTGTATTTTTAGTAGAGACAGGGTTTTGCCATGTTGGCCATTCTGGTCTTGAATTCCTGACCTCAGGTGATCTGCCCGCTTCGGCCTCCCAAAGTAATGGGATTCAGGCATGAGCCACCTCACCTGGCCTAATTTTTGTATTTTTAGTAGAGACAGGGATTCCCCATGTTGACCAGGCTGGTCTTGAACTCCTGACCTCAAGTGATCCGCCCACCTCAGCCTCCAAAGTGCTAGGATTACAGTCATGAGCCACTGCACCTGGCCCATGATTCTTTTTTTGAAGTAAAATTACACACTTTATATATATACATATATGTTTAATTAGAGAAAGAAGAAGGAATGATCAATGATGTTGGTATAATTCTAGTGTAAAACGATCCAGCATAATTTATTCACTAAATATTGGCAAAGGATTACATATTAGCTTTTCAGATGGGTAGTTATTGTTCCGATAATGAAGAATAAGTGTCTCAAAATTGTTGCCTACTAAGAGAGCAAAAATAGGAATAATATGATTTTTTTTTTTCTTTGGAAATGGAGGCTTACTCTGCTGCCCAGGCTGGAGTGCTGTGGCATCATCTCGGCTCACAGCAACCTCAGCCTCCCTGGCTCAAATGATTCTCCTGTCTCAGCTTCCAGAGTAGCTGGGATTACAGGTGCCCACCATCACGCCGGCTAATTTTTGTACATTTATTGGAGACAGGATTTCACCCTGTTGGCCAGGCTGGTCTTGAACTCCTGACCTCAGGTGATCTGCCTACCTCAGCCTCCCACGGTGTTAGGATTACAGGCATGAGCCATCTCGCACAGCAATAATAAGCATTTTTAAGACCTTGTAAATATTTTATTTGTTTTAGTCAATACCTTTATTGAAAAGAAACACTTTTTCTACTTTTGTGACAATTTATCGTGTTAGATGTGCAAGTCTGATGGATGACAGGAGAAGTAAAGGTTGTTCATTTCCCTTGTAACCCCACCTCAGATTTTCTTTTTCTCCTTAAAATTACTTTAGGGGCCTGCAATAGAAATGACATAGGAGGCCAGGTGTGGTGGCTCATGCCTGTAATTCCAGCACTTTGGGAGGCTGAGGTGGACAGATTCCTTGAAGCCCACGAGTTTGAGACCAGCCTGGGTAACATGGTGAAACCCCATCTGTCCAAAAAAAAAAAAAAACCAAACAAAAAAAATTAGCCGGGTGTGGTGCACACCTATAGTCCAGCTGTTTGGGAGGTCTCAAACAGCTGGGAGGATTGCTTGATCCCAGGAGGCAGAGGTTACAGTGAGCTGAGATGACACCACTGCACTCCAGCCTGGGTGACAGAGCCAGACCCTGTCCCTCCCTCTAAAACAAGAAAGAAATGACATGAAACTGTGAATTTTGGATTTCTAGGGGGTGAGGACCATTTAAAATTCCTAGAAAGAAGTATGACTAAATTCTTGTTGGTTCTTTCGTGAATATGCTAGTGAATAAATTCTTCTCATGAATTTTGAAAATTAGTTTGTATGGGAAAGTTGCCCAAGAATTATAGTGTCTCAGGGCCAGAAAGGGGGAAAAAAAGGAAAAAAGAAACAGCTATTCTATTTTTATCATTTTAATCAGTAGAGTAAGTCAAAAATGGGGAAGATTCTTCTGTCAGTTGTCAAGAAGGGGTCTGTCACACCTGCTAAGCAGGTTAAGCTTGTTTTTGAAAGCTTGCAATGCAATTTGCAGTAATTTTTTTCTCCTGCTACTGACCAGATCCAAAACTTTATGTTGTTCACACCAGAACCAGTTATTCAATTTATGAAGCAGTTGATTAAAACATTTACTACTCATTCATTATTCATTCATTCATTCATCCCATAAGAGTTATATGCCTGTTTACCAGTAAGGCATCATGGTTGTGTATGTAAGGGTGGCTATACCTTCATGGAGGAAAAGGTATAGCAAATATGGTGGTGAATAAATATCCCTGCGTGTAGGGTTCAATTGTGAAAATAAAGCATTACATAAACAAATACAACCATTATTAATTAGTTACCTTCTATTAGCTAGCTTGGATTTCATTTGGCAGATAATGGGGTTGGTATGATTTGCGCCATGTCACTTCTCTGTGACATCACTGGCAACAGACTGTTGTGTGTCTTTCCATACCTCCCTTCTTATATTCATAAACACATATATTTGTTTACTTTAACAAAATGGGATCATAGTATACTGTGCTTTAGATTATTCTGCCACTTGCCTTTTCCCCCTCCACATGTCCATAGGCTGTAATCATCCTTTCAAGCCAAAACATCTGAATCTTTGTCGTTATGAATGGCAGCATTCATATTTGATGAAACCAAAATTGATATGTCATCATATCTTTAAGGAGTTTCCTTTTATTTAAATTAATTATTAATAACTTTATTAGAGACAAGCTCTTGCTCTGTTGCTCAGGCTGGAATGCAGTGGCACAATCATAACTCCCTGTAACTTTGAACTCCTGGGCTCAAGTGATTCTCCCGTCTCAGCCTCCCAAAGTGTTGGGATTACAGGTGAGAGCCACCAAGCCTGGCCAATTTCTAAAAAAAAAATTTTGTAGAGATCAGTTCTCAGTATGTTGCCCAAGCTGAGAGTTTCTGTTTTAAGAATGCAGCAAAACTGATTAGTTCTCATAATTGAATTGAAGCTACAGAAGGCATTTAATAATTCGATTTATATATTTAAAGAATTCCACCATCCTTTAAGGGGTCTTGTGTGTACAAATTAGTAGATATGACATGTAACATTTTTCTTTCTTTTTATCTTTTTTGTTTTGTGTTTGTTTTTTGAGATGAAGTCTCGCTCTGTCTCCAGGCTGGAGTGCGGTGGCGCCATCTCGGCTCACCGCAACCTCCGCCTCCCAGGTTTGAGCAATCTTCCTGCCTCAGTCTCCCAAGTAGCTGGGACTACAGACACACACCACCACGCCTAGCTAATTTTTTGTATTTTTAGTAGAGACGGGGTTTCACCATGTTAGCCAGGATGGTCTCAATCTCTTGACTGCGTGATCCGCCCACCTCGGCCTCCCAAAATGTTGGGATTACAGGCTTGAGCCACCGCACCAGGCCAACATTTTTCAAATAGAAAATCTGAAGCTAAAATCACCCCTAAAGGACAAATAACAGGACTACAAACAGCGATAAGACAAGGAATTCTATGGGCGGTACTTAAGTCTACTGCAGCTTGGGCTGGATATTCTCCTTAAGGAGGAACCTGTCTTTGATGGTTCCATTGCCCTTCAACTCTGAGCATATTCAGTCATTGCAGAGCTTTTGCTCAGTAGCCACTCTCTGTATTCACAGAGGGGCCACCTCCCTCCCTACCCTGCATCTCAGAGCACCTTGCGTGTGCTTGGGTGTCCTGGAGAGCTGAGGAAGCCTGCTCACTAGGGCATCTTCTGCTCTTGCTGTTTTATTGTAAGCAAGAAGGGAGCCATTCTTCTGTAAGGTTGGTGTACGATGTGGTCCTGTTTTCAGGGAATATTCAATCCTTGCTTTCTTCTGCTATTTGATAGAAGACCTTGGTGTTTTGGTCTGCCTTAATATAGTTATACTAATTTTTAGGCCAGGCATGGTGGCTCATGCCTGTAATCTCAGCACTTTGGGAGGCCAAGGTGGGTGGATCACTTGAGGTCGGGAGTTTGAGACCAGCCTGGCCAACATGATGAAACCCTGTCTGTACTAAAAATACAAAAAATTAGCCAGGCGTGGTGGTGCACGTCTGTAATCCTAGCTACTCGGGAGGCTGAGGCAGGAGAATCACTTGAAACCAGGAGGTGGAGGTTGCAGTGAGCCAGGATCATGCCACTGCACTCCAGCCTGGGTGACAGAGCAAGACTCTGTCTCATAAAATATATATATATATATATATATTATATATATATATACACACACACACACGCACGCACACACACACACATATTCATACTAAATTTTAAAAATTTAACCTATATGGATCAAAAGTTTCAAATTCATCTGTTCAAGTCTATGTAAACATCATGTGTAAAAGTAATCTGAAGATTGTTTTTTGTGCAACATGAATAATGTATATTTATTTTCAGTCTCAAAGTTGAAATGAATGAGAAATGTTAAAATAAAAGGAATTGATTAGGTGATCAAATGTAAGCATTGACAAATATGAAAAGTATATCATCTAATTAGTAGTTTATGAAAGTGAGGCACTTTTATAATCAAATAAATACAACCTTCCAGAGAGATACAGAATTATTCTGACCTGAATTATTTTAATGGGAAAGAGTTCTTTTTAAAAAACATTTCAGGTAAAGTTTGATAATGTTGTCTTAAGTCCACTTGGCTTCATTTCGTTGGGCAGCATTGGAAAGGACAGTGCAGCCTTATACACATGACTCTCAGTTCTTTAAAAAAAAAGTAAAATGGGTATATTAGAAGATAACAATTTAATGTATCTTAAGTAGAGGATCTTGAGAAAGCTATAAAGTGCTTACCTAAACTGAGACATTACCACCGATTTGTAGCTGAGTCATTTAGAATAGACTTTATTTGTAAATGTAAAATGATATCGGCACCAAGATATGGTTGTGAAATAAGAAGTCGCCAGAAAATAACGAAAAATTATGAACCGTGCCCACAGATAATAGTCAGCAAAAACAGATTGTGGAAAGACAAGAAGACAGAGCGTATCCTGGTCATGGTACCGGGTGGAGAAAATCTGAGAATTGTGCGCACTTGAAAACTCTGCAGCCCTATTGAAAACATTTCTTGTAATATTATCTTATAGTACTTACATCTACCTGCACACTGTCTCAAAATAACTTGAGTGTCACAATAATTTTGGTTGAGCTCAGCAATGTTCTTTTATCTTTCTGAGCCATATTCATTTCGCAGGGATGATTACAGAATTGGTTAATTTGAAAGAGTTGTAGTGTAAATATTGTGACTCATGAAATGTTTTTAGTACTTGTTTTAGACTTTCATTTCCTTTGGTCATGCTCTTGTGGGAGATTTAAGCAGTAATAGCATTTTCATTTTTTTCCTGCATTCGTTACCCATGAGAAGGTAATCTTTAATACACTGTTTTTATTTAGTAGGTTCTGATGTTTTAAAGAAATTGGTTTTTCATTCATTGATAATTTATTGAACACCTACTAAGTGCCCAGCACAGAATCATATGTTAATGTGACACCATTTTCTTTTTTTTTCCAAATGGTCTGATTTGATTTTGTAAAAAATGGATATTAATGTACACTAGAATGGAGATTTTTGTTTGCCAGTTATTTGTTGCTATATAAATGTGGGTGAAACAATTGGTTTTTCTTGTCCTCATACCACCAGCCCTTCAGACTTTTAAAGGAATTACTGTAGACTTAAAATTAATAGATTTTTCAGTACTGGCCAAACTCATGGATTTGTGGTGCTTCAGAGTAATACTGGCTTCTAATGAACAGAATAGATTTGCATGGAAATGCCAGTTTCAGGGATAGAATTAGAATTGGGATTTATTTTTTCCCTGAAGATCTGCTTTGAAAATTTGCCCCAGGTCATCTCTGTCCTTGTCCTAGGGTCACTCCAGAATTACCACTTTTTTCCTGCTTGGGATTCATAAAGGTAAGAAGGACAAACTTAGTCTGTTTTCTAGTGGATTTTTTTAAACCCTATCTTTTATTTTCCATGTAAAATCGCTTTTCCCTCTTACTCTAACTACCTTGCATAGACAGGGCAGGTAGAGTGAATGTCAGATGAATGAAGGTAGCACTGAAGTCCTTACTTAGTCTGTTCATAGCTGCATGATTTTTTTTTTTTTGCATGAAATCCAGAGTTCGTATTAGCTGCTCAACTTTCAACCTTTAATGGAGAAGCCAGTCTTTATTCTTCAGTGGTATGATCTGTCAATTAAGTTTGTATTACGCATTCTGTCCCAAAATTTCCTCTCTCTTAGCTTCTCCCTAGTCCCAGAGATCAGTTTCTCTGCATGTGTCAAACTTCCTTTTCTCTCCTCATATTTCATTCTTCCAGGATCTGTAATCTGTCCAAGTTCTCATAGCTCACTTAAAAATGGATGGAGTCCAGAGGGATCAGTGCCGACTTTTCATTAATCTATTAGAGCTTCACATTTACTGGCTTGCACCAAAAGATGTGGGAGAGGAGGAAAATGAGTAAGATCTCACCTCCTGGAAAGGAGGGTGCGACTGCTTTTTCAGTGGTAGAGTTGCTCCCTTAAAGCTGACTCTCTCCCAGGTGAATTCTGAGCTGAGTGTTATAGAGATAAGTCAGCTTGAATCTGGAGGAGTGAGAGAGTTTCGCTAGGGCCCTGTGACAGCTTTGTGGTCAGGAAAGAATACGTAAATTCACTGAATTCCCAGGCATTTCGGCCCTAGAGGAGAAGGATTAGGGGAATCCAAGAGTCCTGACCTTACTGTGAGACTGAATTATAACTAGAGCCCATTTTAACTAACACAGCTTGAGTTTCATATTTGAAATAATGCTTAAATCAAAATACTCTCCACTCTTCCCATATACTGATGGGAAATTTATTAAATGTTAAAGTCTAATCTGAAAGCAAACACAGCTTTAAATAAAACTATGCAACATCATTTAGTAGTGTTTATAACTTGAGTGATGAGTGTCTGGGCTCAATAACCCAGCTAGGAGAAGGAATTCCATGGCCCTCCTTCCCAATCCAGACCTGTCTGGAAGCAGTTATTTGTACTAAGTTTTCAGTCTGAAAGTCTGTGTCATTGTTTAGACTCTTGGTGAATAAACAGACAGAGCAATAAACTTCCTCTTCAGGTGAGGTTTATATCTTTTAAACTAGACTGTAGCCTCTAAGCCATGGCTTTCCTGTAGAGAGGCTGCGTTATTCAGTTCTGCAGATGTGTTTGGGAGGCTTTATCATGTGGCCAGCCTGCACTGTGTTCTTTTAGGCGTAATGATAATTGCAAAGAAACATGGCTCCTAACGAAGTTGCAGTCATTTTTGGGAAAAGTGAGTCTGACACACATGAATTAAGATACCTACTTAAGAAAATCTTAAAATATATATCATCGAGGGCCGGGCGCAATGGCTTGTGCCTGTAATCCCAGCACTTTGGGAGGCCGAGACGGGCGGATCACGAGGTCAGGAGATCGAGACCATCCTGGCCAACATGGTGAAACCCTGTCTCTACTAAAAATACAAAAATACCAAAAAAAAAAAAAAAAAAAAAAAAAAATTAGCCGGGCGTGGTGGCTGGCTCCTGTAGTCCCAGCTACTCAGGAGACTGAAGCAGGAGAATGGCGTGAACCCAGGAGGTGGAGCTTGCAGTGAGCCGAGATCACGCCACTGCACTCCAGCCTGGGTGGCAGAGTGAGCCTCCGTCTCAAAAAATAAAAATAAAAAATAAAAATTATATATATATATGTATTCCTCATCAAATGTCATCAGTTCAAGCAGATATGCACTTTGTAGTCAGGAAGAGGAAAAGTGAATGTTGGTTTTAGTTTTGGGGGGAAGTTTGCTGAAATAAATTGGATTTAAGATGATCTGTGCAGGCCAGGCGCCGTGGCTCATGGCTGTAATCCCAGCACTTTGGGAGGCTGAGGCGGGTGGATCACAAGGTCAGGAGATCCACACTGTCCTGGCTAACACAGTGAAACCCCGTCTCTACTAAAAATACAAAAAAAAAAAAAATAGCTGGGCGTGGTGGTGGGCGCCTGTAGTCCCAGTTACTCAGGAGGCTGAGGCAGGAGAATGGCGTGAACCCAGGAGGCAGAGCTTGCAGTGAGCCGAGATTGCACCACTGTACTCCAGCCTGGGCGACAGAGGAGACTCCATCTCAAAAAAAAAAAAAAAAAAAAGATGATCTGTGCAGAATGTGTTCACTTTTGGGTGCCAGATTTTAATAAAGTTAGCATGGAGCTTCGTATTTGGGTATCAGGCATTACTTACAGCTAAATATCAATCCCTACAACCAAAGGCTAGGGCTCAGACCTAGGATCCTCAGGCTGGTCCGGCCTTCCTAAAGCCCTTGTTTATTTCCCCAATATGCTGTACAAATGGTATTATTTACTCTATGTGCATGACATGAATAATAGTTAAGTAGCACTGAATTAGAGGTATTTCTTTGGAAGGCAAAGGGTCTAGAAACCAGGTCTCTTGAGGAATAGTTGAAGGGCCTTGGCATATGAGCTTAGAGCCGAAAAGATTAAGGACAAACAAAATAGTTATTTTCAAACATTGCAAAGACATTTTGTTACAGAACAAGTTTATTTGTTCCACATCAATTTAAGATGCAGCATGGGGCCTGTTGGGTAGATGTACAAGTGAGCATATAAAAATCCAGCTCAAATAAGAGATTTCTCACGATTAAAATGCTTGACAGAGCACTGTTTTTCAGAGCAGTGCCTTCTTCATTTCTAAAAGTGTTATTTTTATTTTTTTATTTTTATTTTTATTTTATTTATTTTTTTTTGAGACGGAGTCTCGCTCTGTCGCCCAGGCTGGAGTGCAGTGGCATGTGATCTCGGCTCACTGCAAGCTCCGCCTCCCGGGTTCACGCCATTCTCCCGCCTCAGCCTCCCAAGTAGCTGAGACTACAGGCGCCCGCCACCACGCCCGGCTAGTTTTTTGTATTTTTAGTAGAGACGGGGTTTCACCATGTTAGCCAGGATAGTCTCGATCTCCTGACCTCGTGATCCACCCGCCTCGGCCTCCCAAAGTGCTGGGATTACAGGCTTGAGCCACCGCGCCCGGCCGATTTCTAAAAGTGTTAAAGAGAAGTTGGATGTCCTTGCAGCCGGCTGTGTGGCTAGGGTGGCCGGGATACACTAAGTATCTGTTTAGGGATCCCAGGCAAGTAGAAATTATGGAGGCTTTCTAGAAAAAGACAACTACAGCGTGAACAGACACACCAGGGGAACAATGAGAACAGGAGATGTTCGTGTGCCAGGAATGTGTGGAGGAAATGACGTGAGCATGAGATTGATGATCGAGAACTTTAAATATTCTGATAGGCAGTGGGGAACCATCTTGTTTCCAGTCCTGGGGAAGGATATGATAAAACCAATGTCTGAGGAAGCTTTGCTTTCTGTGTTGTGCCAGAGGAATGTAGGAGAGAGGGAAAGAGATATATGCCATGCAGGGAGATCGCTTTGGGAGCTTTCCCCAATTATACTATTTCTTAACTGTGCTGTGAGTCGGTGGAGAGGGGAGTAATGGAAACAGAGACGGAACATAATCAGAATTTAATGGAAGAGCTAATATGGGTTTCCTTGAAAATTGCCCTGAAATAGAACTCTCCAAATTATTAATTGAAAGTGATGTGGTCAGTTTGTTAGATCAGCAGATCACAATCAGGTATTTGCATCTTGGTGCACCATTCAAGCTGACCGGTGACCTGAGACAAGTCATTAAAATTCCTTATATTCTAATTCCCTAGCGGTATTATCCCAGCATGAGAGAATGTTTGCAAAACATTCTGAGTCTTAGATGAAAGCTACCTTGTTATAATAATAATATACTATAATTATTCTGGTTATTGGGGTTATTGTTCTCAACACTGATGCAATTTAATATTTCCTACCTTAGGGATATTTTTGTCTACAGCAGAATTCTGAAAGTGGCTTTCCGGGGAGATGTTTTTTGAAAGACTGGGAAATCTTTCAACTATTTGTTTTAATAATAGTTCATCATCAAGGAAATGTGAAAAATATGTAATATTCAGGATTATCACTCCTATTTTCATCTCAGTCTAATATCTAGGATATATTGAAAATACTTTTGTCTCATCTACTTACAGGCAGCTAGAATGGTTTAGATTGGTGCTTTCCTGGGGTACTGATTTTTTTTTTTTTTTTTTTTTCCTGTGGAATTCTCTGAACAGGGCTTTCCTCAAAAGAATACATTAAGACTGTCAGAATGATTCTTTTCAGCAGATTAAGCCTTGCAGATGCCCTTTGTTGAAGGAAAAATGCATTATTCTAAAAGTCCTTCTGATCTTCAGGAAAACTGAAAATATCAAATATTCTTCTACCGTTTGAACTTCCCTACAAGAAAATCCCAGATATTTTTATTTTCCAGTCTACAATAATTCAGAGCTTATAGTATTTTAAGATGAGGATATAGACATGTTTTGAAGAAAAATTAACTTTTTACATATTCATTTACTGAAAAGAAGACACCCTTCCCCCCACCCTGGAAAGACAAATCATAGTGCTTCGTTTTTATTTTTTCGTTTCCCATTTCTTGCACCTGGACATTTCCCTGGATGAAGTGATGTGTACGGCATAATTATCCTGGGACATAATTGCTTCATGTGTGTCAGCAAGACATGGTTCAGATATTTATTGAGCTCTGGTTGTCTGTGTCCTAAATAAGACCGTGCTATTTCAGGGTTGCAAAAACAACTCCGATGCACTGGAAAAAGAAGAAAGGAGGACGTTCCTCAAAAAGAGTTGGTTTCATGGTTTAGAAATCCATTTATTGCTTGCACCGACAGGCTATGCTTGAGTGTGCGAAGGCTCACTTTGATTTATAGGGGCTTATAAAATGCTCTGCTCTTTGTACCCAAAGCCACAGACCTGCTGTGAATAGGCCACGGACCCTGAGTTTTTCTGGTGGTCAAATTTATAAAACCAAACAATAATCTCTTTGGGAAGCTCCTCAAAGGCGAGCCTGAGTCTGTTAACTTCAGTCTGTACAATGTCTAGCGTAGGGCCACATGTTGACGAGTCCTCATAAATGTCCTTGTTGCTGTTGATGAATGAAGGATGGAAACTGGGAATAGCACGTGGGGCACAGGGGCTTGTTTTCCATGACAGATAGGAGGAGAGCTCATACATGGGGAGGGAGAAGATAGATGGGGGAGTCAAGGACATATTTTGGTGGATGCTACTGCTATTCTTTAAGAAAAAGGAAAAATAGCTCCAATTATCTTCCAGTAGTGTCATGGCCCTCTGCTAGGAAGCGGGTTTATGATTTGAAGGTGTCTGAGACGTTCACTGTGATTATAGTACAAAGGGTCATTTGCACTCTATGATGCAATGGTGGCGGAATTCTGTCTCAACTTTGCGGTCGGCCACTCTGATTAATTTTTTTTGAGACGGAGTCTTGCTCTGTCACCAGGCTGCAGTGCAGTGGCGCCATCTCGCTCACTGCAACCTCCGACTCCCTGGTTCAAGCGATTCTCCTGCCTCAGCCTCCCGAGTAGCTGGGATTACAGGCGCGTCCTACCACGCCCAGCTTTTCTTTTTTTTTTTTTGTATTTTTAATAGAGATGGGGTTTCAACATGTTGGCCAGGATGGTCTTGATCTCCTGACCTCGTGATCCGCCCTCCTCCACCTCCCAAAGTGCTAGGATTACAGGCGTGCACCACGACACCTGGCTTACTCTGACTCATCTTTTATTTCAGTCCTTTCCCCTTCCCTTCCTATCTCATTCTCTACTTCCTTTCCTCCCACTTTTCTTTCTTCCTTCCTCAACTACTTGTTTAGAACATGTTTCTCTTCGAGGCTATAAAGATCCCATTTCCTTCCCATAGCTGAAGACCATTCAGGGAAGGTGGAAGTACATGCCTGTAATCTCCACTATCTCCACTACTTAGGAGGCAGAGGCAGAAGGATCACTTGAGCTCAGGCATTTCAGTCCAGCTGGGCACCATAGCAAGCCTCTGTCTCAAAAAGAAAGCATTTTCATATACGAGTAAAGTTGAGGCTTGCTTATGTCCAGAGGGGGAAAGGCTACAAATTTTCAAATATACCTGTTGCATTTTCTTACGCAGAAAGTGGGATAACATATAAATAGAACATCTTGTCTGTAGGATGAATGTAACCTTAAGAAGTATTGCAGTGTGTTATTATGGCTTAAAATGTATTTAAGACCTCTATGTTGAGAAAATTTCTGTTTTGGGCAAAAGATAGAGAATGGAACCAGTATGCAGTAGTTATATTGTTGGGGGAGTCTTGAAGTAGCAAAGAAAATGAAGTATTTCTTTCAAGTAGAATTTTGCAACCGAACTGAAATTCCACTTTGCACAAATGTGCCTGCGAAAAGTTACAGCAATTTAGGATTGAAAAACCTGTATGTTGCTAAATTCATAGTTAACCTAATTTTAGTTTTTGCAGAAAAGATGATTTATAATAGGAAGAAATGATAATACTTTTTAAGGAGTTTTCTTTTTTTCTTTTCTTTCTTTTTTTTTTTTTTTTAAAGAGACAGGATCAGCCAGGTGAGGTGGCACATGCCTGTAATCCCAGCTACTTGGGAGGCTGAGGCATGAGAATCCCTTAAACCTGGGAGGCAGTGGTTGCAATGATCTGAGATCACGACACTGCACTCCAGCCTGGGCAATAGAGTGAGACTCTGTCTCCAAAAAAAAAAAAGAAAAAAAAAAAGAGAAAGAAAAAAGAAAAATGATGAGATCTCACCATGTTGCCTAGGCTGGTCTTGAACTCCTGGCCTTAAGCAATCCTCCCACCGTGCCCTCTCAAAGTGCTGGGATTATAGGCATGAGCCACTGTACCTGGACTAAAAAAAAATTTTCATGCAAAAATTATGTGATTTTTGGTTATCTTTGTTGTAAAAACAGTTTTTTCTTTTTTATTTGCTTCATAGAGCTCCATTCAGTGAGAAGTTTGTATTCTGTGTATTAATCAGCACACACTTTCCATGCACATCTTCTTCTAAAGTGAAGCCCCCAACCTGAAATTCGTCCCTGTCTCCAGTCTAATCTTTATCAGGGCGATTTTGACTTCATCCTACCCTCTGGATGGCAGTGCGGCCACAGGTGGAAACTGTCAGTCACTCTTTGAAGCTTCCTCGCGTCCATAGGCCTTGGTGCCGGGCCCATTTGTTCTCAGCAGCAGGTTGTGCCCTTTGCATCTGAATTTTTTTCTTTTTTTGAGACGGAGTCTCGATCTGTCGCCCAAGCTGGAATGCAGTGGTGCGATCTCGACTCACTGCAACCTCTGCCTCCCGCGTTCACTCCATTCTCCTGCTGAGTAGCTGGGACTACAGGCGCCTGCCACAGTGCCCGGCTAATTTTTTGTGTTTTTGGTAGAGACGGGGTTTCACCACGTTAGCCACGATGGTCCCAATCTCCTGACCTTGTGATCCGCCTGCCTCGGCTTCCCAAAGTGCTGGGATTACAGGTGTTAGTCACTGCGCCGTGCATCTGAACTTTTCAGTGTCCATAGTCCATGGTGACCCTCCTCAGGTCTGGCTTTGCTTTGTGGTTCACGTGGCTCACAATCTAGCTTGCCCAGGATACTGCCGCTGTACCCCTGCTGCCCCGGCGTAGTTATTCAGAGCATCTCTTTCCTCCTGTAGTTTCATTCCTGAGTTATTTCAGGTATTAGTGGAGAGAGGGGGCAGGGTCAGCTTGGGTTTTACTTTATTTTTATTTTTTAATTTTTTAAAAAAATATATTATGATTTTTTAGACAGAGTCTTGCTCTGTCACTAGGCTGGAGTGCAATGGCATGATCTCGGCTCACTGCAACCTCCACCTCTTGGGTTCAAGCAATTCTCCTGCCTCAGCCTCCTGAGTAGCTGAAATTACGGGCGCCTGTCACCACACCCAGGTAATTTTTTATATTTTTAGTAGAGACATTTTAGTAGAGTATTTTAGTTGGCCAGGCTAGTCTCAAACTCCTGACCCCAGGTGATCCTCCCGCCTTGGCCTCCCAAAGTGCTGGGATTACAGGTGTGAGACACCACGCCCAGCCTACTTTATTTTTATTTTTATTTATTTTTGAGACAGAGTCTTACTCTGTCGCCTGGGCTGGAGTGCAGTGGCAGGATCCTGACTCACAGCAACCTCCGCCCTCAGGGTTCTCGTGATTCTCTTGCCTCAGCCTCCTGAGTAGCTGGGATTACAGGCGTCCACCACCACGCCCGGCTAATTTTTGTAATTTTAGTAGAGGTGGGGTTTCACCATGTTGGCCAGGCTGGTCTCGAAGGCCTGACCTCGTGATCCACCTGCCTCGGCCTCCTAAAGTGTTGGGATTACAGGAGTGAGTCTGCGCCCGGTTGCCCAGCTAATATATATATATATTTTTTTGTATTTTTAGTAGAGATGGGGTTTTGCCATGTTGGCCAGGCTGGTCTCGAACTCCTGACCTCAAGTGATACACCCACCTCGGCCTCCCAAAGTGCTAGGATTACAGACATGAGCCACCGCACCCGGCCTTGAGTGTTACTTTAAATCTAATATTGTTGTATTGGGGTAGAGGTAGAGAAACCATTGCCTGTAGTAACTTAGTAACAATGGGTCTATATTAGTAGAGTTCTGATCTGGGAAGAGGATATCAATTATTTACTTAATAGATAATCATTTACCACCTATTTTGTGTCAGATACAGTTCCAGGTCCTGGGAATTATAGAAGTCAAGAAAACAGAGTCAGGACCCTAAAGAAGCATACATTTTGGCAAGAGAGTGTGGCAATAATCATAATAAAAAAAGATATAATTTAATGTTAGGTAACAATAAATGCTATAAAGAAATAAAGCATAGCATGGAGATAAAGAATTTGCTGCAAGAGCTGTTTTAGGTGGGGCAGCCAGGGACGACTTCTGAAGAAGGGACACTTGAACCGTCATCACAGTCATCTAGATAGATCAGAGTCATCTAGATAGATCCTGTGCAACAGGGGAAGGCCTCCTCGTATTCCCTCTTAGCTCATGGAGGATCCTGATACAGGTGAAAAGTCTATGGAATCTTACTGGGGAAAGGACGGTAATTAGCACAGTGCTATGGCAATTTGTTTTGTATGTACTATCTTCAACTGCTGGGAACTTCCTTTCCATAGTCCATCTCTAGCCATCTCCAGTCCCAACAATCCTACAGTCTACATTTGCTGTTTGGTATATTCCCCAGATCACGTTTTCAGTCACTTTATTTTTTTTATGTATTTATTTATTTTTTGAGACAGAGTTTTTCTCTTGTTGCCTAGGCTGGAGTGCAATGGTACTCTCTCGGCTCACTGCAACCTCTGCCTTTGAGGTTCAAGCGATTCTCCTGCCTCAGCCTCCCAAGTAGCTGGGATTACAGGCGCCCGCCACCACGCCCGGCTAGTTTTTGTATTTTTAGTAGAGATGGGGTTTCATCATATTGGGCAGGCTGGTCTCGAACTCCTGACATCAGGTGATCTGCCTGCCTCTGCCTCCCAAAGTGCGGAGATTACAGGTGTGAGCCACCATGCCCGGCCATTTCAGTCACTTTAAAAGTTCTAAGAGGTATGGAGAGAGAGGGGCATTTTTGAACATGGTGCCGCACAGGTATAGAATGTGTCCTGGTGCTGTTCCCTGTCAGTCATGTGGCTCTGTAGGGAGACATTCTGGGAAATTCTTCCTGTGCTCCAGGTCCTAGCTTGGAGCCTCCCTCCATCTGAGAGGTTTGCAACATTTCCTGAACCTTAGAGAGTAAAGGGAAATGTGCTCCTATATCCAAAACTTCCAAATGTAAGTGTTTGCCAAGTGCTTTGCAATCTGCCTTTCCATAATTTCTCTCATTATCTCTGTGATGGGATTTATCATGCTGGTACTGCACTTTACTGAGTAAATGTAGGGACAGATGGAGGTGGCAGACTGGAGGAGAAGAGCAAGAGATGACATTGAGCCGGGAGCTCTTCATAGGAATGGTCCGTCTGTGGGCTTCCTGGGGGGTGTGGAGGGGGGACAAATATGTGATTGGCACATGATATTGCCATTCAGTAACACCTGTGGCACGAATAAGCTACCTAGGGTGAAGGTGAGCTGCTATTTCGAAGTTTTGAATAAATTATATTTTAAAGTAATGAAGAGATCCTGGCACTGAGGAGGTTGAAATCCTTTTGCATGGTAGATTTTCTGGATCTGAATTTTATAAGGATTTTTTTTTTAAATGGCATTGAAAGATTTTTAGTAGATGAAGAAAGCATGCGTAGTAAGGTAGCTGTTATATGGTGGGTCAGTACACTATCCCCTAGGGTTTGAATTGCTGTTAAGTTTTAGATGTTGTAACTGACTGCTGGTTGGTCTGTTCCTATTTTTTGTTGCTGTTGTTCATCCATCCAACCATGCGTCTCTGCATCCATCTATCCATCCATCCATCCATCCATCTCTCCACCCATCAATCCGTCCACTGATTTCCTTTTTTTTTTTTTTTTTTGAGACAGAGTCTTGCTCTGTTGCCCAGGCTGGAGTGCAGTGGAGCGATCTCGGCTCACTGCAAGCTCCACCTCCCGGGTTCATGCCATTCTCCTGTCTCAGCCTCCCGAGTAGCTGGGACTACAGGTGTCTGCCACCATGCCCGGCTAATTTTTTTGTATTTTTAGTAGTGACAAGGTTTCACCGTGTTTGCCAAGATGGTCTCGATCTCCTGACCTTGTGATCCACCCTCCTCCGCCTCCTAAAGTGCTGGGATTATAGGCGTGAGCCACCACGCCTGGTGCCGTCCACTCATTTCTATTACTTACTAGTAGTGTGATTATTTTCTTCATCCCACTTGGACTCAGTTTTCTTTATCTACAGAATGGTGAGTTTTGTCTAGGTTATTGAAAGGGCCTGTTAATTCTAGAATCCTAAGATGCTTACCATTTGATTAGTTTGTGCAAGACAATTGGAAAGAATACAAACATGAATTGAACATAGGTTCTGCCTTCCAAAAACACACAGTCTGGTAGGTGTGCTGATGTAGAAACATGGCAAAAATGTGAGTAGAGAATGACCAAGTACCAAACACAGCTGCGGTTCATGTGTGTGATGGGAATTTCAATAAATTCAAGACATTTGGCTGCAGATGTTAAGGAAGGCTTCCGACGGAAGGTGGCATATATGTTTGAGTAGAGCAAACTGACATTTACTAACGTCTTCAGTTGATTAGCATCCTCATTTCATTTAATGTTCACAGTAGTGGATGTTATTCACTTTACTATCCCCATTTAGCGGATGAAGAAACTGAAAACTGAGGCAGGAAAGGAGATTAAGTAACTGGCCCAGATTAAGCCACCCAGCTGTATTGTGGCAGAGTTGTGATCAAGAGGATGTCCGTCAAGCCCCTTTCATCCTTTTGTCTTAAAAAATCGAGTCAGTAGAGAGATGGGGACTGCAGGATTCCTCCCTCCCCTCCCCTCCCCTCTTTGTTTTGAGACAGGGTCTTGCTCTGTCCCCCAGGCTGGAGTGCAGTGCCGCGATCTCAGCTCACTGTAACCTCCACCTCCTGAACTCAAGTGATCCTCCCACCTCAGCCTCCTGAGTACCAGGGATCACAGGTGTGCACCACCACGCCCAGCTAGTTTTTGTATTTTTTGTGGAGATGGAGTTTTGCCATGTTGTCCAGGCTGGTCTCGAACTCCTGAGCTCAAGCGATCCTCCTGCCTTGCCTCCCAAAGTGCTGGGATTACAGGCGTGAGCCACTGCACTTGGCCCAGGATATTTCAGGCGAAGAAGACCATCAGTGCCCTGGCACAACGAGGTGGAAGTGCCTTGTGTACCTGAGAAACAGCACGGACTTCAGTGGCGCTGGAGCACAGTGTCCCTTAATGGCAGCAGTAGAAACCCAGCCTGGGATGACAGCTTGGGATTCGAGGAGGCTTTTTATTGTCTGGCCACAGGGTCTGGTCTTTATTTGGCCCAAGTGGACATTTTATGCAGAGTGGAGACATGATCAGAGGAGTACATTTCAGGATGTTTATGACTCTAAGACCTTCTTATGATTCCAACATCCTTTCATGCTCCTAAGCTCTTCCATGTGATGCTGAGGAAACTCCCCTGCCCAGATGTCTCCTGCAGCCCGAGCCCTTGAGCATTTTCATCTCCAGGTTTCTGTGTTAAGGAACTCAGGGCCCTGGCTTCCCATCCTACCATTCTGAACATCAGCACCTTAAAAAGAACCCTGCTCAATTCTTGGGATTCTGAGAAAAAAAACTCCTTCACCTTCCCCTTTCTGCTCTTTTCTAGATTTTAACCTAATTTCTGCTATTTCAGAATGTTTTCTGTTCAATAAATGAATAATTAGATCTTCTTGGGCTTTGCCAGTGAAAAATATACCATAATATTTAGATTAAAAGAGTGTAATGACTACACTAGCAAAATACACCCCGGTTACATGATGAATTCTTCCTTTTCATTTTTATTTGTGGTATCCTGGGGTGGCCTACTGGAGAAAAAAAATACTATTTGATTCTCCCTGGGTGGTCAGACAGGACTTGTAAAGACTCTTGTTTGTTTTGTGTTGAGGCTTCAAAGACACGCAGGCTTTTCTACATAAAGATGTTCTAAGAAAATAGGGATTTTTTTTGAAGTTGCTGTGTATAAAGGGAAATTCAGAGCAACCATCTTCCCTTACAACTACCAGCTAATGCGATTAGAGGGTCTCTTCTCACCAGGCATCTTTGTTGTTACCATGTCTCGTCATTACCACCGGTCTTACGGGGAGGTGTATGCTTACAAAAACCACCTCCACCTGGCTTTATTTTTGGCACGATCACACAAACATGTACTTTAATTTTAAATATTATATGTATTGTCACATTTAGATTTAAAAAAAAAAAACACTAAGAAATCTGAGTGGGGTGTGTGTGTGTGTGTGTGTGTGGTTCAGGATGCACTGGAGGTGTGTGCTGCCACAACAAATTTCAGGCCACGTGTTCTGCAGATTCCAATTAGCAAGGCCCTCCTGCTGTGGTGTGGGAGAAAAGTTTGGAGTGGGGTTAGGGCTGGCTAAGTGTAGGAGGCTTTTTAATGCAGTCTTTGCAGAACTCCCTCATTAGCACCTCGAGGTCAGTGGGAAGTGGTATACAGAGCACAGTTGGCATTTTCTGCTGTGCATGGTGTGTGTCAGCCATGTTATTTACCCATGCTTATTTTCTCCATTTCATAAAATTAATTGTACTCAATGGGGGGATGGGTTGATAATGCTGAATTATTTTAAGCCTGGAGGGAGCTCAGCAGCTGTGTCCTAGATCAGACCACTGATCTATCTAATAGGTTGTCTTGCTACCTGATCCACTGGACAAATGTGTTTCGCCAATTAGACGAATCCCTATATGGAGAGAAAAATGACCTTGAGCCCCAGAGAGCCAGACAGTTGCTTCATGCAATGTCTTCACCTACTGAAGCTGCTTCATCGCCTTGGCCGAATAGGAATGTAGTATATTTCTAACCTCTAGACAATTAAATTTCTCCTTTAAAAAGTAGCCACTCTATGTGAAATAGTCAAATCTGTCCTGACTTGCCAAGACACTTGCTTTTGGAATCGGGTGCTTTTGGATGTAGCCTCTAAAAATGTTAAAGAAGAGCAAATCTTGGAAGCTTCCTTCTTGTGTCAAGGCATAACCTGCTGAGGTCCAGGCTGCAGTGACCCATGAACATGCCACTGCCCTCCAGCCTGGGTGACGGGGTGAGACCCTGTCTCAAAAATAAAGACATAACCCCTTGCTATAAAAAATATATATATGTGTGTGTGTGTGTTTAAGAGGAGTATCAGAGAAAGAAAGATAAATTTTTAAGTAAAAGGAAATATTATAAGCTAATTTTGTTGGGTATTCTTCTGGGCAATTAATTTATCATCAAATACATGTCCACAAAATGCCAGATTTCTTTAAAAGATAAGCCTGGGCACAGAAAACAAACTTGATGTATGATAGAATCTTGCACTTGTTTTTAAGTCTTGCAGTTAAAGTTTACTGTGGTTTTGGTGTGACTCTACCAGCAACAGGATGGCACTCAGTAGAGGGTCCATGGTATAGTGGGAAAAACCTCCTGGGGGTCAACCAGGTCCAGATTTTGATCTGTGGCTCTGCTGCTGCTAGCTCTGTGACCTTAGGCAAGTTACTGCACACACTCGGCCCCAGTCTCTTTGTAGTCGTCTGTTGCTATTGATACTAGCTTTACAAAATCGTTTCAAAGGTTAAATGAAGTAAACTATATAAAATAAATATCTAGGGCTGGGCACAGTGGCTCAAGCCTGTAATCCCAACACTTTGGGAGGCAGAGGTGGGTGGATCACCTGAGGTCGGGAGTTCGAGACCACCCTGACCAACATGGAGAAACCCCGTCTCTATTGAAAATACAAATTAGCCTGGCGTGGTGGCACATGCCTGTAATCCCAGCCACTCAGGAGGATGAGGCAGGAGAGTCGCCTGAACCTGGGAGGTGGAGGTTGCAGTGAGCTGAGATTGCGCCATTGTGCTCCAGCCTGGGCAACAAGAACGAAACTTCCATCTAAAAAATAAAATGAAATAAAATAAATAGAATCTAGCTTATAGATTTATGTTAGCTCATTTTCTTTTCTTCTCATTACATCCAAGGACTAGTAATTTTCCAAGGTTAGTAATGTTCCATTAATTTTGGGAGTCACTCTAGAGAATCCTATAAATTTTCCAGATACTGAAATCTGAGCCTAGAAAGGCTTAATGACTCTCTTGCAATGCCTTAGGAGTAGCAGAGTTGGTGCCCAAATCATGCCTCACTGAATGCTTCCAGCGTTACTGCTGGTGTGAGGAGGACGTAGCATTCTGCACTGAGTCCCTGGCATGGCTCTAGAACAGTCAAGTGCAGTGACAGTCTTAAGCATAGAAAACACTCGACTTTCCAGATCTTCTTTGAGGAACCTTCAAAATACACAGAAATGTGTAGTGAAACCTTACCCTACTGTGTCCGCCGTCAGTTTACTTTTACAACTTTTGACTCAGTTTCCCTTTCTCTCCTAGTACCCTCAGGTGACTGCAGATGTGTTAACCAGCATGTTCGCGTAGGAGACTTTCTGGATGGGGAAGATTTCCAGGTAAAGGACCACCCTGATTCCCTTCGTGGCTATAGCCTGCTGCCTGCCCTTCCCTGGGCGGCCCCAGGCTTCCTGACAGCCACCGCTGCCTTCCTCCTTCTCCTTTTTTGCATTGATTGATTGATTGATTCCTTATCTATGCTATTTTTCTATCTTTTTTGGTATTATTTTTAAGTATTCATATGTGTACACTGTTAATGATATAAAACACCCATGGAGTGGTAAGCCCTAACTTCAGGATAAAGCTTACACTCTGAGGAGGGGACTGGGACACTTGGCCAATGTCAGTTCTGTCTCCAATGTTTTGAACTTTTTTTCCCCAATAAGTATCTCTCTTAAAAAAAAGAATTTCTTTTGTTTTCTTTTTTTTTTTTTTGAGATGGAATTTTGCTTTTGTTGCCCAGGCTGGAGTGCAATGGTGCGATCTCGGCTCACCGCAACCTCTGTCTCCCGGGTTCAAGCAATTCTCCTGCCTCAGCCTCCCGAGTAGCTGGGATTACAGGCATGTACCACCACGCCTGGCTAATTTTGTATTTTTAGTAGAGACGGGGTTTCTTTCGTGTTGAGGCTGGTCTCGAACTCCTGAGCTCAGGTGATTTGCCAGCTTAGCCTCCCAAAGTGCTGGGATTATAGGCATGAGCCACCGTACTCGGCCTTTTTTTTTTTTTTTAAAGACAGAGTCTTGCTCTGTTGCCCAGGCTGGAGTGCAGTGGTGCGATCTTAGCTCACTGCAACCTCAATCTCCCGCGTAGCTGGGATTATAGTTACACACCACCATGCCCTGCTAATTTTTGTATTTTTAGTAGAGTCAGGATTTCACCATGTTGGCCAGGCTGGTCTTGAACTCCTGTCCTCAGGTGACCTGGCAGCCTCAGCCTCCCAAAGTGCTTGGGATTACAGGTGTGAGCCACCATGCCAGGCCAGAACTCCTTATTTTTGTTTTAAATATAACTACAGTACCACTTTTGCACTTAAAACAGTAGTTAAGGCTGGGTGCGGTAGCTCACTGAAATCCCAGCACTTTAGGAGGCCAAAGTGGAAAGATCGCTTGAGCCCAGGGGTTTGAGAACCAGCCTGGGCAACACAGCGAGAACCCCATCTCTACAAATATATATATATATATATATGGATATATTATAGATATCTATCTATCTATATGTATAATATATCTATCTATCTATAATATCTATCTATCTATCTATCTATCTATCTATCTATCTATCTATCTATCTATCTATCTATCTATCTATCTATAAAGATTTACATTTCTTTTGTAGCCAGGCATGGTGGCAAATGGCTGTAGTTCCAGCCGCTTGGTAGGCTGAGGCAGGATCACTTGAGCTCAGGAATTTGAGGCCGTAGTGAGTTGTGATTATGCCACTGCACTCTAGCCTGGACGACAGAGCAAGACCCTGTCTCAAAAAACAAAACAAAGAACAATAGCAACAACAACAACAAAATTACCAAGAGCTCCCCCCAGCCAAAACAAAAAACATCCTCAAACAGTAGTTAAGTCCTTCATATCAAATATCCAACTAGTGTTCAATATTCCAATTATAATTGGAATATAATTATATAGAGAGATTCTAACAAAAACAGATTTGTTTGGCATTTCAAATGTCCGAAGATGCCAGAAGTTTAATCTAGAGCAGTGGTTCTCAAAATTTGGTCCTAAGACCAGCAGCATCAGCATCACTTGCTAACTCGTAAGAGATGGAAATAATTAGACCCTACAGCTGACTGAATCAGTGGTTCTGGGAGTGTAGTGTTTTAACAAGCCTTCCAGGTGATTCTAATGCATAGTAGAGTTAAAGGAACACTGGTCTAAAGGAAACCAAAATTTTATGCTCTTTACACGCCCTATTTTGCATTTGTCTTTGTGTTTAACATCACAGCATATCCTGAGATGATGTGCTTACACACTTGGGTCACCAAGATGGGGTCCAGCTTTCTATTGCCTTCTGGGACCTGTGCCAAGCCACCTTCCATTTCTAGCTGTGGAGGGCAGCACACACAGACTGCTGCTGCATTAGGAAGTGTGTTGGAGAGCAGGGAATGGAAGTGGTGATCATGATTTTCTGGAGCAGTGAAATGAGAGATCTGGGTGTATTTGATAGGGAAATCAGCTTCTTTTTTAATAAGCATACTTATAAAGTTGTGGTCCTCAACTGCTGGCAGCACAGTCAAATCACTCAGGAGGGCTTTGAAAGATGCTGGTAGCCTGGCCTGACGCCAAGAAATTCTGGTTTCACTTGGGTTGTGGGTGGGGTTAGGGGGTCATCCCAGCAACAGCGAGACTTAAAGGTGCTTCAGGTGATTCTAATTACAGTCATGGTCCAAAACCACTGGCAAAGACTTGTGTTTGGTTTGGGATTTCAGTTGGGAAACTAAGTTTAAAATATCCTGCAAGAATGCACTCGGGGGTCTTACCCTTCAAACAAGTAAGTGCTTTGCAAACTCTGGTTCTTAAACCATTAGCGACCTGGTTTGGGGGAGTTTTTTTCTGCCATCTCTAGCTCTTTTTGTCTGTTGTTCTGAGCTTCTGCTGACTCTGCAGTATTTCTGGCCCGTTTTTGTCTAGGTAAGGAGATTTGAATGTGGTTTGTCTACTCACCTGTAGGTGTCTTGGGCAGAATATGCATTTTTAAAAGCACACAAATGACACCCTCTTTCACCTTCATTTTCTTTCCTGTAAATGGCTATAGCTCCAGGAAATGAACTCGAGAGACTGATACTACATTTTGCAGTGCGAGGCTTTTTAATTTTTCTAAGACTATCAATGAGACCAGAGCCTTCCTTGCAGTCTCTGAAATTATGGAAAGGAAAGGTTGGGCTGTATTTGTTGGTTGAGTGTTGAAATAGTCCATGGAAAAAGGAAAGGGAAACAAGTCCTACTACTGATTTTCTTGGCAGGGTTTATCACCTTTCCGTCCCAAGTTTCTGGCAAGTGTGATTAGAAATTGACTTGCAGGATTTGCTCACACTGGCTTCCCAAGACAGTTTTTGCTTGCATGCTGCTGACTAGCAGTAGTTAATTTGCTATCTTTCACATGTGTTATCCAAAAATCACAGAACTCATTAGAAATGAACAGCATGGACCAGGCATGGTGGCTCATGCCTGTAATCCCAGCACTTTGGGTGGCGAGGAGGGTGGATCTTGAGGTCAGGAGTTCAAGACTAGCCTGGCCAAGATGGTGAATCCCTGTCTCTACTAAAAATACAAAAATTAGCCGGGTGTGGTGGCGGGCATCTGTAATCTCAGCTGCTTGGGAGGCTGAGGCAGAGAGTTGCTTTAACCCAAGAGGCGGAGGTTGCAGTGAGCCGAGATCACGCCACTGCACTCCAGCCTGGGCAACAGAGCGAGACTCTGTCTCAAAAAAAAAGAAAAATGAAATAAACAGTGTGAATTTGGCTGGTCATATTTGGAGGATTAGCCAGATGTAAATCTGAGTTGCACTTGGGAGGTTTCGTGGGCCTCAGTTAAAAATAAATAGAATCCCAGCCTTGAGTAGAAGCAGATTTTTTGTAAAAAGTGAAATATCTTACTGGAAAACAAATCTTATTTTTCCAATAGAAAATATGGGGAAGAAGTAAGCTTTTTTTGGTGCCAATGTTTATTTTATTTTGTGCCCTTCTTGCTGATGGCAGATGTGGCAGAAATAAATACCCAATTTCATTTTCCAAAATCGGAAAAATTTAACCAATTGAATAATTTATTGATTTTTAATTTATAGCAGAGGTTTGAAACCTGATTGGTTAAACTATTTAATGTGGCTCTTAGGAAAATAAACATACGTTTATGTATGTCCCAAACCATTTTGTGGAATAATCACCACACAATGGGTTATTGAAGTCGTGTGTTGGGCTTGAGGTTCTCTAATTCTTAGGACTTTTGAAAAGTGTTTCTCACTAAGAGAAATTGAAAAAGCTATTTTTCATGTGATTGCAATATATGATTTGTGTGATTGGAAAATTCCTTTTATCTGTTGATACGCAGACTCCCTGTGGCAATACCAAATATTCATATGTCACCTGTTTCCTTTTTTTTTTTTTTTTTGAGGCGTAGTCTTGCTCTGTCACCCAGGCTGGCACCATCTCGGCTCACTGTAACCTCTGCTTTCTGGGTTCAAGCGATTCTTCTGCCTCAGCCTCCCGAGTAGCTGGGACTACAGGCGCGAGCCACCATGCTTGGCTAATTTTTGTATTTTTAGTAGAGATGGGGTGCCACCATATTGGCCAGGCTGGTCTTGAGCTCCTAGACCTCGTGATCCACCCAGCCTCGGCCTCCCAAAGTGCTGGGATTACAGGCGTGAGCCACCGTACCCGGCCATATGTCACCCGTTTCTAATCCCAACAAAACCTGTACTCAGAATGAATTCAAAACAAAACAAAACAAAAAACCCTTACCTTTGAAGAACCAAAAAAGGAATTCAAATTTTATTGAAACTTTTTGTGTTTATCCTTTTAGATCACACTAAATCAGATGAGTACACAAATGCCAAGGAATTGATTCTTGAAAGTAGAGACGATGTTTCATGCAGACACATGAGTTAAAGATGTGCTAGAACTTCCCATGAGCTGATTTTGATCATTCTTTGTTCTAGCATCCCCAAAGCTTAGCTTAACACTTAATTATATATCATACTACCTTCTCTCTCTCTCTCTCTCTCTCTGTGTATGTATTATTTTCCACCAAAATGGCTATTTGTAACCTGCCATAGTAAAAGATCTGCTTATTCAAGACCAGGACAAGACTTTCCTTTATCTTGTCTTTCTGCCCATTGCACCATTCATTTTTCTCTTCTTCTTCAGCAGTGAGATGACATTTATGATGCATCGTCCTACCATTCTCGGGATAAAGATAATTTGCCTGGTTAGCTTTTATTTAGTGATTCAAGAGAAATAGATGATCAGATCTGGCAGCAGACTGACTTTTCACGATTCATTGCTGAAGGCTTTATTCTATTTATTCTTTATTCTGTGAAGACCTCTGTTGCTGAAGGTATGAAGGATGTGGTGGTAATGGAAAATATTTTACTGATTGATTGATTTATTTTTAATTTTTTGAGACTTTATTTTTAATTTTTTGAGTCTCGCTCTGTTGTCCAAGTTGGAGTGCAGTGGCACGATCTCAGCTCACTGCAACCTCTACCTCCTGGGTTTCCTTGGTTTAAGCGATTCTCCTGCCTCAGGCACCTGAATATCTGGGACTACAGGAGTCCACCACCATGCCTGGCTAATTTTGTATTTTTAGTAGACAGGGTTTCATCATATTAGCCAGGCTGGTCTTGAACTCCTGACCTTGTGATTCGCCCACCTCGGTCGGCCTCCCAAAGTGCTGGGATTACAGGTGTGAGCCACCGCACCTGGCACTGATCTTTATTGCTGAAGAGCTTTTCTCCCCTTGCAGGATCTTTGGTGTCAAGATACTATAAAATTCCAGTAAATATGACTGCAAGGAAGGGTAAAGAGAAAGAAAGGGACAAAATAAAGTACCAGAAGCAACTAGTCCTTTCCATATTCATGTCATGTCCATAAGATCCAAGAAACGGATATTGAAGTGGAAGAACCAGACTTTCTCTTCATTCCTATGATCTAATTAAATGCATTTTCACTTAAAAAAGGATAACAGTATTAGGTCTTAATGGGATTAACCTAACTGAAATTTATTTGGCTTTGCTTTGACAGTAAAGATTATGAAGGATCCACCTTTCATTTTGTGATGGTAGCTTCAGATCTGTAATTTTTGCTACATTCCATTCCTGTTGCTGTTCTACTTAAAATATCAGTTATCGGCTGGGCGCGGTGGCTCACGCCTGTAATCCCAGCACTTTGGGAGGCCGAAGCAGGTGGATCACCTGAGATCAGGAGTTCGAGACCAGCCTGGCCAAGATGGTGAAACCCCATCTCTACTAAAAATACAAAAATTAGCTGGGCGTGGTGGCAGGCACCTGTAATCTCATCTGCTCGGGAGGCTGAGGCAGGAGAATTGCTTGAACCCGGGAGGCAGAGGTTGCAGGGAGCCGAGATCACACCATTGCACTCCAGCCTAGGGAACAAGAGCAAGACTTTGTCTCAAGAAAAAAAAGAAAAAAAAAAAAATCAGTTATCAAACAAAACTTGTGTTTTGTATGGCCGAGACTTAGAATAGACTAGAGTTTGAGTATTTTTCTTTTTAGGTTTTTGAGATGATTAACTCTTACTGTTTTTATACTGAAATGAAGTCTGTTTAGTTAAAATAAAGAGGAATCTTTCTTTTATTTTCTGTGTTTCTTGGCTTCTTTCTTTCTTTCTTTCTTTCTTTCTTTTCAGTGTCTTAGGGTTTCTCTTGCTTAGAATTATCTAGATGAACTGTTTCTGAGTTCAGCTTCAGACTAGAGTATTTTTTCCCTTTAACTTTTTGAGGTGATTATCTCTTACTCTGTTTTTATACTGACGTGAATCTCTGTAGTTAAAATAAAGAGGAATCTCTCTTTTATTTTCTGTGTTTCTTGGTTTCTTGTGTGTGTGTGGGTTTTTTTTTTTTTTTTTTTTTTTTGTCAGTTTCTTAGGGTTTCTCTTGCTTGAAATTGTCTTGATGAAATGTTTCTGAGTCCGACTTCATTGATAACTACGTGCTCCTCCTTTTCCTTTGTAAGTGTTACAGGATTTCAGTAATATATACTTTTTATTGTGGTGAAATATACATAATATAAAATTATCATTTAAGCCATTTTTAAATGTACACTTCAGTGGCATTAAATACACTCATAATGTTGTGTGCAATTGTTGCCACTATTATCTTTTGAAAGTTTTCATCTTCCCTCTCACTGGTAAGTGGGAGTTGATCAATGAGAACACATGGACACGGGGAGGGGAACATCACACTCCGGCGCCTGTTTGGTGGGCGGGGGTGGGGGGTAGGGGAGGGATAGCATTAGGATAAATATCTAATGTAGATGACGGGTTGATGGGTACAGCAAACCACCGTGGCACGTGTATTCCTATGTAACAAACCTACATGTTCTGCACATGTACCCCAGAACTTAAAGTATATAAAAAAAAATAAATTTTTCTTTCTCCCAACCTGAAACTTTGTGCCCATTAAACACTAACTCTTCATTCTTCCCTCCCCGCAGCCCCTGGCCACCACCATTCCACTTTCTGTGTATGAATTTGACTACTCTAGGTACCTCATGTAAGTGGAATCATGTAGTATTTTTCCTTTTGTGACCGATTTTTTTCACTTAGCATAATGTCTTCAAAATTCATCCATGTTTCGGCATGTGTCAGAATTTCCTCACTTTGTAAGGCTGAAGAATACGCCATGGTATGGATATATCACGTATTGTTTATTCATTCATCTGTCAATGGACCGTTGGGTTCTTCCACCTTTTGGCCATTGTGAATACTGCTATGAACATGGGTATGTAAATATCTATTCAAGTCCCCATGAAAACTGTCTTTGTGATTAATTATTATTATTTTTTGAGACAGAGTTTTGCTCTTGTTGCCCAGGCTGGAGTGCAAGGGCACAGTCTTGGCTCACTGCAACCTCTGCCTCCTGGGTTCAAGTGATTCTCCTGGCTCAGCCTCCCAAGTAGCTGGGATTACAGGTGTGTGCCACCACACCTGGCTAATTTTGTATATTTTGTAATAGATATGAGGTTTCACCATGTTGGTCAGACTGGTCTGGAACTCCTGACCTCAAGTGATCCACCTGCCTCGGCCTCCCAAAGTGCTGAGATTACAGGTGTGAGCCACTGTGCCCAGCTGTCTTTGTGATTAATTAAAACACCCTGATGCTGATTTAGATACGGATTTAGCAACTTTAAATATTATGATATTAATAATAGCCATTAATTAATAATAAAGCTTTTTATGTAGAGTGATTGGAATGAGTTTGTCAGGTATGAGTTATAAAGGCCTCCAGAAGCATATAGGGAAGGTAAACATATGGCAATGAGAACCCTTTTATAAACACACCTGGCTGGATACCATGACCTGCTTAAGATCTGTGTTTTGGAATCGTCATTGAAAAGAAATGTAGCTGGGCATGATGGCTCATGCCTGTAATCCCAGCACTTTGGGAGGCCGAGGCGGACAGATCACTTGAGGCCAGGAATTCAGGACCAGCCTGACCAACATGGTAAAACCCCGTCTTTACTAAAAATACAAAAATTAGCTGGATGTGGTGGCGGGCACCTGTAATCCCAGCTACTCAGGAGGCTGAGGCAGGAGAATCACTTAAACCTGGGAAGCGGAGGTTGCAGTGAGCTGAGATCACGCCACTGCACTTCAGCCTGGGCAAGAGAGTGAGACTCTGTCTAAAAAAAAAAAGAAAAAGAAAAGTTGCTGCATGACAGCCTGACATCTGGGAAAGTTAAACTATAAAATGACTTGCAAAATTAACATCCTCTGGTTAACCAAAATCCTCAAAGCAGAGGGCAATCCGATGTTTGGGATGTGAGTCCCATTCTCTAGAGGGTCAGGCTTACCGCTCGGAAAGCAGATTAATACTGCTAGCACACACCACCTAAAGATACGCTTCCCATCCTTACATTGTTGATGTTTTCAATGTTTCATCTATCTGTTGTATTCTTTCAAATTCCTTAAGCTTAACCATAGACAAGCTCCTTCTTGGAGTTAACACTATTTATCGAGTATATACCGTATGACCAAGCTATATATTACTGCTGGCTGATGTTTCTTCATACTTGGCCCATGTTAGGCACTGCCCTAAGCCCTTTACATGTGTTGTTAGTTATTTAATTATTCCAACATCTCCATGTGTTTGATACCAGCAAAACTTCATTTTACAAATGATGAAAACGAGACACAGAGAAGTTATCTTGTTCAAGGACACAGGAATTGGCAAAGCCAGAACTTGACTCCAGGAGTCTGACTTCAGACCATGTATCTTTTTCTTTTCTTGTTTTTTTTTTCTTAGAGACAGGGTCTCGCTCTGTTGCCCAGTCTGGAGTACAGAGCAATCTTGGCTCACTGTAGCCTCAAACTTCTGGGCTCAAAACTTCCTCTTGCCTCAGCCTCCTGAGTAGGTGTGTGCCACTACACCTAGCTAATTTTTGTTTAAATAATTTTTTTGTAGACATGGGGTCTTGCTATGTTGTCCAGGCTGGCCTTGAACTCCTGACCTTGAGCAGTCATCCTGCCTTGGCCTCCCACAGTACTGGAATTATAGGCACAAGCCACCACACACGGCCCCCGTGTACCTTTGACTTCTATGCCATGCTGACCTGCATTTTACTGTTGATCAAACTGGTGAAACTTATGAAAACGCTCTCTAGAGGATGAATTCTTTTTTTTCTTTTCTTTTCCTTTCTTTCTTTCTTTTTCTTTCTTTTCTTTCTTTCTCTCTTTCCTTCCTTCCTTCCTTCTCTTTCCTTCCTTCCTTCCTTCCTTCCTTCCTTCCTTCCTTCCTTCCTTCCTTCCTTCCTTCCTTCCTTCCTTCCTTCCTTCTTTCTTCTTCTTCTTCTTCTTCTTTTTTTTTTTTTTTTTGAGACAGACTCTCACTCTGTCACCCAGGCTGGAGAGCAGTGGCATGATGTTGGCCCACTGCAAACTTTGCCTCCTGGGTTCAAGTGATTCTTCTGCCTCAGCCTCCTGAGTAGCGAGATTACAGCTGTGTGTCAACACACCTGGCTAATTTTTTATGTATTTTTAGTAGAGACGGGGTTTCACCATTTTGGCCAGGCTGATCTCGAACTCCTAACCTCAAATGATCTGCCTGCCTTGGCCTCCTAAAGTGCCGGGATAACAGGCATGAGCCACCGTGCCTGGCCTCTAGAGGACAACTCTTTTTAAGGTAAATAACAGAACTTTTAAAGTCAGGAGGTCTCTGTGTCTGTCTAGGAACCCATGCTGTATTAAGTGGTGACAAAGTAGTTTGGAAGTTTAGCACCAAAGGACTAAGGTTTCTTGGGAACACAGTGCACTTTATTCCACCTTTTAAGGTAAACATACTTCAAAGAAAAGGACATTTTAAAAAACCTTGCTGAAGAGTTTTTAAGGAATGTAATATATTTTTTAAAAAGGTATTATCACTTCTTTATTAATTCATATTTGGCAAAGAACTTTCTAGAAGTATTAGGAATCAGCCTCACTCAGAAATTTGATGTTAAAGGTTTGTAAAGAATATCTACTTATGCCCATTCATAATTAATAGAGATTCTTCTTTTTCTTTTAAGGTTAAAAATTTTTTCTTTTTAGTTATTTCAGCTTTATTCAGGTTGAATACAGGTGTTCCAGCCAAATAAAGTAAGGTAAGAGGGGTGAGAGGGTTTCAGGCAGAGATAAAAACATGTAAAAGGACACGAAGTTGTAGCATGGTCTGGCCAGCAAACTTTAAATACGAGGGGAGTCCATTATAATGGAAGGAGCAGGGGCTTAGGAAAAGGTTTAAAAAATTAATTATTCTTGAGTCTTGGTTTTACCCTCTGTGAAAGGAGATAATTGTTGCTCTTTTGAGGACTAGAAATAATTTTTTGTTTGTTTGTTTGTTTGTTTGTTTTGAGACAAGGTCTCACTCTGGTCACCCAGGTTGGAGTGCAGTGGCGCGATCACAGCTCACTACAGCCTCAAACTCCCAGGCTGACAGAATCCTCTCCCCTCAGCTTCCCAAGTAACGAGGACTACAGGCATATGCCACCATGCTCAGCTAATTCTTAAAATTTTTTTGTAGAGATGGTGTCTTGGCTATGTTACTCCTGCCTTATGCAGTCCTCTCACTTCGGCTTCCCACAGTATTGGGATTATATCAGTACAGGTGTGAGCCACTGTGCCTGGCCACAAATAATGTATTTAAATTGTTCAGTAATGGACCTGACACCCAGGTTTCCACATTGATATTATCATTATGTTGTTATCAGTTTTTTTCTTTTTGTCTTTTCATTTGTTTTTCTGAAAAATATTACATTACATGGTTCAAAACCCAAAAAGTGTAACATTCTCTCTTTCGTCTTTGTGCCTCATCTGTTAAGTCCCTTCTTCCTGGTCCCTGCAGGTAACCACTGTCCTGTTTCTAATGTAGCCTGCATTGTCCCCTGATGCTCTGTGGGAATATGAGTATCTCTTCTGTATTTCCTGCTTTTACACAAAAGGTAGCATATTATACACATGCTTCAACATCTTCCTTTTGGTTTTCACTTAAGTATACATTTTAGAAATGTTTCCATGTCACTTTATAAGAGGCTTCCTCTTATAAGCCATGTATATTATTTTTTTTTGGACAGAGTCTCGCCTGTTGCCCAGGCTGGAGTGCAGTGGCGCGATCTCGGCTCACTGCAACATCCGCCTTCCAGGTTCAAGTGATTCTCCTACCTCAGCCTCCTAAGTAGGTGGGATTACAGGTGCTGCCACTGCGCCCACCTAATTTATTTTTATATTTTAAGATTCAGGTGGCCAGGCACGGTGGCTCACGCTGTAATCCCAGCACTTGGGGAGGCCGAGGTGGGCGGATCGCCTGAGGTCAGGAGTTTAAGAGCAGCCTGGCCAAGGTGGTGAAATCCCGTCTCTACCAAAATAAAATAAAAGAAAATAATTAGCCAGGCATGGTGGCTGACACTTGTAATCCCAGCTACTTGGTAGGCAGAGGCAGGAGAATTTCTTGAACCTGGGAGGCTGAGGTTGCAGTGAACTGAGATCGTGTCATTGCACTTCAGCCTGGGAGACAAGAGCAAAACTTGGTCTCAAAAAAAAAAAAGAAAAAAAAAGAAAAGACTCATGGGTAATTGCAGTATAGTCCAGAGAGTTCCCATGTGCCTTCACTAAGCATCCGCTAATGTAATACCTTACATAACCTTAGTACATAGTCAAAACTAGGAAGTTGACATTGGCATAATGCCATTAACTCAGGTAAGAGACCTTATTTAGATTTAACTGATTTTTACATGCGTTCTTTTTTTGGAAGGGGGTGTACGTTTTTCTACAAAATTCTGTTATCCTTGTAGATTCAAGTAGCCATCACTATAATTGGGATACAGGAACTGTTCCAGCATAGAAAACCCAGCCAAATATCTTACCTTCCTAGGTGCAAGAATCCTATTTCCAACTTTTAAAATTCCCTAGGGGCCTGAGTACTTAATGGGTGCTTAATAACGACTAGTTGAAACACTCAGTAAAAAACAAAATAGAACTCACAGCTGAAAAACAGATGAATCAAGATAATTTAGAAAATAATAAAAAAGTTAAGACTACTTTCTTAATATGAGCTATTCAGGGTGACTAAGTGATGATTTATAATTTCATGGAGTCAGAACACTTAAAAGTGCTAATGATCTGAAATAAAGCTTCTCTAAAACATAACTTTATTTTTCAAAGCAATTCTACTATTTATAATATTATGTTGGTATGATGAAGTTTGTCATCCCTAGTTGACAGAATAGGACACTGAGACTAAGAGAGGAAAGCAAGGTCGGGCACGGTGGCTCACACCTGTAATCCCAGTACTTTGGGAGGCTGAGGTGGGCGGATCACCTGAGGTCAGGAGTTCGAGACCAGCCTGGCCAACATGGTGAAATCCCCATCTCTATTAAAAAATAAAACAAAACAACAATAAAAAAAGTACAAAAATTAAATTAACCGGGCACGGTGGCAAGTGCCTATAATTCCAGCTACTTAGGAGGGTGATGCAGGAGAATCGCTTGAACCCAAGAGGTGGAGGTTGCAGTGAGCCGAGGTCGCACCACTGCACTCCAGCCTGGGTGACAGAGTGTGACTCTGTCTAAAATAAATAATAATAATAAAATAATAAAAAGTAATAAAGAGAAGAAAGAAAGCTAACAGTGAGTACCAAAGATGGCTATTTCAGTAGGTTCTTCTAACAGCCGTATGAGGTGGACGTCGTTATTTCCATTTCAAAGAAGAGAATGTGGACTCTCTGAGGTCCAGTAACTTGCCTGTGGTCAGTTTATGTCAGAGACAAGATTCCAAATCCCGCATTCTCACCCTCACTCCACAATGAATGTTTTCCTCAAGAATAAAAGTCAAATAATTCAGGCCAGGCATAGTGGCTTATGTCTGTAATCTCAGCACTTCAGAAGGCTGAGGCAGGAGGATTGCTTGAGCCCAGGTATTCAAGACCAGCCTGGGCAATAGAGTGAGATCTTGTCTCCACAAAAAATAAGACAAGTTAGTGGAGTGTGGTGGCACATGCCTGTAGTCCCAGCTACTCCGGACACAGGAGGATTGATTGAGCCTGGGAGGTAGAGGCCGCAGTGAGCGGTGATCACACGCCACTGCACTTCAGCCCGGGTGACAGAGAGAGACCCTGTCTTCAAAAATAAAGACCGAGTCTTTAAATAAGTAAGTTACATAAGAATTCAGGTTGCTTGTCTCTGCCCCCTGTTTTTAAAAAAGTGTCGGTGGTAGTGGTATCTTAGTACATTACCTTCTTATAAAGGATAACGTACTATAATAGTTAATATAAGTGGTTGAGGGCTTTGAAGTTAGCCAGACTTCTCTCCAAGTACCAGCTCAGCCACCCTCTAGCTTTGTGGACTCTGGATGTGTTGCTTTATTTATTGAAGCCTCGTGGACTCATCTATAAAATAGACAACCTGGTTGTTCTCCATCAGGTTGAGGGAATTCAATGGAATGAAACCTGGAAAGCACTTAGCAGAGTGCCTGGTACATACCAGTCATTCAATAAACAGCAGCTGTTAGTGTATATGAATCTATGGACTTCCCACTTCTGAGATCAAAATATAAGCAAATAAATACTTAGATTGTGTTATGTGCAAAGCCATATACTATTGTTGGAATTAATGGAGGGACACAGTGATTTATTTTTTTTGGACTTAAAAATACTTGTCAAAATTTAGAATGCCATCTTTTCTATAAATTTTTTAAATTCATCAGTTAAGTTACTATATTTTCGAATTGAAAGGGTGCCACTTTTTGTTTTTTTCAAAGTTCCTGATTTTGGGTTTAAATGAGTGGATTTTCCAAAAATGAAGGATTTGAATTAGATCTTACTGAGGTGCTGGCAACCCCATCTCTATTTTATTTACCTGGACATATTCATTACCTGAGAAATGGTCAGGTGGAGAGGCAGCTGATATGGATTTGTGTGTGTGTGGTGGGAGTGGGGGTGCTTGCTGCATACAGCTTTCGTTAATATTAAAAGATAACTGCGTACACTCAACAGGCATTGCGATTACAGTCACATTCTCCTGTCATCCAGGGAATGGCGCTTGGCTCTGCCTAGCACGATGTTTGTTTGTTCAGGGCGAGACTAATGGTTGAGGTATTTGTGAGAAGCATTTGTATCACAGTGACAGACTGCAGGGCGCTCTTTCCTGTGTTACAGATTGCTAGGAAATTGGATAGGACCTCCCATGCCTTCCCTCAACACAAGCCTGTGACATACATGAGAATAGCGGTGGGGGTGGGGTGGAGAGCCAGGGACCCTGTGGAAGTGAGCTGCATATCCCATAGGCCTGGAACATCCAGCCTGCACATAGCAATATAGAGCATCCTTGGCACTGCATGGAAAATGGACTGATACTCTCTTGAAGGCCTCTTGGAAATCTCAAAGTAAGTGAAGAAAGAGGAAGAAAGATAGCTTTGCTTGACAGTTCTCATCAGAAGCCTAAATGATATAGTGTCATGCTGAAAGTTGGAGGCTGGATTGGTGAGGTTGGAGTCAGATGGGGGTAGGATAGTGGTTCTCAACTCTAGATGAAAATTATAACCTCCTGGAGGCCCATTGAAGGGTGTTGTCTTTAACCTCCCAGGTGATTCTCCTGTACATCTGGGATTAAGAGCCACTGAGATCCACACCCTGATGATAAAGCAAAGCAAAACACCAATGAGGGCAAATAAAAATCCGGAAACAACCCACAATGGATGAATAGGTCCCGTATTTCCTAATGAGGCCACTGGCCTTCCCAGTTGGCTGAAATTTCTCTCTTCACATTCTGAAAATGGATCCACTGGGCAAATATCCTGTTGATAGCTAAGTCCACCCAACTGCATTTTCTAGTGTGTGGGATATGGCTACTCTGCTTGCTCCAGAGTGAGAAGCAGGAAGTTCCCTTTGGAATCATTATTTAAAGGCTCCCTGGGACCTCAGGCTTTAAACAGAAATATATGGTGCATTCTAAGGGGTATTGTGTTTAACTATTAATAATTGTTCCTTTCATATGAGAGATATTACTGTGTAGGGTGGACAAAAATCCTCTGAGAAAACCATGTGTTTCATATTTACCATGAATAAGTCTTTCCCTCTCAAAAATCATAATTTGGGAATCATTCTTTTCCTGTGAACACTGGAAAGTTTTTTTTTTCCTCTCTTTTTCTTCTGTTCTTTTAATAGGAACTGTAATAAAAGCTCCCATTGGGGAAAGCTTTCATTTTGACGTGATGCAGTCAGTGGCTCTCTCTCTAGGAAGGCCCTGGAAAATGCATTGCTGCATTTTTCTCTGTTGCACGTGTCTTTTCCCCCCTTAGCTTCCTGTCCAAGCACGATGTCACCCACATGTCATCCGTACATCCCAGGTCCCTTTGCAAATGGAAACTACGGAAGAAACAAAAATTGGTTGGGTGCATAAAATCTATTTCAGGAACATCCTAAAGGGTGTATCTTAGAAGCACTAAATTCCAAAGGATTTGCTGACATTTATTGTTCTGCTTCAAATTATTAAATGTCTTTCTGATCACATGATGCCATGTTTTGCATAGTGTGACATATCTGTCCTCTTTTAAATGCATAGGAATCTACAACAATCTCATTTTACTGGTGGGTTTGCTGAAGCTTTATCACAAGACAGTCAGAATGATTGATGAGTGTTCTTCAGGTACGGAAATGCTGCCAACCTGTTTTGTATTTTGTCTTACTAAGAGTTTTGCTCCTTAATTTTCTATTTCAGTTATTTCAGTTACGAATAATCCCTTTTCATGCTAGTAGACATAATCACATTATAAGGGATTTAAAATTTGTAATTTCCCAGTAGTATTTCTTACAGCGTAAGCATTTTTGGTTCATGTACGATTCTTCTCCTTTTATTTTTTAACATGAGGAGATATCATAGGCCAATGTTAAGATTTCCTAATTTTAATGTTAAGAGCTACGCACATATTCTGGGAAAGTAGAGAAGTTAAAGAGTGACCAGGCTTTACCTGAAATGGTAGGAATAGGAGACACGCTGTTCCATGATGTACCTTGACACGGTTTTTAAAAAGCAACATTTGAATTATGCCTGAGAATCTAATGAGTTTGGTTAAAAGGAGATCTAGTAAGCCAATATTCATTTCTGCCTCTCCCCCTAGATTCCTCCAATCATGTTTGTTTCTGCATCTTTTTTTTTTTTTTTGAGATGGAGTCTCGCCGTGTCACCCAGACTGCAGTTCAGTGGTACGAACTCGGCTCACTGCAAGCTCCGCCTCCTGGGTTCATGCCATTCTCCTGCCTCAGCCTCCCGAGTAGCTGGGACTACAGGCACCTGCCACCATGCCCGGCTACTTTTTTTGTGTTTTAGTAGAGACGGGGTTTCACCGTGTTAGCCAGGATGGTCTCGATCTCCTGACCTCGTGATCCACCTGCCTTGGTCTCCCAAAGTGCTGGGATTACAGGCGTGAGCCACCACGCCTGGCCCTGTTTCTGTGTCTTCTTAAATTTAGAGACAGTTAGCTCTGTGTGTGTGTGTGTGTGTGTGTGTGTGTGTGTGTGTGTGCGCGCGCGCGCGCGTGATGGAGTCTCACTAGGTTGCCCAGGCTGGAGTGCAGTGCCTATTCACAGGTGTGATTATGGCACTCTACAACCTTGACTTTCTGGCCTCAAGTGATCTTTCCTCCTCAGCCTCCTGAGTAGCTGGGATTACCAGTGTGTGCTACCATGCTCAGCAGTTTTAAAATTTTTTTTTGGTAGCTATTTTTTTTTTTTTTTGAGACAGAGTCTTACTGTGTTGCCCAGGCTGGAGTGCAGTGGCATGATCTTGGCTCACTGCAACCTCCCAGGTTTAAATGATTCTCCTGTCTCAGCCTCCCAAGTAGCTGGGACTATAGGTGCCTGCCACCATGCCTGGCTAATTTTTTCTTTTTTTGTATTTTTAGTAGAGATGGGGTTTCGCTATGTTGGCCAGGCTGGTCTTGAACTTCTGACCTCAGGTGATCCGCCTGCCTCGGCCTCCCAAAGTGCTGGGATTACAGGCATGAGCCACTGCGCCTGGCCTTGGTAGCCATTCTTGTAAAGCACTACATATCTGTCTCTGACTGAACAGGCTCAGAGATGTAGATAAGTTGGCCTCATAGAAACCTATTTTCAAGTTCTTCATGTCAGAAGCCCAAGGGAGTAGAGGACAGCGATATATCTGGAAAGTGAAAACATGTAGCTGTATTTTTTTGGCCAACATAAAACTACATTTGAATATAGTAAATTCTCAGATAACTGTGAGCCATGGCCAACCAAAAGCACAGCATATACAAGGAGCATGTGCCAGGTAGACCTTGAATGATCACGTTTAACTTTGTATCTCTAGAACTTGTGTTTCATTTTTTTTGAGACAGAGTTTTGCTCTTGTCACCCAGGCTGGAGTACAGTGGTACAACCTCGGCTCACTGTAATGTCCACTTCCCAGGTTCGAGTGATTCTCCTGCCTCAGCCTCCCAAGTAGCTAGAATTACAGGCATGTGCCACCACACCTGGCTAATTTTTTTTTTATTTTTAGTAAAGACAGAGTTTCACCATGTTGGCCAGGTTGGTTTCGAACTCCTAACCTCAGTTGATCCACCTGCCTCGGACTCCCAAAGTGCTGGAATTACAGGCGTAAGCCACTGTGCCCAGCCCCTCCCATAGTATTTTGAGTGGAACATTGCTCATAGAAGAAGTCATATCCTTTTTGGAGTTAGGATGTACATTTCATTCGGTCCTTCCACATACTTAAAAGGTTCTCCGCATGCTGGTAGAATATGTGGTATTGCTCAGTTGATGAATTATATGATTGTGGCAGTTTGAATATATAGATATTATAGATGTTGTAAATAGTTTTGTTGTCAGATAGGCAGAGTGAGCTAACTATTTTAAACTAGCAAGAATATTAACTTTAACAGGAGGTTTCTGATTGGTGGCTAAGGCTGTTACAGCTATGTCAGTAATTTTTAGAAAAGATAAGCTGAAAGTATTACTCGTTTATATTTATAAATCTAATCCTATGCATAAGCAATGTTGAGCATTGCAAGCATTAATCCCGTGGTACTTGGTGTATAAAGGCCATGTGGAGCTAGACCTGGAAACACACTGTGTACTCATGTCCTATTGAATCTGTGGGTATTTTTCCGCCTTTGGGAGTTCATTTTTCCTGGTGGTTCTGGGGGCTCACTGAGATGTAAGAGTTTTAGATTCTGGTTTCTTCGCCGAAAGACAGCAGAGTTCAAATTAGGCTCATGGACATTCTTGCCTAGTTGCCAATAATTCCTTACACAGTAATGATGGAGGTGAAAGAACACCGAGCAAGCCAAGGGCAGGGAGGGGAAGAGAGGAATCTGGAAGAATTCAGATGGGCTTTCAAGGCAATTAATGTCGATACATTTCCTGTTTCCCACAAGTCGGTTAAGTTCTAGCATCAAACCTAAAAATAATTGGTTTTCTTCCTGGAATGGACCATTTGGCTGACAAGCCTTACCTCAGCTATTAAATCCCACTGCCTAAGCCTTAGATTGGGAATTTAAAGTCCATATCGATGGGCGCTTCCAACTCTTATTTGATTCTTGCCTGCTCTAACACTCCTTTTATGCTTAAATAGCCCTGGAAATGGGGAAGGAAAAGTCAGAAGGAAGAAAATCAGATTTCCAACTTAGATTTCCCTGATTCAGAATTAGGAATTGATTTAATGGGATCTTACCTTCTTTTCTCTTAATTTGAAGAGAAACAGGGTTGTGTATGGGAGTTGTAAACAAAAAAGAACAGTGGAACCTACATTGTAGCAAGGATATGTGACACCTATTTGAGACTAGATGTGTTTTAGAAGTACAATTTTGGCTGTGCATGGTGGCTCACACCCGTAATCACAACACTTTGGGAGACTGACGTGGGCGAATCATGAAGTCAGGAGTTCGAGACCAGCCTGGCCAACATGATGAAACCCTGTCTCTACTAAAAATACAAAAATTAGCTGGGTATAGTGGCGGGTGCCTGTAATCCCAGCTACTTGGGAGGCTGAGGTAGGAGAATCGTTTGAACCCAGGAGGCGGAGGTTGCAGTGACCTGAGATTGCACCACTGCACTCCAGCCCAGGAGAGAGAGTAAGACTCCGTACCCACCTCCCCGAAAAAAAGTACAGTTTTTGGCCGGGCGAGGTGGCTTACGCCTGTAATCCCAGCACTGGGCTGATCACCTGACGTTGGGAGTTCGAGACCAGACTGACCAAGGTGGAGAAACCCCATCTCTACTAAAAATACAAAATTAGCCTGGCGTAGTGGCGCATACCTGTAATCCCAGCTACTCAGGAGGTTGAGGCAGAAGAATCGCTCTAACCCGGGAGGTGGAGGTTGCAGTGAGCTGAGATCGTGCCATTGCACTCCAGCCTGGGCAATAAGAGTAAAACTCAGTCTGAAAAAAAAGAAAAGTACAATTTTTATACCAATGATCATTACGGGTATTTTTTTTTTTTTTTTTTTTTTTAAGACGGAGTTGCGCTCTTGTTGCCCAGACTGGAGTATAATGGCATGATCTCAGCTCATTGCAACTTCTGCCTCCTGGGTTCAAGCGATTCTCCTGCCTCAGCCTCCCGAGCAGCTGGGATTACAGGCATGCACCACCACGCCCGGCTAATTTTGTATTTTTTAGTAGAGATGGGGTTTTTCCATGTTGGTCAGCCTGGTTGCAAACTCTTGACCTCAGGTAATCTGCCCGCCTAGGCCTCCCAGAGTGCTGGGATTACAGGTGTGAGCCACTGCGCCTGGCCTTTTTAAAAAAACTTTTTTTTAGATGGAGTTTCAGTCTTGTTGCTCAGGAGTTGCACCTGGAGTGTAGTGGCACCATCTCAGCTCACTGCAACCTCCACCTCCTGAGTTCAAGTGATTCTCCTGTTTCAGCCTCCCGAGTAGCTGGGATTACAGGAGCATGCCACCACATCCAGCTAATTTTTGTATTTTTAGTAGAGACGGGGTTTCATTATATTGGACAGGCTGGTCTTGAACTCCTGACCTCAGGTGATCCACATGCCTCGGCCTCCCAAAGATTACAGGTGTGAGCCACCACGCCCAGCCACTTTTATCTTTTTACCTGGCGAAAACTAAACAACTTTTGGCATTCTACACCTTTCAAAACATTTCAACTTTTTTTTTTTTTTAATTTAAATCACGGAATTCAGATGGGCCTTCAAGGCAATTAATGTGAGTTAGGTCATATTGAACTTGCGTTTAGAGATATGTAAGGACTTCGATTAGTGCCCATCTTGTGCCAGCTTATATTTCCAGTTTAGAATTGGCAAAGGACAACATGTTATAGCACTGGTCTTAGATGAGTGCTACGTAAAACCTGAATTTATTTATTTTTCACGATTAACTGAACTGTGACATCAGTATCAATTCACATTCTTTGGTGACAGTTTAGTCATTTGAGAAAGGGTTTGAGAGGCTTTTTAGAAGAAAAATTCATGCACCTGCAGAGTCTCCTCTAACACAGAACCACCTCGCATTGAGTTTTGAAGCTAAATGATCATTCCGCAGTAATTACAGTTAAGACCAGTATATTACAAAAAATCAGTTTACCAAAAAGAACTTTAAAGACCACGAAGAACTAGGCCGGGCGCAGTGGCTCACACCTGTAATCCCAGCACTGTGGGAGGCCGAGGCGGGTGGATCACCTGAGGTCAGGAGTTCGAGACCAGCCTGACCAACATGGTGAAACCCCGTCTCTACTAAAAATACAAAATTAGCTGGGCGTGGTGGTGCATGCCCGTAATCCCAGCTACTTGGGAGGCTGAGGCTGGAGAACAGCTTGAATCTGGGAGTTGGAGATGGAGGTTGCAGTAAGCCAAGATCATGCCATTGCACACCAGCCTGGGCAATAAGAGTGAAACTCCATCTAAAAAAAAAAAAGGCCAGCTGGGGACTGAGGAGCAATTTGGGGTTATGTTGATCTCCTTGGGCTGGCAGAGTCTCTGGGCAACAGAGTTCATGCAGCTGGATCAAGGTTGCACCCTGTAGTTTCTCTTTCCACTTGGACAGAAATGGAGGTGTTGGGCCTATAATCTGGTCCTTGCCCAAAGCCAAGTTAGTGTTATGCAGTATTTCTGTTTTGAACACATTTGTCCTTATTTTCCCTTTTCTCTTCTTGCCCACTCGTAGGGAAAAAAATAATCAGAGGTACTTGCTTGGGTGGAGCCACTCTTTGATTGCAATGCCCCAGGGTTTTCTAGGTTAACAAATTGGAGCTTTCCAGCCGGCTGAGTAGGGGTGGGCTACAGCTGCTCTACCCCGACTTCTCATATTCCTTTCCTTCCCACTCCAGAGAAAGCAGAGGTCCGGTTGTTGAGTTTGGAGGACATGCTGTTTTGGGGAGCCCAGGGACTGTTGACCACAGCTGTGTCTTTTTGTGGAGAGGAGTTTCAGCATATTCTTGGAAGGTGTGGGATGCAAAATATACACCTTTTAGTTGAGTACTTTTGTAACATAGCCCTGTGTGCCTTAGAGCTCAGAAACACTGGGGAAGGAGGATGGGGTAGATGGATGTGAGGGTGAGGATGGATGGGGAGGAGGCGCAAATCTCTTGGGCTCCATCAGAGCAGGAATCAACATCCCAGGAAGCAGAGACAAACCCTTTGGCTTCTGTCCTTGTGCTCTATGGGTGAATCAGAAAGGACCGTGGTCAGTTACGTGGGAGTGCAGAAAGCCAGCCAGCCAGCACGATTCGCCTTGGGATGACTTTTCATGCTGCCGCCTCCTGCTTCTCTGCTGGGGGTGTGGAAGAAACAGTGTGGGATGTGGGCGGTTTTCTGCTGCAGTTTATTGAACAAACAGCTGCCCTCCTCCATTTCTCTCCCTCCCTTACCCCCAGCCCGCCCCATCCTTCTTGCTGGGGCAGGATATAACCAGGCTGTAAACTTTGGCAGTGGGGGAAGCTTGCTAATACTTTCTGAAACAGCAACTTTTTTTTTTTGGCATGGAACTGTTAGTTCAAAGCTGGAAACAGAGTAAATAAAATCTGATCTAGTCATTCTAGAAATGATTTGTATCAGTCCAGAAAACGGCCAGAGTCCAGTAGTTTGAATCTAAAAGAGCTGAACTAAGATAAGGTAAGGAGCCAGTTTTGTAACCTGGCAACCACATGCCCCAACTTGAAAGCCTGTTTGCTGCTCTTCTTTTATTATCATAACCTCTTGAACAGAATACGCCATTTGAAACGACAGTAAACGCTTCTCAGCGGATAAGTTTATGACCTAGTTTTTGACCAAGAGCCCTTATGGGATTGAACGGCACGGGGAAGAGCAAAGGACCTCGGACACCATTGGCCAGAAGTTCTGTGCAAACCAGGAGCTCGGGGCTCATTAGAAGCCCGAGACATTAAGCAGCAGCTGTTTTATGGTGTGAACTTTTGCACAGAGGATTTCAAGAGGCTAATTCTCCTCGGAAGTCTGTTTGCAAAGTGGTTCTTTCTTGGCTGTTGCTTCATCCTTCTTCAGAGGCCTATTTTCGCTCAGAGCGTGAGCATTTCATGCCAAACCCAGCTATGACCTTGTGGCTGCTGAGCTGCCCGCATGGCCTGACCCCACAGGTCTTGGGAGGGTGTGCGCGGCAGAGCTAAACCAGGAGGGAGAGTCTATCTCAGCTCTGCCGGCTCTGGGGCTGGTCGTACCCTGCAGACTTGGAGTTGAGGACTAGAAACACAGGGGGATGTTACAGAAGGAGCATGTTCCTTTAGCCACTTTCCTGTTTCATAAACTGGATGCTGGGCCCTCCATCCCCTCTCCAGCTTTTTTCGTGAACTCTTGCACCCACTCTCAGCCTTCCCCTCTGCACTCTTATTAAATCAACTTGATTTCTTGTTCCACTTAACATGGGAAGGTATGTTTTTCAAGGAGAAGTATGAGAAATGAAAATGTATCCAGCGTTTACTAATGGTGGTATAGGCCTTAGAATATGGTTAACAAAATTTCTTCCTCCTTTCTTTTCTCTTCCTTCTCTCTTTCCTTCCTTTGAAATTGTTTTTCTTTTTATCCTCTCACTAGTATTTGCTTTTCCAGCAAAACTACTCAACAAAGCATACTTAGATATGTTTTAGAAAGAAAAATCATTCTCTCTAAAGAGCACTGTTAAAGGCATGATGCAGTCTGGGGTCCATGAGAATATAAAACACAGAATTTCAAGGGCCAAAGTTAACATTAATTATCCATTAACATTATTAATATTAGTAATAAAACTTACTGAAATGATTGGGTCTCATTTTTATATTTCACATTTCTTTTTTAGGAATGTACATCTTATATACCACAAAAGATATACCTATTTCTGTTCTTTTATCATTAATAGACACATGAAATCTATATGCAAAAAGATTTTTAAATGGGGGGAGGCAACATTCCTATCTCTATCTAATAGAGAAAGAATTATATACATGAAAGTGCATGAGAAAATAATATGCAACATTACAACTGCTTAGGCAGTGTTTTACATTTACATTTAAATTTAATTTACATTGGAAAATATGAAAGGAAAATACAAGATTGCATGTGCAATATTATCTATGCAAAAGTACACTGTCAAGTGTTTAGAAGGAACCATGCCAGAGAGTTTATAGTAGTTGAATATGGATTATGGATTATGAACAGTTATTTTTATTTTTAATTTTTTGGGGGATGGAATCTTGCTCTGTCACCCAGGCTAGAGTGCAGTGGTGCGATCTCAGCTCGCAACCTCTGCCTCCTGGGTTCAAGCAATTCTCCTGCCTCAGCCTCCCGAGTAGCTGGGATTACAGGTGCCTACCACCACACCCAGATACTTTTTGTATTTTTAGTAGAGATGGAATTTCACCATATTGGCCAGGCTGGTCTCAAACTCCTGACCTCAGGTGATCCGCCCGCCTCGGCCTCCCAAAGTGCTAGGACTACAGGCATGAGCTGCAGCGCCAGATTATGAGCATTTAAAATTATTTTCTTTTCACATTCTCTTTCCTCAGTTTTCCACAATGAGTAAGCAAATCTTATATAATTAGAACATCTAACCTTTATTAAAATACTTTAATAAGGATGAGAATGTCTTTCTCTCTGCTCTACTTATTTTTGTGACATGGTTCATATTAATATAGGAATTACAAAACTTCAAAAAGTTATTCTTGTTTTAAGTCTGTTCATATTTGCAAGGCTTTCAATTTTATTTATAACTCATCCCACTTGGGGCCCGCCTGGGGGCTGTGGGTTTCCTCCCAGAGAGCTCTACTAAGAGAACAGGGCATTTCTTGCCTACTGTGGTAGGCTCCTTCATCTTCTCCTTTTTAAATAATTATTTTGCTGGGTGCAGTGGCTCACACCTGTAGTTTCAGCACTTTGGGAGGCTGAGGTGGGAGAATGGCTTGAGCCCAGGAGTTCTGGACCGGCCTGTGCAACATAGTGAGACCTTGTCTCTATTAAAACTTTTAAAATGGCCGGGCACAGTGGCTCACACCTGTAATCCCAGCCAGCACTTTGGGAGGCCAAGGCAGGCAGATGACCTGAGGTTAGGAGTTCGAGACCAGCCTGACCAACATGGAGAAACCCCGTCTCTACTAAAAATGCAAAATTAGCACGGCATGGTGGCGCATGCCTGTCATCCTAGCTACTCAGGAGGCTGAGGCAGGAGAATTGCTTGAACGCAGGAGGCAGAGGTTGCAGTGAGCTGAGATCATGCCATTGCACTCCAGCCTGAGCAACAAGAGTGAAATTGCATCTCAAAAAAGAAAAAAAGGAAAAAAAAAATTAGTTGAGCCTGGTGGCACGTGCCTCTAGTTGCGCCTACTCAGGAGGCTGAGGTGGGAACGTTCCTTGAGTCCAGGAGGTTGAGGCTACAGCGAGCCATGCTCACACTATTGCACTCCAGCCTGGGCGACAGACAGACCCTGTCTCAAAAAATATAAATAAATAAACAAACAAACAAACGAACGAATCTCCTCATTGCTCAGTGATTCTTTTTCTTTGGCGTAAAGGACATGCTCTTTTACCCTGCTCACATTATGTTTCTGGTTTTTTTCCTTCTGGGATTTTGCCCTCACCGCCATTGTGGTGTTGCTGCCTGTGTTCCTTTTTCCACCACTGAGGAGATGATCCCTGAATTACTTTATTGAGGATGACTCACAATCAGGGAGCAACAGGTTGCCAAAAAGTTAATAGTGCTTCTTAGGGACCCCATTTGTGGCAATAAAATTTGCAACTAGGCATGAGAAATTTCAATTTGCAAAACAGTGTTTTTAATTGTTCAGCGATGTCTTTAAAATATGGCAAATTAAAGTCATTTATGAACTGCTGAGATTTTTCTTACCAAAAAAGGTGCTGCCTAGAAAGCATTTTTCAGCAGCGATGCTCAGTTGTTGGCTTAAACATTTGCAGTCTGAAATGATGAAACTGTCCTTGACACATAGTACAGAGGGACATGTTTCTTCCATATCTTGGTTGGGAGAACCTTTGAACTAGAAATGGTACCACCCAGGTTGGTGAATTGAGTAGATCCTTTAGGTACTGATGTATTTTAGCCCTGGATCCACCTTTTTATGTGCTACGTAATGGAAATGAAATGAAAACTATTTGAGTTAACTTTTCCTTGCTGCCCCCACTTTTATTTATTTATTTATTTTTTTGTTTTTTGAGACAGAGTCTCACTCTGTCACCCAGGCTGGAGTGCAGTGGCGCAATCACAGCTTACTGTAGTCTCAGCCGCCTCGCTCAGACAATGCTCCCCACTTTTTTTTTTTTTTTTTTTAGATGGAGTCTTACTTTGTCCCCCAGGCTGGAGTGCAGTGGCACGATCTCAGCTCACCGCAACCTGCACCTCCCAGGTTCAAGCGATTCTCCTGCTTCAGCCTCCCGAGTAGCTGGGATTACAGGTGCCTGCCACCATGCCCGGCTAATTTTTGTATTTTTAGTAGAGATGGGGTTTCACCATTTTGGCCAGGCTGGTCTTGAACTCCTGACCTTGTGATCCTCCCGCCTCGGCCTCCAAAGTGCTGGGATTACAGGTGTGAGCCACTGTGCCCAGCCTTTTTTTTTTTTTAATTCTAAAAGCACACATATTAGAAATTAGAATCTTATGATGGATGGACATCTCTCCCCTTTTTCCTGTTTTCCCAGTTTTCAACGGTTAGGGGGAAAACAGTCCCCAGAGTTTTTATGGTTTCTCAATTGATAACATGTGGTGGGATAGCATATAATGTGTCATGTATATATTTCTGTTTCTTGCTTATGCTTGCATTTCTTACTTTCTTCCTGTTCTGTCTTGATGTTTCCCTCCATCTCCTGCTCTATCCCTAAGTCCTTTCCAAGGTGCGTGTCAATAAATATCTGAAATTAGTGCCTATTTGTGATGTCTTTCATTTTGTGTCATGCTTTATAAGTTCAAAATTCTGTAACAGTGACCATCAGTTGTTACTCTTGAACATATCAGTTATTTCCAAAGTACTCTTTGTTAGTGGATAATCAGTGAATGTCTGGGACTGAATGAAGATATTCTGGGTAGAATCTGCAGTACTTTATACTTAAAAGGGAATTGTAGGAACACTGAATTACTAACTAGATGAATAGCATAGCAAACCATCCACTGAAACCTGACAAAAGTAGCTCATTTGGGGAGTGAGTTTCGGAGAGTCACTCTGCCTCTGTTCTGTAGATTGTGGCAGATAAACATGATATAGTATATACATTGTGTGTGTGTGTGTGTAGGTGTAATACTATCTGTTTGAAATGACAATGTAAAACAAGCAGGAGACCTTTTAAGACCAACAAGGAGCTTCCTTTATCACTAGTGATTCTCGCGTAGAAATAGAGCTTAGAGAATCTACGATGAAAACACTGACCCAAGTCCACACTCTAAAGTCAGACTTCCAAAGTTCAGCCCTTGTCCTTGTGAACCACTTAACCTTTCTGTACTTTCATTGCCTTGTCTGTACAATGGGAATGCGGCACAGGTAATTGTAAATTCTCTACTCTGAATGTCATCTGGGTAAGTCCCGCCTGACTGAACTTGTGGATCTTAAAGCTGAGCTGTTCCACTGCAGGAAGACCTCAGAGACCATTCCCCGTACAGATTTTGGCCTTGCCACCGTCTGTCTTGGGCAAGTCATTTTAACCTCTCTGACTTCAGTGACTTCCGTTGTGAAATGAGATGATGGTGCTATGTGATCTTTTCCATTACACCTCAGGCCAAACGATAGGTCCAGGCGTAAGTCCTGCTTTTTTTTTTTTTTTTTTTTTTGAGACGGAGTCTTGTCCTGTCACTCAGGCTGGAGTGCAGTGATGCAATCTCGGCTCACTGCAGCCTCAGCCTCCCAGGTTCAAGCAGTTCTTCTGCCTCAGCACCCAGAGTAACTGGGATGACAGGCGCCTGCCACCACACCTGGCTAATTTTTTTTTGTATCTTTAGTAGAAACAAGTTTCACCATGTTGGCCAGGCTGGTCTCGAACTCCTGACCTCGTGATCCACCGCCTTGGCCTCCCAAAGTGCTGGGATTACAGGTGTGAGCCACTGCCTGGCTTTCTACATGAATAGCCCTGTTGAACGAGTGAGAGAAGGGACAGGGACACACTGGGCATCTGCACTGTGTGGGATGTTAGGTGGTTGGCCTTCACACTGCTACCAACTAGACAGGGGTGGGCAGTACACTCACTTCCTTGATTCCAATCACCTTCATCCTTTTTACATCCTACCTACGTGATTTTATTACTTGCCAAAAGCAGAGGACATTTCTGGAAGAAAAATAATCCATTGTGGCCGGGCGTGGTGGCTCACGCCTGTAACCCCAGGACTTTGGGAGGCTGAGGCAGGCGGATCACGAGGTCAGGAGATCAAGACCAGCCTGGCTAACGCAGTGAAACCCCATCTCTACTAAAAATACAAAGAAATTAGCTGGGCGTGGTGGCGGGTGCCTTTAGTCCCAGGTACTCTGGAGGCTGAGGCAGGAGAATTGCATGAACCCAGGAGGTAGAGCTGGCAGTGAGCCGAGATCGTGCCACTGCACTCCAGCCTGGGCGACAGAGTGAGACTGAGTCTTGAAAAAAGAAAAAAAATCCATTGTAACATAAAAACAACACCCCGGGGGCTATTTGTTCTTGTTTTCCAGCAGGAAAACCTTGCCCGCTTCCCTGCTCATTCTCTCTCCAGTCCTTGAACCTTTTCTTTCCTTAAGACTTTTTCCCAGGTCGGACTTAATGATAGACTCCAGGGTTGGCATGGTTTTGGTTGGGCCTGCATATTCCAGTAAGGCAGAGAACAATGCTCCATCTGTCCCGGCTTCCTGAGGCTGAGGGGCAACCCTCTAGCAGTGCACCTTGTGTCTGAGCTGTTTGTTGAGCTATACTTAATCTTTTTTTTTTTTTTTTTTTGTGAGAGTCACCCAGGCAGGAGTGCAATGGTGCATTCTCGGCTCACTGCAACCTCAGCCTCCATAGTTCAAGCGATTCTCCTGCCTTAGCCTCCTGAGTAGCTGCCACCACGGCCGGCTAATTTTTGTATTTTTTGTAGAGACGGGGTTCATCATGTTGGGTAGGCGGGTGTCCAACTCCTGACCTCAGGTGATTCACCCCCCTCGGCCTCCCAAAGTGCTGGGATTACGGGCGTGAGGCACCATGCCTGACTGCTATACTTAATTTTTAAGGAAAGTAATTGTTCATAAACACACAGAAAAGAGCAAAAAAATCTATTTCTTTTCTACCAAGTGGGTCTTGATCTTTCCATTCACGTCTTTCTCATGCAATACCTTAACTTGCCAGTAACGAGATAAACAGCTTCAGTGGGGAGGGAGATTTCCTCAGTCCACCTAAATTCAATCATGTTTTCTAACTTAAAGAATTGAAAAGCTCTATTGTGGTTTTTGGGAAGGAATTATGATGATATAATTTATGTTCAGAATCTTTTTTGAATCAAGTCTTTTTTTTTTTTTTTTTTTTTTGAGATGGAGTCTTGCTCTATCACCCAGGCTGGAGTACAACAGCACTATCTCGGCTCACTGCCACCTCCACCTGCTGGGTTCAAGTGATTCCCACGCCTAAGCCTCCTGAGTAACTGGGATTACAAGCACTTGCCATCATGCCTGGCCAATTTTTGTATTTTTAGTAGAGATGGGGTTTCTCCGTGTTGGCCAGGCTGGTCTGAAACTCCTGACCTCAAGTGATCCACCTGCCTCAGCCTCCCAAAGTGCTGGGATTACAGGTGTGAGCCACCGTGCCTGGCCTTGAATCAATTCTTTATCTGAGTGCTAGTCTCCCTTTGAAAAGAAGATTCTGTTTTTTTCTCATTTTTTTTCTCTAGCACCTCAGAACTGTAGCATGTGCTGAATTGATGCTCAAGACATAATTAATGGGTTAATGGATAAATGAACATCTCCCTAAACCTTGTCTCCCCCTCTGTTTTATTATACTCTTGGCCAGTGCAATTGTTCTTGAAAATCTCTGCTAAGGCCAAGTGACTCGGTTTGCGATCTTTTGCACACAATGTATTGGTTTTCAGTTTTTACTTTGCACCAAGTCTTCTCTCTATCCAGGTTGTCCTCCTTCCCCCATTTAGTGTTTCACATTTGCAATCATTGACAAAATCTAGCCCCATACTCAAACCTTCTTGTAGTCCTCAGCGAGTGGCCCCGTCCACCTCGAGCTCCTCGTCACTCGGCAGCTCTCCATTTTCACCTTCATCATCAGCAGACACTGGACTGACTTGCTGTGTTTGGAGCACCTAGAAGCTGACGTTTTATCTTTGGAAACGGAGTATTCTTTATTGTGATGGAGGATTCAGGAGTATAAAATTTGAGTGTGTGATGGAAGGGACAGTTCATCTTCTGGGACAGAATACCCGGGGCAGACAGCTCCTGGAAAGTTGGGGCGGTGCTGGTGGCAGTCTGACACTGTGCCGGCGGCAGTCTGACACTGTGCCGGCATTGATGGGTTCACATGTACCTGAGATTAAGCATCTTTCAACATGACTCTTTCACAGGCCTTCTCCTTTCTCTGACACCAGTCATTAAGAGATTAGATTTCTTGAAATATCAGCAGTTGTTGGCCCCCTTGCTGAATAAAGCTCGGTAGCCTAAGGAGGAAGGGATTTCTGAATAGATTTTCAGCCCTGAAAAAATGCTGAGTTTTAAAAATAAACATTCATGGTGTAATGTAGTCTTTTACCTCCTCTGAACGGGCATATGCTTTTCAAAAATGTAGTTACAGTCAAGGGCATTTAGAGGTGTTTGTCAAGAGGAGGGGGAGAGAGAGAAAGAAAGAGAGAGGAAGAAAGATTCTTTTGTTTCTGCTCCTAGTTTGTGGCCATGACACAGTGTGATTTGAATACTCCAATTCTTATCATATATAAACATTGTATTGGGAAGGAATGGCTCAAATTGCTTCAAGATTTACACAGGGTTTTTTCTTTTTGTTTTGTTTTTGTTTTTTTTTTTGAGGCAGAGTTTCGCTCTTGTTGCCCAGGCTGGAGTGCAATGGCGCGATCTTGGCTCACTGCAACCTCTGCCTCGCAGGTTCAAGCGATTCTCCTGCCCCAGCCTCCCGAGTAGCTGGATTATGGGCGCGTGCCACCATGCCTGGCTGATTTTTGTATTTTTGGTAGAGACAGGGTTTCACCATATTGGCCAGGCTGGTCTCAAACTCCTAACTTCGTGATCCACCTGCCTCGGCCTCCCAAAGTGCTGGGATTACAGGTGTGAACCACCGTGCTCCGCCAGTTTTTGTTTTTTAAACCAATGTTTATACAAGAAGAGTTTGGAACTTACTCATGAATAAAGTCATTCTTTGACCTGTTGTGTAGCAATAAGGAGTGCTGGATTTTATGGAAGATGGCTTGTGGTACTGAAGTATCAGAAGAAGGAATGAATAAGGGTGAAGATTCAAACTGGTAGTAACATCTGGAAGCAAACTAGGAGAAAATAACTTTTATTTCACAAAGGGAAGGATGTGTATTGATGAGAGGGCTGTAGCCACCAGTCTGAGAATACTTTAAAACAAAAACAGAGAGAGAGCCTGGCACGAGCAGTTTAGGATCAAAATGAACAGTAGGCCCTAGAAATTTGTAACATTGATGTTATCTTCTCTGTGAATCGTTGGTGGGGTCAAGAAATAATTTTCATCAGTGTCTTGACTTGTCTGGCCAATTAAGCAGACGTGTCTCTGCAGCATAAGCCCATTAAGCTGAAAAGGTTGGGCCTACTGGGTATAATTGTAATTAAGAACAGCCCATCACCTCTCTTTTAATTTTACCAAAATAAATGCATATGCTAAGTAGAATAAAGTCATGGTTAAGAAAAGAAAAATGTTACATCCGTATCAGTATGTGGATTTCATAGGATTTTTTTTTTCCTTTTTCTGTGGGACCTGAGACTCATTTGAAGTAACCTTGGCAGAAGGACCTTAGTGAGTCAGACTAGAAAGGATGTTTTGGGCTGAAATATAAAAAGCACATGTAATAATTAATGTAACAGCAGCTACAAGTGCCTGAGGTCAGTAGTTGCTACATCTATATTGCATGTAAACAAAGTATTAGCCAAAATTACTTTAAGAGAGCCCTAATTACATCTGTTTTAATTTAATTTAGTTTGATTTAATGATACTTTTTATATGAATTTGCTTCATGGTTACTCTGTTGAATTTCCTTTCCCTGAGAAGAACCCATAAGAGATTTTTTTTCGCCAGACGATTTAGTTTGGTGACTTTGGATATAGCCAAAGCATCGTATCTTATGGCACAGCATCTTCAAGTGAAAGAATGTAACACATATAAAGTCAGTAATTTAAGCTGAATTAAAATTTTGTTTAGTTTTTAAAATATGAGATTTACATACAATGAAGTACAAATATCTTAATGGTGTATTTGTGTGTATGTGTGTGTGTGTGTGTGTGTTTTTTGTTTGTTTTTGAGATGGAGTTTTGCTCTTGTTGCCCAGGCTGGAGTACAATGGCATGATCTCGGCTCACTGCAGCCTCCTCCTGGGTTCAAGCAATTATTCTCCTGCCTCAGTCTCCTGAGTAGCTGGGATTACAGGCGCCCATCACCACGCCTGGCTAATTTTTTGTGTTTTTCGTAGAGACGGGGTGTCACGATGTTGGTCAGGCTGGTCTCAAACCCCTGACCTCAGGTGATCCACCTGCCTTGGCTCCCAAAGTGCTGGGATTACGGGCGTGAGCTACCGCCCCAGCCAGTGCATTCCTTGAGTTTTGACACATTCACATACTCGTGTCCCTGGGACTCCTATCATAATATGGAACATTGCCATCACCCAGCTAGTTTTTTCATGCTCCATCCCATCAACCACTGCCTTACTACCTCCACAGGCAACCTGTTTTGTGATGTTCTGTTTTGTTTTGTTTTTTCCTCATCGTCCATTCAATTTGCCTGTTCTAGGGTTTCATGCAAATGAAGTCTCATAATCCATACTCTTTTGTCTAAGGCTTCTTTCGTGTGTCAGCTTAAATTTAATAGTTTTTCACAATGTATGTAATGGAAGCTACATTATAAGAAGTGGTGTAGAAGAAAGAGTGGTCCTGTTTCAAAGAAGAAAGAAGATAACATTCTTGTTATTTTGAAATAGCTAAAGTTGCAAATGTTTTTTATTGATCTATTTGCTAGTTAAAATTTTAATTGTGATAATTGTAGATTTACATCAGTTGAAGAAACACTGTAGCTTTACCTGGTCTCCCCTAGTGATAACATTTAGCAAAACTGTAGTACAATATCATAACTAGGATATTGATATTGATGTAATCTACCAATCTTACTCAGATTTCCATAGTTTTACCTGTACTCATTTGCATGTGTGTGTGTATATTCAGTTGTGTGCAGTTTTATCACATACATAGGTTTGTGTATCTACCACCACAGTAAAGATGCTGAACTGTTACAGCATGGATCCCTCATTGTTTTTTTGTAGCTGTACCCATTTTCTTCTCACCAGTCTCCTATCCTTATCCCTTGGAAACTACTTATTGGGCCTCCATTTCCAATAAATTTCATATACGTAAATAGAATCATATAGTTCATAATCTTTTGGAATTGGCCTTTTTTCTTTTTTTTTTTGAGACGGAGTCTTGTTCTATCGCCCAGACTGGTGTTCAGTGGCGCGATCTTGGCCCACTGCAACCTTGGCCCTGCGCCAGGCTCAAGCGATTCTCCTGTCTCAGCCTCCTGAGTAGCTGGGACTATGGGCACCCATAGCCACACCTGGCTAATTTTTTTTTTTTTTTTGTATTTGTGGTAAAGATGGGGTTTTGCCATGATGGCCAGGCTGGTCTCAGACTCCTGATCTCAGATGATCCATCCACCTTGGCCTTCCAAAATGTTAGGATTACAGGTGTGAGCCACCACACCCGGCCTATTTTTTATTTTAACCATTCTGATAGATGTGAAGAAATATCTTATTGTAGATTTAATTGGTGTTTCCCTGAGAGCTAATGACATTGAACATCTTTTCTTGGCCATCCATATATCATCTTTGGTGAAGTGGCTGTTCATGTCTTTTCCCCATTTTCTAATTGAATTTTTAAAAATCTATGTTTAAAAGAAAGATTATGCAAAGCACAACCCAAGTAGCTATCGATAACATTTGAGAAGAGCATCTCAAAAAAGATCTCACCAGACTTGAGAGATACTATTAGATAAATTAATTGAGCCAATTGATGGGTGTAGGTAGCTGTCCTGCAACAAATGGGTAAAAAGAGGAAGTGTCAACTTTTTGTGGATCCCACAGTTGTCAGTAGCTTGGGCTTCCAGGTGCTCCCACTTTCCCAGGTTCTGTGCTCTTCCTCTCTTCTACCCTAGACCTTCTATTCTTTCCATTCCTTTTCTTTTCCAAGACAGTTTCGCTTTTGTTTCCCAACATGGAGTACAATGGTGTGATCTCAGCTCACTGCAACCTCTGCCTCCGGGGTTCAGGCGATTCTCCTGCTTCAGCCTCACAAGTAGCTGGGATTACAGGCGTGCACCACCACACCCGGCTAATTTTTACATCTTTAATAGAGATGGGGTTTCACCATGTTGGTCAGGCTTGTCTTGAACTCCTGAACTCAGGTGATCCACCTGCCCCAGCCTCCCAAAGTGCTGGGATTACAGGCATGAGCCATCGTGCCCGGCTCCATTCCTTTTCTCTACGACAAACCTGCGTGGCGACAGGTCCACTCCCTTGACTAGTTTAATTCTGAAGCATATTGATGAATTCCTCAAACAGATCTTGTAGACCAAATTATTCTATTTTTCTGTAGAGTCTGGGGATTTGAGATCATCTATCTGCACAGTTTTGTAGTGTTTGCTTCCATCACTCTAAGAGTAAGACAATATGTCAGAGTTATCTTGATGGAGGGATAAGAGAGAAACAGTTTGGAGACAGAGCAGAAAACCTTTCAAGTGTACTTGGTAATGAGTTTACTGCAGACTGACATATATAGGGGACATCAGGACTTTTCTTTAGATGATGCATTTCTGTCCAAGTAATAGAGTGCACAGGAGCCCAAGGCTTAAAGACAAAATAACCAGAATTTGTGTCCTTGTTCTGCCCTTACTTAGTGACATTGGGCAGATTACCTAACCTCTCTGAGCCTCCACTTAATTATTTGTTAAAATGTAGTGATACCACCCACCACAGTGGGTTATTGCAAAGATCAAATGGGATAATGTAATGCACTTGTCAGTGATAAAGCTCTATACAAATGTAGAGAGTATGTTCATAAGAATTATATTCCTGCTTCCCACAACAGAAGCAAACACAACATGGAAGAGAAACAGGCATTTTCATAGAATGAGGTCAAATGATCACTTTAAGTTTCTTGAAGGAGAGGAAAACCCCGAAGCATTATTGTTTTCTTAGATGTGATTTTAATTTTGTTTGGTAGGCAATACACTGCTGAAATAATTAACCAGCAATAATTGCACTTCAGTTAGGCTCTAATATGGCCACTGAGCAGAGCATCTAAGAGACTTAAAATTGAGTTGCTTTAGATGTATTCCATTCTTACCCATTTAAATTATAGTTTTAAAGATGGGTTATGAATTGACTTGCCAGTCAAAGCCTTGCTTGGGGTCGTATTTCTCTGCACTTTCATCTTTAATCATCAGCTAGATTAGTCTTCTGGTTGAGTATAGAAGCTAGAGAGACCTAGGTTTATACAAGGAGTGCTGTTAACTGTGTGTGACCTTGGATCAAAGTTTGGATTCCTCTCTTTATCAGTAATATGGGTTCAAGTGAAATTGTTAATTTACTACCTACACTGTCAAATTATTTGGATATCTGCCTTTAAATAGTAATGTTACAATATACAATACACACTGGAGAGTTGGTTTCCTTGTCTGTAAATTGAGATTTCACAGAAAAGGTTGATTGAAGGTCTGATCAGGGGTGAAATTATTTTGTTCTAAAATGTATCATTGGTAGCAAGCAGTTTAGGATTGGATGAAATCAAAAGCCAGTTTGCATGTGTGCAGTTCTATACCCCAGGTGTTAGTTTGGGCAATGTACTTTTGTGACTTAGGATAATTATAACGTCTCAAGGCTACTGTGAAGATCAGATGATACTAATTGTATGAGAAAATGCTTTGGAAATTGTAATGTTCTATGCAAACTTTCTTGTCAGTTGTATAGACCATAGTGGAGGAGGTGGTGGTAGTAGAAAGGAAAGGATGTGTTTGTCAAGCTTGAAAACTTGTGTTTAGGAATATTTTCAGCTAGTTACTGGACAGTGCTGGAAAAAAAGATTTCTTAAAAATTTCGGAAATGTTTAAGCGGTGTGAGCGGTGGCTCACACCTGTAATCCCAGCACTTTGGGAGACCGAGGCAGGCAGATCACGAGGTTAGATCGAGACCATCCTGGCTAACACCATGAAATCCCATCTCTACTAAAAAATATAAAAAATTAGCCAGGCGTGATGGTGCATGCCTGTAATCCCAGCTATTTGGGAGACTGAGGCAGGAGAATTGCTTGAACCTGGGAAGCAGAGGTTGCAGTGAGCTGAGATCACACCACTGCACTCCAGCCTGGGTGACAGAGCGAGACTCCGTCTCAAAAAAAAAAAAAAAATTCTTTCTAGACTCCATGGATCTCATACTACTCCACTCTTGGAACACGCAGCCATGAGTTGAATCACTGTCTACTTTACATTTTAGCGGTTCAGTTTTATGTGGTGAAATTTACAAAATTGTCTCTTAAATCTGGGAGAGCCAATGCAATGACTTCAGATAGCACAATGGGGAGAATCTTAATGGAAACCCAGCCAATGATTAGATTAGGTGACAGGAAGGGGGTCAAATGGATTATGGAAAAATGAGGAAGGAAGTGAGTTGAGTCATTATGCTTTTAGTTACAGTATATTTTTACAGTTGATTCTGTGGGTGGTATGTTGTTTAATTCATTACAGCTTTCAAGGACCAATTTTAGAGTAAAAGCATGAATGATTGAAGCTCTAACCAAACTCTAATCCTAGATACTAGAAAGTGATGACTTTTTAATGTCTTTTAATCTGAAATAGATTATGGCTTTTCTGTAGCTTTGGACTGTTCAAATGTTTATTTCCTTTAACATACCAACGGCTTACTTCACCCTCTTTGCAAACTTCTAAAGGGGTTGCTTCCTGTCCTTTAATATAGGATATTGACTTTTTAAAGAATGTGCATGTTTTAAAGGGACTTGCATTAGAAATTTGATGTCTGAAGCTTGTCACTCTTTTATTAAGAATTTAAACATTGTGGCCGGGCGTGGTGGCTCAAGCCTGTAATCCCAGCACTTTGGGAGGCTGAGACGGGCGGATCGCGAGGTCAGGAGATCGAGACCATCCTGGCTAACACGGTGAAACCCCGTCTCTACTAGAAATACAAAAACTAGCCGGGCGAGGTGGCGGGCGCCTGTAGTCCCAGCTACTCCAGAGGCTGAGACAGGAGAATGGCGTAAACCCGGGAGGCGGAGCTTGCAGTGAGCTGAGATCCGGCCACTGCACTCCAGCCCAGGTGACAGAGCAAGACTCCGTCTCAAAAAAAACAAAAAAGGAATTTAAATATTGTATCTGATTGCAATTACAATGCATAACCTTTGTAAAACCTTATTACTAATGTTTATCTTACTTGCATCCGATGATATGTCAATTACTATATTCAGTCATTGCCCTGAAAAATAACTCTAAGGAATTTATTAAATGGTACTTTTTCCTTGATTTCCACGTTGCCCCTTTTGTGGCTGATTTCATGTAGCCCTTTACCTGGAAGTCAGGCTTGGGACTGATCTTGGCCGGCTCTTGTGAGTGGGGCCAGGTGAAGGGCACATTCCTCTTTCTTTTCCTCTGCTTGCTCGGTGGCTTCTGGAGCAGGTTAGCCTCACAAGTTTCTTCTGTTCTTGCTCTAAAATTCATGGAGGTTCATTAATTCCCATGTGTTTAAGCAGCCTGCAGCTTTTTAGACTGCGTGGTGGCAGTGCGTGGTGGCACTTTGAGAGTGAATGGCACCACTCCGATGCATGGTGGCAACTTTGAGAGTGAAGTTAATATTATTCTCATTTTTCGATTTAGTCTATAATTTGACTTTAAGTCTTCGGAGTAGATTTCTCTGTCCACCCTATTTAAAATAGCAATATTGTCCCTCCAATACTTTGTCGTTCTCTATCCCTTTTACCCTGCCTTATTTTTCTTTGGAGTGCTTAAATGTATCTGATGTTACACTAAATATTTGTTTGCTGACTGGTTTACTGTTGGCCGGTCTCCTAGAATGTAAACATTGTAGGTAACGACGGCTTTGACTCTGTTCATTCAGAAGAGCACTCTGCCTGGTAAATACACAAGTATTTGTTGGATTAATTAATTAATTAAATGTAATGCCATGAAACACACCAATCCAGGAGATAGATTCCCCTAAGGTTAAGCTTATTTCATATTCTAAGGTTGGTATCTTTGAAGCCTTGCTCCTTTCTCTCCGGCCTCAGTAACACTATCTTTTGTTGCATGAGAAAAAAAACTCCTGAAGAACATTATTTTGGGAGGAAGAGAGGCAAATGAATATGGGTGTCAGGTTATCAAGTAAATATTGGAACAATTTATAGCCTATGATTGGGAATGTTTATTTTGCTTAAATGTATATTTGGTCTGACCTTGCAGTTAGAGTTACTTAGGAAGTTGCCTAAATGTTAATGAATGTTTATGATGTGGACTATAGGCTGAAAGCACTTAAAATATAAATATTTAAGCCGTATGTTAAAAAATAACCAGAGCATTTGCAGCTATTTGGGATGGTGGAGGGAAATTGCCTGATTTATTGATAGAGCCGGGAATTTGGAGTCCTGGGTTCTAGTTCCATTCCTGCTTTTGGCAGCACTTCACAAAATGTCTGTGTTTAATAGATGTCTAATAGGGCAGTATTAATCCTTTTAAAATAATATCTTTATGCCACTTAGACTTTTTTTGTGCACCAATTTCTCCAGCTTTTTTTTTTTTTTTGAGATGGAGTCTTGCTCTATTGCCCAGGCTAGAGTGCAGTGGTGGGATCTCGGCTTACTGCAAGCTCTGCCTCCCAGGTTCAAGCAATTCTCCTGCCTCAGCTTCCCAAGTAGCTGGGATTACAGGCGCCCGCCACCACGCCCGGCTAATTTTTGCATTTTTAGTAGAGACAGAGTTTCACCATGTTGGCCAGGCTGGTCTCAAACCCCTGACCTCCAATGATCCACCTGCCTTGGCCTCCCAAAGTGCTGGGATTACAGGCATGAGCCACCTCGCCTGGCCCGTTTCTCCAGCTTTATTGATATTTTGTTAGCCTATTCCTCAGGGTTTTCTTTAAAAAAAAAGCCAAAAGTTTACCACTGTGTGTGTGTGTGCGTGTGTGTGTGCGTGTGTGTGCGTGCGTGCGCGTGTGTGTGCGCGTGTGCGTGCATGTGTGTGCGTGTGTGCGTGCGTGTGTGTGTGTGTGTGTGTATTTGCAGGGGGTTTGATTCCATCTTCTCATTAGTGCCTCATTAATACATTTTTCTGCCTCACATTTGTTTCAGCTTCACCTGAAAAAACAAACTAATGTCGTACTTAAAATATAGTATAACTGTGCCTCATGTAGTAAACATAATTTATAAAGAACCGAACTAGATGAATTTTGATGGGGAAAGGGGAATGTTGTTTCCAACGAAAGTAACCGAAGATGAGAGCTTTGTTCTCTCAAGCACAGAGGCTGGAGCTGGATAAATCTTGAAAGAAAGCAAGTAGGCACAAACCAGGTGCCTATTGAAAGAGGTCCTTTTACCACCATTAGTGTTATCAGGGCTTTTATGTCAAACTTCTGTCTCTGCTGTGCTGGGTGAATTTTTAACCGAACAGGCTTTACAATTGGAGCAATGGAATAGACTATAAACAACGGCTAAAACCACTTCAGAATTCCTAAGGCCTGACTCAGCCCCACCTCTCACTTGGCTCTTTCCATGCACTCATCTCTCTGCTGGGCTTTCTCGAGGTGTGGTCCTGGGACCACTGGCATCCGATCACTTGTGGCACTTGTTAAAGCTGCTAATTCCTGGCTTCAGCTGTAGACCTGCTGAATCAGAAACTGTTGGGGAAGAGTCTTGAAATCTTCATTTTTAACAAGCACCTATCAGGTGATTCTTAGGCACATTAAAATTTGAGAGCCGGTGACATAGTCCCAGATTAGTACTGTCACATCTCTTAAGGTGACACTTTATTTTTATTTTTTAACTTTTATTTTTATTTATTTATTTATTTGAGACCGAGTCATACTCTGTCTCCAAGGCTGGAGTGCAGTGGTGCCACCTCGGCTCACTGCAACCTGAGGCGATTCTCCTGCCTCGGCTCCTTGAGTAGCTGGAACTACAGGCATGCGCCACCATGCCTGGCTAATTTTTGTATTTTTAGAGAGACAGGGTTTCGCCATATTGGTCAGGCTTGTCTCAAACTACTGACCTCAGGTGATCTGCCTGCCTTGGCCTCCCAAAGTGCTGGGATTACAAGTGTGAGCCACTGTACCCAGCTGGCACTTGATTTTATATCTTTTTCTGGACTGTGCCATGCCATGAGTGGAGGGGAGAAAACTGAAATATGGAGAAAGATCTTTGTTCTCCTCTAGTTCCAGTTCCTTAATAAAGTTCATAGGAAGAACAGAGAGCCCATACACTCACTTCTTCAATGTGCCTACTCTTTAGCGGGATATTCTGTGTCTACTAGATTTTAACATACTGATTTACATAAGCAAGGAACACTTGAACAGATCATTGAAAAAATGTGTGAGCTTAGCAAGAGCACACACACCACTGATGTGCATCACCCTTGGGTGAGGATGTTATCTGGCTGACCAAGCGAGATGCGTTTAATATGCAGGGTGGGTTGGGGCTAACATTTCAGTGTTGAGTGACATTCAGGACTTGTTAATGTGATTGACTGATGTGGAATCTTCTCCCACACAGTATATGGTGGGTCTTAGGAGAGAGTTGGATAAAAATAGTGTGCTAAAGGTTCAAAAATGGAATGTATGTGGTCAAACCTTTGTGATAGTTGTTTGTGAAGACTGTAAGGGTTGGAGTTTCCTGATGTGTGAAATGCAGCCCTACTAATGTAAGGGTATAGTCTGCCACAGTTTTTCAGAGGTGGGCTCAGGGAGGGTGCTTTCAAACTGTTTCAAACAGTAAGGAATTCTGGAGCTTTCAACTAGTCATGGAAAAATTGAGTTTTGTTGTACATTGAGCACCTGTGATGAGAGGGGAAAAGGCAGTTTCATTGGTTTACTTAAGTCGGCAGAGAAGGCTGCTGTGCACAGCTTCCATTGCATCATTCAAAAAGAGAGTTTGTGTGGGAACTTTGCAAGTCAGTTTCCCTGTATGAAGTGATGGAGAGAGTGATTAAGAAACTGAACTTTCTCTGTGTTCTTGCCCTTAACCATCGCCAGTTTGTGGGAGATTAAGAAGTTGATTCATTTTATGGAGAATTAATTTATTTTGATATAGCCAGATGGACGGGTCATGAAAATTTGTTGACATACTTTTCTAAACTGCTACATTAGATCAAATATTCTAAAAAAAAAAAAAAAAAAAGAAAGGGTTTGAAGAGACCCAGTGACTTACAAGGTATGCTTTTATCACTGATGTGAGAAGACATGTGAACACATTGAACTTAAAACAGCAAACCCAGAGCATGGCTCAGCTGCTTGGAGACCAGTGGGGCAGAGGCAGCTGGGCTTGTACATTACGCATGTAGGAGCTGGGGGCTGTGCTCAGTCCTCATCTCAGAACCCACCCACGACATGTGGATGCAGGGAAGTCTCACAATTTTAGAAAAGATTCACAGTTTTTCTTGGGCCCAATCCTGACTTAAATTCCTATAGCTGCTTTTGGAATACACACCTCTTTGCATTCCTGTTCAAAATTTGGATTCTCTACCTATTTTGTAGGCTTGTGGGAAGGATTAAACCAGACAGTATTTATGAAGTTCCCATCCACTTACTGATGCACAATAAATTCTTGGCAAAATGAGTCCCCTTCCCACCATGAAAAAATAAAATGTATTGATGGAGGGAAAGGAATTAGTTCAGAGATGTAAAGCACCGGTGCTGTCAGCGGCTTTCTCAGGCTTTTTCCTTCCAGCAGTTTTCACCCGAGACAACCCCAAAGTGTCCTTTTACGTTTTAGTAGGACATGCAGTTGTGAGGGAGAGTCAGGTTTTCCTCGTTTACGCTTCCATAGTTTTTACCCTGCAGACCCTGAATATTTTTGCCCTTAGAACGTAAAAGGAGAGAGAATGAAGCAGCCCATCATCACTAAGGGATAGAACCTTTACCTGTTGTTCCCATGACAGTATAACAATACACAGGATCCACATGTGACAAGAGTCTTTTTATCCCTTGTAAACCAAGAAACAAAAAATCGTCTTATAAGCTGAGACATTTTAAGAGAACAGGCCCATGGTGTTTTCACCCCCTTGCTCTGCTGTTTTTTGGTTTTTGTTTCTAGGATGGGTAAAGAAGCAGGTTATAGAGGTTTCCTGGAACACCTGTGTGAGGATCTCCCTGGGTGCTGGGTGTTGGAGAGCTAGCGCTACACAGCCTGTTGGTGGGAAGAGTGAACAGACGGTTGGTTGCATGTTGATAGGAGCTGTGGACGCTCTAGTAAATACAGAGCTCTCCTTAGGGGGAAAATGCTTTAGCTTTAGATGTTTTGACTTTAGCTTTTAGTGCTGGGGTTTCAGACTTTTAGAGAGGCACAGCTTGACTAAGATTAGCCAAAGCAGCATCTTAATTGAACAAGTAACAGCTATTGGGACAACCAGATATAATTAACTTTGATGTTTTAGAATTCCTTTTCCATTCTTCGATTGGTTCGCTTGTGTTTTGATCCTTAATGATGTGTGCACAATTAATTACACTAGAAGAGAAATGTCTTGTGTTTATATTCAATATTACCAGATTATTCTTTCTGTCGAGGGGCAGGACATTTTCACCTCATGGAAGGATGGATTGGTAAGGAACAGGCTGTACTCTGCTAAGTATGTTTTCAGTAACAGATAGTAACATCACAAATTCAGGGTCAGAATAAACTATCACAGACTAGACAAATATCTGTGATGTTAGGAAATGGAGTAGAGTATGGAGATGGACTCATAAGATCATTAGTAGTGAAAATGAACTTATATCAGTCTTGAAGCAAACTCACTACCTCCTTATCTGTATATAGTTTTGCGTGTGATATTCCTGACTTGGGGAATAGTTGGAGATTTACCAGGTTTTCGTATTATTGTAACTTCCTTCTAATCTCTTTATTTCTATAAATTTGGAGATGATATAAAAATATGGCCTATTACTAAGAAATCAGAAGTTATGTATTGTGCCTTTCTAGTCACTTGCTATTTGTGTCTTCTGGGCAAGTCATTTAAATTTCCTGAACCTCAGTTTTCTCATCTGTAAAGGGGATGTGCCTACCTGGTAAATTGCTGTGGGATCAAATGAGATAAATGTGTGTGCAAATGCCTTTGACACTTGGAAGTTCTTTATAAATAGAATTCTATTATGCACAGAGAGTGAACGGGCAGTCTAGAATAAGTGAAGAGGATATCTGCTGCCTTTTCAAAGTCTAACCACTTATCCCCCAAATAAGTACTCGCAAAGGAATGTTTCCTCTTCCAGGCATGCGCCCCTCATATCAGTCTTCCTTTACTCATCCTATCACTGCTTCTATTATTTTGGAACCTTAGGACATTAGGTGACAGACACTGTTTTATGGAGCATACTGAAGAACTGTTTGAAAAGTATTGGCCGGGTGTGGTGGTTCACGCCTGTAATCCCAGCACTTTGGGACACTGAGGCGGGCAGATCAGTTCAGGTCAGGAGTTTGAGACCAGCCTGGACAACACGGCAAAACCCCATCTCTACTAAAAATACAAAAATTGGCTGGGCGTGGTGGCAGGCGCCTGTAATCCCAGCTACTTGGGGGGCTGAGCCAGGAGAATTGCTTGAGCCCAGGAAGTGGAGGTTGTGGTGATCCAAGATCGTACCACTGCGCTCCAACCTGGGCAAAAGAGCAACACTGTCTCAAAAAGAAAAAGAAAAGAAAGGAAAATTATTGTGGGCTCAAATAAGACTGGGTCAGTTAGTAGAAGCAAATAGAACTCCCCTTTCCTCCCCTCCCCTCCCCTCCCCTCCCCTCCCCTCCCCTCCCCTCCCCTCCCCTGTCCTATCTCTCTCTCTCCCTTTCCTCTTCCTTCTTTTTTATTTCTCTCTCTCCCTTTCCTCTTCCTTCTTTTTTATTGAGACAGGATCTTGCTCTGTCACCCAGGCTGTAGTGCAGGGATGTGATCTCTGCTCACTGCAGCCTTGACCTCCCAGGCTCAACTGATCATCCCACCTCAGCCTCCTGAGTAGCTGGGCCCACAGGTGCAAACCACCATGTCCAACTAATTTTTTGTATTATTTGTAGAGATGAGGTCTTGCCGTGTTGCTCGGGCTGGTCTCAAACTCCTGGGCTTAAGCAGTCTTCCTGCCTTGGCCTCTCAAAGTGGTGGGATTATAGGTGTGAGCCACTGTGCCCACCCCCTTTTTTCTTTTCTTTGTTTTTCTGTCTTCCTTTTCCGCCACTTTTTTCGAGCATATATATTAAAATTTTGTGTATCAGCCCAGATTTTTAGATCCAATTGTGGGTACAAGAATTTGGATCCATTTTATCCAGAAAATGATATTTTACATTGTATTTTCAAGATAGATGAGCTGGTTTATAAACATGTTTCTAATTTTTTTTTTTTTTTTTTTTTTTTTTTGCCTTTGAAGCTTAAAAAGTTGAATAAATATCACTATGCTTATTCTGACCTTGCACCCATTATGTATGTTGGAATCAGGTCCTCCTGCAGTTTTATTTTCATTTTTATACCTTTTTGATCATCATCACACTGCGAGTTAGTTTAGGAAGGTGATTTGAAGCAATTGCTTCTGTTGAGTTTGCTTGATGATCTTCCTTGCAGACACGTCCATTTACTTATCATGTAAAAATTAATTTACCTATCATACATAACGACACAATCCTTGCCGTAAGTGCATGCTAAGTATGAGATTAGCATGCTGGCATTTAGAAACGTTCCTCCCCCTTGTTCCTTTAAATGTATTTTGTTGTTTTGCTCTGTGTGACATCAAATTTATACTTGTCCTTTTCTTTTAAAGACAAGTTGTAGGAAGGAAAAGACAAGATCATAACATTAAGATTGAATGTGTTTCTCAATCTTCGCATCCTTACATAGTTTCTTTGATGTATTCGAGTTTGCTATAAAATGTGAGGGGAGGAAGAAGGGCAACCAGTGATAATCAAAGGGGAAGAAAGATCAGGGTAGGACTCGGTGACATTTGAGGGTAAGTTTGGGAGCTGTTGCAAGAGTTATTGCTGCCTGTGACTATTTGGCCTGGCTACATGTCAGAGCCATTAACTTCAGAATAACAGAGCCTTTAAGAGAATGTACTCTTTTAGAAAACTCCTCGTTAATTTAATTTATGGAAGGGGAGGGGAGTTGAGGACCAGGGAGCTGGAAGCATGGGGTTTCACCAGTGCCTAGAGTTTCAGTTAAAAAAGAAACAAAAAAAGGTACAAAAGCTGAGAATGCTGGATTATATGAAAGATTTTTAAAAATCCCCTGCTCTGTCTCTGGTGGCCTTGGAGCCTGTCCTGCTTGAGAAGGAATTGCCTCCTCAGTGATGGCTTTTGGAGCTCTACCCTAACATGGATCCCAGCTGGGAAATCTTCAGCTCTAATTAAGCTTGGCTTGTTTTGATTCTCTTCCAGCCTTGTGGTTGAATAGCTTTATGTATGTAGCCTTTTGCTAACAACTTTTCCCACAGTCAGGAAAACCTATGTCTTCAGTGTCAATCATTACCTGGAAGTCTTTGGCTGCCATCTCACAGGAAGTGGCTAACTTGTGTACATGACTCTCCCTCTTGCCCCCTGGCCTCCCCCAACAGATTTCACGGTATTTTGGGAGTGGACGGAACAAAGCTATCATTACTCATAGAAGAACGGGAAAAGACAGTGTTGTCTGGGTCCATGGAGCCACAAGAACACACCAGGATTGATCATTCCTCTTTCTCTTAATTGTCTTTTGCCTTGCCCTCCCCTGCTAGGATAGAAGAGGTGGGATAAGATGGATGGGGATGGAATTTATTAAATAGATTATTCAAAAATACTTGTTAAACCTGGCCAGGCGCGGTGGCTCACGCCTGTAATCCCAGCACTTTGGGAGGCCGAGGAAGGCGGATCATGAGGTCAGGAGATCGAGACCATCCTGGCTAACATGGTGAAACCCTGTCTCTACTAAAAATACAAAAAAATTAGCCAGGTGTGGTGGTGGGCACCTGTAGTCCCAGCTACTCAGGAGGCTGAGGCGGGAGAATGGTGTGAACCCAGGAGGCGGAGCTTGCAGTGAGTGGAGATCACGCCACTGTACTCCAGCCTGGGTGACAGAGCTAGACTCCATCTCAAAAAAAACCAAAAAAAAAAACAAAAACAAAAACAAAAAACCCAACTTTTTAAGCTTATCTACTGTTTGCCATATCCTAAGACCCAAAGGAGGGAAGAATGCCATCATGCCAAGTCATGGGATGGCAGTGATGGTATTGCTATGGTGCTGTGTACACAAGACCATGAGAGTAAGAGGAAGGAGCCTAGTGTGTGGCCTCAGAGGGTCAAGGGAAATTCAGGAAGTGGCATTTGGCTAAGAATTATAGAGTCAATACACATTTGCAAGGTTTTAAAATGAAAATGGAGGCTGGGTGTGGTGGCTCACGCTTGTAGTCCCACCACTTTTTGAGGCCGAGGCGGGCGGATCACCTGAGGTCAGGAGTTCGAGACCAGCCTGGCCAACATAGTGAAACCTTGTCTCTACTAAAAATACAAAAATTAGCTGGGCATGGTGACACGTATCTGTAATCCCAGTTACTTGGGAGGCTGAGGCAGGAGAATCACTTGGACCCAGGAGGTGGAGGTTGCAGTGAGCCAAGATTGCACCACTGCCTAGGTGACAGAGCGAGACTCTGTCTTAAAAAAGAAAATTAAAATTGTTCATATGATTGGGCTGGACGCTAGACTATTTGGGAGATGAAGTTATATGCTCTGGGGGTGTATTGGAAACTCATGCAGTACTTTCTTTGGTCACAGTGATTGGAGGGCACTTCTGGCATTGAATGAGCAAAGCCCATGCAGCGGGTACGATGCAATTCACAAGATAGTCCTGCACATGAAGAACTGTCCTGTGTTTAACATGATTATTCTCAAGTATCTCAACAGACATTTATGTAAAGTTAATGACAGAACCTGTCTATGAGTGTTTGAGCTAGAACCTAACTTTGTTTTACATATAGGTACAAAGTATTCGTTGCCAGGCTTAATGCACACTGAATTTTCCAGGAATAAAACTACTTTGTCAATTGGGGGAAGATTACACATCGTTTTATGTGGACCTTTACTAAATACTGTTCACAGTTTAGAGAAATTGTGTCAGCCGTGGCCACACCACTTTAGAAATTTGAATGATCAATAAACATACCGCGTGGATCTGTGTTTGGAGCTGTTGTATTCACGGTGATTCCATGCACACAGCTACTTCATGATGTCTTCTCCTGCAGTTTTATGCCAATATGTAAAAACGACAAGTTATTATCAATTCCATTCCCCCCTTTTTCTTCTGTATTTCAGATATTATATTGATTTATTTTTAGAAATTATTATGCAGGTAGGTTATATACTACTTATGATTTTTATTTCAAGACAGAAAAGAGTGTTATTAGAAGGGACTTGGGATTGATAGGCTTGAAAACCCCTGCCTAGATCTTGAAGTACCTTGTATACTATTAAAAGGAGCTATGTATTTTATAGTCCTTGAAGTATGCCCTTCAAACTATCTACGTAAGAATCACCTAGAGAGCATTTTCAAACTTCAGCGTCCTGGGCCCCATTTTAGAACTACTGAATTCCTTGTGGGAGACTTGAATTTATCTTATGTCAGTCACCCTCTCCCCAAGCTACACGTGACTTTTTTTTTCCTTTTTCTTTTTTTTTGAGACGCAGTCTTGCTGTATCGCCCAGGCTGGAGTGCAGTGCCGTGATCTTGGCTCACTGTATCCTCTGCCTCCCGAGTTCAAGCAATTCTCCTGCTTCAGCCTCCCAAGTAGCTGGGATTACAGGTGCCTGCCACTATGCCCAGATAATTTTTTTATATTTTTAGTAGAGAGGGGGTTTCACCATGTTGGCCAGGCAGGTCTCAAACTCATGACCTCAGGTGAGCTGCCCACCTCGACCTCCCAAAGTGCTGGGATTACAGGTGTTAGCTACCATGCCTGGCCCCCAACTTGCACATGACTCTTATCCCACTAACATTTGAGAATGCACTGCTATAGAATTTCTCTAAATTTAAGAATTTAGAGAAATGGAGGGACATAAACAGGTTTTGGGGTTAAAAATAATACTCTGGGTTGGGTGTGGTGGCTTACACCTGTAATCCCAGCACTTTGGGAGGCTGAGGTGGGCAGATCACCTGAGGTCAGGAGTTTGAGACCAGCCTGGCCAACATAGTGAAGCCGTGTCTCTACTAAAAATACAAAAATTAGCCAGGCGTGGTGGTGGGCATCCATAATCCCAGCTACTTGGGAGGCTGAGGCCGGAGAATTGCTGGAACCTAGGAGGCAGAAATTGCAGTAAGCCGAGATCTCTCCACTGCACTCCAGCCTGGGTGACAGAGTGAGACTCTGTATCAAACAAACAAACAAAAACCCCAAAACTAAACTCTCATAGGACTTTAATAGCAGATTGAAGGAGCTTGAGACAGCTGAGAACCACTGAAGTTTCTATTGTAATGTTCTAGTTGAAAAATTTTGATGAAATACAGCATGGTATGTGGTAGACATGGGTGAGAGGAGTTATTATGAAGTGAAATGATACAATGAGTGATAGCATTGGGGGAATTAAAGAGAATAAAGGGAGATTAAAGATAACAAAAGATGGTTTTTGCTAGGTAAATGGTGTTATCATTTATCAAGTTGGGGATTTCAGTGGGGTGGGTGGCTAGGCTGTGGCTTCTGGTTTGGGCATGCTGACATTTGGTTTCCTGTCATGCCTGTCAATGGAGATTGGGTATATACAGATATGATTTAATTTAGGAGAACCATCTCCTAGAGATGAGCATTAGGGAATCATTCACATATGGATGGTAGTTGAAGCCGTTCAAGTGGTAGAGATTGTTGCCCAGGGAGTACACAGAATTTCCACATACAGGATGATATATATGTGGGCTTCTTCTCCGTGTTTCTAAGTGAGTTTTACTCCCATAATATTCAGGGCTCCTTTAAGGTATGATAGTTTTAATTATTGAAGATAATATTAGTTACGTTGTAGCTCCATATCTTTGCTGAATAAGCTTAATTGGGGTGTGGTGTGGGAAACCCATACACTTTCAGACATATAGCATGCCTCTTGCTTTTTTTTGTTTGGAGACAGAGTCTTGCTCTGTTGCTCAGGCTGGAATGCAGTGGTGTGATCTTGGCTCACTCCAGCCTCCACCTCCAAGCTATTCTTCCTGCTGCAGCCTCCTGAGTAGCTAGGATTATAGGCGTCCACCATCACCCGGCTAATTTTTGTATGTTTTGGTAGAGATGGGGTTTCACCATGTTGGCCAGGCTGGTCTTGAACTCCTGACCTCTGGTGATCTGCCCACCTTGGCCTCTCAAGGTGTTGGAATTACAGGTGTGAGCCATGGCACCTGGCCAACATCCCTCTTGTTTTGTTGCTTAGTCCAGCCTTGGGACCAAAGATGTGCCTGAAAAAGACTAATGATATAGTTTATGATACGGTAAAAAAGGTTATAGTGAAAACAGCTGCCAGTCTACAAAATTAGTGTGGTTTATAGAAATTGGATCTTTGAGAGCTATTGATTATTAAGACCCCAAAACAACTGGTTTTTATTTGCCTCTGCATTTTTTTTCCTTAAAGAATACACATACCCTAGTCTTTGAAGGGTATAATTTATTTGGGTTGGGGTATCTTCTCTAAGGAGATTCTAGTTTTGTTGTCTAATAGTCATTTTCCATGCAGTTCCTTCCTTTCCACGCATTCACATTTAAATTGACAGAAACATGTAAAATTTAACACAAATAGACTGATGTTTTTGTTTGGCCATTGACCTCTGAGTGTCAAATATCACAGGTTTTTTCTGTTTTTGTCTTTCTCTTTCTTTCATTATGACAAGTGGCACTATCAAGTTTTTTCATACATGAATGCTTGGTATTTCTTTCCTTCCTCTGATAATTTAGAAACAAGTCTGGCAAGTGCTTTTTAGAACTTTTCGTAGTCAATACTGAATGCCTTTAGTTAGAAGCCTACGATTCCAGCCCTCCCTATGGTTTTCACTCTTGGCGATTTCACTTTAATGGTTTAAAATCACAAAGTTCTAGGCTCTGGGGACTGACTTCATAGGGGAGAGTCTAAGTATTTAAAAGCATTTTTGCAGTGCCAGCTGTGGCTAATGTTGTGTCAGCATTTCCATCATCGTAATTCCCAACATTCGAGGGTTTATAACGAGACTGTTAAATTTCACCACAAACTGAAGCTTGGTATGCAAGAATTGAGCCTGAAGCAAACTTTTTCATTTAAAAAAATGTAGTTTCTCTATAAAGCCACTAATAAAGAAGCAAAGCTAGTGATTATTGTTGTTACAGTACCCAAACTGCTTGGTTTACTTAATACTTCAGGGACATTAGACTTTAATATAAGGCAATCACTCCAGGAGTTTGGAGAAAAAACAGAGTATGAATGTGAGTGATATTTAATTTCGGAGGGTGTCTGTTTGAACATTAGAAAACATTTTCTTCTCAATTTCAGGATAATTTTCTAGCCTTGTTTATCTAAATGTCCTGCGGGGAAGCAAAAATGTTTGGGGCTCATGATAATGAACTCAATATAAATATGCAAATGCTTAAAACCTCAAGCAGGTCCCTTTCCTCCAACCTCAGAGCAAGAGAAATGATAGGCATATCCATGAGGGTGCAGTACAGCATGGGACTGGCCATCGAGCTGCTGCAATCTTCATTTAATAATGTTCTTTCATTCCTGTGTAACGTTGATCCTCAAGGACCACTGTAGGGAGAGCAGATACCTAGAGAATTTTTTTTTTTTCCTTGCAGTAATGATGATTGATTTCTGCAGATACATCCCCATTCTCTGGCTCCGACCTCCCTTGTGACTGGCAGGAAGCATATGCAAGATGCTAATTTGAGTTAAGCACAAAATCTACGGCCTTGCAACAGAAACAGCATGATTCACATATGGATGAACCCATGGCTCTGGCTTCTTTAGTACTCCATACTTAAATCACCTAAATGACTTAGCCCACAGGTTAATGGAATGAAAGCTAAAGATAACCTTGTGAGGGTCAAGTTGGCCAACCTTGTCCTCCCTTTACAGTGTTCAGAGATATTCATTCTATTGTTCTTCCCCTTTTTACCTCATATTGGCTCTTTTCGCCATATTCTCTCCATTTTCATCACCTCTTCTGGGTGTATTTTCCCTTCCCTTCCCTTCCCTCCCCTTCCCCTTCCCCTTCCCCTTCCTTTCTTAAGAGGTGAGGTCTCACTCTGTCACCCAGGCTGGAGTGCAGTGGTGTGATATCAGCTTACAGCAGACTCCAGGGCTCAAGTAATCCTCCCACTTAAGCCTCCCGACTAGCTGGGACCACCACAGGTGCACCCCACCACTCCTGGCTAATTTTTTTTATTTTTGGTAGAGAGAGGGTTTCACCATGTTGCCCACACTGGTCTTGAACTCTTGAGCTCAAGTGATTTGCCCACCTTGGCCTCCCAAAGTGCTGAGATTACAGGCGTGAGCCACCGTGCCAAGCCTCCTGGGTGTATTTTCTTCCCTCCCTTCTTCCTTAATCCAAACAGTCCAGACTGAGGAACTGTTTGTGGAGATTCTGCTAGGTATTAAGTGAAAAGCTCAGCTTTCTTTTTTGTTTTGTTTTGTTTTGTTTTTTGAGATGGAGCCTGGCCTTGTTGCCCAGGCTGGAGTGCAGTGGCGCGATCTCGGCTCACTGCAAGTTCCGCCTCCCAGGTTCAGGCCATTCTCCTGTCTCAGCCTCCTGAGTAGCTGGGACTACAGGTGCCCGCCACCACACCTGGCTAATTTTGTTTTTATATTTTTAGTAGGGACAGGGTTTCACCGTGTTAGATAGGATGGTCTCGATCTCCTGACCTCGTGATCCGCCTGCCTCGGCCTCCCAAAGTGCTGGGATTACAGGCGTGAGCCACCACGCCCGGTCTGAAAAGCTCAGCTTTCACATACATGCACTACAACATTTGAGCGGATGGGTGCAGATTGATAGATATTGAAGTAATATATCATTTATATAAACACGTGTGTGCATACATACACATATATAATATATATGCCTGTATATATATATACATTTGTAATCTGACTACAGACATCCTCAGCAACAATAACAGTTATGCTGCTTAGGTTACGGAGTTGCAAACACCTATAATGAATTAGAAAAAGGTGTTCCTGGCTGGGCGCGGTGGCTCACGCCTGTAATCCCAGCACTCTGGGAGGCCGAGGCGGGCGGATCACGAGGTCAGGAGATTGAGACCATCCTGGCTAACACAGTGAAACCCCGTCTCTACTAAAAAAATACAAAAAAATTAGCCGGGCATGGTGGCGGGCGCCTGTAGTCCCAGCTACTTGGGAGGCTGAGGCAGGAGAATGGCGGGAACCCGGGAGGGGGAGCTTTCAGTGAGCCGAGATCTGGCCACTGCAGTCCAGCCTGGGCGACAGAGCGAGATTCCGTCTCAAAAAATAAAAAGAAAAAATAAAAAGAAAACGGTGTCCCTTTTGGCTTCAGGGCATGTGGTTTGGCAAGCAGATGAGGGCTGGCTGTGTGTCCCCACTCACGCCCTGGTTTGGGCATGATTGTGTAGGGGACATCTTGCCCAGCCCTATGAGCAGCCCTGAGAATGTCACTGATGAGCATTAATATTTCTTTCAATGTATGAGGTTTTCTTCCGTTACTCAAAATGTGACCCCGATTTTAAGGAAACCGTCACTAATACTCAATGGATAACGAAGTATTGTTAATATAATGCAAGCTTCTTTTATTTTATCTTAATTTACTTTATTTTTGAGATGGGTCTCTGTTGCCCAAGCTGGAGTGTAGCGGTGCTCATAGCTCACTGCAACCTCCAGCTCCTGGGCTCAAGTGATTCTCCTGCCTCAGCCTCCTGAGTAGATGGGACTACAGTTGTGCACCACCAGGCCTAGCTAATTATTTATTTATTTATTTTTAATTTTTATAGAGACGGGGTCTTGCTGTGTTGCCGAGGCGAATCTGGAGCTCTTGGTCTTAAGTGATCCTTCCACCTTGGCCTCCCAAAGTGCTGGGATTACAGGCATAAACCACTGCATCTAGCTTCTTTCACTTTATATCTGAGAATGTATTAATATCTGAATTTTTAGACTATTAGAAGAGGCAAATGGTTAGAGGAATTGTTTGTGCAGACAACTGGCTGTTCGTGTTACAGTGTGATGATTTGTGGGCAAATATTAGCCAGGCCTCTGAGTGTGACCTGGGGTTATTTTTCTCCCCATCAGCAATTCAGAAGGTAACTTTCAAACACAGATATCTTTTTTTGTACTGAACAATTAAGTTGTATGAATGCCCTGACCAGGTCTCTTAGATTCCTACAGTTTGATGGTTGTCAGTTGGGATTATATGCATGGATAAATAAGTATTTTAGTAATTCTTGTTTTTATGAAATTCACATCCTAGGCTGGGCTCTGTGGCTCAGGCCTGTAATCCCAGCACTTTGGGAGACCGAGGTGAATGGATCACCTGAGGTCAGGAGTTTGAGACCAGCCTGGCCAAAATGGTGAAAGCCCTTCTCTACTAAAAACACAAAAATCAGCCAGGTGTGGTGGCGTGCACTTGTAATCCCAGCTACTTGGGAGGCTGAGGAGAATTGCTTGAACCCGGGAGGCAGAGGTTGCCGTGAGCAAGATCACGCCATTGCACTCTAGCCTGGGTGACAAGAGTGAAACTGTCTCTGAAAAAAAAAAAAGAAAGAAAAAAAAGAAAAGAAAGAAATTCATATCCTAGTCTTTTCTAAGTTTAGTGGCGTAACTATAATTAGAGAGAATGTGAGAACCAAAGAGCCCAGATAACAGGGAAACCAGGCTGGCTTTAGGACATTAAATGTATGGACCACTATGTGCATTTTAGGAAATCAATGGGCTTTTTAACCTGCCTTCACCAGGCCGGTTGTTTTCCATATTGACTTTTTTTTTTTTTTTAAACCATTTTATTGAGAACAAAATGTTTTATGTGTTTCATGTACAACTTGATGAATTTGGGGAGAAGTGTATAGCCTTGATAATCAAGACTATAAACTTAACACTTTCAGAAGTTTTCTCTGCTACTTTTATTGATTTATTTTTAAATTTCTTTTCCTTTCCTTTTTTTTTTTTTTTTTTTTTTTAGGCGGAGTCTTGCTGTGTCACGCAGACTGGAGTGCAATGGCACGATCTTGGCTCACTACAATTATTTTTAAATTTCTAAAAATTTTTTTTTTGTGGTAAGAACATTTAATGTAAGTTCTATTTTCTTAGCAAAATGTTAGGTATAATAAAACATTATTGTTAACTAGAGGCCCTATTTTGTCCAGAATTTATTCATCTTGCATATAAACACTTTGTACCCTTTGAATCCCTCCTCACCATTTCTCCCTCCTCCAGCCACTATTCTGGAAACCACCTTTCCACTCTTTGGTTCTATGACTTTGAATATTTTGGATTCCTCGTAAAAATGGGTTCATGCAATATTTGTCCTTCTGTGGCTGGCTTGTTTCACTTAGCGTAATGTCTTCTAGGTCCATCCATGTTGTTGCAAATGTCAGACAATCCTTCTTATATATATTCCATTCATACTCATTTATTTCTGTCTTCCTCCTGTGTGTGAAAAAGATAATCCATGATGCTGACATAATGATGTCCTCCTTTAATCTCAACCATATTGATGTAGATGTTCTCTGCTGACACATACGGGTAACTGGTGCTACAAGAGAGAGAATATGAATCTGTTGCTGCCATTATGAGACCTTATTTTTACATGGAAACGAAATCATATTGAGTGAGATGCAAACTGCTTAGATGAAATGTTTATAAGAACCAATTTAAGTCATTATAAACAGAATGAATAACTTGATTATCTCGGAGCATATTGTTTCAGAATAAGAAGTTAACTCTAGAGTTCTGTGTCTTTTTCCTTTGAAAATGATAAAGTAGTTCCTCAGCTCTGTGATTCACTTCCTGTTTTGGGGGACAGGATGTTGGATAAATGGTAAGGCCCAGACATGTCTACTCTTCTAGCTTTGCAAATGGATCAAGTTTCCATTGTTTATTCAAGGAACAGGGATAAAGTTGCCTCTTGTCAAACTAGAGGAAACTTCTTAGAACAGAAGGCCATGCTTTAGGGATGTTTTAATCCATATATTCCTTTTATTCTCTGGCCTTGGATTTACTCTTTTTATAATTTTGTCTTTTGGTTTGTCTTCTCTATGTCTTCTTTCTGTAATGACGACTAGCAGTTGATCATGTGTTGTCTATAAGAAGACGAGTGATTCATAGTAGCTTAAATATGCATCTCCCTATTCCCTCCCTAACAAAATTTTGGAGGCACGCAAAAATGAGTCTTTTAAATGAGATTTAAAACTTGTCAGGCCAGATGTGGTGGCTCATGCCTGTAATCCCAGCACTTTGGGAGGCCGAGGCGGGTGGATCCCTTGAGGTCAGGAGTTTGAGACCAGCCTGGCCAACATGGTGAAACCCCGTCTCCACTAAAAATACAAAAATTAGCTGGGCGTGGTGGCACATGCCTGTAGTCCCAGCTACTCAGGCGGCTGAGGCAGGAGAATCGCTTGAACCTGGGAGGTAGAGGCTGCAGTGAGCCGAGATCACACCACTGCACGCTAGTCTAGGTGACAGAGAGAGACTCCGTCTGAAACAAAACAAAATAAAACAAATTTTCTTTTCTAAAGTCTCAAAGCTTTTTTCATTTCCATTGTACACTTCAGATGAACAATGAAATTAATACTAGCATTTGATTTGACTATTGATTTGTCACAAATCATACTTCTTTTTTGGTGGTGAGGATTATAGGAAATTTTGCTTGGGGTGGGGGCAGGTAAAGAAAGACAGTTGTTCTTTATGATATTGTTCTCATATGCATACTTTTATTTTTTTCTTTGCTTGTTTTTTTTTTTTTTCATTGAGATGCAGCCTTGCTCTGTTGCCAAGACTGGAATGCAGTGGTGTAATCTCGGCTTACTGCAATCTCTGACTCTTAGGTTCAGGTTTTTCTCCTGCCTCAGCCTCCTGAGTAGCTGGGATTACAGGTGTGCACCACCATGCCCAGCTAATTTTTGTATTTTTAGTAGAGATGGGGTTTCACTGTGTTGGCCAGCCTGGTCGCAAACTCTTAACTTCAAGGGATCAGTCCACCTCAGCCTCCGAAAGTGCTGAGATTACAGGCATGAGCCACTATGCCTGGCCATACTTTTCTTTCCTAAATTTTCCTTCATGAATTTCAGAGGTATACAGGATGCTTCTGCATTCTTCACAAGGGATTACATAAAAAGAAAACACAACATTGGATTAGCCGGGTGCGGTGGCTCACGCCTGTAATCCCAGCACTTTGGGAGGCTGAGGCCGGTGGATCACAAGGTCAGGAGATTGAGACCAACCTGGCTAACACAGTGAAATCCTGTCTCTACTAAAAAGACAAAAAATTAGCCGGGCGTGGTGGTGGGCGCCTGTAGTCCCAGCTACTGGGGAGGCTGAGTCAGGAGAATGGCATTAACCCAGGAGGCGGAGCTTGCAGTGAGCTGAGATCATGCCACTGCACTCCAGCCTGGGCGACAGAGCGAGACTCTGTCTCAAAAAAAAAAAAAAAAAAAAAAAAAAAAAAACCATTGGATTGATCTGAATGAAAAAACAAAAGCCTGAGTGAGATGAAAAAGAGTAAAGAAGATACTATGCAAGATAGCTTACATACCAACGCTTGGTATTACAGGTTTAGCATCCCAAAGTGGAAAATCTAAAATGTAAAATGCTTCCAAAATCCAAAACTTTTTGAGCCCTGACGTGATGCTCAAAGGAAATGCTCATGGGAGCATTGGTTTTTTTGTTTGTTTGTTTTTTGTTTGTGAGATGGAGTTTTACTCTTGTCACCCAGGCTGGCTTGCAATGGCATGATCTTGGCTCACTACAACCTCCGCTTCCTGGGTTCAAGCGATTCTCCTGCCTCAGCCTCCTGAGTAGCTGAGATTACAGGTGCCCGCCACCACGCCCGTCTAAATTTTTTGTATTTTTAGTGGAGACGGAGTTTTGCCCTGTTGGCCAGGCTGGTCTCGAACTCCTGACCTCAGGGGATCCACCCGCCTCAGCCTCCCAAAGTGGTGGGAGGCCACTGCGCCCGGCCTTGTGGAAGCATTTTGGATATCAAATTTTCTGACTTGGAATCCTCATCTAGTAAATATATAATGCAAATATTACCAAATCTGAAAAAATCCAAAATCTGAAACACTTCTACTCCCAAGCATTTCAGATAAGGGATCCTCGACCTGTATTGAAGAAAGAGAATTCATAACAAAGATGGCAAAGGAAGCAAATCCTATGATACCTAAACAGAGACAGTGAGGGATTTCTGTACTTTTTCTAAATAATAGAATCTTAGCCCTGATTCACGTGTGTCTACTGGGTCCCATCACTAGTCAGTTACTCTCTAAATAGCCTTGTGATTTATGATATAGTGTAAGCGGAATCAGAATTGGAGTCTAGATTCTCCATGCCATTTCTGGCTTTTCTGAGTGTGGGTGTGTTGTAAATATGTAGGTTGGATGGGAGCTGAAGATTCTAAGAAACGTAAACAACAGCCCTGTCTTTGAAGAACTGGAGGAAGGATCAGGGTTATGAGGATGAAACATGGAGTAAGGGGTATGATTATAATGAGTGAAAGACATCTCTGGCCGGGTGTGGTGGCTCACGCCTGCAATCCCAGCACTTTGGGAGGCTGAGGTGGGCGGATCACGAGGTCAGGAGATTGAGACCATCCTGGCTAACACGGTGAAACCCCGTCTCTACTAAAAATACAAAAAAGTGGTGGCGGTCGCCTGCAGTCCCAGCTACTTGGGAGGCTGAGGCAGGAGAATGGTGTGAACCTGGGAGGTGGAGCTTGCAGTGAGCCGAGATCACGCCACTGTACTGCAGCCTGGGCGACAGACCGAGACTCCATCTCAAAAAAAAAAAAACGAAATCTCTTTGATGAGTGGTATTCCACACGGTGGGTCTCACACCTGACCATACCTCATCACACCTTTGTTTGCACATAGATGACATTATTGGCAAATCTAGGTCTCTGGATGCTTCCCAACACTGGCGCCCTGAGCTGAGGCTAATTCCGTCACTGTGATTAGCTGTGTGTGATAACTTATCTATGACAATTAAAAAAAAAAAAAAAAATCCATGATTGGCTTTTTGCTATTGCCAGCCAGCCACTGTCTGCAGTTGTTACTTGGCTTGTGCGGAGGGAATATAAAATTTAAAATTGTTCTAAAGTAAACTTAATTAGGGAGGGAAATTTGTAGCCAACTTACCACCCTCATATAATGCAACCAAAACCAAATGTAAATGATTTTTGGATGATCCAAATTAGTTCTCCCTTCTGCCAGCTCGCATGGAGCACCAAGATTAGAGAGTAATAAGAGGGCCTTCTAATAGGTAGGTTTTGGAACGGATTTCGTTTGCATTAGGAAAGAGCATTGGGAAGAGTGCCCTTTAGAAACATTTGCCCACATATTTATTTTTGGATTTATGGTACCAGCATACTGCATTTTAATTTGTTTCTTTTTGTTGAGTACTCAGATTTTTATGTCTGGCTTTTTATTTTGTCTTGTGAATTTGTATAACTTTCAAAATGACAACACCCATTGCTTAGCATATGGGACAAAAGAAACTCTTTTTTTTTCCCTCCCCTCTTGTGCCTTTTTAAAATAAGACATCTAACAAAGCAACAATTTTTTCCCTCCATCTCCTAAGCCCCAGATGACCTAAGGATTTAGAGGTCTGAGGTCAGATTTCTTTCTTCTTTGCTTCACACACAACTGTCTCTTCTTTATATTGTGATCTTTCTGATTTGTATGGGGACTCGGCAGGTAGAGGAATGTGTTTGTGTGGGTTGTGTGTAAAATATGTACACTTTCATATGCAGCGGGGGAATCTTTATGCCTTGGCTCAGATGGGTGTATATGAAAGAAATTAGGTGATTCTAATTATATAGCCCCCAAACAGTAAGGATCCCAATTCTGCTCCTTCCCTCTTTGAATCTATTTAATAGTTTACCTTTGAACCAAGTTAATTAAGAAAAGGAACAGGCCACAGTTTTTTCATTTGGCTGTTTTTGGCATCCAGCAAAGTGTGGGGTGGGGAGCTCATCAGAGGCAAACCAAAGGAAGCTTGTAGACATTGAACTTGCTCTGAATAGATTATTAATTTTCTTCTCTTTATACGTTGTTAAATCTGTAGAAAAGGAACATCAGCTGAAGATCTGTCACTCTGGCTCCAGGCCAGCATGCCAAATTCTGTCATCTTTGCAGCATGGCCAAGCATCTTTATTACATGTTATAATTCTGGTTTTTGAGCTTGATCCAGAGATCCTGCTACAGCATCAGATGGTTTGGGATGTGGAAAAAGAAAAGGGCTATATTCATCTGTAGATGAGGTTTGGGGAGAATTGTAAGAGCCAGAAATGTGGAGTCGTCGTCTAGGGCAGGGACTTTTCGTGGATGCTACAGACACCTCCTTTGTGCCGCCTCAAATTTGAAATACGTTATTATTTTCTGTTCAATACAGATCGTTGATATCAAACCAAAAATAAATGTGGGCCCTACTCCTGCTCTGGCCATTATGTCTCGCAGCAGCCCGGTAATTAGCACCAGTCTTGAGAACAGAGTGCCATCATCGATGTGACAGTTTCATCCCTATTGTCCTGTTCCTGGGGTGCATTGGTGACCCTTGACCTTTATTGGTCTAGGAGTGGGAAACTGAACTTATGAACTGTTGGGGCTGCACTGGCCTCGGATTAACCTGGGCAAGGTTAACTTTCTCACTCCCTTCTTCAAAAGTGCTTTAGGGGGTGAGGAAGTACTAGGAGTAAATAATAATTTTAAAAAATTGTTGGGAGGGGAGAAACAATTGCATCCATTTCCTGAGTACAGACACCCCTAGCCTGCCTTTTGCAAATAATCTCCCTTTTGTCTGCTCTTAGCGGTTTTGCAGATGAAGCCTTGGCTTTGGCTTGTCAATGAGGACAAGCTTCTGAAAACAGAAGCTCCAGAATGCCTTCAGCGGCTTTGCAGGAAGCGGTGACACAAAGTTCCAGCCAGTCTCCCCCTCCTTCCACTTATTGTTTCAGAATTGTCAGAAAACAGGCTGGGATGAGGAGGAAGAGCTACTGTGAGGCTTTTTTTTTTTTTTTTTTTTTGTTAGTTTGGCTGCTGAATGAAAGCAAGCACTTTATTTAGAAGTGAGTAGGGAGGGAAATGCAGCTTAGGGTTGACACCCTTCTGGTGCTTATCCATAAATATGAAATGGTGTTAGAACACCAGACACCAAAGAGCTTTCTGATTGGCTGTTGGTGATGTCATCATGTCATTAATACTGTGCTCAGAAAATAAACTGATCCGCCTGTCTTCTTTCTTTCTTTCTTTCTTTCTTTCTTTCTTTCTTTCTTTCTTTCTTTCTTTCTTTCTTTCTTTCTAGCTGAAATGTATGAAATCTATTTTTGTAATCTAAAATGAGGTGCTTCAGTCAGGACATTTTGAAAGAATTATTATGTTTCTCATGTGTTCAGAGTCACTTTGGTGTTCACTTGAGCAAAGCAATAGTCACCCACAAGTATTCAGCCTATCTTGTCTTATTGCTTAAAAGTAAAGGCAGATGCTATTCAACACCTGGGTACCAACAGTTGACATTTACCCACATTAAGTGCTAAGGCTGTAGATGAGGATTTCTTCCTGTCGGCCTTTAAACATCCTAGTAAGCCCAGGGCCAATGCTGGCACATGGAAAGTGAGGGATGTGGTTGGGTAATAAGGAGTGCTTTCTTTTTTATTTTCTTATAAACTAATTTTGTTTCTCTACCTGTGATAACTCTGCAGTCCAATTTAAACCTGCCTGCTTTTCCACTGAATGCATCCTCATCTGATCTGTTAGCCTTATAATTGTGTTTCAGCAGGAGGAACACACTTGTGGCATGTCCAAGGTGTGTGTCTGTGTGTGTGTGTGTGTGTGTGTGTGTGAAAAATCCAATAGCATTCTTGATATGCAGGAGTGAAATTCTCAGGAGGAAAGCCACTGCCAAGCAACACTCTAACCTCTGCATTGATTTTGGACGCCTAGAGGTCTGGAAGGTTTGACAGTTCTCCATTCCTACTGTTTCACTCTGATCCAAGAAGGAATACTGTTTCGATTAATCATTGGGAAGCATTTCGGATAGATACAGCTCTTCGCGTTTTCTTTAAATTAAATATAGAACTGTCCTTTTGAGGGAAAGCCGTGATTCTTTATTTTTAGAAAGTTTGGCTGGAATAACCTTCCCTTTTCTTGTAATATTTAACTTTGCTTGTGAATAACCTTAATAATGCACTTCCTTGCATGCCAATGTACTCTCGGGTAGAATCTCCTAATAACATGTACAAATGTTATGTAAATCCCCCCTCCCCCAGAAGATGTTTATTGAGTGAAAATGCCTCTAAGACTTTATTCCATTACTGTCAAAATGTCCAAGGTTATTTTACGCATGCTGTGGACGTATTATTTGGATTAGCAAAATGTCTAGCCAGCAGGTGTAACTGATTTCTGCCGTGCAACTGTAATCTCTTGTTACAGGGAGACAGTGCATTCCTTTTCAAGTTTTCCCTCATTTTTTTGCAAAGTTATAAACCACAGATTTAGCAATCATTGGGGTCAAAGGGAAAAGGGAAAGACAATGAGCCCCATTCATCCTTATGAGCCCTCATGAGTATAGAGATAGTGTATTTTCCAGGTTAGAGCCCCATCTCTGACAGGCTTTAATTATCTATGAGCTGAAACAAGAAACAATATAAACATGCAAAAGCATTTCAGGAACAGGTTTTTGAAGGAGATGAATCACCCAAGTTGGGGTCCCACTCAGCCCTTTTGCAAGGGGCCAGCTCCCTCTACTCGGCCTGCCACTTGATCACGTGACAGCTGTTTGCAGACTAAAGGAAAGAAACAATCATTCACTAGCAGGAAACCTAATCCCGGGCAGGTGCAGTTTGAGTAACGACTCTAGGCCTGAAGGTCAGAATGGCTGCAAAGACCTAAGCTTTTGCAGATGGTCTGAGTGGGAGGCGCCAGGTTCAATAACCCTTCTGTAGCCCCCAGGTTGGTCCTTCCTCCGGGAGGGTGCTCCCACTTCTCCAGATACTGCTGAACTTTTGAACCCAAGTACAGTACACTATTTAGGATGTTTGTCATTTATAGCTTTTAGATAAAGCAGTAGCGGATTTTAAGGAAACAGTAGACAGATCCATTTTCCTTTTCCTCTAGTGATGTTAGTGATCTAATTAGAAGTCAGTGTTTTAGCAGCTTCCTCTCTATGTGCTTTGGGTTCTTTTTTTCTAAGAGACGCCTATGGACATGAACAAAAGCCGGATGTTGCACTAAGGCTTCTGAACAAGTGCTCTGCATTAGATACGTCTGGAGTTTACACACCATGCTTTCCTCTGTGCAGACCAAATGAGATCCTGCCGGGTGTTACGACTCCCTGTGTCCATTGTCAAAGCTGTATTTTCACTGCCTTGAAAACTACCCTTCTGCCACTTTATATCCATTACTAATGGCCACTTTTTTATTTATATTGCTTGGAACTAATTGAGATTCCAGGTGCACAAGCATGTCACATGCAAGGGCTTGGGTACTTGGGAAAGTGTAACAATAGTTCAGGAAGAGGTGATCAGCTGCCACCCTTTCTCGGGTGAGGAAACCTCCAAAAAACCAAACAGCAAGTATCAAGTACATAAATTTGAAGGGAGAATATATGAGTCTGGCGTCCTCTCAGTTGCAACCTGATTTATTGAACAAAATGGTGATTGGGGGAAAGTATAGAATATTTGCTTAAAGGAATCCACTTCTCTGAATAGCTCCCTCGTTTCTGTGGCTTGGAGACTGAGACTTAGAATTCCACAATTATACTGTATAGATGAGCCTTGTTCTATATTTGGGATGTAATCTCCACACTCAGGAGCTACATATGGCCGTGAGCACCCACTTAAGAGCTAAAAATGTAAGTTACCGCCTACTTTGTCCTGAATTGGAATCATACATAATTGCTCTATGCTTTAAAAAATCTTCCTTTGAGGAAAGAGTTCAAGATCAAATTGTTAGTGGGCAATCTTATATGAAGCCAGGTATCACTTAGCTATTGAAAGAAGCTACATAAATACTTGTTGTTGAACACATAAAATAAATGAAGGAAGAATTCACACCTTTCATTACTTAATCAGAAGGTAACATGGTGAGTCAGGAAGCTGTAGGCTCATCTAAGAAGTAAATACCCATCATTAAATGGGCAGAGATCTGGAAGCAGGAACTGATAGGGTGGGCTCCTAGAACTAATGAAAATGGAAAGGATGGAAAGTCCAGTGATTTCTAAATTTGATCATCAGAGTCAGCTTGTGAGCTCTTAAAAATAGGCCGGGTACAGTGGCTTATGCTTATAATCCCAGCATTCTGGGAGGCTGAGGTGTGCGGATTGCTTGAGCTCAGAAGTTCAAGACCAGCCTGGGCAACATGGCAAAACCCTGTCCCAACACGGAATACAAAAATTAGTTAGGCGTGGTGGTGTGCACCTGTAGTCCCAGCTACTTGGGAGGCTGAGGTGGGAGGATTGCTTGAGCTCAGGGAGGTAGAGGCTGCAGTGAGCTTTGATTTGATTGAGTCACTGCACTCCAGCCTGGGTGACACAGCGAGACCCTGTCTCAAAATAAAACAAAATAAAATAAAATAAAAATAAAAATAAAAAAGTTGGTACAGTGACTTATGCTTGTAATCCCAGCACTTTTGGAAGCCATGATAGGAGGATGCTTGAGGCCAGGCATTCGAGACCAGCCTGGGCAACATAGTGTGACCCCATCTCTGCAAAAAAATTAAAAAAAAAAAAAAACAAGTTAGCTAAATGTGGTGATGTGCACCTGTAATCCTAGCTATTCGGGAGGTTGAGGTGGGAGGATCACTTGAGTCCAGAAATTTGAGGCTGCAGTGAACGAGACCTTGACTCTAAAAAGCAAATAAACAACCAAAAAATCCTAAAAGACAAAATAAAAACAAATAAAACATCTATTCCCTGGCCTAGACTCCAAAATCTCTTAATGCCCAGCCTTTGTCCACAGATCAGAAATGCTGGGGATGAGAAGGGGATGTGGAGGTCAAGAAGGTGATTCAGGGAGGGCATGAACCAAGGAGGTGACCAGGCTTTGCCAGCACAGAGCAAAGGAAATACACTATTTTGGGGGTTTGTTTTTAAATGGATTCCGCAAACATTTTTTTGAGCACAATACATTGCATCACATTTTGTGATGGAAGTATACAAAACTTTTTTTCTGCTGACAGGCCCACAGACAGATTTACCTTGAGCAGAATGACAGCTCCACTTGTTCAGTGCATTGTGGCCCTCTGAGTATCATTAGTAGAGGAACGTAAAGGAGGGAGGAATAACAGCCAGGTTTGTAGAAGCCTTTGAGGTGATCTTTAAACTGGTGTACTGAAGGGTGGGTAGGGTTTTTCTAGGAGTAGGAAGGCCAGAGGGGAGATTAAGAAGATTAAAAACATAGACAAGGAAGGAAGAAAGAACAAGGTGTGTTTACAGAGTGGTGAAGAAGGCAAAGGATGATTGGAGGTGTGAGCTGAACCTGTGGCCAGTGCCTTCCTTTGCAAGACTAAGGTATCTGGAGTTCACAGTATGGTTGATCTTGAACAACATGCGTTTGAATGGCAAAGGCCCACTTACAGGCAGATTTTCTTCCTCTTCTGCCACCCCTGAGAAAGCAAGAGCACTTCTTTCTCTTCCACCTTCTCTGCCTACTCAGTGTGAGGATTCTAAGTTTCAGTCTCCAAAGATGAAGACCTTAATAATGATGCCCTTTCACTTAAAGAGTAGTAAATATACTCTTTCTTCCTTATGATTTTCTTTTCTCTAGCTTACTTTATTGTAAGAAATAGTCTGTAATACATATGAAATACAAAATATGAGTGTATCGACTATTTTATTGGCAAGGCTTCTGGTCAAACAGAAGTTAAGTTTCTGGGGAGTCACAGTTATATGTGGGTTTTGACTGTGCAACATGATCAGTGCCTGTCACCCCCACATTGTTTTTTGTTTGTTTGTTTTTGAGACAGAGTTTCGCTCTTGTCACCCAGGCTGGAGTGCAATGGTACAATCTGTGTTCACTGCAACCTCTGCCTCCTGGATTCAAATAATTCTCCTGCCTTAGCCTCCTGAGTAGCTGGGATTACAGGCGCCTGCCACCACTCCTGGCTAATTTTTGTATTTTTAGTAGAGACAAGGTTTCGCCATGTTGACCAGGCTGGTCTCGAACTCCTGACTTCAGGCGATCCATCTGCCTCCGCCTCCCAAAGTGCTGGGATTACAGGTGTGAGCCGCTGCACCTGGCCTACCCCTACGTTGTTTAAGGATCAATTGTATAACCAACCCTGTTCCCCTCACAAGGACAAGATGAGATGCTTTTAGGATGTTAGCCTTACCGCTCTGGAGTGTAGAAGAAGCTGGGCGGGGTGGGGGTTGCCTCAGGCATAAAGGAGCTGTGGACAGGGAGAGAGGCACACTGGGTTTTGTCTCTGAACAGAATACAAGCCCTCTGAGGGTGAGCAACTTAACTTCCAAAGATTATTCTCATCTCTGCAACATGCAGTAGGCGCTAATACCATTCTTTGGTTAATTAAAAGATGTTTAATATATGCCTCATTAAGCAGAATAATCAGTATCTCTGAGATGCTTCTGTGCTTTATTTTTCTCCTTTTAATAAAAACAAAAATTAGAGGGATAAGAAATAATTAGGGGCAATCTGTTAGTTCTCACTTCATCTTTTTCTCCCTTGATGATTCTCTTCCAGTTTTTTTTCATAGCTCACATAGCTCACTTTCTCCCTTGACCTAGTCCTCCACTGATAACATCAAAGTTAGCACAGCTTGCAGACCTAAGTGGGTTTAGAACACAGCTCTCAAGATGGAGCCACGAGGATATAGGAACTGGATTTTAAGCATCTGTGATCTCTGCCCACCTCCTCTTTAACACATGAGACCCCTCACAGTCTAAGATGTAGAATTGTCCATATCTGTAGACTCGAAGTGCTGTGGCTGAGGACTTTCTTTGTGCTTATTTTTATGGCTGGTTTATTTGCATCTTTGCAGAATATTCACAAATTAGAAAAGAATTTTTTTTTTTTCTTTTAAGGATACCAAATCCAGGTGGGAAGTAATGATCTTGGTGAATTCTAGCACTTGTCAATTTGAAAATGTTCAGGGAAAACAAATGAAAGAGAAAGGATGAATTTGTTTGTATGCTATCATTCACTAATTCAAAGCTGCAGACATTTCTCTCTTACTGTACTTTTGAAGTCAAGGATTGGAACTGAATAATAGACAACCTTCCAACATAAAACATTATCAAGCTTGAGGGATTTTATTGGGGTTTTTGATATTTCATTGTTTTCTAGTTTCCCTTTGTCTTTGATCAACTTATTCCTATGATAAGAATTTGGTCATGTTACTGCTTTTCTCTTTCCCCTAAGCTTGTCTTGTGTCATGGGAATTATTTCTCTCCTTTTTTCTTTTCTCAGTAATTTCGTTGATTGCAAATAAATAAACTAAGTATTTATCTAGACTTAGTTTAAATATACCAGCCAGTTGGAAGTCTGCTTTTATTTTTCCTTCAAGTATTTTCAGTTTTCTATTTAAATGTGTTCATAGTAAAGAATTTTAAATTCTGAATTATGTAAAACCCATTCATCCTGAATATTGGGCTAAGGCTTATCTTTGGTTTGTAAACCTTTCTCAGTGCTGCAAATTAGGAGCTAAATAATACTGTCCTAGTGATGGTGGTGGTGGTAGTGGTGCTGGTGTGTTAAAAATCCTGGAGTATAAACTGTTTTCAAGTGTCCTCAAGTACTTCAGAAGTCTCCATTTTTATAGTAGCACTTGATATGGTAATTATATATGATTCTCTTGTGTTCATTAAAATAGGAGCCTAGGGCTTCTCAGACAATTTGTTAGCTTCCCATAGGTTGCAAGTAATAAAATTGCTTTGCTCTAAAAATCTGTAATTCAGTGCTTTCACTAATTCAGATGGGCTTTCTCTCCATTCTTTTTCCTGGTAGATAATGAGAGGATTTTTTTTTCTCATCCCTCTGAGAATATGAGGGTAGTCCAGCCATGTTGGGAAACAGAAGATATGGGTTATCTTGGAAGGTGAATGTGGCTATTTTTATTGCTTTGGTCTTAAAGGACCTGTAATTTCAAAAGCATGATAATTCCTTCCGTCTTAGTTTCTTCAGTTAACTCCTAGGCCCATATTTCCAGAAAGGATGTATATTTTTTTCCTGAAACCAAAATAAAAGCTTCTATCATCTCAATAAGGCAGCTTTTTAAAATGTGGAAAAAAAAGTTTAAGAACAAATCCAACTAATAGCCTAAAGGCAGAATCAACTAAGAAGTCCATACTTAGATAAATGGATAAACAAAATATTGTAGATACACACAATGGAAGATTATTCAGCTTTAAAAGATGGAAATTACAACACATGCTACAACATGGATGGATCTGAGGACACTGTGCTAACTCAAATAAGCCAGACACAGAGGGTTAGATACGGTGTGATCTCAAAAATATGAAATATTCCGAATAGGCAAATTCATAGAAATGGAAAGTAGCTTAGAGCTTGCCTGGAGGCAGGGGTGGAGGAATAGAGTTACTGTTTAATGGGTGCGGAGTTTGTTTTGCAAATTCAAGAGTTCTGTGGCAGGCTGCTGGTGATAGAAAAACAATGTGAACAAATGTGCTTAATGCCACTGAAGTGTACCCTTAAAAATGGCTAAAATACAGGCTTGGTGGCGTGTGCCTTAATCCCATCTACTGGTGGCATGCGCCTTAATCCCATCTATTAGGGAGGCTGAGGCAGGAGAATCGCTTGAACCTGGGAGGTGGAGGTTGCAGTGAGCTGAGATTGCGCCACCGCACTACAGCGGGAGACTCTGTCTCAAAAAAAAAAAAAAAACAGGCTAAAATGGTAAATTTTATGATATAGATATACACCCACAATTAATTTTTTTTTTTTTTTTTTTTTTTTTTTTTTTTTTTTTTTTTTGGAGACGGAGTCTTGCTCTGTCACCAGGCTGGAGTGCAGTGGCTCGATCTCAGCTCACCGCAACCTCCGCCTCCCGGGTTCAAGCGATTCTCCTGCCTCAGCCTCCTGAGTAGCTGGGATTACAGGCATGCGCCACCATGCCTGGCTAATTTTTGTATTTTTAGTAGAGATGGGGTTTCACTATGTTGGTCAGGCTGGTCTCGAACTCCTGACCTCGTGATCCGCCCGCCTCAGCCTCCCAAAGTGCTGGGATTACAGGTGTGAGCCACTGCGCCTGGCACACAATTAAAATTTTAAAGAAATTTTCAGTGGTCCTAAAACAAAAAGAAGAGAACAAAATGAGTGCTACTTAATATGGGGCCAGCACAGTGGCTCACACCAATAATCCCAGTGCTTTGGGAGGCTGAGGCTGGAGGATTGCTTGAGGCCAGGAGTTCCAGACCAGCCTGGGCAACATAGCAAGATCCCATCTCTACCAAAAAAATAAAAATTGGCCAAGGTGGTGGCATGAACCTGTAGTCCCAGCTACTTAAGGAGGCTGAGGCAGGAGGCTTGCTTGAGCCCAGGAGTTTGAGGCTGCAGTGAGCTATTATTTCTTCACTGCACTCTAGTCTGGGTGACAGAGTGAGACCCTGTCTCTAAAAAAAGAAAAATATAAGTATTTTGATGGGGCGAAATAAAGGGAACTGAGGTAGCACTCATCTTTAAAAGGAAGTTCCCAATTCTGTTTTCACTTTTTTTCTGGCTAAGTGCTCATTGTTGGGGGAGGGGAGAACACTGACTAATTTAGCAGAATCATCAGCATGTGTCAACATTCCCCTCTGACCTCAAGTTTATTTGAATCAATGTTGATGGAGCGCTAAGTATGTGCTGGGCATTGTGCTTGTCCTTGATAGTTGGTAGATGTGGTCCCTGCTTTAAGGAAACTAGTACTATATGCTTTAGCCCAAAGATGGAGGGCGGGGCACATAGATGACACAGTCTTCATGGAGCATGTTCTTATAGTCTGTTATATGTCACAGTTGTGAAAGCTGCTTCCTTAAACCCCACCCCCACTGTCCCACTCGGCAATTTCATTCTTATCCCCAGATTGTTCTCCTTTATCTGTTTTTATGATTTCCACCCCATTGCTAGCCTGATTAAAGTGGAAAGTTTTAAGCCATAGACCATGCTTGTTTCTGTGAAAGGTCTTTCTAAATTGTGTCCATGCCACTACATCATTCTTACTTCAGACAGAATAATTGCTTTCTAGTTTGGCAGAGTTAGGGAAAATATGAACATGCCCTTTTTAGCATTGTGTGGAAGAAGAATTCTAACGTGGCCCCCATGATTCACTCCCAGACCTGTATTGCATACACACCCTGAGTAATCCCTGGAACTGTGACTGTGATGAATTTACTCCCTTGACTAGTTATGTTCTATAGTATAATTGACCTTACGATCGGGAGATTATCCAGGTGAGTCTGACTTAATCACACCAGCCCTCTAAAAGCAGAGAGTTTTGTCTTGCTGCTTGAGGAAAGAGAAGCTGGAGATTCTTAGCATGAGGGAGATTCAAATGCACCTTTGTGAGCTTGAAGACGGAGGGGGCTGTGTGGCAAGGAATGCCGGCAGCCCCAAGGAGCTGACAGCCAGCAAGTAAGTGGGGATGTCAGTCCTACAACTACAAGGAACTGGAGTCTATTAATGACAAGAATGAGCTTTTAAGGGGCTTTTTTCCTCTAGAGGCTTTAGATGAGAACTCAATCCAACACGTAGATTTCAGTCTTGTGACACACTGAGCAGAGAACCCAGTCATGATGTGCTGGGTGGGCTTCTGTCTTAGAAAACTGAGTTAGATGCCTGTTGCCTAAGCCACTAAGTTTGTGGTAATTTGTTATGTATCAATAAAGAACTAATACACATATTAGTGTGCAAATGCATTTGAAAAAGAGTCTACAAGTGCTTTCAAAGAAGAGTGTATAGGCCGGGCGCGGTGGCTCAAGCCTGTAATCCCAGCACTTTGGGAGGCCGAGATGGGCGGATCACGAGGTCAGGAGATCGAGACCATCCTGGCGAACACGGTGAAACCCCGTCTCTACTAAAAAATACAAAAAACTAGCCGGGCGAGGTGGGGGGTGCCTGTAGTCCCAGCTACTTGGAGGCTGAGGCAGGAGAATGGCGTAACCCCGGGAGGCGGAGCTTGCAGTGAGCCAAGGTCCGGCCACTGCACTCTAGCCTGGGCGACAGAGTGAGACTCTGTCTCAAAAAAAAATAAAAATAAAAGAAGAGTGTATAAGGCTTCCAGTGAAAGACCAAGCTAATGCTGCTTAGCCAGCTGGGCAAAGAAAGTCTAGCTACCTTACACATAATAGGAATTTAAAATATCACTGACACATAGGAAATATCAAACCATGGAGAGGGTATAGATTTAGAGAGAAGAAATATGAGCAAGTCTTGGCTCTCTTACTTTCTAGGCAGGGGAGGCCACTCACTCCTTTGAATCTCACCTATAAAATGAAGGGATTGACCAGATGTATCTCATCACAATGTAACCGTTGGTTTTATTTAGCAAGAAATGTACTCAACTCATTTCCATAACTTTCTTTGATTTAGCCTAGCCCTGACCCAGTGGGTATAGAATAAGCGTTGTTTGATGGATGTCTTTTTTGGGTAGTTTTTTAAAAGCAGCTTAAAATTTTATGGGTTTTTAAAGATCAGTCCAAAATATTCCTGTCTCAGTACAATAATCTGATATTTGCATCAAAAAGCTACATCAAAATATACTACTTGGGGCCGAGGCAGGTGGATCACTTGAGGTCAGGAGTTCGTGACCCCAGCCTGGCCAACATGGTGAAACCCCGTCTCTATTAAAATTACTAAAATGCCGGCACGGTGGCTCATGCCTATAATTCTAGCACTTTGGGAGACTGAGGCAGGAGGATTACCTGAGGTCAGGAGTTCAAGACCAGCCTGGCCAACATGGTGAAACCCTGTCTCTACTAAAAAAAAAAAAAAATACAAAAAATTAGCCTGGTTCAGTGGCGTGCGCCTATAATCACAGCTACTTGGGAGGCTGAGGCAGGAGAATCACTTGAACCTAGGAGGTGGAGGTTGCAGCGAGCCAAGATCGTGCCACTGCATTCCAGCCTGGTCGACAAGAGCTTAACTCTATCTCAAGAAAACAAAAACAAAAACAAAAAAAGACAACATGCACCAAGAAATTGATCTTTAAAATCTGTTTTTGAAACTCAGGGCGGTTCTGACTAGAAGTGTTTCTCTGCCCGGAACACCTGCTCATCAGAACTCATTCTGAGTGTGCTTCTGCAGCGCTTTAGGGGTGGGCACATAGCCCGTTCTTGTGCATCACTGTGCGTGAGCCTGGTCTGTTGAACTTAGAATTATGTGTAAAAATCTGTCTGTGTGTCTAAGTACTGGTGTTTTAAAAGAGGTGGTTGCATGGAGCATCTGTGTTGCTAGTCTTTTTCCTAGGAAATGATTCTTCTCTGAGCTTAAGGATCTCGTTCACATTGCAAAATAAAAATCTGTGGAAAATTAAGGACACTCAAGTTGTAATATTTCAGGGATATAATGATATTTCAATGAGAAAATGCTAATTATGGAGAGCTTTCCTTCCCCCAGCACCTGGAGCTTCTTAACCTGCTACCAACTAGCTGCGGATTTTCATAAATTGGACTATAAGAGGGGAAAAAAATCCCTCAGCAACTCAGCCACCAGGAAGATGATGGAAAGTGCCTGTCAGTCGCTTAAAAGCAAGAAAAGGAATACCTCAGCCGCCTCCCAAGATGCACGAAGCCTCCAGGAATATCAGCCAACCTGGGCTTTCTGCATGGAAAACAAAGCTGCCTAAATGTGTATGTTTTAAAACTCTAACTTCTGAGTTGCTCTCCTGGATATTTTCAAACATATCTTAAAAAGGCAGGTGGACTCAGTGGCTCACACCTGTAATTTCAACACTTTGGGAGGCTGAGGTGGGAGGATCGCTTGAAGCTAGGCGCTCGAGGTGCGGTGAACTATCTTTGCACCTCGGCATTCCAGCCTGGGCGACAGAGTGAGATCCTGATTCTAAAAAGAAGCAAAAACCAAAAAAAGGCCAGAGGCAGAAATACCTCACTGTTGTGGTTCATGATTCTATCACAGACATTAATGAAGCCTTCTATCCACCCAAGGGGCACACCACTGTTTCCGCCTCCATCACTTGTAATTTGGCCCCAACGTTGCCAGCCCTCACTTGACATCTGGCTTGTGAGGATGACTTCTGTGGAGCTAGCTATTGTTTCTTCTGTCATTTTTAAACAATACTAGAGGACAGTGGGGAGGGGAGAGGGAATCACAGCTCCCACACAAGCAGATGCCTATTTGAGAGTGTGCAAAAGCAGTGTGACATTCTGGAAATAGTAGTCTCATTTCACTTCCTTGCCCATTCTTCACCATCAGTACAAATGACGTATTTTCTGACACTGGTTCAGGGTTTAAAACCTCAGGCTTTCAGAGTCTGCCCACATTTTTGAGAATTCCGTCTTAATGAATGTATGCCATGAAAAGCATTAACCATTACTTTCATTCTGTTCTGGTGAAACCACCCAGTGCTCTGCGCTTGTACAAAATCCTTTGGACTTTTAGTTGGGCGATAACTTTGCAAGTGGTTAAGCACTGTACAAATTAAACTTCAGTCATTCATCAATGTTATTGAACACTTATATCTTCCCTTACTCTTCATATCTATGTTTTATGAAATTGAGGGCAGCACAGGTTAGCAAAAGTGGTTTGATCTTAGAATGCTTTTGTATTAATTCTGTGCAGAGTTTCTGGTAATTCACTCTCGCCATCTTAGCTATGTAATACCACAATTCCATAGATGGTGGTTGGACACCATGGGCTTAGGCACCACCTCCTCTCACTTCTGTTTGATGTTTTCAAGTGAAGTTAATGTACAGTAGGATATAGAAAGGGTAATGATTTGGGCAGAGAACTTGCTTTCCCTCTACCATATGATTATGATTTTGACTCCACTTTTTGTGTTGTGTGTGTGTGTGTGTGTGTGTGTGTGTGTGTGAGACGAAGTCTCTGTCGCCCTCATTGGAGTGTGGGGGCATGATCTCGGCTCACTGCAACTCCACCTCCCAGGTTCATGCGATTCTCCTGCCTCAGCTTCCCTAATAGCTGAGACTACAGGTTATGTGCCACCACACCTGGCTAATTATGTAGTTTTAGTAAAGACAGGGTTTCACCATGTTGGCCAGGCTGGTCTCGAACTCCTGACCTCAAGTGATTCACCCACCTCAACCTCCCAAAATGCTGGGATTACGTGCCCGGCTTGATTTTGACTCTGTTGAAGTCGAAGACAAATGATCCAGCAGAGATATTATAAGGTCTTATCCTGATTCTCAAATTGTGTGGAAGACAAATATGACTTAAAAATGACATTAACACAAAAGAGTAAGTAGAGGCTGAGAAATGGGATTGGATGAGGCATGTACTCCATGTGCAATGCCTATTCAGTTAATCGAAGGGTGAAAATCTTGTTTGTAAAACAAAGTGCTATAAAAATGGATACCTGGAGACCATATCCTGCTTCTCCCCCACAACTTTCAAATATTAATCTGAAAGGGAGAAATGAATGACCCAAAGGGGTCTTGAGGTAGAGAACCATGCTCTAGCTGTTTCTTGTTGGGCATGTGTGCATCTCTGCAGGAGGATGAATGGTGTCCTTCACCTATACAAGATTTTTAAGTTCCGGCCCGGCACAGTGGCTCATGCCTGTAATCCCAGCATTTTGGGAGGCCGAGGTGGGTGGATCACATGAAGTCAGGAGTTGGGGACCAGCCTGGACAACATGGTGAAACCCTGTCTCTACTAAAAATACAAAAATTATCCAGGCACAATGGCAGGCACCTATAGTCCTAGCTACTCAGGAGGCTGAGGCAGGAGAATCGCTTGAACCTGGGAGGCAGAAGTTGTAGTGAGCTGAGATTGCACCATCACACTCCAGCCTGGGCGACAGAGTGAGACTCCATCTGAAAAAAAATAAAAGATTTTTAAGTTCCTAGGCTGCTGCATGAGGTCTGAAGCCTCAAATGATGCAGCTAATGAATAAGTCAACATGTTCCTTTTCTTCCCCTTATAAAAGGAGTAATACATTTAAAATGTAGAGGCTGGTTGCCAGCAGTGGCTTAGGTCTGTGAGGTCGAGGCTGATGAAGTGTACATATGTTGATTAAGTTTCAATCCTCTGCCTCCAAAAGGGCCTCGTCCCTCAGCCCAATGTCATGGATGGCATCTCCATGGCCTCTTCTGCCTGGATGGAGGTCCCAGGATCTCCATGCTGCCAGCTCCTATCCCTTGGCCATATATGGGGGCTCCCTTTGACATCTTCAGAGAATCCTGAGAACTTCTCCTGCAGCCTCCCTCTCCCAGTCTATCTTAGTCTGTTCCTGCTGCTGCAACAGGAAACCTCAGACTAGGTAATTTATAAACAACAGACGTTTATTTCTCATCATTCTAGAGGCAGGGAAGTCCAAGATCAAGGCATCAGCAAATTCACTGTCTGTTGAGGACTCAGCCTCTGCTTCTAAAATGGTGCCTTGTTGCTGTGTCCTTGCATGTTGAAGGCAGAAGGGCAGAAGCAGATGATTGTGTTGGCTGTGTCCTCACATGGTGGAAGAGGTGGAAGAGGGAGGCAGCTCTCTGAAGCCTTTTTTTTTTTTTTTTTTGAGACAGAGTTTCGCTCTCGTTGCCCAGGCTGGAGTGCAATGGCACGATCTTGGCTCACCGCAACCTCCACATCCTGGGTTCAAGTGATTCTCCTTCCTCAGCTTCCTGAGTAGCTGGGATTACAGGTGCCCACTACCACACCTGGCTAATTTTGTATTTTTTTAGTAGAGACAGGGTTTCTCCATATTGTTAAGGTTGGTCTTGAACTCCCGACCTCAGGTAATCTGTCTGCCTCAGCCTCCCAAAGTGTTGGGAGGCGTGAGCCACCATGCCTGGCCTGGAGCCTCTTTTATAAGGCCATTAATGCCATTAATGATGATGGCACCATCATGGCCTATTACCTAACAAGGGTCTTGCCTCTTAATACGTTACATCACCTTGGGGGTTAATTTCCAGCACGTGAATTTTGGAGGAAGACATACGTCCAAACCATAGCACTATCTCATTTTGCTTTGAGTCTCTCTTTGCTTCTGGCCAAGGCATTTCAGTTTCTTCTCTCTTGCTTCAGAGATGAATAGTCTTCTTGGGCCCAGAGCTGCAGTGGTCTCCCTTTTCCTGTGGTGCCTTGTTTTTTTTTTTTTTTTCTGGAGACAGAATGTCACTCGTGTTGCCCAGGCTGGAGTGCAATGGCGTGATCTTGGCTCACTGCAACCCCCGCCTCCCGGGTTTGAGCGATTCCTCTGCCTCAGCCTCCCGAATAGATGGGATTACAGGTGCCCACCACCACACCCGGCTAATTTTTTGTTATTTTTAGTAGAAACAGGGTTTCACCATGTTAGCCAGGCTGGTCTTGAACTCCTGACTTCAGGTGATCTGCCCGCCTCGGCCACCTAAAGTGCTGGGATTACAGATGTGAGCTACCATGCCCAACTGGTGCCTTGTTTTTTTGTTTTTAAATAGCTCAGGTCTTATTTTGCCCCTTTCTCTCCTCCTCCCCACTTTCCATCTCTTACTGCCCATGATCAGGTAGCAGGAAAGGTGGGTGCTTCCATGTGGATTGTCAGGTTGGTGAACTCTTGGGAGTCAAGTCAAGGCCTTGTCTAACTCATCTTCCCTCCTCTTAATTTCCTTGTTTTCGACTGGGCATAGTGGCTCATGCCTGTAATCCCAGCACTTTGGGAGGCTGAGGCAGGTGGATCACAAAGTCAGGAGTTTGAGAGCAGCCTGGCCAACATGGTGAAACCCCGTCTCTACTAAAAAAACCCAAAAATTAGCTGGGCATGGTGGCATGCGCCAGTAATCCCAGCTGCTTGGGAGACTGAGGCAGGAGAATCACTTGAACCTGGGAGGCGGAGGTTGTAGTGAGCCGAGATTGTGCCAGTGCACTCCATCCTGGGCAACAGAGCAAGACTCCATCTCAAAAAAAAAAAAAAAATTCCTTGTTTTCTTGCATCAAAATTTAAGAACACAAACTGTAAAATGTGAAAGGTCTGTGGGACAGTAGGGGTAAATTTCCGCTAAAGTAGAAGTCAGAAGCCTGGCCTTGAGTGCCCTCTGCTATTTTCTAGTTGGAAAACCTTTGACAAGTGAGTTAACCTTTTTTGAGCTTCAATTTCCTCATTTTAAAAATAGACGTCATATTGATCTTATCTATAGGGCCACTAAAAAGATCAACTGAGATAAGGTATACCTAAGAACTTTTCAAAGTGGCTGAGCATGGTAGTTCAAGTCTACAATCCCAAAATTTGGGAAGCCAAGGCGGGTGGATTGCCTGCACGCAGGAGTTCCATACCAGCCTGGACAACATGGCAAAACTCTGTCTCTACACAAAATACAAAAGTTAGCTGGGCCTGGTGGTGCACGCTTGTAGTCCTAGCTATTTGGGAGGGTGAAGGCGGGAGGATCACCTGAGCATAGGAGGTTGCGGCTGCAGTGAGCTGTGATTGCACCACTGCACTCCAGCCTGGGTGTTAGCAAGACCCTGTCTCAAAAAAAGAAAAAGAAAAAATTATACATAAATGAAAACAAAAGAAGAGAAAGCTTTGCAAGTTCTAAAAAGAGCCAGTAACCTGTTTCAGGCAATATGCTAAGCACGTAGGAGAACAGTGAAAACAGTGCAGGAGGCCGGGTGTGGTGGTTCACGCCTGTAATCCCAGCACTTTGGGTGGCCGAGGCGGGGGATCACTTGAGGTCAGGAGTTCCAGACCAGCCTGGCCAACATAGTGAAACCCCATCTCTACTCAAAATACAAAATTAGCTGGGTGTGGTAGTGCATGCCTGTAATCCTGCCTATAATTTTAGTTATTTGGGAGGTTGAGGTGGGGGAATCGCTTGAACTCAGGAGTTGGAGGTAGCACCATTGCACTCCAACATGAGCAATAAGAGAGAAACGACGTCTTAAAAAAAAAAAAAAAAAAGTGCAGGATTAAAAGTGGGAAGACCGGTTTGAATCCCAAACGTGGCATTTCCTAGCTGTGTGCTGTGTGACTTTGGTAAATTACTTAATCACTTAGAAGTTTATTTTCATCATTTCTAAAATAGGGACAATAACATGAGGCAAAATGTAATGCTATTGCTAGATATCAAAAATTACCATGTGTTGTACAAATGTTAGCTGTTTCACTGTTATTCTCCAAAATTATTTAGTGTAGTGATATAGAGAATAATTTTTGGATATATTTAAAAGTACCATACTGTTTGAATCCTGGGAAATGAAGGAGTATTTCTTGCAACCTCTTTTGGAATCTAGACATTAATGTAAGGAGACTGGCCAAGTTTCTTTATCTTCCACATAAAATAAAGTTCACTTGATTAAGTGTATTATTTTATCTTTTTTTTTCCCCCAGGATCTTGAGATACAGGAAAAGTTTTCTATCTCATATTTAGCAAACCTAATTCGCTACCTGTGGTACAACTTTTAAACCCTTTAGTATTTTAATGTTTACATTTTTAAAAGGGAGGTAAAAAAATTTGTCTTACTAGGTGGGGTGGCTGTAAAGGTAAATTGAGATAAGTTAAGGATAGATTTTGGAAACTTGAAAGTTAACATATTTTATTGCCATCTTTTCAATATATTTTGTAACAAATATAAAACTTTTGTCCAAACGTACTTTGTTTAGGACAGGCTTAAAAATACTAAAAAACTAAAATGAATTAGGTTCTTTCATTATTTAAAATTCTTTCAATTTAAAGGTTTGTTTCATTAAAGTAGCCTTGACTTTCACAGTTCAAAATAATGTTAATATAAAATACAGTTGAAATAATCTTTCTAAATAACGGAAATAGAAGTTTTAATATTGAAATTTTATATATCGAATAACCTATTAGTAAAATTTATAATGTTTCAACCAGAAATAGAGAAATCAACAATAACATGCATTTTTTTTTTTTTTTTGAGACAAAGTTTCGTTCCATCACCCAGGCTGGAGTGCAGTGATGGGATCTCAGCTCGCTGCAACCTCCACCTCCTGGGTTCAAGCGATTCTATTGCCTCAGCCTCCTGAGTAGCTGAGACTACAGGCGCCTGACACCACGCCTGACAAATTGTTGTATTTTTAGTAGAGACAGGGTTTCATCATATTGGCCAGGCTGGTCTCGAGTTCCTGACCTCATGATCCACCTGCCTTGGCCTTCCAAGGTGCTGGGATTACAGGCGTGAGCCACATGCCTGGCCAAAACCACGCAATTTTAAGGAGTACTCAGACACGTCAGTGTATCACACATCAAACAGATACCAAATAAGAATGCTAAGGATTTGATCAATGTAATTAATAAGTAGAATTAAGAGCTACATTTTATTTTGTATGCCACTGAGAATGGAACCTTTCAAATGCACAAGATTTATTTCCAAGAGTTCATCATGTCTTTATTTCCATTAGTTTTAAATGTCTGGATAAATTGGTGATTCTTTACCATTAAGTTTATAATAGTTGAGTTCTACTCTTCTAAACTTCTCTTCTTAGAATAGGTGTGTAGGGCTCTGGCTGAAACAAGTGGCTTTGAACAGCTGGATGTGGTGACTCATGCCTGTAATCCCTGGACTTCGGGAACCCGAGATGAGCGGATCACTTGAAGTCAAGAGTCCGAGACCAGCCTGGCCAACATGGAGAAACCCTGTGTCTACTAAAAATACAAAATTTACCAAGGTGTGGTGGCAGGCACCTGTAATCCCAGCTACTAGGGAGGCTGAGGCAAGAGAATCACATGAACCCAGTAGGCGGAGGTTGCAGTGAACCAGGATCAAGCCACTGCATTCCAGCCTGGGCAACAGAGCAAGACTCTGTCTCAAATAAATGAATGAATGAATGAATGAATGAATGAATGAATGAATGAATGAAAACAAGAGGATTTGAACACTTCTTCAGTCTAATGAGACTGAACTTTTGCCACCCCTACCCCCACCCCCAGCCTTTTCTAGTCTGCATAGAACTTTGGGGAAGGGTTGAGGAGGAGAAAGTCTCTTCAGCTTTATAGAGGACATGGGAGAGACCATTCCAAGAGACACTTGCCATGAGGATTGGGGTGCCTGCAGGAAGGCAGCATTAGCATTGGATTTTCTGCCGGGTGCGGTGGCTCATGCCTGTTATCCCAGCACTTTGGGAGGCCGAGGCGGGCGGATCACAAGGTCAGGAGATCGAGACCATCCTGGTGAACACGGTGAAACCCCATTTCTACTAAAAATACAAAAAAAAAAAAAATTAGCCGGGCATGGTGGCGGACTACAGGGTCGCAGCTATTCGAGAGGCTGAGGCAGGAGAATGGTGTGAACCCGGGAGGCGGAGCTTGCAGTGAACCGAGATCGCACCACTGCACTCCAGCCTGGGTGACAGAGCCAGACTTTGTCTCAAAAAAAAAAAAAAAAAAAAAAAAAAAAGCATTGGATTTTCTGGTTGAGTGACTGCTCAGGCTGACTTGCCAACCTGCCCCTATGCCTCTCTGGGTTGGGAGAAGAGAATGAAGAACAGCCAATGGAGCAGCCCACATATCTCCCTTTTAGTTTGGCAAGGATATGCATGGTCTCTAAGGGTGAAGTGGACACTGGGAATGGCAATTGGTCCTGAGCCATCTTGCTGGAACTGTTCCTAAGTGGCTGGCTTTTGGTAATGGGAACCAAGGCAGTGAGGGGCTACCATAAGACCCTCAGAGGAATTCACATCCCACCCGGCATTATCCAGAGACGCAATCGTGGCCACTTATGCAGGGAGACATTTGCCTTTCTCTCCCTACCAGTTCTTCGTGGGAGGAGGATACACTGGAGGCAGGGGAACGAGAAAGAAATGTGTAAAAGGCTATAACCCAGCCCTTCCTGTTTAGAGTCCAAGTAACAGCTGTGCCTGACCAAGGCAGGAACTTACAGAAAACCAAAATTGAATTTGAGAATAAAAATGTAAATTGATCAGGCTGGGCATGGTGGCTCACGCCTGTAATCCCAGCACTTTGGGAGGCTAAGGCAGGTGGTTCACCTGAGTTCGGGAATTTGAGACCATCCTGACCAACATGGAGAAACCATGTTGCTAGTAAAAATACAAAATTAGCCGGGCGTGGTGGCGCATGTCTGCTGAGATCATGCCATTGCACTCCAGCCTGGGTGACAAGAGCGAAACTCCATCTCAAAAAAAAGGAAATTGATCAGGAATATAATGACCAAAAGTATGACCCCTAAATTATGAGATCTGCCTAAGGTGTCATTACAGATGGGAAAGGGGTTTATAAATAGCAATTTGGGGCCAAGCACTGTGGCTCATGCCTGCAATCCCAGCACTTTGGGAGGCCGAGGTGGGTGGATCACCTGAAGTTGGGAGTTCGAGACCAGCATGGTGAGACCCTGTCTCTACTGAAAATACAAAAATTAGCCAGGTGTGGTGGCAGGTGCCTGTAATCTCAGTTACTCGGGAGGCTGAGGCAGGAGAATTGCCTGAACTAGAGAGGTGGAGGTTGCAGTGAGCTGTCATTCCATTGCACTCCAGCCTGGCCAACAAGAGCAAAACTAAAAAAAAAAAAAAAAAAAAAAAAAAAAAAGTAGTCATTTGGGGGCGGGGCTTTCTGGCTCACACCTGTAATCCCAGCACTTTGGGAGGCCGAGATGGACAGATCGCTGGAGTCTAGGAGTTCGAGATCAGCCTGCACAATATAGAGAAACCCTGTCTCTACAAAAAATACAAAATTTAGCTGGACATGGTGGTGCATGCCTGTAGTCCCAGCTACTTGGGAGGCTGAGGCAGAAGAATTGCTTGAGCCTGAGGGGTGGAGGTTGCAGTGAGCCAAGATCACACCACAGCATTCCAGCCTGGATGGCACAGTGAGACCTTGTCTCAAGAAAAGATAGCCTTGATGTGATTAAAGTAAGACCATTTCATGTTAATTGCCCACTGAGAGGATAACACTCAAGTGAACCCAGTTTCAGATTCTCCTTTTTACCTCATTATGATATCAGATATTCATCCTCTATCCAAATTCATCCCAGAAGAGTTGGTATTAAGTACTTAGCTTCTAGGAGCTTTGTTATTAGGCCTGGAGCCCTTGATATTATGTATGGTGTGAAGTGTATGTAAAGATGAAAAGATGACTCAAGGCAGTAGGTGTTTGCTTAAGTGAATTATTTGTGATAATTGCATGGCCTCTGTACACAAATGGAAATATCTTCATTTTAAAAATTGGGTTTGCATTGTCAACAGTGTGTGGGACAGCTCCTGAGACACCTAAAAAATATATGATAGACAAAGGAACACTGAGAGATGCTTATAACTACTGAGTTGAAGGAGCCATCCTCCAAGTAGAAGACTGTAAGCGTTATGATACCGTGTCAACACAGCTTAATAAAATGCTACTTTACAAAGGGAGAAATAGATACAAAATATCATTCCTAATGTTTTCCAGAAAGTCAGTGAATGAACTGAGAAGTGGATCCAGGATTTCCTGTATCAGCACCATAGGTTTTATCATTTATATAATCCTTTTTTCTGTCACTGTCAAGATTTTAAAGGGGGATTATGGTTTGATTTAAAGAGAGTAGGCAATTCAGGCATACCACACAAAGCTGTTAAATCTCAGAGGCTTGAGATTTCTTGGCTCCTTTTAAGTTTTGGAAGCAGAGCACTCCTAGGGAATGCTATTCGGAATTGGCTTCATGGAGAAAATGTAGCTTTTGGGCAGTTAGCTTTTGAAGCTGAGAGAGGATAATAGGTTGGTGAACAAGAAGGCGAAAGTTGCTTCAGGTTTGAAAAATAAAGGAGTGAGGAGGCTATAGTCTCGTGAAGACTCTCATTGTAATAGTTCTTTGCAGGACCAAGTGGTTCTCCAGATCCAGCTCAATTTTCCCGAGTGCATTTTCTGAGTTGTGATAAAGCCCAGGTACCCTCTCACGGAGTGACAATTTCTTTGTGCCCAATTGCTAGGGCTGTGCTGTCATCTTGGCCAACTGCCCATTTCCTTTGGGTCTGAAAGAACAGTTCAATTTAAATTGGATTGTATAGATTTAGGACTTGGAGAAAAGTATCTGGAGTGACTTTTTGTTTGTTTGTTTGTTTGTTTTTGAGACGGAGTCTCGCTCTGTCACCCAGGCTGGAGTGCAATGGCACGATCTCAGCTCACTGCAACCTCTGCCTCCTGGGTTCAAGCAGTTCTCCTGCCTCAGCCTCCAAATAGCTGGGACTATAGGCGCATGCCACCACGCCTGGCTAATTTTTTTGTATTTTTAGTAGAGATGGGGTTTCGCCATGTTGGCAAGGATGGTCTCGATCTCTTGACCTTGTAATCTGCCTGCCTTGGCCTCTCAAAGTGCTGGGATTACAGGCGTGAGCCACTGCGCCTGGCCAACTTTTTTTCTTTTTCTACCTCCTACTATGAGAGATCCCATCTTTGATGGATGACTCAGAATTCAAATTACACCTAGAAGCAAACATATCAGGCTTGAGGGTAGAGAGGGAGAAAAGAACAACTGTCCCATCTGTGTTTCATCCTGAGTGGGAGGTTCAAATCTAGGTATTGGCAGAATGAGATAAAGGAAGGAGAGATTGAGAAAGAGTGGAAGTGGGATGGAAAGTTATTAAGGGAAGGCATTCCGGGACAGTCTTCACCCACTCAAGAGATTACAGGATGCCATGGAAGAACTGAACCACCTCTGTAGGCTGCACCTCAGGCCCTGTGCAGACTAATGTTTTTATTGCTTAACAGGTATTGAGTCACCTTGTTAAATGCCATCCCTAATATAGAGATGGGCTTATTCCTTGCCCCAAAGCTATTGGGAGCCTAGTTAGGAAGACAGGTCACACACACAGGTCCCAACACCACACAAGAATGGTGCTCCTGTCATTCTCTTAAGTGGTTTGCCAGGTGGAATGAAGTTATCTTGCTGGGAGTCCTCTGCCAGAGAGTTCAATCTGATGAGAAATTTGAAATTTGATGCAACTACATTGCATCAATAGTAAGGGTTTTGGGAAGCGTTCACTTTGCTACATGTTGAGAGAGACTTGATTCTTGGCACCGAGGAAGAGAGCTAATGGCCCTCACCCTGCACGTGCTTGAGTGTGAAGTGGTTGAAACAGAATTTTCTTTTTTTGCATTTTAATTTTAGATGATATTTTGATAGGGTCATAAGAATAGTGCTTCCTACCTAGGCCCATTGCTAATACCACTGTATTAAGTCTTCTTAGAAGCCCACGAACGTGCCTGCTAAAAACTCCTGGGGGCTCCCTGTGCTAGACATAGGGGGACATATAAATGGTTTTGAATTTCAGTTTCTGTGTCAGTGAGAATTCTGTGCCAGAAAAGAGCATCTGCTCTTTATTTTACAGATGAGGAAATTTAGTCCCAGAGAGAGTGTGATTTGCCCCCTCCCTTGAGATTAGCCGACAGAGTCAATAAGAAAAATCTAGGTCTTCTGATTCAGTCCAGTGCCTTTCTCTGTATGTCGCACTGTTTCCCTCATTATCTTGAGATTTGCTGGAGCCACAGGACTACATAATGGTTGTGCATATGTGGATTTGAGTGCCACAGTTGAATTAACTCATGTCAATCTCAGTCCCAAGTCTGTTCCCACAACACGTGGTAAATCGTCACTCCTTGTGTTCTCAGAATTGGGTGCCTGGAGGATATCATAATCACCCGGAATAGTTTTTTCTGTTGCTGCCTGGTGCACACATCTCCTCTGCCTTGATTTGTCTGAAGTCTTTTCCTCTTTGAGGCAGGGACTGAAGGGGTGGAGCCCAGCTGTTCAAGTGCAAAGGCATGCAGCCTTAAGCTGAGCCTAATTTCAGCCCATTGAGTAGTACTAATTTTGACTTAATATATTTTTGAAAAACCAGGCCATACGGATTTTTTTTTTTTTTTTTTTTTTTTTTTTTGAGACACAGTCTCACTCTGCTGCCCAGGCTGAAGTGCAGTGGCATGATCTTTGCTCACTGCAACTTCCGCCTCCCAGATTTGAGCGATTCTCCTGCCTCAGCCTCTCAAGTAGCTGGGATTACAGGCACGTGCCACCACACCCAGATAATTTTTATGTTTTAGTAGAGGTGGGGTTTCACCATGTTGGCCAGGCTGGTCTCGAACTCCTGACTTCAGGTGATGTTCCTGTCTCAGCCTCCCAAAATGCTGGGATTACAAGAGTGAGCCACCGTGCCCAGCCCAGGGTATAGTTTTAAGGCAAACGTAGTTCTGTTTTAAGAACGCTGGTTTGAGGTGCACTGAGATTTAGCAGGGAAGGGTATTTATTACCGTGGACCTGGTGATGAGGACTCCATTGTGTCTTCTCTGAGCTAGAACTTCTCTTTTGAATTGGCTTCATGCTTCAAACTCATGACCTCTCTTACCTTATTGGTTGGCAGGTTTTGTGCAATGGATTTTATCAGTAAGGAACTACATTTAAATCTTGCAGTTAGATAATGTGATTACTTAAGGGGACTTTCACTATTTTTTTTTTTTTTTTTTTTTTTTGAGACGGAGTCTCGCTGTGTCTCCCAGGCTGGAGTGCAGTGGCCTGATCTCGGCTCACTGCAAGCTCCGCCTCCCGGGTTCACGCCATTCTCCCGCCTCAGCCTCCCAAGTAGCTGAGACTACAGGCGCCCGCCACCACGCCCGGCTAGTTTTTTGTATTTTTAGTAGAGACGGGGTTTCACCATGTTAGCCAGGATAGTCTCGATCTCCTGACCTCGTGATCCACCCACCTCGGCCTCCCAAAGTGCTGGGATTACAGGCTTGAGCCACCGTGCCCGGCGGACTTTCACTATTTTAGGCTGGGACTCCAATCAAATAAATCCCAGGCCCTGCCCAATCCGTGTGCTCAAAATTTTCGAGTTTTCGGTTGTGATGGGTCACCCTTTGTATATTCTTACTGTAGTGCACAATGCAAAATGTATCAAGATAATTAATTGGATTTAGGTGTTCACAGTGCTATTATGGAACATTACTCCTTTTAGTGTGACACGCATTAGGCTCTGTCACTTGTGTCATGCTAGCCTGATTAGCACCTCTTCCTAGGGCTGTACCCTGACTCTTTTTTTTTTTTTTTTTTTTTTTTTTGAGATGGAGTCTCACTGTGTCACTCAGGCTGGAGTGCAGTGGTGCGATCTTGGTTCATTGCAACCTCTGCCTCCTGGGCTCAAGCAGTTCTCCTGCCTCAGCCTCCCTAGTAGCTGGGATCACAGCCACCATGCCTGGCTAATTTTTGTATTTTTAGTAGAGACAGGGTATCACCATGTTGGCCAGCCTGGTCTTGAACTACTGACCTCAAGTGATCTGCCCACCTTGGCCTCCCAAAGTGCTGGGATTACAGGTGTGAGTCACTGCACCCGCCCCCCTGACTCATTTTTAGAGAAGAAATGTTCTGTTTTCTAGAAGCATTTTCTAACGTCTCAAGGGGGCAACCAAAGTTTACTTTCGTTGTTCTTCTGTACGTGTGCCTGGTTTCCTGAAGTCCTTTGCTTGGGAACAACTCACTCAGTGAGACTGCCTGGGGTATTGTAGCCTCAGGTGTTGGTGTTGTAGGGTTTTCTGTGCTTGCCCTTCTGCCACAACCTCTGCAGTTTCTCATTTCCTGCTCTGCTCCCTGAGTCCCAGGTACTGGTTGCTCATTTGGCTTTATTGCCTATCAGAGGCATGGGCAGGTGGCATTGCAACACCTCTGCCTTTGTTTCTTCCTTCTTCCCACGAGGGCTGGGAGAACAGGAGGGAGAGGAGGCAAAGGGGAGCACGGGTGCTGATTGCCCATTAATTTAAACACAGGAGAAGGGTAACTGGAAACAGGCTTCCTTTCTGACCCTACAAAGCCTCTTTTCTCCTCTTTTCTGCTGTAGGCCCTTCATTCCTCTTTCTTGCTTAGGTTCTATATCTTATGGGATTTCTTACTTTAGGTATATAGGGACTCTCTAAAAATGTTTCTATAGGCTGGTCTGGAAACCTAATCGCTGTTTATGATATTGTTTCTTTGTGAAGCTGTCTTATGAGATCTAGATAAATTGCAAACACTCCTTAGGAATATGAACCATCTGCACGTTTTGGTAAGTAAACATATCCTTTGTTTTTGAGTCTTTTTAAATTTGTCTGCACTTCATTTTGGAGTCTAGAGTTGTGACATGTAGTTTTAAAGATATCAGAGGGCACAAAGTGTATTCTTTCCTGGCATTAAATCTCATTTGCCACCTCCCCGCGCTTCTAAGATCTCTACATTTTCCTTTCCGTGGGTATCTTTCAGAGGATCATGTTCTGGTCTTTGGATAATTCTGCTTTTGGAATACAGCATGTGGCTGGGGACTTGCTTTAAAGTGCTATGCAGAGTTTTCTCCTTTTAGAATGCATTTTTTTTTTCCCCTTGGTTGACTTCACTAGATACTGCAAACCCAAGAAGAGTCCCATGGTTGCAGATCTGGTATCGATTATCATTAATTCTTCTCTTTATGACTCTGACACTTAAATACACATTTAGAAACAAACCAAATAAACATTAAATGGCATAACTAGATTTTGGACTTGGGTGGTCCAGTGAGTTTCAACATGTGCTTAGTTTAGAAAGGTGGTTATAAAAACACTCCATTTAACTACCCCATTAAATGATTGGAATATATTTTTAAAAATTTTTAAATGCATGAGTTCAGATATTTTTAAAAAGAAACTTGGAATTATTTATAATGTATTCTCGTACAAATTAGCTGAAAAGGGAAAGTAAATTTTGCTTATATGGGTGCTTAGTCTCTGTGTTTCAGTTTGGCTGGTTGATGGATTGGTCTCTAGCCGTGTGGCTTTGGTGAAGTCACTCAAGTCTCTGAGCTTTGGTCTCTTCAGTTGTGACAGAGAGTATTTCCCAGTTGATTCCCAGGCTCTCTCCCACTTAGGAAATGCTCGAACTCTGCAATTCTGTGAATTTAAAATTTGATATTTAAAATAATCATGTGAAGCAGAAGATATACTTACTCAGCCATGGAAGTGGGGAGATGGCAAGTTCTGGAATGATCAAAAAAGGTTTAGGAATAGTGTATAATCCTGAACCTTGTCTACAAAGTCAATCCTTCTTTGTTACCGTGTTTATTGAACTGTACGTATGGTTGGGACAATAGATGGGGCATCTGGAAAAAAATATTTAAAAAAAAAGTATGGGCAGAGACGATGCCTCAGGACCTTAAATGTGTTGTCATACAGTGTTCAGTGATAGTGCTGTTAAATGCAGTGCTCTATGATTCAGCCCTATTAGAAGCATTTTGGATTTGGCCCAATGGTGTTTTGGTGGTTTTTGGATTATGTGTTAGGAGTCAGAGCGTCTAGAGTAGTTCTTGGCATTGGATCATCATGGCGGACAGGAAGCAGGACTAGATTGCAGCTCCAGACAGAGCAGCTTGCGGAAGCTCGCATTGTGAATTTTAGCTCCAGATAGACTGCAAGAAAAAACCAGCCATCCTGAGAGGACCCACAGACCCTCTGAAGGAAGTGGACTGCTCCTGCAGGAGTCAGGAGACACCCTAAATACTGTGAGTGCCCTAACTGTGGAAGTGGGAAAGGGAGACCCTCCTCTCCCAAACACACCCCCACTGGAGCTGAAGGTCTGTTTGTGGGAGAAGTTTCTGACTTTACCTGGAGCTGAGTCAATTTAGAGAGCCGAGTGAAATACAGGGGTAGAGGAAGCAGCAGAAGGGCCCTGGGAGCTCGCTGTGTCCCTTAGCAGGCCATTCCTGCCTGGCACCACAGAAATCCATTGGGAAGGTGACCAGAGGAGGAGCAGGTAAAACTCCACTGGGAGAAGGAACTCTCTAGCCAAACTTTGTAACAATTTGAACAGGACAAGAAGCCTCCTGGTCAGAACTTGGGGGAGAGTGCAAATCTAGTGTATAGACACCACAGGCTGGGGAAGAACCAAGCCTTTTTCTTTTGCAGCTGGGAGGCAGGTAGCCCAGGGCAAGTTTTCAAGCCTGTCGTGCCCTGTACATGGAAATAGACTTGGGGCTATTGGCAGGGGGCGTGATGGGAGTGAGACTGGCCCTTCAGTTTGCGGGGGAGCTGGGTAAGGCCTGTGACTGCCGGCTTTCCCCCACATTCCTGACAACCAGCATGACTCAGCAGAGGGAGCCATAATCCTCCTAGGTACACAACTCCAGTGACCTGGGAATCTCATCCCCATCCCCCACAGCAGCCACAGTAAGACCTGCACATGGAGAGAGTGAGCTCAAACACACCTAGCCCCACCCCTACCTGATGGTCTTTCCCTGCTCACCTTGGTAGCAGAAGACAAAGGACATATAATATTGGGAGTTCTGGGGCCAGTCCCTCTCTACACAACTATAGCTGATGCTGTCTGGAAAGTGCCACCTGCTAGCTGGATGCCAACCAGCAAAAAAACAGAGCATTAAACCACCAAAGCTAAGGACCCCCACAGAGTCCATTGTACACCCCTGCCACTTCCACTGGAACAGGTGCTGGTATCCACGGCTGAGAGACCCATAGACGGTTCACATCACAGGACTCTGTGCAGACAATCCCTAGTACCAGCCCAGAGTCAGGTAGACTTGCTGGGTGGCTAGACCCAGAAGAGAGACAACAATCACTGCAGTGTGGCTCACATGAAGCCACATCCCTAGGAAAAGAGGGAGAGTACTACATCAAGGGAACACTCCGTGGGACAAAAGAATCTGAACAACAGCCTTCAGCCCTAGACCCTCCCTCTGACAGAGCCTACTCAAATTAGAAGGAATGAGAAAGCTAAACTTGGTAATATAATCAAACAAAGCTCTTCAACACCCTCAAAAAAATCACACTAGTTCACCAGCCATGGATCCAAACCAAGAAGAAATCCCTAATTTACCTGAAAAAGAATTCAGGATGTTAGTTATTAAGCTAATCAGGGAGGGGCTAGAGAAAGGTGAAGTCCAATAAATGGAAATCCAAAAAATGATACAAGTGAAGGGAGAAATATTCAAGGAAATATATAGCTTAAAGAAAAAAATCAAAAATTCAGGAAACTTTGGACACACTTTTAGAAATGTGAAATGCTGTGGAAAATCTCAGCAATAGAATTGAACTAGTAAAAAAAAGAAATTCAGGACTCCAAGACAAGGTCTTCGAATTAACACAATCCAACAAAGACAAAGAAAAAAGAATAAGAAAATAGGAATAAAGTATCCAAGAAGTCTGGGATTATGTTAAATGACTAAACTTAAGAATAATCAGTGTTCCTAAGGAAGAAGATAATTCTAAAAGCTTGGAAAACATATTTAGGGGAATAATTGAGGAAAACTTCCCTGGTCTTGCTAGAGACCTAGACATCCAAATACAAGAAGCAAAAAGAACACCTGGAAAATTTGTTGCAAAAAGATCACCGCCTAGGCACATTGTCATCAGATTATCTAAAGTTAAGACAAAGAAAAGAATCTTAAGAGCTGTGAGACAGATGTACCAGGTAACCTATGAAGGAAAACCTATCAGATTAACAGCAGATTTCTCAGCAGAAACCCTACAAGCTAGAAGGGACTGGGGCCCCATCTTCAACCTCCTCAAACAAAAAATTACCAGCCAAGAATTTTGTATCCAGTGAAACTTAGCATCATATATGAAGGAAAGATATAATTGTTTTCAGACAAACAAATGCTAAGAGAATTCGCCATTACCAAGCCACAACTAAAAGAGCTGCTAAAAGGAGCTCTAAATCTTGAAACAAATCCTGGAAACATATCAAAACAGAACCACCTTAAAGCGTAAATCACACAGGACCTATAAAACAAAAATACATGTTAAAAAGTAAAAACAAAGAACAAAATAGCCAAGTACACAGGCAACAAAAACATAATGAATGCAAGGGCACCCCACATTTAAATACTAACATTGAATGTAAATGGCCTAAATGCTCCACTTAAAAGATACAGAACCCCAGAATAGATAAGAACTCACCAGCCAACTTTCTGCTGAGTTCAGGAGATTCACCCAACACATAAGGACTCATATAAACTTAAAGTAAAGGGGTGGAAAGAGGCATGTCATGCAAATGTACACCAAAAGTGAGCAGGGATAGCTATTTTTACATCAGACAAAACAAATTTTAAAGCAACAGCAGTTAAAAGAGACAAAGAGGGATGTTATATAATGATAAAAGGCCTTGTCCAACAGGAAAATATCACAATCCTAAACATATATGCACCTAATACTGGAGTTTCCAAATTTATAAAACAATTACTGAGACCTAAGAAATGAGATAGACAGCAACACGGTAATAGTGGGGGACTTCAATATTCCAAGGATAGCACTAAACAAATCATCAAGACAAAGTCAACAAGGAAACAATGGATTTAAACTATACCTTGGAACAAATGGACTTAACAGATATTTACAGAACATTTCATCTGGCAACCACAGAATACACATTTTGTTCAACAACGCATGGGACTTTCTCCAAGACAGATCATATGATAGGCCACGAAACAAGCCTCAATACATTTAAGAAAATTGAAATTATATCAAGCACTCTCTCAGACCACAGTGGAATAAAACTGGAAAATCAACTCCAAAAGGAACCTTCAAAACCATGCAAATACATGGAAATTAAATAACCTGCTCCTGAATGAGCATTGGGTCAAAAATGAAATCAAGATGGAAATTTTAAAAATCTTCGAAGTGAATGACAGTAATGACACAACCTATCAAAACCTCTGGGATATAGCAAAGGCAGTGCTAAGAGGAAAGTTCATAGGCCTAAGTGCCACACCAAAAAGACTGAAAGAGTACCAACTGACATTCTAAGGTCACACCTCAAGCAACTAGAGAAACAAGAACAAACCAAACCCAAACCCAGCAGAAGAAAAGAAATTACCAAGATCAGAGCAGAACTAAATGAAATTGAAACAAACAAACCAAAAAAATGCAAAAGATAAATAAAAAGCTGGTTCTTTAAAAAGATAAATAAAATTGATAGAATAGCAAGATTAACCAAGAATAGAGAAAATCCAAATAACTACACTGAGAAACAAAACAGGAGATATTACAACTGACACCGCTGAAATACGAAAGATCGTTCAAAGCTCCTATGAACACCTTTACGCACATAAACTAGAAAACCTAGAAGAGGTGGACAAATTCCTGGAAAAATACAACCCTCCTGGCTTACATCAGAAAGAATTAGATACCCTGAACAGACCAATAACAAGCAGCGAGACTGAAATGGTAATTAAAAGATTACCAAAAAAAAAAAGTCCAGGACCAGATAGATTCACAGCAGAATGCTACCAGACATTCAAAGAAGAACTGGTACCCATCCTTTTGACACTATTCCACAAGATAGTGAAAGAAGGAACCCTCCCTAACTCATTTTATGAAGCTAACATCACCCTAATACCAAAACTGGGAAAGGTCGTAACCGTAAAAGAAAACTGCAGACCGATATCCTTGATGAACATTGATGTTAAAATTCTTAACAAAATACTAGCTAACCGAATCCAACAACATATCAAAAAGATAATCCACCATGATCCAAGTGGGTTTCATACCAGGGATACAGGGAAGGTATACATCTGCAAGTCAATAAATGAGATACACCACATAAACCGAATTAAAAACAATCACGTGATCATCTCAATAGATGCAGTAAAAGCATTAGACAAAATCCAGCATCCTTTATGATTAAAACTCTCAGGTCAAGCATGGTGGCTCACGCATGTAATCCCAGCACTTTGGGAGGCCAAGGCAGGTAGATCACCATGTCAGGCGTTCAAGACTGGTCTAGCCAACATAGTGAAACCCCATCTCTGGTAAAAAGACAAAAAAATTAGCCGGGTGTGGTGGCGTGCGCCTGTAATCCCAGCTACTCGGGAAGCTGAGGCAGGGGAATCGTGTGAACCCAGGAGGCAGAGGTTGCAGTGAGCCAAGATTGCACCATTGCACTCCAGCACAGGTGACAGTGCGAGATTCCCTATCAAACAAACAAACAAAAAACTCTCAGCAAAATCGCCCGTACAAGGGACATACTTTAATGTAATAAAAGCCATCGTGACAAACCAATAGCCAGCATAATACTGAATGGGGAAGAGTTGAAAGCATTCCCTCTGAGAACTGGAACAAGGCAAGAATGCCCACTCTCACCACTTCTCTTCAACATAGTACTGGAAGTCCTGGCCAGAGCAATCAGAAAACAGAAATAAAGGGTATCCAAATTGGTGAAGAGGAAGTCAAACTGTCACTGTTTGCTGACGATATGATCATACCTTGAAAACCCTAAGGACTCCTCTGGAAAGCTCCTAAAACTGATAAAAGGATTCAGCAAGGCCTGGCGCGGTGGTTCACGCCTGTAATCCCAGCACTTTGGGAGGCCGAGGCAGGTGGATCATGAGGTCAAGAGATTGAGACCATCCTGGCCAACATGGTGAAACCCTGTCTCTACCCAAAATGTAAAAATTAGCTGGGCATGGTGGCATGCGCCTGTAGTCCCAGCTGCTCAGGAGGCTAAGGCAGGAAAATCACTTGAACCTGGGATGCGGAGTTTGCATGAGCCTAAATTGCGCCACTGCACTTCAGCCTGGCGTCAGAGTAAGACTCTGTCTAAGAAAAAAAAGCAGCAAAGTTTCCAGATACAGGATTAATGTGCACACATCAGTAGCTCTTCTATACACCAACAGTGACCAAGCAGAGAATAAAATCAAGAACTCAATCCCTTTTACAATAGCTGCAACAAAACAAAACAAAACTTAGGAATATACCTAACCAAGGAGTTGAAAGACCTGTACAAGGAAAACTACAGAACACTGCTGAAAGAAATCATACACAACACAAACAAATGGAAACACATCCCATGCTCATGGATGGATAGAATCAATACTGTGAAATGACCATATTGCCAAAAGCAATCTGCAAATTCAATGCAATCTCTGTCAAAATACCACCATCATTCTTCACAGAATTAGAAAAAACAATTCTAAAATTCATATGGAACCAAATAAGAGCGCACACAGCCAAAGCAACACTAAGCAAAAAGAACAAATCTGGGCTGGGTGCTTACGCCTGTAATCCTACCTCTTTGGGAGGCTGAGGCAGTTGGAACACTAGAGGTCAGAAGTTCAAGACCAGCCTGGCCACCATGGCGAAACCCCCATCACTACTAAAAATACAAAAATTAGCTGGGCGTGGTGGCGGGCGCCTGTAATCCCAGCTACTTGGGAAACTGAGGCAGGAGAATTGCTTGAACCCAGGAGGTGTAGGTTGCAGTGATCAGAGATCGCACCACTGTACTCCAGCCTGGGTGACAGCGTGAAACTCCATCTCAAAAACAAAAAACAAATGACAGAACAAAACAAAACAAAAAAACAAGAACAAATCTGGAGGCATCATACTACCTGATTTCAAACTATACTATAAGGCCATAGTCACTAAAACAACAACATGGTACTGGTATAAAAATAGGCACATAGACCAATGGAACAAAATAGAGAACCCGGAAATAAACACAAATACTTTACAGCCAACTGATCTTTGACAAAGCAAACAAAAACATAAAGTGGAGAAAGGGCACCCTTTTCAACAAATGGTGCTGGCATAATTGGCTAGCCACATGTAGGAGAAGAAACTGGATCCTCATCTCTCACCCTATACAAAAATCAGCGCAAGATGGATTAAGAACTTAAACCTAAGACCTGAAACTATAAAAATTCTAGAAGATAACATTGGAAAAACCCTTCTAGATGTTGGCTGAGGCAAGGATTTCATGACCAAGAACCCAAAAGCAAATGCAATAAAAACAAAGATAAATAGCTGGGACCTAATTAAATGAAAGAGCTTTTGCATGGCAAAAGGAACAGTCAGCAGAGTAAACAGACAACCCACAAAGTGGGAGAAAATCTTCACAATCTATACATCTGACAAAAAGCTTATATCCAGAATCTACAATGAACTCAAATCAGTAAGAAGAAAACAAACAATACCATAAAAAAGTGGGCTAAGGACATGAATAGACAACTCTCAAAAGAAGATATATAAATGGCCAACAAACATGAAAAAATGCTAAACGTCACTAATGATCAGGGAAATGCAAATCAAAACCACAATGGATACCACCTTACTCCTGCAAGAATGGCCATAATCAAAACAAACAAACAAACAAACAAAAAACAAATAAAAACAGCAGATGTTGGCATGGATGCGGTGAACAGGGAATACTTCTACACTGCTGTTGGGAATGTGAACTAATACAGCCACTATGGAAAACAGTGTGGAGATTCCTTAAATAACTAAAAGTAGAGCTACCATTTGATCCAGCAGTCCCACTACTGGGTATCTACCAAGAGGAAAAGAAGTCATTATTTGAAAAAGATACTTGCACACACATGTTTCTAATGGCACAATTCATAATAGGAAAATCATGGAACCAACCCAAACACCCATCAATCAATGAGTGAATAAAGAAACTGTGGTATATATAAACAATGGAATGCTATGCAGCCATTAAAAAGGAATGAACTAATAGCATTTGCAGTGACCTAGATGAGACTGGAGACTATTATTCTAAGGGAAGTAACTCAGGAATGGAAAACCAAACATCTTATGTTCTCACTGATATGTGGGAGTTAAACCATGAAGAACATAAAGGCATAAAAATGATACAAAGGTCTTTGGGGAATTGGGGGGAAGAGTGGGAGGAGGGTGAGAGATAAAATACTAAAAATATGGTGCAGTGTATACTGCTTGGGTGATACGTGCATCAAAATCTCACAAATCACCACTAAAGAACTTACTCATGTAACCAAATAATACCTGTACCCCATTAACTTATGGGAAAAAAAACAGAGTAATTATTTTACTCCTTATAAGTTGACATTTTGCATGTAACTCCCCAGGAGAGAGAGAGTACTTCTTTTCATTTTTGTTTCTCTTTTATGTCTTTACATGATTGTCTTTGTTCTCTTTCTCTATGATCCGTTCTATCTTTTTTTTTGTTTGTTTTTTGAGAAGGAGTCTTGCTGTGTTGTCTAGGCTGAAGTGCAATGGTGCAATCTCGGCTCACTGCAACCTCTGCCTCCTAGGTTCAAGCAATTCTTCTGCCTCAGCCTCCCAAGTAGCTGGGATTATAGATGTCCATCACCATGTCCAGCTAATTTTTTGTACTTTTTTTTTTTTTTTAATTTCTTCAAGAGATGGAGTTTCACTCTTGTTGCCCAGGCTGGGGTGCAATGGTGTGATCTTGGCTCACTACAAACTCTGCCTCCTGGGTTCAAGCGATTCTCCTGCCTCAGCCTCCCCAGTAGCTGGGATAACAGGTATGTGCCACCATACCCGGGTAATTTTGTATTTTTAGAAGAGATGGGGTTTCTCCATGTTGGTCAGGATGCTCTTGAACTCCTGACCTCAGGTGATCTGCCCACCTCAACCTCCCGAAATGCTGGGATTACAATAGGTGTGAGCCACCACACCCGACCTTTTTCATATTTTTAGTAGAGACAGGGTTTCACCATGTTGGCCAGGCTGGTCTCGAACTCCTGGCCTGAAGTGATCTGCTCATCTTGAACTCCCAAAGTGCTGGGATTACAGGTGTAAGCCACTGTGCCTGGCCAATCCATTGTCTCTTGTGATCCATTTCCCACAGCAAAGAGGTTTTTGGAGGTGATTAGTTGTCCTAGGTTACTTCCATTGAGGGTTCTTAACTGGTTTCCTTGAGTAAGAATTATAGATTAGGTGGTGATCTCATGAAACCATTGTAGAGGGGGTGGTTATACAGTGAACAAATATGTTAAATGTTAAATAAACTTGGCACTTTAACTTAGGTGTTCTCAAAATCAGATCTTGACTGTTATTTAAGTCTGGTTCCTGCAAGCAGAGCCTGGGGCAAGCCATTTGGATTTGTCACAGAGGTAGCCTTTGGGCAGATGCTAATGGCACATGAAGAAAGAGTGACCACAGTGTTTTATGTAGGTTCCTTTGATCATTCTTAACTGGTTTTTTAATATTATACCAACATTTAATCAGAAACCAACATAATTCTCAGTACTCTAACTCTGGGAATCATCTCTATATTCCAGCCCTAAAACCTACAGTGGAAGATTGGCTGTTTTGCCAGTATCTCATGTAAGAAACTCTTCCTTGAGAAAAACTATAGCAGTGAAGCCTTAGGATTTCTTCCTGTTTATCCCAGGATGCTGAGGGAATTCGGGAATAATATCTTTCAGTATCTCAGAACCCTACACAGTGCCTCTTTTCTTAGTGTAGTCTTTCAGTTGGATTGGGTTTCTGAGGCCCCTGTAGGAATCTTCCTTTGGAGTCTTTATAAACCAGATAGCATCTAATTGATGAGAGAAGCCAGAGAATACAGTAAACCTTGTCCCTTCTGTCTTACTGTACTATATCCATCTATACCGATTTTTTAGGTTTAAGTTGTTTTAAACTCTAAATGTAGAGTAAACATTAAAGTGTGTGTTTTACTGTTCACACTTAGCAATGGTAAATTGTTAAGAGAATAAAAAAACATAAGCAACACATAAACCCTACCTTTTAGTAATAGGCTGGTAAAGTGTCATTAAATCCTTAGAAATCAGACAGACATGGGCAAAATTCAAGATACTGTGAGTACCTTGTTAGGATAATCGTAGTAGGGACTTCTGTCTGCCTATATCTATCCTGATTTTCTTTTTTCTTTTTCTTTCTCTTTTTTTTTTTTTTTTGAGACAGAGTCTCGCCCAGTCTCCCAGTCTGTAGTGCAGTGGCACCATCTTGGCTCACTGCAACCTCTGCCTCCCAGGTTCAAGTGATTCTGCCTCAGCCTCCCTAGTAGCTGGGATCACAGGCATGCACCACCAAGCCTGGCTAATTTTTTTGTATTTTTAGTACAGACAGGGTTTCACCGTGTTGGCCAGGCTGGTCTCAAACCCTTGGCCTCAAGTGATCCACCCGCCTTGGCCTCCCAAAGTTTTAGGATTACAGGTGTGAGCCACCATACCCAGCCCTGATTTTCTCTTTGTGGATGGTTGGGCTGTTTAAGAAACACGGGGTTTTTTTTTACTGTCTCCACTTAGAACCTTGTTGTTTAGGTCTTTTTCTATGAGTTCCATAGGCATATTTTTGCCATGATACTTGCTTGGACTTGATATTTCTAGGCTTCTCGAGGATTTATCATTCTATCATCTAGGCATCCTGCCTTCTGATCATTCTCCTTGCTGCTTCCATGCTGGAAGTGATGCTAGAGGCACAGGTCTGTGCAATTATTTCTACACCATAGGTACACTGCGTGCTTAATGGCAGAGCCTGTGTTTGTCAGTTGGTGGTTTAGACAAGTTACAGGTAAAACACTATGAAAGCCTGTGTCTAGATTCTTATCTCTCTTTCTCTAGCGGAATCAAACAGAAATGAAGTTGAATGCTGGGAAGTCTTTGTTTAAAAAAGTAGATGTTGTTGTCTAGAATCACAGAGACACTCAGAAGGAATTGGGACTGGATGTGGAGGAAAGACATCATAAAACTTTACATTAAAAGCCAAAGGTGTGAAGTTAGGTCTAGTCAAAAGTGTTAATTCTGAAAGACCAACACACATCATCCTGGACTGTGAAGGTGTGCCTTCTGTAAGTTAAATGGAATGAGATCTTCTTCAGTGCACCTGATGTCTTGGGAAGGGTGAGTTGAGGCATGGTAGATGTGAAACATGATCTCATTATAAATGTTCCCATTTGTTTTATGTGTTCAGTTTGTTTTGTGCTATCTAGATAGGAAATCTAAAGGCTGAGAAACTGTCTGCTGTAGACATGGCAGTGATTCTTTGATACGAAATAGTTGGAGGGGATCCGAGTGATTGCGTGACTTATTTTTAGACAATACAGGGACTCCTTTGCAAAGGGAGGAGTTGGGAAGAATAGACATGTTAGGAACCAAGTTAGCCTGGAGTTTTCTCTGGTTGCCTGAAGCTTGAAAAAAATTGGAAGAAGAAATTACTCAATGAGAACTCACACAAACCTGCTTCTCCAATTATGCCTGAGTGGCCATGTCAGATCTGTGAACCTCTCAGCTTGCTTCTTAACAAACCCATCGTTTTACAAGGAAGATGATCTGGGTTAGAGGAATTATTAATTATGTTTCAGCTCACAAATTCCTCTTTACTATCACCCCTTTAGCCCCATGTAAACTCTGTTAGGGTTTGGTTAAGTGTAGAAACTGATATCTAAGCAAGAGTAAGAAGATGAAGTCACTTATCTCGAAATTTCTTTAAACCTTTAATTATTGTAAACAAAAGATCTGGTCTCTTTGGAGCTGGTAGTAATGTCTTAGTTTTGTGGCTGTTAGTTTTTCGACTCTATCAGATTGAGTCATTGTTTGACTTGAAGATCTAGAATAACATATCATCTATAAAGAAATGATTACAGTAATTGATCTTGATACTGCCTCCTCCTAATTGTATTTATATAATTATCTAAAAGGGTTTTTAATAGAATTACTGCAACAAGCCTGAAAAAGTCTGTGCTAAGTGGTAGCACCTTGAAACAGGATCATTATGATCCCGCCTTCAAGGGGCTTTTGGATTTATCTAGCCTGCTATATGGCTGAGTACTAGACTCAGTTACCCCATTCCTCAGCAAAAGAAACTACAGAAGTTTGAGGGAATATCAAACTCTTGGCGCACAATTTACATTTAGTAAACACTTGATAGGCAGTTGGTAGTGGGTGGCAGCATTTGCAGATGAATTCTGAAGTAGATGGTGAATGATGCTGAGATTTTATTTACCAGTCCCGGCTGACACTGCCTGGGCTCACATGATAAGATCCTGGTAGGATAGCATTTATTCTTCTTTTGCAGACTCAGCTAAGAGGACTTTGCAGTTGAGTCTGAATCTTGATCCATGTAGTCCATCCCCAGTGGTGCTATTTAGAAGGCCTTTTGTTGTCTGAGCGAAGTTGTCTTCCTGGCCTTACTACCGAATCTTGGCAAAGGATCAATGGGTAAGCCCCATCCTCCTAAGATCTCATATAACATAACTGGTATCAGGACACTGATTACATGCAAGCAGTTCCCACACGAAGAGCTTTAAAATTGAGATTTTTCTTTGAAATTTAAAAGAAGGTGGAATAAAAATGTGCTTGCTTTCCAACATAGATCGATTAGCTGGCACGGAGAGAACACTGGCCTTTGAAATCTATAGGCATCCTGTTGCAGGCCTGACCCAGCTGACCCTGGGAGATTAGTAATGGTCTGTGCAGCCTGCTCTGTCAGCAAGTCTGGCAGGGCGTGCACAGATGGTGCCAGTTGGAGAAAATCACTGCCGAACAGTGCACTAAAGCCTCCGCCTTGGCCATTCTGCCTCGGAGGAGGAGCCGAGAGTGAGACTGGGTGGTTTACAGACATGTTCCTGCCAAATGCCTTGGAAGAGACCTCAGAGGATGCCAGTCCGGGTTTAGGATGCATTTGCTGATTATTACTTAAGTAATGTTTTCTTGTCATAGCTTAGGCCTTCCTGAGTTGTTGGGCATCTGGGATTTTTACAGGGTCTGTGGCCTTGGGGTTGTTCTGAAAGGGAATTTGAAATGAGAACTGATCTCATTCCAAACAGTCAAGCATAATGCAATACTTGTTTTCCTAGAGTCAATCAGCCTAGGGAAAATGCGAGTAGGCTGGAGTGGGGAGGAGGAGGAGTTTGAGAGTTTGAGTAATCAACTTAACCCGGGGTAAAAAGAATTTTATTATAGAAAGCAGCACACATGACCTCTGTCCTTCCAGCTGCCACCAGTTTCTGGGTTGTCGAGTGATACCCTGAAAGTTTACAGTCAACACTCCTCGTCTGGGGTCAGTCCTAGAAATGGTGACGCTGCTCTCCAAAGATAGGAAAGAAAAGGACCTCATTCCATTGAGCTATTGACTGAAATATTTTCTCAACAAAGTTGAACTGAGCTGAAACTGTAAGCCTGTTCTTCCTAATTAGACATTTTATTCTTTGAAAATTCTATTTGGAGTTGCGTTGAAAAGTCAAAGTTAAGGAAATGCATCTTTCTAAAATACTTCCATCTGAGCTGTACTTCAACAGTTTGAGGACAGGCTGAAAATATATTAATGTTGAATGAAAGATGTGAGGGTGTCTGGGTGTCTGTAATTACAGAGGGTAACTGGATCAGTGAGTGGACTTTTCCCATTCCCACCTTTTTTGGTATTCTTCCTACCACAACTTTGTCTTTTAAGTCTCCAGGTTAGTTCTGGCATTGTAGCTCGTTACTGTTTAACAGACTTGTTTCATTCCTTTTGTGTTGTTTTATGAAATGTGGTGGTGTTTCATTCTGGAAGAATTTTCCTTGGAGATGCTGCTGCTGTGAAATGAGAACTTCTCTTTTAGGTTCTTGAATGACTGTCCCCCACCCAAAGATACAAAGAAACCAATCCTGTTCAATGCACTCTAGTGCTTTTGAAATTGGGGTATGGGAACACGCCCTGGAGGAAGAGCTGAGAGAATGAACAGGGCATTTGCCAACCTCACACAGTGAGTGCAGACTGACACGTGCAGCAATACTTGCTGGAATCTGGAAGAGAGAGATAGAAAGCACACTTAAATCAGACAGAAGTCTATCTTTTCTTGTTTAATAGAGCGTAGCTCAGGCATGATAGCTTTATCGACAAGATGGGAGGCCGAAGAAAGGAGAGAAGTCAAGGATGACTCAAAATGTGAGTTAGGAGAAAGCAGTGGGTACTGAAATACTTTGGCAAGAGGAAGATGAGGAGTTCGGTTTTAAGTAGTTCGTTTTTGAAATGTCCATTAGGTCTTTGGATATCCGGGTCTGGGTTTGATCAGAGAAGTCTGAGATGGAGATAGTAATTTGGGAGTTGCTGACACACAGCTGGTGATGAAGCCACAAGTGAGTAAGGTAGCACAGAGAACGAAGAGAAATGGGAGTGGATGAAATTCAGTATAGAACTAAAAGAACACTGTGATTTCTCTCCTGCGCTGGTATTTGAACAATGATATGTATTTGCCTAGTAGAAGACAAATAACAAAAATGACTTGGTGATCGTGTGTGGATCACGCTTGTTATATCTTTGATAGGGAAATTCAAAATGGTCTTTGAAAATGTAGAAATAAATTCTTGAGAATGACCCTGAAGTAGATTTTTGGAGTGCTTTGGTCCGTTTCACAGATGCTTTACCATTTGAAGTAGATGCCAAAACAAATGAGAAGATAGATAGCTCAGGGTTTGTAGTACATGAAGCCAGCATCTGCTAGTTTATTTAGTAGCAGGAGCAGGAAGAGCAGAGGGAGAAGAGTGCAGCAGCCGCCAAGAATAAAACCTGGTCAAGAGGCCACATCAGCCCAGCTTGGCAGACAGGCCTGGTGGCTTTGGTAATTATACTGGTGCCTGCTGTATGTGGGCCTTTTCCACTGAGTTTAAAAAAGGCTTTCCTCTAACTACCAGGTCTCCCAGCAGTTGGGCCACTTTTGCCCTTGGTGGTTTTTCCCTGTGGAATCTTTGTCGTGTCTGTGCTCCGTGGCTGTGTTTGCTGACTCCAGGGTAATACCCTTGGCCCTGCTGTTTCACGTGGCTCCTGCCTGTCTCCCCCTCCTGACTGAGCTCATAGAAGGTTTGTGAGGACATGCCCTTCGGGAAGAGCCCAGGAGAAACCACATGACTGTATGGCTAGACCAGCACACGTGGACTTTACCGAAGCCTTGTCTTTTTCTTTTTCTCCACCTCCCTCCCTTTTTAATCTGTTAGTACTTTTGACATAAATAATATGTAACTGACTCAGATCTATAGAAATATCATGGTGATGAGGGACCATTAGCACTGAGACTTCCTTTGGGTTAATAATTTCATTATGGATAGAACTCCCTTTTGACACTCACTTTTTTTTTTTTTTAATTTTTTTTTGAGATGGAGTTTTGCTCTTGTTGTTCGGGCTGGAGTGCAATGGCACAATCTTGGCTCACTGCAACTTCCACCTCCTGGGTTCAAGCGATTCTTCTGCCTCAGCCTCCCAAGTAGCTAGGCTAATTTTTTGTATTTAGTAGAGACAGGATTTCCCATGTTGGTCACGCTGGTCTCGAACTCCTGACCTCAGATAATCCACCCGACTTGGCCTCCCAAAGTGTTGGAATTACAGGCATGAGTCATTGCACCCGGCCTTGACACCCACATTTGCCACCAATTCTATTTTAAGTATTCTAACTCTGATAATGATATAGGAAGAAAACATACTTTAAAACTGTAGGGAAATCAATCCCAAAAAGAATTCCATGCTTCTTCCTATGTATACTTCCACTATCTGTAGTCCCAAAGTACATCTCCAAGAGGCATTTTTGTTTCTATCCACCTTGGGGGTGTTGCTCGTATCACTTTATGGGAGGAGAGATCCATAGGTACCAGTTAATAATGTATTTTGGGCCTCTTGTTATTTGTATGATTCTTCAGAAGGGGTCATAGAGTACATTGAGACCAGGGTATCCTAAATACGTGCAGTTGGAAACACTTCTGGCATTTGTTGAAGTTTTTGTTGTTGTTGTTTTAAAACTCCACGCTGCTATTCTTAAGTTTGTTTTCTCTTTTTGCTCCCATCAGTGTTTTCTTTTCTTTTTTAAAATATTCATCCACAGTCTCCTTTATATAAATATCAGATAGTAATAAATAGTTAGGTTTAATCTCTCTTTTCTTCCCCCTGCCTGTCATGTACTAACTACTATGCTGCCTCCTGGACTCAAAGACGAGTAAGAAATGGTCTCTGTCCCAAGGAACTTAGAGTCCAGTGGTGGTGGTTGCAGGGGGTTGGTGGGGGTGGATGGACATAAATAGGTGCTTTTAGTGCAGTATGATATGGGCTATGGGAGTATAACTAAGCCATTCTTGGCAGGGACTGAAATCAGGGGCCACTTTTGAGAAAATGCTCTGGCTGGATCTTAAGGAATGGCCTGGAGTTAATCTTTTTTTTTTTTTTTTTTTTTTTTTTTTAAGACGGAGTCTCACTCGGTCGCCCAGGCTGGAGTGCAGTGGTGCGATCTTGGCTCACTGCAAGCTCCACCTCCCGGGTTCACGGCATTCTCCTGCCTCAGTGTCCTGAGTAGCTGGGACTACAGGTGCCCGCCACCCACCTGGCTACTTTTTTGTATTTTTAGTACAGACAGGGTTTCATTGTGTTAGCCAGGATGGAGTTAATCTTATCTAGGAAATAGGGCTTGTTTCCTAGCCAGAGGGGTGATCTGGGACTTGACCATCATAGCGGTAGGGCGATAGCTACAATAGTTTGGTATTGCTGGGTTATAAGGGGGTAGGGGTCAAGTGCTGGAAGACAAGGCTGCAGAGCAAAGCCAAGATCAGGTCTTAGACTAAGCGTCATGTATGTAGCTGGCAACGTGTATTCAACAGTAGACTCCTTTTCCAGCTATGTGGAGTCTGGAAGGAATTGGAGAGTGGGAAGAGATGTGCAGTAGGGAATCCAGTTAAGTGGTTATTGCCAAATGGATGAAAGATGAGGGCCTGCTGGGTGTCATGGCTCACACCTGTGATCCCAGCACTTTGGGAGGCCGAGGCGAGTGGGTCACCTGAGGTCAGGAGTTCGGGACTAGCCTGACCAACATGGCAAAACCCCATCTCTACTAAATTAGCTGGGCGTGGTGGCACATGCCTGTAATCCCAGCTACTTGGGAGGCTGAGGCAGGAGAATTGCTTGAACCCAGGAGGCGGAGGTTGCAGTGAGCCAAGGTTGCGCCATTGCACTCCAGCCTGGGCGACAGAGTGAGACTCCGTTTCAAAAAAAAAAAAAAAAAGAATCCGGGCGCCTGTAATCCCAGCACTTTGGGAGGCCGAGGCAGGTGGATCATCTGAGGTTGGGAGTTTGAGACCAGCCTGACCAACATGGAGAACCCCTGTCTATACTAAAAATACATTAGCCGGGCATGGTGGCGGGCCCCTGTAATCCCAGCTACTCGGGAAGCTGAGACAGGAGAATCGCTTGAACCCAAGAGGCAGAGGTTGCGGTGAGCCAAGATTGTGCCATCGCACTGCAGCCTGGACAACAAGAGTGAAAACTCCGTCTAAAAAAAAAAAAAAAAAGGTGAAGGTCTGAATGGAGGCAGGTGTAGGCAGTGGGGATAGTCAGGAGGAGACGGATATGAGGAATATTTGGAGATTAACTCACAGGACTTTGTAATGGTTGTGATGTGGTAGTTATGGTGTAGTGTGTGTAGGGGGTGGTAGCAGGTGAGGGTTAGGGCTCTTAATTTTCTAGCTGAAATGATTAGATAAACGTTACCAGCTAGGATTGGAAACAAGGGAGGAAGGGGGTTAGGAGGTAGGGATACCGATTGCGAGTTTGTTCCATTAACACATTTCTTAAACATTTCTTCAACTCTTAAACTGCACCTACGGTCATGTTTTACTTCTCCCTCATAAAAGTTAAGGTGGCCGGGCATGGTGGTGCTAACACTTGTAATCCCAACACTTTGGGAGGCCGAGGTGGGCGGATCACTCGAGACCAGCCTGGCCAACACGGAGAAACCCCATTTCTACTAAAAATACAAAAAATCAGGTGGGCGTGGTGGGGTGGTGCGCCTGTAGTTCCAGCTACTCAGGAGGCTGAGGCAGGAGAATCGCATGAACCTGGAAGGCAGAGGTTGCAGTGAGCCGAGATCACACCATTGCACTCCAGCCTGGGTGACAGAGCAAGACTCTGTCTCAAAAACACACACACACACACACAGAAAAAAAACAGTTACGGTATATGAAGGTATATGTTCAGGCTAGGCAGTAGCTATTTTGAAAACTCAGGACTAAAGGAATTCCTGGGAGTATGTATAGGATGATTAGAGTTGCAGTGTCCATTGACATGCAGTAGAATATCTTGGAGAGGTAGGTACACAATGGTGAGCCATCAGCAGGCAGCATTTCCAGCAGCTGGAGGAATAAGGGTCTTGGTCCTAAGTGGTTATCTGGATGGTGAACAACTGCTGCCTCTACACGTGGCCTGCAAGACTGTATATAGCTTGCCTTCTTACTATACCACCTCTGGGATATCATTCCTACTCTTTTCCTCTTTGCTTACTTTACTGTAGCCAGGTTGTCTTTTTTTGCAAATATTGTTTGAACATGTACAAGCAAACATGCTTTAGTTTCAGGCTTCTGTACTTGCTATCTGATTGTCTAGCGTTTTCCTTCCTTTCTGTTCAAATGCCACCTTTAATAGAGGCCTCACTGAGTGATTAAATATAATACACCCTGCCTTCAAACTCTCTCTATTCCTTTATCCTGCTTTTCTTCATGAAACGCATCCCTCTGACGTTGCATAAACATTTAGTTGGGTTTTTGCCTATGTTGCTGGTGGGAATGTGAACTGTGGGAGGGTAGGGACTGCACACCATTAGTGTATTATTTGATTGTGTATCTTCAGGGGTTTTGAAAGTTGTTCTTGGAGAAGATATCCTGTAAAGTTGTGCTTTGCTTTAGAAAAAGTTAACATAGAAAGATATTCTTTTATTTTTATTTTGAGACAGAGTCTCACTTTGTTGCCCAGGCTGGAGTGCAGTGGTGTGATCTCAGCTCACAGAAACCTCCACCTCCCGGGTTCACATGATTCTCATGCCTCAGCCTCTCCAGTAGCTGGGATTACAGGCATGTGCCACCATGCCTGGCTAATTTTTGTGTTTTTAGTAGAGATGGGGTTTTGCCATGTTGGCCAAGCTGGTCTTGAACTCCTGGCTTCAAGAGAGCCGCCCGCATTGTCCTCCCAAAGTGCTGGGATTACAGGCATGAGCCACTGCACCCAGCCCAAAGATTTAAGATTGCTAGTGAATGGCCGGGCGCGGTGGCTTACACCTGTAATACCAGTACTTTGGGAGGCCCAGGCGGGTGGATCACGAGATCAGGAGATCGAGACCATCCTGGCTAACACGGTGAAACCCCATCCCTACTAAAACCACAAAAAATTAGCCGGGTGTGGTGGTGGGCGTCTGTAGTCCCAGCTACTCAGGAGGCTGAGGCAGGAGAATGGCGTGAACCCGGGAGGCGGAAGTTGCAGTGAGCCTAGATCACGCCACTGCACTCCAGCCTGGGCGACAGAGTGAGACTCTGTCTCAAAAAAAAAAAAAAAAAAGATTGCTTGTGTAATATAAACGAAGGTAGTAGTTGATATTATGTACTGCTTATTGTGGGACTGTTAGATTGGTGTCTTCACCCAGAGCATTTTGCATGTAACGAGATTTACAACAAAGACCATCTATGTATCTCTGTTTCCAGCACTGCGTCTATTGTGAAAAATAATGTAAATGAATTGAAATGAATTGGACCTTTTAAGGGTGTGCTGGTTTGCCATTACAATATACTCTTATCATTGGACAAACTTCAATTGAAATAAATATGTATTTATCTGAAGGCAGAAATTATGCTTTATCATTAATAATTCAGAAGAGTTTTCAGTTAAGCATTAACAACATCATTGCCTTTGGCTGTGATCTGACTGCTTGAACTCATAGTAGTGTCAAATTGTTTTCCTCAATGAAGATAAAATTAAACTCTGGATAACCAGAACTCAGAAATCTCAACTCTTTAATCAGCATATGCTCCTTTGAGCATATCTCTTATAAGAAAGAGATATGTAATTGTAAAACTTATCAAGGATTTAACATTTTTGAAGTGTTCTTTCCTGGAGTTATCCTGGGATCTGTATCCATTTGGCCCAGTGTCCTATGACAGCATCATCTGTAGGACATTAAATATTCTGGTTCCAAACATGACCTTGCAGAATTTGAAAATCCCTTGTCATCAAAGAAATATTAAATTATGTTCATTACATGCAAACATGGACTAATTAATGTATATCCTAAAGATGTCAGCGAAAACTATAGAAAGGCTTCCTTTCATTGGGTGGGAGATTTAATTGGCTGATCTATACTGTCCCTGCTAATGCTGAGATTCTCTGATTCCCTCACCTCTTACCCCACTCAGAAGGCTCACAGTATAAATGGGTTTCTGGTTAACTTTTAGTGAATCAGTAGTTCGATTTATCAAAACACCTCATTCAGTCGAGGTGTCCAAGTAATATGTTTAGTGCATGTACTTTTCTCAGAAGAATCTTCATAAAATATAGTGATTGTAGACAAGAGAATGAGTCTTTTTGATTTCCTAGAGCAATAGTGGATGCTTCTCCACATTGCAAGTCAACATAGTGTGATTCTTTAGGCTCCCAGTGGTGTCGAAGTTACTTTTGTTACTTGGCATGCTTCCTTTATTGCATGTGTGTGTGTGTGTGTGTGTGTGTGTGTGTAAAAACCAATAACAGTGGTGTTACTTTTGGAGATTTTTATCTACATGTATTTTTTACTCTATTAATTTTGCTATGGAAGTAATGTGTTTCCATCTAACATACATCTTGTAGGCCAGTATCACTCTCAGTACTTCACATTTACCCCTAATTTTTTTTTGTTAAAGGCATGTTTCCACCCCAGACACTAATTATTAAAATCACATGATTTGCCAGATAAACACAACCAAGTAGTGTCATTTGAGCAACAAATCAATGAGCAAATATTGATGCAACACACATTCCACATGAGCATGACACCATCTGGGGTTCTGTACATGATTTGTAAAGGAAGACACAGAGTGTCTCTGCCTTTAAATGGCTCAAAGTCAAATTAGTGGGAGACTATGGAGAAAATGCAGAAAATCTTAATGAAAACTCTTAAACCAATTTTCACAGTTGCTAACATAGCAGTGTGGTCATTCACTGAGTATTTGCTGAGTGCCCTGCTACAAGTTGGAAGGCGTACTGAGGGCTGGGGGTGCTTGGGGATGTGACACAGTCCTGGTCCTCTGGGAGTTTACAGAATGGAGTTTACCATCTTTGACCGCACAGTTAGTAAGATGAAATGATCATCTTCAGTAATCCATAAATGTGAATACAGTAATTATGTTGATTACTCCTAGGTAAATTGTCTGGACGGTCTAATATCTGACTATTGTAGAAAGAGTAGTTTTCATTGCTAGGTACTGGTGAATTTGCTTGTGGATCTCTAAATTGTAGTGTGTGTGTATGAGAGAGAGAGAAACAGAGAGAAAGAGAGAGTGAGAGAGCGAGCGAGAATGTCTCTAGTAAATCATGTTGGATTTGGGAGTTCTGTATATTTCCAATTCTATTTTCAGCCTATATCTTTTCTTGTAGATGGTATAATGCAGTTAGAGCATGACTGCTGACTTTGTAGTTCATAGTTCTAGTTTTAAGTTTGACTTTGCAACTTACCAGCTGCATGCAATTAGGCAAATAACATAAAGTCCTCGAGCCTGCACTTAGGCATCTATAAAGAAAACATAATAAGAAACCCTCACCTAACTATGCCACCTGTTATATGAGGGCTCAAATGAGACAATAAAAATAAAATGAGAGGCTGGGTGCGGTGGCTCACGCCTGTAATCCCAGCACTTTGGGAGGCCAAGGCTGGTGGATCACGAGGTCAGGAGATCGAGACCATCCGGGCTAACACGGTAAAACCCTGTCTCTACTAAAAACACAAAAACAAAATTAGCTGGGCATGGTGGCGGGCGCCTGTAGTCCCAACTACTAGGGAGGCTGAGGCGGGAGAATGGCGTGAACCCAGGAGGCGGAGCTTGCAGTGAGCCGAGATCACGCCACTGCACTCCAGCCTGGCCGACAGAGCGAGACTCTGTCTCAAAAATAAAATAAAATAAAATAAAATAAAATAAAATAAGGGCCGGGAGCAATGGCTCATGCCTGTAATCCCAGCACTTTTGGAGGCCAAGGCGGGGTGGATCACTTGAAGCCAGGAGTTCGAGACCAGCCTGGGCAACACAGTGAAACCTCGTCTCTATTAAAAATACAAAAATTAGCTGGGTGTGGTGGTGGGTGCCTGTAATCCCAGGTACTCAGGAGGCTGAGGCATGAGAATTGCTTGAACCCAGGAAGCAGAGGTTGCAGTGAGCCGAGAACACACCACTGCTCTCCAGCCTGGGCAATAGAGCAAGACTCTGTCTCCAAAAAAATAAATAAATAAAATAAAAAAGTGAAATGAAAGGATTTAGAAAATTATAAATACTCTACGGAAATAGTAATGAGTGGTGCTGAAAGACTGGTTCTCATTAAATACCTCTTCTGTGAAAGAGGTGTTTCCATGAAACATGGTTTTCAGTGTTTGAAGATAATTTAGGCTGCATCCAAGGGTAAGTTATAGTTTGTGGGCTTAATAGTAGTATGATGGAAATGTAAGGGTTCTGGCTCGTCCTTTGACATTTATCATTGATAAAGGGAAATCCATGTGTCAAGTGATAATTCTAGGACTCTAAATTTCACTTGCAAATCAGGCTTAGACTTAACTTTCACAATTTGAAAGAATTATGTAAAAGCTGGCCATGTGCGTGTTTTCTTTTTGTTTCACTGAGTAAAGTTTCCAGCCCATCAAGAAGATGTTGTTGGCGCTCTAATGTTCATTCATTTTTGTAGACACCACTTGAATGGAAGCTCATGTTCATGCTGCCATATGTTTTGTTCACTGCTGTAACCCCAATGCCTAGATAAAGGCCTGGTCACGAACAGATGCTCAATGGATTTTTCTTAAATTAATGACCGTGTTGAGGGACTGTTGTGCTTTAGGCACTCTGCAAGGCATTTGGAAATATTGGAAAAGTACATTAAGGGTATGTGACCTGAAGAACCCCAAAATTGAGCAGGGAGAAAAAAAATAAACAGCAAATGACAATTGTTTAACAAGTGAGGAGTTGTGGGGACCTGGATGTGGGGAAGGATTGCAGTCAGGAAGACTTCCTGGAGGTGGTGGTGACAATTATGTTCCATGTAATCTGTTCTTCTTCGAAGGGCATTGGGGACAGTGGGAGTGCTTAGCTCTCTTCACAGGCAATAAGAGAGTTCTTTGTCTGGAGGAAATTTAGGAACAATAGACCCCGCATGATGGTTCATGCCTGTAATCCCAGCACTTTTGGCAGCCAAGGTGGGTGGATCACGAAGTCAGGAGTTCGAGACCAACCTGACCAACCCTGTCTCTATTAAAAATACAAGAATTAGCCGGGCATGATGGTGCGTGCCTGTAGTCCCAGCTACTGAGGAGGCTGAGGCAGGAGAATTGCTTGAACACCGCAGGCAGAGGTTGCAGTGAGCCTGAGATCACGCTCCAGCCTGGGTGACAGAGCGAGACTCAGTCTGAAATAAAAAAAAGAACAGTAATAAAATTGACTATTAAAGTCAGTCTGTGCTTTTATTATCCCTATGCAGGGGATAATTCTGAAGTAAGACTGTGATAAAACACTCCTGGCTGGGCGCGGTAGCTCATGCCTGCAATTCCAGCACTTTGGGAGGCTGAGGCGGGTGGATCGCCTGAGGTAAGGCGTTCGAGACCAGCCTGGCCAACATGGTGAAACCCCATCTCTACTAAAAATACAAAAATTAGCCGGGCATGGTGGTGAGCTCCTGTAATCCCAGCTACTTGGAAGGCTGAGGCAGGAGAATCGTTTGAACCTGGGATGCAGAGGTTGCAGTGAGCTGAGATTGTGCCATTGCACTCCGGCGACAAGAGCTAGACTTCGTCTCAAAAAAAAAAAAAAAAAATAAAACACTCCTTTCCCCAATCCCTTTGAGATACTTGCAGAGGCAATCATCTCTTTGAAAGTAGAGACTTTGCAGGCACAGTGGCTCATGCCTGTAATCTCAGCACTTTGGGAGGCTGAGGTGGGTGAATCACAAGGTCAGGAGTTTGAGACCAGCCTGGCCAACATGGTGAAACCCCATCTCTACTAAAAATACAAAAAATTAGGCCGGGCGTGGTGGCAGGTGCCTGTAATCCCAGCACTTTGGGAGGCTGAGGCAGGCAGATCACTTGAGGTCAGGAGTGCATGACCAGCCTGGCCCACATGGTAAAACCCCATCTCTAAAAAATAAATAAATAAATAAATAATCAGCCAGGCGTAGTGGCGGGTGGCTGTAATCCCAGCTACTCAGGAGGCTGAGGCAGGAGAATTGCTTGATCCCAGGAGGTGGAGGCTGGAGTGAGCTGAGATGGTACTACTGCACTCCAGCCCAGGCGACAGAGTGAGACTCTTGTCTCAAAAAGAAAAAGAAAAAGAAAAAAAAAAGGCCCAGTGTAGTGGCTTACACCGGTAATCCCAGCATTTTGGGAGGCCGAGGTGGGTGGATCACCTGAGGTCAGGAGTTCAAGACCAGCCTGACCAACATGGAGAAACCCCGTCTCTACTGAGAATACAAAATTAGCCAGGCGTGGTGGCACATGCCTGTAATCCCAGCTACTTGGGAGGCTGAGGCAGGAGAATCGCTTGAACCCAGGAGGTCGAGGTTGCGGTGAGCCGAGATCATACCACTGCACTCCAGCCTGGGCAATAAGAGCGAAACTCCATCTCAAAAACAAACAAACAAACAAACAAACAAACAAAAAACAAATGGTAGAGCCTTCTGGCTTGGTAATAATTTTACAGATGTGTTAGATGTGTTGTATTAAACAAAACGAAACACTGAAACAACCTTAACTGTGAATACACATACAATCCAAGATAACCCCAAGAAAAAAGAAAATATGTTTTTTGTAACTCTCAGAAGTTTAGAAAAGCTTTTCTTTTCTCATTCTTTCAAAGCAAGATGATCTTTTTAAACATCTGCTGCATCTTAAAATTGATACTTTCTTGGGTCAGTCTCATGTACCATCACACTTCTATTATCAAAGAATGACCTTTCATTTGTTGAAAGATAATTTTTATGAAAAATTGATGTTGAATTCTACCATGTGCCTTTTCAGTGTCCTAGTCTGATCTACCAGGGGATTATTGTTATATAGTTCTTTTATTCCTAGACTTAAAACAAAAACCTTTCTTGTACCAGCCAACTGTGTCCCAAAATTTATAGCTCAGTGCTCATCATTCTCTGTTGAAATTTTATCTTCTCAGTGTTGTGCAATATTTTGGATGTTGTCCATATTATAGGCTAGTCAGGATCTGCCACCTTGCTATTTTTCAGGTATGTAGAAGGAGGTGGAAAATTAGTCTCAATACCTAAATCAAACAAAAAGTCAGTTTATGAAAGTTCTGAATTCCTTAGGATAAATTTTTGTTCTTTGAAGGCTATGACTTACCAAATGGTACCTAATGCTGTGTGGATAGCCATGCTCACCAAAGTAGCTTATTTACCCGGCAGGATTGAGACCATTGATTTTTGTAGAGTAAGTCATAACAGCTTATTAACATTCCATTATGCTGAGCATAGAACTAATAGGAGAACATCTATGAGGTCAGGGATCAGAAGTAGACTTCAGAACGTATTATTCAAAAAAAAGGATGCGATGGAGAACATTTACAGAGGCCTGTGGGTAAAGCAAAGTCTTCAAGGGAAGATAACAAAGGATGAAACAATGGTGGTGTGTAACTTTCTAGTGAGTGAGATTTTGTGAATGTAATCTATAGCCAACTTAATTTACTCATCAAAATTTAGCTGACTCCAACATGCAGACACCTTTTGAGCTTCCTCTAATTTTCTTTTACTAGGGTTTTACATATTTAGCTCAACTAATTGAATCAGAAGATGCAGGAACATTGTTGGAATGTTTGAATCTCATTTAATGCTTCATATTGGGATGAGGCACTCTGAAGGCAGAAAGGCCAGTTGGGACACAACTGCTCGGGAGGGGCAGGAGGCTGTGGCCATTCCTATAAGACAGTTCAGGGCCGTTCGAAGCCAGGGAGATCTGACAGGGATCTGAGAATTACACAGTAAGTGTGAAATGGAACAATTTTTCTACTGTTTTAGCTATTATCCAGAGCCCATGTTAGACCCTTAACTGGCCTTGGAGTGAACTTGCCATTTGAATAATTTGGGAGCTTTAGGCAGTAAAAACTGGAAGAATATACCTGGAAAAGCAGGTTTGAATGCGAGGATTTAGTTATATTAAGATTAAATTGGGGCCGGTTGCAGTGGCTCACACCTGTAATCTCAGCACTTTGGGAGGCGGAGGTGGGTGGATCCCTTGAGGTCAGGATTTTGAGACCAACTTGACCAACATGGCAAAACTCTGTCTCTACTAAAAATACAAAAATTAGCCAAGCATGTTGGTGTACGCCTGTAAGCCCAGCTACTTGGGAGGCTGAGGCAGGAGAATCACTCGAACCCGGGAGGCGGAGGTTGCAGTGAGCCAAGATGGGGCCATTGCACTCCAGCCTAGGCAACAAGAGTGAGGTTTACACTGTGGTAGGCATTGAGAGGTGTAAAGTAAATAAAATAGAACCCTCACTTTCAAGTGACAGCTCTAGAGAGCCTATATCCAGAAGGCTCTAGAACCTGCAAACTTCAAAAGAACCCTGGCAATGCGTGAAATAAATTTACAGTAAATATTACTTAGTTGCTCAATTTAGTCATCAAATAGCCATCGTTTGGGTGGAAATTGGGGAAGAAAATGTGTTGCTTAAGAACATGATAAGGAAGGAGTGGTCAGACAAGTAGAAGGATTACTGGGAAGAATTGTGTCCAGAAAACAGAGGGAAGAGATAATTTCCAAAAGGAAAGGGTGGGTCAGCTGTATCACATGCCACAGAGAAGCCAAGTGAAGATAAGCTTACAAAAGTGAGTAGCAGTGATACGGAGGTAATTGGTGACCTTTAGGAGAACTGATTAGTGGGAGTGGTATGGAGGAAAGCCTGTTTGCAGGAAGTTAAGGAGTAAAGCTGACTCTTCTAAGACTCTTTAGAAAGAGAAGAGGCATGTATGAGATAAAGGAGGGCAAAATATGGGACAAATTCCCTCAGTTTGTAATTGTGTGATTTTGCAAAACTTACTTACTCCATGCCTCAATTTCCTTGTCTGTAAACCGATGGATGATACTAGTAGCTCTTATTTGAGAGAAGCAAATAAATTAACACCGTTCTATGCAGTAGATTCTTATTAGATTGATATCTTAAAAGAAGTACAGTAAAAATGCAATTGTAATGTAAAGAGCAATTCCAGTTTTTTTGCTTGCAAGTATTTCTCTTTTTTATTTTTAATTGTTATTAAAAAACAATGTGAAACTTACTATCTTTACTATTTGTAAGTACACTATTCAGCAGTGTTAAGTATATTCACATCGTCATGCAACCAATCTCCAGAACCTTTCATCTTGCAAAACTGAAATTCTATACCCACTAACCAACAGCTCACCATTTCCCGCTCCCCTCAGCTCCTGGCAACCACCATGCTCCTTTCTGTCTCTGAGTTTCAGTACTCCGTATACTTCCTGTGATGGAATCACACCGTATTTGTTTTTGTGTAACTGGCTTATTTCACTTAGCATGATGTCTTCCAGGTTCACCCATGTTGTAGCCTGCATCAGACTTCTTTTCTTTTTAAAGGCGGAATAATATTCCATTGTATGTATATGTCACATTTTGTTTTTCCATTCATCCAACGATTGACATTTAGGCAGCTTCCACCTTTTGGCTATTGTGACTAATGCTCTGTGAAGAAGGGTGTATAAATAACTATTTCTCTTTTTTAAACTAGTGATGTTTACTCGTCTGCATGTGTGTGAGTCATGGCTGGTTTAAGGCCAGCACAAGAATGGATCTTGCAGGGGAGATGGAAGCTCTCAGGAGAGATCTACAAGACCACAGGTTGGAGACAGAGCTTAGAGACAGAAAAGCATTTTTTCCTTTAGAACATAGAAGTACCATTCACAAGAGTACTGTGCTCCTGGCAGTATTTTCCAACAGAGAAGGGAAAGTCCTGTCTTCAGTTCATTTTTAAATTTAAGTTGCTAGAGGACCTCAGGTGTGTCTCTCAGTGTGTTGGGATATCAAAACATTTTGCTTTACTGTGCAATTTATTTTTCCTCGTGTTGTGTAGAGCGATGATAATGAGGGGCAGGAAGCCTCTAGATAGCTGAAGAGCCCACTACAGAAGTCCTGCTGTGAGTTAACTTCAAAGGTTAGATGAATCTAGGAACTGAGAGTGGGCCCCATCCCCTGCTGTGGCTGGTTAATTCCTGGTGTTTCGGGCAGTTGTCCTATTTAATTCTTACTCCTTTTCCCAGTAGGAAATGACATCAGGCCGGGCGTCATGGCTCACACCTGTAATCCCAGCACTTTGGGAGGCCAAGGCGGGAGGATCACCTGAGGTCAGGCATTCAAGACCAGCCTGGCCAGCATTTGAAACCCCATCTCTACTAAAAATAGAAAAGTTAGCCAGGCGTAGTGGCAGGTGCCTGTAATCCCACCTACTTGGGAAGCTGAGGAAGGAGAATTGCTTGAACCCAGGAGGTGGAGGTTGCAGTCAGCTGAGATCCTGCCATTGCACTCCAGCCTGGGTGACAGAGCGAGACTGTTTCAAAAAAAAAAAAAAAAAAAAAAAAAAACCATTAAAGAAATGACATCAGGGCCGGGCGCGGTGGCTCAAGCCTGTAATCCCAGCACTTTGGGAGGCCGAGGCGGGTGGATCACGAGGTCAGGAGATCGAGACCATCCTGGCTAACATGGTGAAACCCCGTCTCTACTAAAAATACAAAAAACTAGCCGGGCGTGGTGGCGGGCGCCTGTAGTCCCAGCTACTCGGAGGCTGAGGCAGGAGAATTGGCGTGAACCTGGGAGGCGGAGCTTGCAGTGAGCCGATCGCGCCACTGCACTCCAGCCTGGGTGACACAGCGCGAGACTCCGTCACAAAAAAAAAAAAAAAAAAAAAAAGAAATGACATCAGAAGAGCAAAAATTAATGCTGTGTCTTGTGGTTGTCTTTATTCAATTTTGAAAAATGTAGCTGTTCCTAAACCTACTGGGGAAAGAACTACATTTATTGCTGGGCACAATGGCTTATGGCTGTAATCTTAGCACTTTGAGAGGCTGAGGCAGGCAGATAACTTGAGGTCAGGAGTTTGAGACCAGCCTGGCCAACATGGTGAAACCCCGTCACTACTAAAAATACAAAAATTAGCTGGGCGTGGTGGTACAAGCCTGTAACCCCAGCTACATGACAGGCTGAGAGGTAGAAGAATCACTTGAACCTGGGAGGCGGAGGTTGTAGTGGCCAAGATTGTACCACTGCCCTCCAACCTCAGCAAAAGAGTGAGACCCTGTCAAGAAAGAAACTATATTTATTCTGCCAGTCTCTAGAGAGAGAAGTTCTTTTTTTTTTGAGACGGAGTCTCTCTCTGTTACGCAGGCTGGAGTGCAGTGGTGTGATATCCGCTCAGTGCAAGCTCTGCCTTCTGGGTTCATGCCATTCTCCTGCCTCAGCCTCCGGAGTAGCTGGGACTACAGGCACCCGCCACCATGCTCAGCTAATTTTTTTGTATTTTTAGTAGAGACAGAGTTTCACCGTGTTAGCCAGGATGGTCTCCATCTCCTGACCTCGTGATCCGCCCACCTCAGCCTCCCAAAGTGCTGGAATTACAGGTGTGAGCCACAGCGCCTGACCAGAGAGAAGTCCTTTGCCTGATAAAAGGGAGAACTGGGCTGGGTGCAGTGGCTCACGCCTGTAATCCCAGCACTTTGGGAGGCGGAGGTGGGTGGATCACAAGGTCAGGAGATTGAGACCATCCTGGCCAACATGGTGAAACCCTGTCGTCTACCCAAAATACAAAAATTAGCTGGGCGTAGTGGTGCGTGCCTGTAATCCCAGCCATTCGAGAGGCTGAGGCAGTAGAATCGCCAGGGAAGTGGAGGTTGCAGTGAGCTGAAATCGCACCACTGCACTCCAGCCTGATGACAGAGTGAGACTCTGTCTCAAAAAAAAAAAAAAGGTAGAACCGTATTACCCAGTAGAGTTGATGTTCCAGAAGTTTCTTCAGACCAGAGCAGAGTTCATAACTTACCTACGAGGGAGCATGGTAATGTCACAATTTACTCTTCAACTCTCTCAAGGTTTATTTTTATGTTTCTTAAGACAGTCTCTCTGTTGCCCAGGCTGGAGTGCTGTGGCACAATCATAGCTCACTGTAGCCCCAAATTCCTGGGTCCAGGGGGTCCTCCCGCCCCAGCTTCCTCAGTAGCTGGGACCACGGTTGCATGCCACTAAGCCCAGCTAATTTATTTTTATTTTCAGTAGAGATGAGGTCTCATTATGTACCCCAGGCTGGTCTTGAACCCCTGGCCTCAAGTGATCCTCCTGCTTCAGCCGCTTTCCAAAGTGCTGGGATTATAGGCATGAGCCATAGTGTCCATCTTCTCTTTAGGTTTTATGAACAAATTAGCTTTGATTTCTCCTAGGTGACTCGATATTGAATAAGCTAATGCAGAACTGTGTGCACAGTAGACTGGGACTGCCATTTCTAGACGAAAACAAAGGAGGGGGAAAGGAGAATTTTTTTTTTTTATTTTTGGGACGGAGCTTTGCTCTGTCTCCCAGGCTGGAGTGCAGTGGTGCCATCTCAGCTCACTGCAAGCTCCGCCTCCCGGGTTCACGCCATTCTCCCGCCTCAGCCTCCCCAGCAGCTTGGACTATAGGTCCCCGCCACCACTCCTGGCTAATTTTTTTGTATTTTTTGTAGAGACAGGGTTTCACTGTGCTAGCCAGGATTGCTTCGATCTCCTGACCTCATGATCCGCCCTCCTCGGCCTCCAAAAGTGCTGGGATTACAGGCGTGAGCCACTGCGCCCCGCAGGAGAATAGATTTTTACAGCCACCTTTTTCTATAGCCTACTTAGTGATCATAATGGATTCCACCCTCTGGAACTAGATGCTAGTCTATGGCCCTCTCCCTCATTCAAATGTTTTGGGAACACCTCTCATGTTCTGCTGCTTCCACCCAAGATTCTCAGGGTCACCTCCCACTCTTTCAGATCTCCTTCCCTGGTTGTCTTCGGCCGTATGCCTCATCCCAACTCCTATGAACATTTTTTTTACCCAGTTCCTGGTTCCTTTAGATGCAGGAACAGTAACAGCCTGCTGAGTTATGTGAAGGATGTTGGGTATCACTGCCACCAGCCTTTCTAAAGCTCCCGCTCTTCACATTCTCTGTCCCAGAAGGGACTCTCAATGCTGAAGGTAAATCGCTTCGTGTGAGAATGGGGGCCTCTTGTTTGGGAGAGTCTGCTTGGCCTTTGAACACAGAAGCATAAACTTCAAAACATTACTTAGGCTTCTCAGTTAAAATGGGGCAGGATTCTGCTAATGTATTGTCTTGCCTTTTACCATTTTATTTATTTATTTATTTATTTAATTCTATTTTGTTTTTTTGAGATGGAGTCTTGCTCTACTGCCTAAGCTGGAGTGCAGTGGTATGATCTGGGCTCACTGCAGCCTCCACCTCCCGGGTTCAAGTGATTCTTCTGCCTCAGCCTCCCAAGTAGCTGGGACTACAGGCATGCGCCACCATGCCTGGCTAATTTTTGTATTTTTAGTAGAGACAGGGTTTCACCATGTTGGCCAGGCTGGTCTCGAACTCTTGATCTCATGATCTGCCTCCCTCGGCCTCCTAAAGTGTTGGGATCACAGGCCTGAGCCACCGCGCCTGACCTATTTTATTTTATTTTCGAGACAGAGTCTCGCTCACTTACCTAGGCTGGAGCTCAGTAGCATGATCTCGGCTCACTGCAACATCTGCCTCCCGGGTTCCAGTGATTCTTGTGCCTCAGCCTCCCCAGCAGCCGGGATTACAGGTGCCCACTACCATGTCTGGCTAATTTTTGTATTTTTAGTAAAACAGGGTTTCACTATGTTAGCCAGGCTGGTCTTGAACTCCTGACCTCAGGTGATCTGCCCACCTTGGCCTTCCAAAGTGCTGGGATTATAGGCGTGAGCCACTGCACCCTGCTGCCATTTTATATTAAAATGTTAAATGCTCTTTGGACACGTAGCAAGATGGAGGCCAGGTCTGAACTTACGCTCAACCTATTCTTCCAGTTCTGACTGAATGTCATCACACTCAAAAGGCAAGTATTTTTTTGTCTTGGTAGGTTTTTAAATGTTGGTTTAAAAACCTAAATAGAACTGACTTTTTCAGAATAATAACTTGTGAGAAACAACTGGTCCTGGTGGATAAAGCCTAGACTCAGAATCAATAGACCAGGATTGTTTTTCCCCTTGTTCAAATATCTGTGTGGTCTCTGAAGTAAACAGAGCAACACTTTCCCTAAATGTAAATATTTTCGGCAGATGGGGATTTTTAAAAGCTTGTGGCTCGCCTGGGCAAAGAATTTTTATTTCTTCTTTCTGAAATTTTATGAAAGAATGGGAGAAAAGAATAGGAAAAAAACCCAAAACATATCCAGAGCAATTAGAAAGAAGAAGATCCCAGTGATTATAGGCAGGGGAAGGGGGCATTGGGGGCTGACAGGTACCCAGGGCATGGAGGGAGAGAAGATAGAATTCCAGATAAGACCAGGAAGCAAGACTTTGCTTCTTCAGCCAGTGTGTGTTGGTTTTACTTGACTGGCAGTGCAGATTATGAAAAAACAAACCTTGAGATACTGGAAACCAGATCCCAACCTTTTCTTGTTTTTTTCTTTCTTCTGTTTTGTTTTTTTGTCTTTTGAGACGGAGTTTCCCTCTTGTTGCCCAGGCTGGAGTGCAGTGGCGCAATCTCGGCTCACCGTAACCCCTGCCTCCTGGGTTCAAGCGATTCTCCTGCCTCGGCCTCCCTAGTAGCTGAGATTACAGGGATGTGCCACCACGCCTGGCTGATTTTGTATTTTTAGTAGAGATGGGGTTTCTCCATGTTGTTCAGGCTGGTCTCGAACTCTTGACCTCCGGTGATCCGCCTGCCTTGGCTTCCCAAAGTGCTGGGATTACAGGCATGAGCCACCGTGCCTGGCAATCCCAACATTTTCTACTTCAAAATGGACTCAAGTTCTGTCTGGTCTGGCAGATTTTCCCTGGACTTTTATCTCTTGTTTCCTCCATCTTCCCACTGCATTTGGTGGCCCAGTTCACACTGATTACAAACTTTTCTCCCTAAATAGAACTTTTCCTCTGCTTGCCTCTCCTACCACAGTTTATCTGTTCAATTGATTTTGTCCTTTGAGCCTTGGCCAATAGATTTCCTGTATGAAGTAAATTTATGCTAAAGGTTTAATAGCTACGTATTTTATCAAGGGGCTTTGATACCTAAGAGACCAAGCTATGGTGGGGATTTGAGTCTTTAGACAAGCAGACTTACTGAAATACATTCAGTAGTAAGAATTGGTTTTTTTTGTTTGTTTTTTTCTTTTTTGAGATAGAGTCTTCGCTCTGTTGCTCAGGCTGGAGTGCAATGGCAGGATCTTGGCTCACTGCAAGCTCCGCCTCCTGGGTTCACCCCATTCTTCTGCCTCAGCCTCCCGAGTAGCTGGCACTACAGGCCCCCACCACCACGCCCAGCAAGTTTTTTTGTATTTTTTAGTAGAGATGGGGTTTCACCGTATTAGCCAGGATGGCCTTGATTTCCGGACCTCGTGATCCACCTGCCTTGCCTCCCAAAGTTCTGGGATTACAGGCGTGACTCACCGTACCTGGCCTCAGAATTGTTTTAAAAATGCAGAGTTTTCTATGACTCAACTTTAGAGGTTTTCATTAAATATTAGAGCGGGAAAGGGCCAATACTGGTCACATTCTAACGAAGTTTTTTTTATGAATTGATACATATCTAATTTGTTGATACCTCTTAAAGTGAGAGAAGGTAAAGAAAGCTCCTGAGATTGTGCTTGTCTTGATCCAGAAAGTCTTGGCACACTGACTTGCTAAGATGAATGAGTTTGGCATTTGGCTATAATCTGAGAATGTTCCGAATTTAGTAGATTGGGGGTTGTTTGTGTTCCCAGGTTAATTGCTTATTTAGCTGGCATTCATTTGGGTCCGCTAGTCCATTTGTTAATTCTGAAAGTTGTTGGACATTTGTTTAATGAAAACAAATATATTTGGAGAAATCCAGCTTCCCACGTAGCCACATTAGTAGGAATTAAGTAGGTACAAAGTAATAGTTTAAGAAATGATAGTCTTTTGTATGGCAATATAAAAGCAAAATGTCTTTTAGAAGGAACAATTCAAATTAATTGATTAATTTGTAAAGTCTGTTACTCTCTTTTGGCCAAATACTTGTGTATCTCTGAGAATATAAATGAGGTAAAGAGGTAATTAAGACATTTATTTAATATTTGTGTGACAACTGTGGAAGATATGTAATTGTTATTTTCCTATTGATCATAAAATAAGAGAGATTTGAAAACATTTTGATTAGAATCACTTAGACTTTTCTGTCCCTATATGAAGTGTACCAGATTGAGGCATTTTCCTAGTAAATACATGAAGTCTTATTTAATTAATTATTATGCTTGAAGACAATACTAAAACTGTTTCTCATGGTGTTTCTGGCCTTCAGTAATTTAAGGTTTTTATTTTGATTATGTGGTTTTTGTTTTCAGAGACTGTATTTAGCATCTAGAAGCATATCAAGCTCATCACAAAAATGTATACAAAACAGCAGCTTAATTTAACTTGAGATTCAATATTGGCCCCTTTACCTAAAGCACCTGATTTTTGAGTACCAGTTGTGACCATCTATTGACACATGCCAGGAGTATATGCTAGTTTTTGTAACGAGAGGATAAATAAAAGGGCTCTTAGAATTATTAGACAATATTTGCTTTTTGACTTTTTCCAGAGAAAAATGAAGACAAGACTTTGTTCTATTTCATCAAGTCCTTGACGCCTCCTCCCAGCTGGTCAGGTTCTTTTTATGTGGCATTTAAACCTTGAGTTGTTGTGAGTCAACAAATGGACAACAGCAAATGTTCAGCCATCTTATTGGTGTTAAGCCTAGCAAATAGGCAAAGTATATGAATACACCAAATGCATAAACAAGTTTTCCTGAGCCAAGGATTCCAAATAAGCCCAGCAGCTGCCAGTTATGTCCTTAAGAATAGAAGTGCCCCTCCTCATCCTCTAATCTGTTATTGCCCCAGGTTGGGAAATGTCAGCTGTAAGATTTATAGATTTAGGGCTCTGGTATAACAAGTTGCCTCTTAGAACTTTTCAGCTCTGAGAGCTTCTTCTTAGCCAGCTAAACAGAGATACAGAAACATATTTTTGGTTTCCATATATAGTTCTTGAGTCATTTACAACATCAATGGTGGGCTTAAATATATATATATATACACACACACACACACACATTATAACATAAATTACACATACATACACATTATAACATAAATTACACATACACACACACACATCTCTATCTGTATCTCCCTAAGACATTGATACAAATACTCATCAGTAAACCATGATAATTTTCAGAAGAGGCTGCCTTTGACTGGTAAACTCATATTGGTACCTGGAACACCAAACTCCTAGAGGTACACTAGTTTTATAGTCTGAGCTTATTAAGCAATACCCTTAGGGTAATGAAAATCAGTTCCTCCTCTGCTCCCTAATAACATCAGTCCTTTTTGTATCTGTACGATTTTTCTCTTATTGTTCTCCTCCAAATTTCCCCCTTAAAATTGTGGCATTGGAAATAATGGTTTTATGTTTTGGGGGACTGTTACTTTCTAATTGAAATTGAATATCTATGGGTCACTATTCAGTGCTGAACTTGATATGAGAAACATTTCCTGGTAAATCAATAAAACCAGCTTTATGTTTCCCTACAGATAATCAAGTGGCAGGTAGAAGGGACATCTGACCTAGTTGCTCCTCTAACTGCTTTTGATCAAAAGAAATTGGTAAACCACTCAGTCTATAAATCTTTTTTTCTGTGATTCTGTAGTGTCAGGACAGCATTTCCATGGGTACTTTACTTATACGGAGAAACAAAACCTAAATCTCGAACCGCCATTTATAAAACCCACAAACTCCTGGGCTGTCATTTGGGTTGCAGACTTGAAGCTCCCTTTCTGGTTGTGTTCTCTGGAGTGGGTGAATGCCTGTCTGATGGGGATGCATTTTAAAGGCAAGACAGATTTAAGGGTATAATTTAGTGACATTTTGCTGACTGCATTTCTCTCTATATGCATGTCTCTTCATATATTTCACTATCTTACCAATACTCAGTTACCTCAGCCTACTTGAGGCAGGCTCCACAATTTTGGGACTGTTTCTTATATACATAATGACTCAATAAAGGTGTCTCATTACAACATTAGTCATTCTGTTAACTTGTGCTATTTTTTGACTGTGTATATAAATCGGTGTATATTTAACAAGTGAGCTGACCAAATGCCATTAAATGAGTTGTCCTTATTTTGGTTTTTTTCCTGCTCCAATTTTAAGTTTTCAAAGAAATCCAGCATGTAACTACCACTTTTAAGTCTCCACTTTTTAATTTTGAATACCAAATATGGCAGAGTTATTCAGGTGGCCAAGTAGACTTTTTCTGACCTTGAATGTGGTTTACTGGTATTACACTTAAAAAAAAAAAAAAAAAGACAAAAAGTGGATGTCAGTATTTGCTGTTTTAGGATAGCATAAGACTTTTAGATTTCCCAAAGATCATTTTAAAAGTCTGATATGAAGCTGTCTGACATCTACATTTTTAGCATCGTCCCCGTATTTGTATTTAAGGCTTCATCCCCGTATTCGTATTTAAGGCGTCATCCCCATATTCGTATTTAAGTGACCCTGGAACACAATGCAGAGAGATAGGTCACTGTGGTTTAATCTTTGGACACTTCATATCTGACAGACACCAGCCTCTGTGGTTTATTTTATATTGTTCCTTAAAACTAGAAATAAAATTCTCTTAAACCTGATGATAGGGGAATGTTTACTAAGATAGTTTTCCTTCCATTTGCACAGTTTTAAAGCTGGAGCTAAAACATAACACATGGGATTAAAAAAAAAATCTGTCATCCAAAAAGTAATTCATGGCACTGTTAAGGTTGAAGTAACCTCAGGGCCTCATGTTCTGTGGTGGAATGTGCATCAAGGTGTATTCCTTTTATTAGGAACATATTATATCCATGTACTTTAATATGAATGGCAGATATCAATTAGCAGAGGCTTATTGGGGAAAAAGAATAATTTTTGTGTGTGCCTGTACATTTAGGCGAAGGCATTATGAGTTGTAGGTTTCCACAGCACAACCCAAAATTCAAAGGAGATGCCTTTTAAAAAATATAGTGGTGATGGAGTCTGGGTAAGAACATCCTGTGTTGAAAGTTGAGCAGACCACAGTCATTTATATGCAGTCAAAGAGCTTTTGGTACTGCAATGTAGGGCATATAATCTTATTACAAAGCCCTTTAAAATCAATTAAAAAAAAATGAAAACATCCTTAAAAATGTGGTAGCATTGAGTTCATTTTCTTTTTTTTTAAATCTATTTTCAATTACATTATTCCATTTACATGTATCACAATGGCTTTTATTTAAAAGATACTTCTCTTCTATGTATATATTCACAGCTGTCAGAAATATGTGTCATTCTTTGTCTTACAAATCCCTGTTCTCAGCCATTTCAGAGCCTAATCCTTGAGTCGGCCATTTTGCTGAAAGGCAGTTAAAGAAACAGACTGTCAGCCAGGTCTGGTTCTTGCTGAAGAAGTGTCATTTCTATACCCAATGTGAGCTTTAGTTCCAGATTTTTGAATGATGTAAAAATTAAGGTCAGGGAATCAAATATAAAAAATACATCTTGCAGGCAGAGACCTCATTAGCATCCACTCATCAGTCTCCCAAATCTAGGAGCTGGGAGACCATCGTACTGTTATCCTGCTGATATTGAGTTGATAGCAAGTTTAATGGAACAGGCTGGCAGTTGTGAAGGGCAGCTGATAATGATGGTGCAAGCTCAACGAAAAAGTTGAGTAAAATCTGCAGGAGGTGTTTTCTATCATTTGGCCTTGTTCTGTTGGCTGTTGGCATTTGATTGGCAAGAGGGAGGTGTTCTTATCTCCCCAGCTAGAGAGATTTTAAATATGCTTAAAAATACCGAGTGTGGGCTTCTGTTACTGCCTCTTCTTAACAAGACCAGTGGAAGCAGGGCAATTGTGTATTGAATAGGAAAATCCACTCAAACTGATAACATTCAGGTAAACCTGAAAACAGTTTGCATTTTCTGGTAATTAAATTAAAAGAAGGCGTTTGACTATCAGAAGCCCTTTTTCCTCATGTAGTAAATGAGCACATAATCTTACAAAATGAGGTAACCTCAAATATGTTTTTCTTTTTTCTTTCTTTTTTTTTTTTTTTTTGAGGCGGAGTCTCGCTCTGTCGCCCAGGCTGGAGTGCAGTGGCCGGATCTCGGCTCACTGCAAGCTCCGCCTCCCGGGTTTACGCCATTCTCCTGCCTCAGCCTCCTGAGTAGCTGGGACTACAGGCGCCCGCCACCTCGCCCGGCTAGTTTTTTGTATTTTTTTAGTAGAGACGGGGTTTCACTGTGTTAGCCAGGATGGTCTCGATATCCTGACCTCGTGATCCGCCCGTCTCGGCCTCCCAAAGTGCTGGGATTACAGGCTTGAGCCACCGCGCCCGGCCTCAAATATGTTTTTCTTCCGGATTAATGATATGTTTTGATTTTTAAACTTCTATGTAAAGTTTGATGAGTGCTTTTATATAATTAGGTAGCATCTTAAAACATATGATTGGCCATGTTTCTGCCTTGCAGAGTTTATGAGAGGAAAGTTGGCCAAACAACAGGGCTAATTTTACTAATTAAAGTCGTGCTGCCCAAGTGGGTTAACATGATATAGATGTTTGGTTTTAATAGAGCTTGGAAAGGGTACTGAGTCCTAAAATGTTCTGTTTGGAAAGCTTTGGTCTATAAAATTTGCCTTTAACACGGCTGATGACCCTTAATTAGAATGATAAACTGTACTTGCTGGTGTGATGTCTTTTTGAGAAGAAGCAATACCGGTGTGCCTAAGTGTCGTTGTTTTTAGTGTATTAAGATACCTTTTTTCTGGGCATGGCATTTCTGAATACCTGTCTTCTCTGCTCTGTTTCAGGTGTGAATCATGGCAATACAGTGAAAGACGGTGATTTACTGCTTTTGAGGGCATGCATGGATATGATTAACGGATGGAAGTGCAGGACTCCAAGATTTACTTCTTTCCCTTTCCAGCAGAGTTACCTGAGAGGAGTGAGTAATGGGATAATTTGTAATACCACAGGCCCCTTTTCAGAAGACCAGTAATCAAAACAGGAAGATGAAATTGACAAGATTTCAACTGGAAGAATACAACTTTTGATACTTTCTGGGTATACCTCTTAATTGCAAGCAGGAGAGTCTTCAGAGTTGTCCTGTTTTTGTTTTTTTTTCCCATGGAGATTTCCTCCCTCCCTCCCTCCCTCCCTCCCTCTCTTTCATTTTTTTGTTTGAGACGGAGTTTCGCTGTTGTTACCCGGGCTGGAGTGTAGTGGCACGATCTTGGCTCACGGCAACCTCTGCCACCCCACCCCCCGGGTTCAACCGATTCTCCTGCCTCAGCTTCCCAAGTAGCTGGATTATAGGCGCCCGCCACCATGCCTGGCTAATTTTTGTATTTTTAGTAGAGATGGGGTTTTACTATGTTGGCCAGGCTGGTCTCGAACTCCTGACTTCAGGTGATCCACCCACCTCAGCCTCCCAAAGTGCTGGGATTACAGGAGTGAGACACCATGGCTGGCAAATGTGAGCCACCACACCCAGTGGAGATTGTCATTAAAAATGTTAGTATGTCAGTCCTGGTTACATCATGCAGACACCCTGCTAAATTTTATATATCTTTCCTCCATGCTTTCTGCTGTTGATATTCTTATATTGAGACATCAGAGAAACTTAGTGGCCTATTTGTAGAACTCAGTTTCTTTTTACAAAGTTAAAGAATTATCAAGAATTGGGAGTGGGCTGGGGGCAGTGGCTCAATGCCTAGAATCCCAGCACTTTGGATGGCCGAGGCGGGTGGATCAAGAGGTCAAGAGATAGAGACCATCCTGGCCAACATGGTGAAACTCTGTCTTTACTAAAAATACAAAAGTTAGCTGGGCGTGGTGGCGTGCACATGTAGTCCCAGTTACTTGGAAGGCTGAAGCAGGAGAATCACTTGAACCCAGGAGGCAGAGGTTGCAGTGAGCTGAGATTGCACCACCGCACTCCAGTCTGGGTGACACAGCAAGACTCTGCCTCAAAAAAAAAAAAAAAAAAAAGAATTAGGAGTGTTGGCTGGGTGCACTGGTGTCTCACACTTGTAATCCTAGCACTCTGGGATGCTGAGGCAGGTGGATCACTTGAGCCCAGGAGTTTGAGACCAGCCTGTGCAGCCTAATGAGACCTCGCCTCTGCAAATAATAAAAAAATTAGTTGGATGTGGTGATGCGTGCCTGTGGTTCCAGGTTCTCTGTAGGGTGAGGTGGGAAGATCACTTGAGCTTGGGAGGTCGAGGCTGCAGTGAGCCAAGATTGCACTCCAGTCTGGGTGACAAAGTGAGACACTGTCTCAAAAAAAAAAAAAAAAAAAGTGTGATGATAAATACAGCAACATTTTTAGGGTGGGGTGGAATGTACACAAAACGACTAGCCTGTGTTCATACTTTAAAAAAGTAACAAAGAACAAGAACTTCATACTTGAAAAAATAAAAAGAGGACAAGAATCTGAATGCTGTATCTGGCATTTAGTGTATCATCATCACTTCGGAATTGCATGCTGTGCAGAGCTTTCCTGTTGCGCCGAATGTGACGGGATCTTCCGACTTGTTATTGTTGGTGACGTTAGATTCATGAAAACTGAGTAGCACCCATGATACTTTTATGTTACAAATATTAATTTCAGCTTTGACTTTGGTGGTGGCAGTAGACTTCTCATATTAGAGATTACGATAAAATGTCAATAGTTCCAAGCTCTTCCTCCTCTCCCATCTGTGCCAGGTGACTAAAACATTCCCACAAATAACTGGTACCCTTTTAATGGGACCTTTGGGTTCATGAGAGGTAAATATTGATGACCTTGACATTTTTTCATATGTGCACAGTTCAGGAGACACAATATCTCCGGATAACTAAAAGCAGGTAAACAAGGAGGCAGATAGCCATGGGCTCCCACTGATCCTCGTAATTCACAGGGGTCCTGGCCTTGCTTCTGGACTTTGTGCTGGAAGTATATCCCATAGGCAAAGGAATCTATTAAGTTTAGGTCTAGGTCCTCTAGGTATTTCTGTAGGCAAATCCCACTGGACTGGATCTGTGTTGGTCTGGCATTTTAAGAAGATGTTTTTTAAGGCAAATATATGAGTCTCCTCCCCTACCCCTGTGAAATTAAGGACTCTAGTACTACTACCAGGGTAATGTTGTATAGTAGCTAAGTGCTTAGGAGTCGAATTCCCAGGTTTAAATCCCAGTTCTGTTGCCACTAGTGATGTGACCTTAACTAAATTATTTAACCTCTTTCTGCTTTAATTTCCTCAGCTAGAAGATGAGGATAATAATAATACTTATTTTTTTTTAAAGAATTAAATGAGAGCTATCCAATTGTGATTAGCATGTTAGTAAAGATTTCTGAAATATTATTCATTGACCAGCTTTCAGGTATCCTGTGCTCATAGAGACTAACCTACAAAGCTGATGAGATCTACAGCTTAAGAAAATTTTCTGTTTGGAGTATACACTCAGTTATATGAAAATCGCGTATGGAAAAAGATGAGAATGTAGCACTGACTTTGCAAAACGTTTTAGCAAGTTTTATTTCGCTACTTGTCTTAAAAGTAATTTTTCTGGTTTTATGTAATGTGTGTAGTAGAAATGGGAATATTAGAATACTTACTTCATTGTATTGTCAAGCATTATTGGTAGCCCTAATTTATATATCCATTGTGCTGCAGTTTTAGTTGCAGAACTACCATCTGCAGGGATTATTATAGCACTTGAGGGGATGGAATTACTGCACACTGTTCTGGGTACTTTTTTCACTAAGAAGTATGGGCACCATGAGATGGTACTTACCCATCTGTCTGTTGAAGCATTTGTATGTGTATTACCTGAGCACTTAGGCACACCACCGAGGGGGGATTTAAAATGGAAGGGAAAAAGGAAAAATTGAAAATAAAATAACATGATGGAAATAACAGATGCCTCTTTGCAAAGAATACCTAAACTACTCTTAAAAGCAGACTTAATAGCCAGTACAAAACCATTCACTATTGTCTTTAAGAGACAAAGCTCAATCCACAAAGTTGAAAGTGAAGTGTGAATCTCAAAATTTTCCAGAAGAGTCAAGCAATACAGACTTCTAGGTCTCAAAATCAAGGGAGAAAAAGAGTCAGTTTTACAAAGTAACTTCTTTGATTGATTGTGAGCTGTCAGTGTTTGACGGGTAGATCCTGAAACATTGAGTGATTACATTCTTCAATGCTGGGCGGCCATATTGGTGGCCTCTGCTGTTCTGAGCTTCTAAATTTGTGTATTGACACATGGGAATTCACTAAATGAGCAGCAGAGAGCAGACTGGAACATTTTGGCGTCAGCTTGAAATTTCCCAAAGAGCACCAGTGGAAAGATGTTGAAATCAATTGAAATATTATTTATTGATTGCTTATGTTTTATAGCACCTAATAAATTGTCCAATCCCTTAAAAACACTCCATCTGCCTAATTCTCCATTTCCAGTTACAGCAGATACAAGGATACAAAGATGCTCTGTACTGATAGAGAGGGATGATTTCAGGTTTTCTTCACACCACTGGGCTCCCTGACAGCTATTCTTTGTGCTTGCACACATTCAAACAATTTTCAATTTCAGTTGGGGACGAGAGAAGTGTTTTTCTCCCATATTCAGTTGTCTTGGTATTTTTTACCCAGGCAGCTCCCCCTACCCTCCAACACATGTGCTTCCTTAGAACTTCTTCATCCATATGCTAAGAGTGGGGTGTGGATTCTCAGCATTCTGTGCTTCACCGCACACCTGGAAACCTATGGGCTAATGACCCTTGTGAGAATTTGGGTGGTAAGGAGGCTGCAGAGATCAAATTCCGGTTATAGATGTAGAAACTGAGGCCTGGAGAGGTGAAGAAAGTCAACTGAGATCATTCAGCCAACAAATATCAGGACGGCACCTCTAACGTCAGTGTAATTTCAGCTTTTCCACTAAGGCCTACTGGGAGGAGTGCAGTGGTATGTTCCGGGCTGAGTCTTGGTTAAGGGATTGCAGTGGACTGACTGAGGAGTGAAAGCAAAAGAATATAATGGCCGGGTGGGTGGCGCCTGTAATCCCAGCACTTTGGGGAGGCTGAGGTGGGCGGATCACCTGAGGTCAAGAGTTTGAGACCAGCCTGGCTAACATGGCAAAACCCCGTCTCTACTAAAAATAAAAAAATTAGCTGGGTGTGATGGCATATGCCTGTAAACCCAGCTACTTGGGAGGCTGAGGCAGGAGAATCGCTTGAACTTGGGAGGCAGAGATTGTGGTGAGCCGAGATCGAGCCATTGCACTCCAGCCTGGGCGACAGAGTGAGACTCTGTCTGAATTAAAAAAAAAAAAAGAACACCGAATCAGGGTTTGGGTCAGAGTTTGTCTAAGGTTGTATTAGAGGCATATCTTTTGGTCAGGAAGCATGAATATTCTCTCTCTGATATAAGCGAAAAGGAAGAGATTAAAGGCATGACGAAAATCAGGTCTTTTTTAATAGGTGTTTACTTTTTATGGAAACCATGGAACAATGAATATTTATTCATCATCAGGTAATTTGGGGTAATGGAGTATAGACAATTTCTGGTTTTACCTTCTTGCCTCTTTGGGTCCGTGCTGCCTTTTGTTTTGCTTAAAATGGACTAAAAGAGAAAGCAACTGAAACACTTTCCAGATCTGATAACTTCCGAGATCTCAAGTGAAACCTCTGGCTCGGGTCCTAGGGTGAGGTCACACAGTCTAATATTAGTCGGATTTATGTTGGTGTGTCAACCAAAATGCAGAGCAGCCCACTGCCATAATTCTTGACAGCCATTTATCAGGTAGGTAGGAATGGCACTTGGGTCAGTTGTATGCTGTGTATTGCCACCCAGAAGCATAGCCCATCCATGGCCATAGGCATGTCTTCTCTTTTTAGTTGATTTTTTCTTTTTGAGACGGAGTCTCGCTCTGTTGCCCAGGCTGGAGTGCAGTGGCCGGATCTCAGCTCACTGCAAGCTCCGCCTCCCGGGTTTACGCCATTCTCCTGTCTCAGCCTCCCGAGTAGCTGGGACTACAGGCACCCGCCACCTCGCCCGGCTAGTTTTTCGTATTTTTTAGTAGAGACGGGGTTTCACCGTGTTAGCCAGGATGATTTCAATCTCCTGACCTCTTGGTCTCCCAAAGTGCTGGGATTACAGGCTTGAGCCACCGCGCCCGGCCAAGTTGATCGTTTTAAGTTCACGTGGAAAATGTGCCTTTGGTTGTACCTGGTATTATGCCTTTGGCCTTATCTTTCCTCACTCATACTCTTGAATTCAGATCAGTCTGGACACGTCTGGAGGTCTGGTGTTTTGGTCTCCAGGAGTTTGTTTTCATGACTGTCTGAAGTACCTCTGGGAAAGTCCTCGTTCTATAGGAAGACAGTTGAATTGAACAGAAATATCCAAAGCACAAATAGACACTGGTTATGTCTGTGAAAAAACGAGAACCTGAAAAAGCCAATTTTTCAAGATGGATCCCAAGTGGCTAAAGTGGGCCTAGATTTAACATAGAGTCAAGCAGCCATTTGCTGACTTGAGGCCCCACACATACTCTGAGTTCACCAAAACCCTGGAAAACCCTACATCTTTTTAACTTTGGGACTTTGAGAGCTCATCTGAAGCAACTAATCAAAGCTCAGCTATATTGACCAATCAGGGCTCAGCTGTATCAACCAATCAACAGCACTCACTTGTGTCAACCAATAGAAACTAAACAAGTTTCAGATCTTTGAATTAACAGACTCGATTGGAAACCTGGGTGGGAACATTTGCTATAAAACCCAAATCCTCTTTCTGTTCTCTGGAATGCACCTTCCTTTTAAACCAAATTTCTCCAGTTCACTGAAATAAAGTCTCTTTCCTCCAAATTCCTTTTCAGAGAACTTTTGTTCACATCTTATACAAAACAATAAGTAGCTGTTAAGTATATAGATATAGATGGTGACTAAGATTTATTAGATGCTTATTGTAGGCTATGTACCATTTTAACTGCTTTACAGATCTTCACAGAAACCCTTTGAAGCTCATGCTCTTATTAATTCATTTTACAAACAAGAAACTGAGAAACAGGCCGGGTGTGGTGGCTCACGCCTGTAATCCCAGCACTTTGGGAGGCTAAGGCAGGCAGATCACGAGGTCAGGAGATCGAGACCATCCTGGCTAACACGGTGAAACCCCATCTCTACTAAAAATAAAAAAATTAGCCGGGCGTGGTGGTGGGCGCCTGTAGTCCCAGCTACTCGGGAGGCTGAGGCAGGAGAATGGCTTGAACCCGGGGAGTGGAGCTTGCAGTGAGCCGAGATTGCACCACTGCACTCCAGCCTGGGCGACAGAGCAAGACTCCGTCTCAAAAAACAAACAAACAAACAAACAAACAAACAAAAACAAAAGAAACTGAGAAACAGAAAAGTGAATAGAAGCTTGTACAGTCTCAAAGAGCTTACAGTGGAGTTAGAACATTAATGCTCGACTCATTCATTCAACAAGCTGAATGCCTACTAGCAATTTGAGTTTATGAAAGTTTATGTACCTCTTTAAGGCTTGCCCAAAGGAGCTCACAATCGAATGGAGGGATGTTTATGTAAACCAAAGTTGAAAAATGTGTTAATAGACGGAAAGAGGATTCCAAGGGAAGCATGCTGCCAATCACTTGGATTACTTTCCAATGGAACAGAATCATGTTGGAAACATAGGGAGACTGGGCTGTGTTAAAAGTGAAAGCAAAATCTCCAGATGACTGATTTACCAAAATCTGTGTGCCACATTGAGTATGTTAAGTGGCATCAGTAACTACATCAGGGATAGGGTTGGCAGTAGCAGAGAAAGTGGCTTGTGCAGCCTTGCGAAGTGACCTCACTGGGAGCTCAGCAGCTAAATTAATATCTTGACCATTAGCACTTTTGACACTGGTTCTCATTGGTGGATATCACTGGATGGGACCGAACAGGAGAGGAGGAAAGTGGCAGATACTGTGTGATGGCTGAGAAGAAGTGTTGGTGAGCTTATTAGTCATCTCCTGGCAAGTCCATGACATTTGCTTATGACTATGGGAGTGTGTGGGATGGGAGGGAAGAGAATTGATAATTAAGGAGTCAGAAAATTCTGTAACATAATTTTGCACTTCAGTTTTGTGTGTGTTTTGGGACATAAATTCCATACAGTGTGATTTGGCAGATGTGTGTTCTAGGCACATTCCTGTGCCTCAGCTCCTCTGTAGAATGGTGCTGGTAATACAGTTTACCTCACTGGGCTCTTTCAAGATTTAAATAGGTTATTATACATAAAGAGCTAATAGTGATGCCTGTAGCCATTGTCTAAGTGCTAGCTCTGATGATGGTGATGAAGAAGTAATAGCAATCAGAGATTTAGATTAAACCATTTTAGGCGTAAACTGTTCTACTAGAATCCAAGGGGAGATTTTTTTCCCATCAAGGAGACATAGCTTGTTTGGGCGGATAAGATATACACAATTGCAAAAGTAATTAATTCTTTTTTTTTTTTTTTTTTTTGAGATAGAGTTTTGCTCTTGTTGCCCAGGCTGAAGTGCAATGGCGTGATCTCAGCTCACTGCAACCTCCACCTCCCGGGTTCAAGCGATTCTCCCTCTCAGCCTCCCGAGTAGCTGAGATTACAGGCATGTGCCATTGCACCCAGCTAACTTTGTATTTTTAGTAGAGATGGGTTTTCTCCATTTTGGTCAGGGTGGTCTTGAACTCCCAACCTCAGGTGATTTGCCTGCCTGGGCCTCCCAAAGTGCTAGGGTTACAGGCGTGAGCCACTGCACCGGCTGAATAATTAATTCTTAATATCTAATTTCCTACCTATGCACACTTATCCAGCCCAGGATTAACTTTTAGTACCTGTTCTTATGCATCCTCATTCTCTCTAGGCATGCCAGATGACCCCAGAGACCTAGATTAGGTTCTCTTATGTCTTCATGCATTCACATAAGCCATTGTCATCAGTCTAGAATTCCTTTCTCCTTTGGTCTGCCTGTTGAAATGGACATCCTGTCTGCAAAATCCTTCATATTCCTTGCCCTAGACCCTCAGTTAATTCCGCTGCCACTGCATTGCCATGGTGCCTTGAACATGCCTTTTGGAAAATTGTTTTACCTGCATATTTCTCTACTAGATTATGAACTCCCAGGGAGAAATTTATATATATTTTCATATTTCAGATTCTATGTAGTTGCCTTATTGAATACATGAGCGAATATTTTTCTAACTCCATGGTAAACTGTTTTGAGATGGATCTATTAATTTTTCTGAGGCTTTTTTGTTTGTTTTGCCTATAAAATGGGTTATTTATAAGCAGGAAGTACAGTGGTTAGAACAAAATGATAACTCACTGAATGTTGGTTATTTCTATGAATATAACTTTCAAATATATGTATTCAGTCCAAACATTTATTTGGATTATATTAAGGTAACAAAAATGGCTACTTTATATGTTCTGTTCTTCCTGAACTCCTAACCTCCCTTATTTATGAAAGGACTCTTCCTCCACTCCTCTCAGACATACTTCCCCGGGGCCATTTACCTCCCACTAAAAATCAAATGAAGCTAATCTCCCTGGCTTGATATTGATTCCATCTAGTCCAGAGAGAATATGCTAATCACCTTTGCTAAGTGCTTTCTGGCTAAAGGTGTAAAAGCCTGATTCCATTTTGGGGGGAAAAAATGAAATTTCTGTCTTAAAATTTGTGATTATGGAATTTGCATTTTGAAAGGCGATAGTATCTCAAATTTAACAAGCCATTTGTAGTGGACAGAGCATAAATTTTCGTGGCTCATTTGGAAAGCTACACCAAGGCATAGATTTCTATGACTATAGTATTTAATTTTGTTACATTCAATTTAATATCTACAAAAATAGTGCAAATCTCTTTTTCCTCCTCTATCGGTGGCATGTTTTTTGTGCATGTTTAAAGCTACTCATTTTCAAAAAGCAAAGACCGTTTTAAAGACTGGTACTTAAGGCTGTCAGGTTGCCTCAGTTTCTTCGTCAATGAGTCTAACCTAGGCCACCTGCATACTTCCCTGGAGTGTTTGGATGAATGACTCTGAGCTTGTAAAGTACTTTGAATTTCCTGGATGAAAGGGTCCCTGTAAGTACAGGTCTTATGAAGGTATTATAGCTGGGCTTTTAAAACTGCCGCACAGCCTGTTTTGCAAGAACACTAATGCACTTCTGGGTTTAGAGATGTAAAAAGATGTGTGTTCAGAAGCCTCAGGCTTCATCTTGTGCGGTTCCTGAGGCATGTGCCGCTGCTTGTTTACTTCTAGCATAGATTCTCTCCACACTATGGGGATGTACAGGTGTGCACTTGCACAGCGACCATCTGGGCTTAGGATCACCTAGGATCACATTTGGCTGCTGTGGTATTGAGGAGAAAACACAGGGTGCAAGGAGAGAGGATGGGCTGTTCCTGGTTCCATGGCCTCACCTCTTGGGATCCTCCAGGATTTCTGTAATCACGGCGGGGAAGCACACACAAAAGTGCTCTGAAGTGGTTAAAGTGAGGGAGGGGTTCACCCTATGTAATGATGCTTGGATTGTGAAGAACTGGGTTTGGGTTCTAGCTCTTCCAGCTCCTAGCCCTGTGCCCTCAGGCAAGTCAGCTGCCCTGAGCCTTAGTTTCTCCGATGGGCAGTCCTGCCCCTAACATTTGTGGTGCCCGGGGCTAGAATGTGAATGCAGGACCACATACTCTGTATGTAAATATTTAGAAGTTATAAATCAAACAAAAATGTCAAAACATGTTTGGAAATTTTTCTGTTCTGACAAATACACCTTTATAATCATCTTGAAGGGCAGGTTTGAATTTTGAGTTTTCAGATTCTTAGCCAACTTCCACGCCTGACCAGACAGTGTGAGTGGGAGCAGGAATCTAGTCGTCATGCTTGTGGACAGCATGTTCTGTATGTCCACTGTGATAGGTGACAAAGTGCTAGCAGCCCTCACTCTCAGCGCCTCCTTGGCCTCAGCGTCCACTGGTGGCGCTTGAGGGGCCCTTCGGCCTGCCGCGGCACCGTGGGAGCCACTCTCTGGGCTGGCTGAGGCCGGAGCCCCCTCCCTCTGCTTGCCGGGAGGTGTGGAGGGAGAGGCGCGGGCGGGAACCCGGGCTGCGTGCTGCGCTCGCGGGCCAGTGTGAGTTCCGGCGTGCGCGGGCGCACGTGGGCTTGGCGGGCCCCGCACACGGAGCGGACGGCAGGCACCGCCAGCCCAGGGCAGTGAGGGGCTTATCACCCAGGCCAACAGCTGCGGCGGTTGTGCCGGGTCCCCCAGCAGTGCCGGCCTGCCGGCGCTGCACTCAAAATCTCGCCGGGTTTGGCTGCCTTCCGGCAGGGCAGGGCTCAGAACCTGCAGCCCGAGGTGTCTGAGCTCCTCCCCCTGCGGTAGGCTCCAGCGCGGCCTGAGCCTCCCCGACGGGTGCCATCCGCTGCTCCGTGGCGCCCCATCCCATGGACAACCCAAGGGCTGAAGAGTGCAGGCGCGACTCGGAAACGGCGGGCAGCTCTGCCTCAGCCCTGGTGCAGGATCCACTGGGTGAAGCCAGCTGGGCTCCTGAACTGGATGGGGACTTGGAGAACTTTTATATCTAGCTGGAGGATCCTATGTGCACCAATCAGCACTCTGTATCTAGCTAACCTAGTGGAGACTTGGAGGACTAGCACTCTGTGACTCTGTGTCTTGCTCAAGGATTGTAAGCGCCCCAAATAGCACGCTGTCAAAACGGACCAATCACCTCTCTGTAAAATAGACCAATCAGCTCTCTGTAAAATGGACCAATCAGCAGAATGTGGGTGGGGCCAGACAAGGGAATAAAAGCAGGCTTCCCGAGCTCGCCAGTGGCAACTTGCTCGGTCCTTGGTTGTTTGCAGTAAATCTTGCTGCTGCTTACTTTTTGGGCTCATAGCTCTTCGGGTCCACGCTGCTTTTATGAGCTGTAATACCGAGAAGGTCTGCAGTCTCACTCCTGAAGCTAGCAAGACCACGAGGAGGAACGAAGAACTCCAGATGCATTGCTTTTAAGATCTGTAACACTCACCACAAAGATCTGCAGGTTCACTCTTTACAGCGAGAGTACGAACCCACCAGAAGAAGCTCCAGACACATCTGAACTTCTGAAGGAACAAGTTCCAGACACCCCATGTTTAAGAACTGTAAAGCTCACTCTGAGGGTCCGTGGCTTAATTCTTGAAGTCAGTGAGACCAAGAACCCACCAATTCCGGATACACACTGGATTCACCTTTCACCCTGTGGGCCTCGGGATTCTATATTGAGGATTGTCTCCCTTGGAGTGTGTGGAAGGAACATTTGCACAGGCCTTATAAATAAGCGTGGGTAGTTGGGATAGGGAGCACTGGGGCTGTGGTACTTGGCACATGATGCAGAAAAGGACTTTGGGTTTCTGATGGGCACGTGACTTTGACTTTGGTCCTCACTCTGGGAGGGGGCATTACAGTGAAGGGGTCCCTCTTCCCGGCGACTTATGTTGGCATCACAGGATTCAGAGAGCATTCACTAAAGAATACATATGATTGTGCTTTTTTTTTTTTTTTGGAGACAATCTTGCTCTGTTGCGCAGGCTGGAGTGCAGTGGCTGGGTCTTGGCTCGCAGCAGTCTCCGTCTCCTGGGCTCAAGTGATTCTCCTGCCTCAGCCTCCCGAGTAGCTGGGATTGCAAGCATGTGCCACCATGTGCGGCTAATTTTTATATTTCTTGGTAGAGATGGGATTTTACAGTGTTGTTCAGGTTGTTCTTGAACTCCTGACCTCATGATCTGCCTGCCTTGGTCTCCCAAAGTGCTGGGATTACAGGCGTGAATCTCTGTGCCCGGCCTGACTGTGCTTCTGTAGTGTTACTATCACCTATATGAAAATAAGTTCTATCAGAAAAGCTATCCTTCACAGTGTTAATCACGTCAACATTTAGCAATGCTGGGATTGAGTTATTTTCTACTGTATAGGATGATGCATTATTCTCATTCCATCTCTAGGACCTAGCACAGAACTCTGTTTTAACTTAGCTTTTTTTTTTTTGTTTGAGAGGCACTCTCACTCTGTCACCCAGGCTGGAGTACAGTGGCACAATCTCAACTAACTGCCACCTCTGCCTCCTAGGTTCAAACAATTCTCATGCCTCAGCCTCCCAAGTAGCTGGGATTACAGACGTGCGACCAGGCCTGGTTAATTTTTTGTATTTTTAGTAGAGACAGGATTTTGCTATGTTGGTCAGGCTGGTCTCGGACTCCTGGCCTCAAGTGATTTGCCCGCCTCGGCCTCCAAAGTACTAGGATTACAGTGTTCTGATTTAGCATTTTATTCCTTCAATAACATAAATGCAATAAGTATTTATTGACTATTCCTTTTTTGCCTAAGCATTGTTGTGGGTAATAGTGAACAAATAGATACAACTTCCTGTCTTCGTGAAACTAACACTTTAGTAGGAGGAAACACGAAGGATAAATATAAAAATGTGTAGTTTCCTTGAAGATGATTTCCTCTCTCTTCACTCATTTGCTCCACAAATAACATATATATCCATGCCCAGGACTAGGCACTCTGCCTCCATCAGAGGTAAAGATATGGAAAGAGAAATGATCACAAAACTAGAGTATGGCATTACTCAGTGCTTGTGTGAAGTACTGTTAACTGCAGGAAATCCTTATGCTTTTTGGAACTAATGTTCTAGAATTTTTTCTTTTCCACTTCAATCAAATGCTTATTCAGGCTGGGCACGGTGGCTTACGCCTGTAATCCCAGCACTTTGGGAGGCTGAGGCAGGCGGATGACAAGATCAGGAGATCAACACCATCCTGGCCGACATGGTGAAACCTCGTCTCTACTAAAAATACAAAAATTAGCTGGGCGTGGTGGTGCGTGCCTGTAATCCCAGCTACTCAGGAGGCTAAGACAGGAGAACCGCTTGAACCAGGGAGTTGGAGGTTGTAGTGAGCTGAGATCACGCCCCTGAACTCCAGCCTGGGCGATGGAGCGAGACTCCATCTTAAAAAAAAAAAAAAAAAAAAAAATGCTTATTCAGTTTCTGCTCTATTTAAGGCATTGTCCTAGGCTTTATGAGGGGTCAAACAAGAATTCGTAATCCACAGGAAGTGGTACAGTCATGAGTGACTTAACAACAGGGATAGGTTCTGAGAAATCTGGATAATTTCTTCATTGTGCAAACATCATCGAGTATACTTACACAAACCTAGATGGTGTAGCCTACTACACACCTAAGCTAGATGGTGCAACCTATTGCTCTTGGGCTACAAACCTTATAGCACGTTACTGTACAAAATATTGTAGGCATTTATGACATAATGCTAGATATGTGTGTATCTGAACATACATAAGCATAGAAAAGGTACAGTAAAAATATGACATAAAGGATAAAAAGTGGGGCCAGGCACAGTGGCTCACACCTGTAATCCCGGCACTTTGAGAGGCTGAGGCGAGTGGATCACGAGGTCAGGAGTTTAAGACCAGCCTGGCTAACATGGTGAAACCTCATCTCTACTAAAAATACAAAAACTAACTGAGCATGGTGGTGGGCACCTGTAATCCCAACTACTTGGGAAGCTGAGGCAGAAGAATCATTTGAACCGGGAGGCGGAGGTTGCAGTGAGCTGAGATCACGCCATTGCACTCTAGCCTGGGCGACAGGGTGAGACTCTGTCTCAAAAAAGTGGTACACCTGTCTAGGGCACATATGGAGCTTGCAGGACTGGAAGTTGCTCTGGGTGAGTCAGTGAGTGAGTGGTGTGTGACTGTGAAGGCCTAGGACATTACACTACTGTAGACTTTAGAAACACTGAAGCTATACTAAATTTATGTGCCTTTTTTTCAATAATAAATTAACCTTAGCTTACTGTGTTGTTTTTACTTTATAAACTTTTAAATTTTGTGTCTCTTCTGTAGAAACACTTAGCTTAAAACACAAACACATTGTACACCTATACAACGTTTTCTTTCCTTATATCTGTAAGCTTTTTCCATTTCAGATTTTTTTTTTTTTTTACTTTCTAAACTTTTTTTTTGTTGTGGTTAAAAACTGATACACAAACATATACGTTAGCTTAGGTTTACACAGGTCAGGATCATCAAGACATCACTGGGCAATAGGAATTTTCAGCTCCGTTACAATCTTAAGGGAACATAGGCATATGCCGTCCACGGGCTGAAACGTTGATTGTAAATACAGAATCTTTAGAGTGGTTCTTGGCATATTGTAAGCATTTGAATGTTAACTATTTTTACTACTTATCTGCCTGGGTCCCTGTCAATGAAGTGAACCCTGCTCCTCTCCTTTCCCCTCTGTTCTGTCTCCTTCAGTGGGGTAGGGAGAAATCCTGCCTGCACCAAGTCATTCAGTGGGTGTGTCCTGAAAGAATTCTTTCCATAGCCTTGGAATGCTGTCCTTGGGATTCAGCTGACTTCTCTCAATGGGGACTCATACATCAAGAGGTCAGTATTATAATTATCTCAGCTACTGTGAAGCCACTGAAAAGCACTTGCTGAGTCTGGATATAAATTTATTGTGAAATTTAACAAAGGAAAAGTCACCTCCTTCTTTCTCTTTCTTCAACTCAAATTGGATTTTAAGGGTCTTCGGTTAGGATAAATAGATGTCATTTGATCTACCATTAAAGGGGCCTATCCTTCCTGGTTTGGGACATGTAAATACCTTCCTGAAGGACATGAGATGCCTTGGCTATTTACACCCTTTTCTGGGGGCAAGTATGCTCTCGTTCTTTGCTTTGATAATTAAAAATAAAATAAAACAGCTAGAAAGTAAAGTATAAAAAATTGTGGTGAGCCGTAATTTTGATAATCAGGAACTTCTCACTCAGTTGATAAAGGGGTCAACCAATCTTCACTGTGTGTTTATCATAATTTATTACCCATGATGGTTTATCTCTATAAATATGGTTCATCTGTGATATTTAAAATAATTTTATGCAGATGTAGGTTACTTTTTGCATATGAACTACAAAAGATGGTGAACTTTTTCTGTTAAAGAAGAAATTCAGGAGATAGTTTTAGGGGACTTAGTAGAGAGGCTGGTAAACCCTATTTTATGATTTTTAAAAAATAAAAATTTGAATGTAGTTTTATAAAATATGTTTAAAGCAGAATATTTTGGTTCTGTTTCTAATTAGCTGTATGATCCTGTGCGAGTTAATTAACAGATCTGGTTCTTTTTGTAAAAGAAGTGCGCTAGTTTTCCAATATCTAGGATTTCTTCCAATGATAAAGTTCAGTGATTATATAAAATAAAAAGACTAATCAATTGAAGCTACACAGTGTTTTTTAACCCTCTGTGTGTATAATAGTCACTTGAAAGCCTTTTAAAAAAGTTATTTAGAAAATTTCATGTGCTTAAGCTCTGTCTACCAATATTGTGATTTAGTCAGTTTAGGGCTTGGCCTTGGGAAGTGTGTGTGTTTTTGTTTTTGTTTGTTTTGTTTTGTTTTTGAGACGGAGTTTTGCTCTGTGACCCAGGCTGGAGTGCAGTGGCACGATCTGTGCTCACTGCAACCTCTGCCTCGCAGGTTCAAGTGATTCTCCTGTCTCAGCCTCCCGAGTAGCTGGAACTGCAGGCGCCCACCACCACGCCTGGCTAATTGTTGTAGTTTTAGTACAGACGGTGTTTCACCATATTGGCCAGGCTGGCCTCGAACTCCTGACCTAGTGATCCACCCACCTTGGCCTCCCAAAGTGCTGGGATTACAGGTGTGAGCCACTGCGCCCGGTGGGGAAGTGTGTTTTTAAATGAAAGTTCCTCAGAGACTCTTCTGATGTACAGTAAGAATTGAGAAGGCCGGGCGCGGTGGCTCACGCCTGTAATCCCAGCACTTTGGGAGGCCGAGGCGGGCGGATCACAAGGTCAGGAGATCGAGACCACGGTGAAACCCCGTCTCTACTAAAAATACAAAAAAAATTAGCCGGGCGCGGTTGTGGGCGCCTGTAGTCCCAGCTACTCGGGAGGCTGAGGCAGGAGAATGGCGTGAACCCGGGAGGCGGAGCTTGCAGTGAGCCGAGATCGCGCCACTGCACTCCAGCCTGGGCTGGGCGACAGAGCGAGACTCCGTCTCAAAAAAAAAAAAAAAAAAAAAAAAGAATTGAGAGTGACTAATTTGCTGTCAGTGATTCTTAAATGGAGAGAACAGTATGAGTCCCAGAGCATTTAGGAAAGCTCTGGGATTTTTCCAGAGAAAACTGTGCATGTACACAAATTTTGAAACTGTAACTTAAAAGATGTTCATGCCCTCCTATAATTAACAAATCTTGGGTTAAGAGTGTCTGATCCAGGAATCCCTTCCAGGATTCTGTTTTTATGAACTTCTACTAATCAAATTTATTATGTCAAGTAGGATAGGATTGTAATGGCCACTATGACCATTGATGTGCCTGGTAGAAAATTCCATTGAGAGCCATAGACACAGACATTTATGTTGAAACTAGGAAATAATGGAAATAGGGGATTTTTTTTTTTTTTTTTGACTTTGGCCTTGTTTACTGAGATTTGACCTTTCCGATAGGTTTCTTGACATCTTTGGAATGCAAAGTTGGGGATACTAATATTTGCCATCAGGTAATATTTATTTAGTGATGTGAGAACCCAGGGATTAGTTGACTATAACTGTGATTATTAACAGGAAAATGCGACCAGAAATAATGGCACCTTTGTTATCACTGTGATTCTTTTTTTTTTTTTCTTTCCAATGGCCCTGAAGGAAAAGTGATATTTGTTATGAAATCAGGCAGGGAATTTACAAATGATAGTGAGTTAGAGAGGCTGCATTCTTTCTAGTATCTCACTCTACTAGTCACAGTATCTTTCTCCCATGCAAAGATAAAAACACTTCATTTGGGCCATAAATTCACTCTGTCTTCTATCACCAGGGCCCTAGAATCCTTGAACAATCTTGACCTCTTCCTATTCTTCTTTTATTGAAAGGATGCTTATTATGTGGTGATAGCTTTAGGAGGGCAAAGGAAAAACAGCAAATATAGCAGTACAATTTCCTAAGAAAGGAAGCTTCTGTGGCCTTTTGGAGGGCAGAAATGCATACTTTTTGTTTGTTTGTTTGTTTGTTTTGAGACGGAGTCTCGCTCTGTTGTCCAGGCTGGAGTGCAGTGGCGTGATCTCGGCTCACTGCAAGCTCCGCCTCCCGGGTTCAAAGGATTCTCCTGTCTCAGCCTTTCTAGTAACTGGGACTGCAAGGCGCCTGCCACCATGCCTGGCTAATGTTTTGTATTTTTAGTAGAGACGGGGTTTCACCGTGTTAGCCAGGATGGTCTCGATCTCCTGACCTCGTGATCCGCCCGTCTCGGCCTCCCAAAGTGCTGGAATTACAGGCATAAGCCACCGCACCCAGCCAGAAATGCATACTTTTTATTGCAGTGGTGGTAATGATGGTGATGGTGATGGTGGCAGTGATGGTGGTGGTGACGGAGGTGATGGCAGTGGTGATGATGAATGGCAGTAGTGATGATGGTGATGGTGATTTTCCTCCCTCCACCCAACAACTTATACAAGAGCTTTGTGGATAGACATAGGTATTAATTGGTTTGGCCAAGAGTAAGCATTAAAAGCAAATATTCCCAATTCCCCAATTTTTCAATGTTAGATTCTAATGGATTTCTTCTGTTTGCAGTTGATTATCCTTGCCTTGATTGCAACTCAGTGTTCTGGCAGAGTAAAGTCATTACTGGCCTCAGTTTTCATAGCCTGGCAGGGTTGGAGACTGCAGTGATAGAAATGGAGTGGCTAAAAAGAATTTAACTTTTTGTATTTTGAAAGTGCTTAGATGATATTTTATGGAACCCTCTCAGCTATAGAATACTTGACAGACCGGATATTTCCATGTATATACACAGCCTAGCTTTTAAAATACCAGAATTGAATATACAAATTACTGTCTCACTATCCACAGTGGAAAGTGTTCTTGTCACTATCCACGGTGGAATGTGTAGGTTGGGAGCAAGTCTGGTGATTGGTTTAGGGGCGGGTCCAGTGGGCTGGGTGCTGCTTGTCTTCAGTCCCAAGCTTCCTGTTGTACTGTATTTGACCTGAAACTAGCTGCTGATATGACATCATCTTGGGTGTTGCTGGCACATTTTTTTTTTTTCTTTTCTCAGTAGATGTACAATAAATTATTTCTCCTTTTCAAAACATAATATAGACTGGGTGTACGGTGGCTCATGCCTGTAATCCTAGCCCTCTGGGAGGCTGACTCTGGAAGATTGCTTGAGCTCAGGAGTTTGAGACCAGCCTGGGCAATATGGTCAAACCCTGCCTCTACAAAAAAAATAAAAAATAAAAAAGTCAGATGTGGTGGCACATACCTATAGTCTCAGCTACTAGGAAGCTGAGGTAGAAGGATCTCTTGAGCCTGCTGTGAGCCGTGATTATGCCACTGCAGTCCAGCCTGGGCCACAGAGCAAGACCCTGTCTCAAATCCCCCCTGCCCCCCCCTCAAAAAAAAAACAGACAAAGAAGTTTTTTTTGGCTTGCTTTGCATACCCTATAGGTATGTCTGGCTCTTTCTGATGGATGAGGTATTGTCCTCCTATTTTCCTCCTTCCAAAGAAGCATCTGTTGACATAATATGCTTTTCAATCATCTTTATTATAGAGCAGTCTGAGAAACCTTTAGGGCAAAGTCAGGAAAGCCCCCGCTTCCAGAGCAACTTTTCAGCCCCTGAAAGACAGGCCTAACCAGACAGCAGCAGTTCATGTTTCTATATTTGTAGAGATTTCGCTAGTGATAATCAAAGACCTCACAGAAGAGTGAAACATTTTATTTAGAATTGTATGTTAGGTGAAGTGAGCAACTCTCCAGGTGTCGTTTTCCATCCACCAACGTCAGTCCTGACACGCCAGTGGTATAGTGCGGGAGCTCTTTGCTTAATGCAGAAATGAAGTCAAAAAGCTCAGGTGAGCCTCAGCTCTTTGCAGCTCTCAGACCCTGTTTTTTTCCCCCATTTCCTGACTCCTCAGTATCTTTTACAACACTCTGCTATGAGAGGTTTCTGCTAAGAAGGCTACTACTTTTCATTTTATTGATTAATTGAGACGGAATCTTGCTCTGTTGCCTGGGCTGGAGTGCAGTGGTGCCTTCTTAGCTCACTGCAACCTCTGCCTCCTGGGTTCAAGCGATTCTCCTGCCTCAGTCTCCCAAGTAGCTGGGATTACAGGTGCCTACCACCACGCCTGGGTAATTGTTGTACTTTTAGTAGAGATGGGATTTCACCGTGTTGGCCAGGCTGGTCTTGAACTCCTGACCACAAGTGGTCTGCCTGCCTCAGTACTTTACTTTTTTTTTTTTATTTTTTGAGAAAGAGTTTCACTCTGTTGCCTAGGCTGGAGGGCAGTGGTGCAATCTCAGTAACTGCAATCTCCGCCTCCCGGGTTCAAGCAATTCTCCCTGCCTCAGCCTTCTGAGTAGCTGGAGTTAGAAGCACTCGCCACCATGCCCGGCTAATTTTTGTATTTTTAGCAGAGACAGGGTTTCATCATGTTGGCCAGGCGGGTCTTGAACTCCTGACCTCAGATGATCCACCCGCCTTGGCCTCCCAAAGTGCTGTAATTATAGGCGTGAGCCACCATGCCTGGTCTGGTACTTTTCATTTTAGATGCTTGGTAGCATTGGTTTTTCTGGATTCTGGCAGTGGTCAAATACTTTTCTAGAGCCCTGACTAGATGCCTGTCATACATTATTTTGTCTGCTGAGCAGCTAAAATTTGGTGGAATCCTCCTGTACTTCCCCGTTCTTCACCTCAATCCTCCTGCCAGGAGTTTTACACACTTAAAACTTATACAATTGGATATCCAACTCTAATCCAAAGAGAGGAAACTATTTGCTTGGATCTTGTAATTCCTACCGTCTTTGCTAGTTCTAACTCTTCCATTGCCTTCTCAGAGATATCAAAAAGCAATAGAATTTGTCCTTGCCATATTTACCTTTTAACTAATTTACTGTATTTTACCTTTGCACCACCTACTCTAAGACTTGGTAGCCTATTTGTGGCATGCAGATATATTCACAGAAAAACACAGGGGAAGGAGGAGGATGTGAGTGGGAAACAGGAGAGAATTGCTTGTGGTTTTGATGATAACTTCACCTGAGAAGAGCCTGCTGTCCTTGGGCTCTGTTTTTTCAGTTGTTGGAATCCTTTTCAGGCTGGAGCGGGCAGGAGGCAGGCCTGTTTCTCATCCTTCCTTCCAGAAGTGAGGTTAAACGTTGATGGCAGAGCATTGCGTAATTATTGGCTTTCATGATGATCACTTTAGAACAGTTGTGGACAAACTTTTTGAAATAAGGGAAACTACATATAGTTAAACTTTAAGCCAATTTCCAATCAGTGCTCCTTGCCAATGAAGCATTTCTTATAAGATGACAAGAATGATAAGAATATGTTTTCTCTGTTTGATTTCTTTATCCCCAGGAACTTCAACAACTCTTATAAATCACTGATTCCTATACCTTTACCTTAAGTCTTTTTGGTCTCCTAAAATCCATGTTGCTGTTTCCAAAATTTAGTACTGCTTTAAGTCTCCATCTAGCTGCCTAGGAGGTATATCACATTAAACATGAACGTGTTCAAAGAGAATCTATTATTTTTACCCAACTTTTTAATCTTGTCTTCCCTGCCTTTAAAGTGTTGTCTAAGTGGGAGGATGGGATCCACCCTTGACTCTTCCTCACAGCTGATTGGATCACAGAGTCTTTTAAATCTAAATATCCCTAGAATTTGTCTTTCCTATTTCTATGGCTATTGTTTTAAGGTTCAGTCCCTTTTTATTACTTGCTAGAGAACTGCAACAGATGCTGCCAATAGGCAAGATTTTTTTCTTTTTGAGACGGAATCTTGCTCTATCACTCAGGCTGGAGTGCAGTGGTGCGATTTCAGCTCACTGCAACATCTGCCTCCCAGATTCAAGTGATTCTCGTGCCTCAGCCTCCCGAGTAGCTGGGATAACAGGCACATGCCACCATGCCTGGCTAATTTTTGTATTTTTAGTAAAGATGGGGTTTCACCATGTTGGCCAGGCTAGTCTTGAGCTCCTGACCTCAAGTGATCCACCTGCCTTGGCCTCCCAAGGTGCTGAGATTACAGGCATGAGCCACTGTGCCCGGCCTAGACAGGAGTTTTGAAGAAATTTCTGATTACATCTTTCCCCTGCCTCAAATCCTCCAGGATGTCTTAAGACCCTTCCTAAACTGTCTTTTCTAAGCCCTTCTCTCATTTTATCTCTCCTCATTCTGTTTAAGGTACCCTAGTTCTATTGTTAAGAAATCATGCTGTTTGATTCCGTATGAATGGATTCATCCTTCTCTTGGCTCCTCCTCTTGTCACACTCCCTCCCGGACACTGTCCTTCTCACTCAGAAGCCTAGCTCAAAGTCTTCTTTGTGAAGCATTTGTCAATATACTTCTGTCTGTGGCCCCTTTGTTATAGCAAATATCATATTAGATTGTAATTGTTGTTTATATGTCTGTCTTCCCCACTGAACTGGGTATTTCTCAAGAGCAATGACTGTGTAATGTCTGGCACCTGATAGACAGTCAATATTTGTTGAATGAATGAATGTCAGTTGAGGATAGAGGCTATGGGTGTTACACACTTTTTTTTGTTGTTGTTAATGCAGATCATGGTGACAATGCATACTTTATGTATATTAATAATGCTCTCACAATTTAGTTTTTAGCATATTTTCCTTTTACCTTTAAAATAACTACATTGTTACCTGTTGGAGATGAGAGTGGAATTTTAAATTAGAAAATTCAGAAACACTGATATAATACACACCTAAAACATTAAAATAAACCATAACCAACCTCTCTTTTGTCGGATACATTTAAAAGAATATCTCAATCCTGACCTATGCCCTTATTAAGTCAACTCTTATATTTCTTGAGATTAGAATGTCACCTGTATGTCTCAAGTGTCTAAAAGTTGTTCATGTCTCAGAAACGGAGAGTCTTTTAATCATAGAATGTCTAAACTTACCTAAGGGTAAGAGGAAGCTAGACAAACTGGATTGGATGAAGGCATGTCGAATCTCAGTATTGAATTAATTAGGTTTTATAGCATTGAATTCTTAAATGAATATTGCTGTTTGTATTAGTTCGTTTTTACACTGCTATAAAGATACTATCTGAGACTGGGTAATTTATAAAGAGAAGACATTTAATTGACTCACAGTTCTGCATGGCTGTGGAGGCCTCAGGAAACACAGTCGTGGTGGAAGGGGAAGGGGAAGCAAGACACAAGTTACATGGTGGCAGGAGAGAGATATATATCTATAGCACACATATATACAGATACATATACACATATGCACACATGTACATATATATACGTAGAGAGAGTGAGAGAGAGCATATGAGTGTATGAGGAAGTGCCACACTTAAAAGCTATCAGCTTTTGTGAGAACTCACTCACTATCACAAGAACAGCATTGGGGAAACCGTCCCCCTACCCTCGTGATCCAATTACCTCCCACCACGTCCCTCCCTGGACATGGGGTGGGTGGGATTACAATTCAAGATGAGATTTGGATGAGGACACAGAGCCAAACCATATCACTGTTATTAACAAATTGCAAGATGATTAACAGAAAAACAGGGGAAAGGGACCCTATTAAAAACTGTAGTTTTTAAGTGACTTATGAACAACTAGTTAAGGAATAGTCCTTTATTTAGTATGAGATTGCAGTTGTAGAATATGGTTCAAAGGGTTCCTTAATGCCCACACCAATATTGGCAGCACCACAGTGGGCACAAACTCAGCCTAGCTTCTGATTTCCAAATGACTTCAGCAATTCCACAGACTTAACTCTCTCCTGGTTTTTAATATACAACAGACTTAATTACATATAATTTTCACAATTTCAGATATAACACATATAAATGGAACTACTTTAGAAGTTTACCTATTGATTTTCAATTTCTAAATATTTGGAGATTTTCCTATTATTGACTTCTAATTTAATTGAATTATAACCTGAGAACATGCATTGTATGATCACAGTCTTTTAAAATTAGTTGAGGTGTTTATTTATTTTTTTTCAAATGACTCACCCTATGATTTCTCTTGGTGTATGTTCCATTTACTTTTGAAAAGGATATGAATTTTGCTGGTGGTGTTGGGTGGAATGTTCAACTAGATTCAATTGGTTAACATGACATTCAGTGCTTGGCTATCCTTGTTGGTCTTCTGTTAACTAGTTCTGTCTCTTACTGAGAATAGTGTTGAAGCCTACGATTATAACTGCAGATTTATCTATTCTTTTGTTTTTTTTTGAGTCGGAGTCTCACTCTGGCACCCAGGCTGGAGTGCAGTGGTGTGATTTCAGCTCGCTGCAACCACTGCCTCCCAGGTTCAGGTGATTCTTGTGCCTCAGACTCTCAAGTAGCTGGAATTACAGACATGTGCCACCATGCTCAGCTAATTTTTTTGTATTTTAGTAGAGATGATGATTCACCATGTTGGCCAGGTTTGTCTCAAACTCCTGACCTCAGGTGATCCACCTGCTTTGGCCTCCCAAAGTGCTGGGATTATAGGTGTGAACCACTGCACCCTGTCAGATTTATCTATTATTAAAAAATTTTTTTTAAATCAGTTCTGTTTGATGTATTTTAAGCTCTGTTGTTAGGTGCATATACATACATAATTGTTGTATCTTCTTGGTGAATCAGTTATTTTATTATTATGTTGTATCTCTTTGTTTTTTGTTTGAGACGGAGTCCTGCTCTGTTACCCAGGCTGGAGTGCAGTGGCATGCATCTCAGCTCACTGCAACCTCCACCTCCTTGGTTCAAGCTATTCTCTTGCCTCAGCCTCCTGAGTAGCTGGAATTACAGGTGCCCACCACCATGCCTGGCTAATCTTTTTGTATTTTTAGTAGAGATGGAGTTTCGCCATGTTGGCCAGGCTAGTCTTGAACTCCTGACCTCAGGTGATCCGCCCACCTTGGCCTCTCAAAGTGCTGGGATTACAGACATGAGCCACTGCGCCTGGCCTGTTGTATCTCTTTTTAACTCTGGTAACTTGCTTTGTCCTGAAGTCTACTTTTTTCTGATAATAATATAGCCACTCACTCCAGCTTTTTCACTCTTTAAAATTTTTTTTTTTTTTTTTTTTTTTTAATTTTGGGATAATTGTAGATTCACATGCAATTGTAAGAGTGATACAAAGAGATTCTTTTTTGGCGGGGGTGGGGGGGGAGGTGGTTGGAGTTTTGCTCATGTTGTCCAGGCTGGAGTGCTGTGGCACGAGCTCGACTCATTGTAACCTCCACCTCCTGGGTTCAAGTGATTCTCCTGCCTCAGCCTCCTGAGTAGCTGGGATTACAGGCACACGCCAGCAAGGCCAGCTAATTTGTTTTGTATTTTTAGTAGAGACGGGGTTTCATCATGTTGGCCAGGCTGGTCTGGAACTCCTGACCTCAGGTGACCCACCTGCCTTGGCCTCCCAAAGTGCAGGGATTACAGGCATGAACAACCGTACCCGGCCAAGATTCTGTGAACTTTTTACCTAATTTCCCCGATGGTAACATCTTACAAAATAGAGTATAATATCACAACCAGGAAATTAACATTGATATAACTCACAGATATTATTCAGATTTCCTCAGTTTTACATACACCATGTGTGTGTATATGTATTTAAATGTGATTTTATCACATATGTAGTTTTGTGTATCTAAAACTAAGGTCAAAATACAGCACAATTCTGTTACCACAGGTATCTCTCACGTTGCCCTTTTGTAACCACAGTCATTCCCCTGCCCCTAGTCCCTGCCCTCTAGCAACCACTATTCTGTTCTTCAATTGTATGATTTTGCCATTTCAGGAATGTTATATAAATGGAGTTACACAGCATGTAACTTGTTGGGATTGGCCTTTTTTCACTCAGTATAATTCCATAGTGATTGATCCAACTTGTTATGTATATCATTAGTAGTTTTAGTTTTATTGCTGAGTAGTATCCCAATGTTTAGTTTTTTTGTTTTTTTGGTTTTTGTTTTTTTTTTTGAGGTGGAGTCTTGCTCTGTCACCCAGGCTAGAGTGCAGTGGCCCGATCTCAGCTCGCTGCAAGCTCTGCCTCCCGGGTTCACTTAATTCTCCTACCCCAGCCTCCCCAGTAGCTGGGACTACAGGCACCCGCCACCACGCCTGGCTAATTTTTTTGTACTTTTAGTAGAGACGGGGTTTCACCATGTTAGTCAGGATGGTCTCGATCTCCTGACCTCATGATCTGCCTGCCTCGGCCTCCCAAAGTGTTGGGATTACAGGCATGAGCCACTATGCCCAGCCGGCCCCAATGTTTAGTTTTAAAGGGAACTTCCAAAATGTTTTCCAGTGGCTATATCATTTTATTTTAATTTTGTTAAATTAAATTAATTAATTAATTTATTTTTTGAGACGGAGTTTTGCTCTATCACCTAGGCTGGAGTGCAGTGGCGTGATCTCGGCTCACTGCAAGCTCCACCTCCCGGGTTTGTGCCATTCTCCTGCCTCAGCCTCCCGAGTACCTGGGACTACAGGAGCCTGCCACCGCACCTGGCTAATTTTTTTGCATTTTTAGTAGAGATGGGGTTTCACCGTGTTAGCCAGGATAGGATGGTCTCGATCTCCTGACCTTGTGATCCACCCACCTCGGCCTCCCAAAGTGCTGGGATTACAGGCATGAGCCACTGCGCCCAGCCAGCTGTATCATTTTATATTCCACCAGCAGTGTACAAGCAATATAGTTTCTCTGCAGTTTTACCAGAATTAGGTTTTGTCACTCTTAGGTGTTAACCATCTTGATAGGTATGTTGTAACATCTCATTGTGGTGTAATTTGCATTTCTTTGATGGCTAATTATGTTGAAAATTTTTGCTGGCAGGGTGGCTCATGCCTTTAATCCCAGCACTATGGGAGGCTGAGGCAGGCGGATCACGAGGTTGGGAGTTCGAGACCAGCCTGGCCAACATAGTGAAACCCCGTCTCTACTAAAAATACAAAAAATTAGCCGGACATGGTGGCGGGCACCTGTAATCCTAGCTACCTGGGAGGCTGAGGCAGGAGAATTGCTTGAACCCGGGAGGCAGAGGTTGCAGTGAGCCGAGATCATGCCATTGCACTGCAGCCCGGGCAACAGTGCTTGACTCTATCTCAAAAAAAAAAAAATTTTTTTGCTTGTACTTACTTGCCATTTGCATATAGTGAAATGTCTGTTCATTTCTTTTGCCTTTTTTCTAATATTGTTTGCTTTTCTAGATTTCTAGTTTTTGTTTGCATTATACTTTTTCGTATTTTACTTTTAACCTCCCTATATAAATATATTTGAAGTCAGTTTCATATAAATAGACTATATTGAGTCATACTTTTTAGTCCAATATGACAATCTCTGACTTTTAATTGTATTTTAGACCATGTGCATTTATTGTAATTATTGATAAATTTGGATTTAGATCCACCATTTCATTATTTCTTTTTTCTTTGTTTTTTTTTTTTTTTTTTTTTTGAGACAGGGTATCGTCTTGTCACCCAGGCTGACAGTGCGGTAGCATGATCAGGGCTTTCTGCAGCCTTGACCTCCTGGGCTCGAGCAATCCTTCTAACTCAGCCTTCCGAGTAGCTGGAACTACAGGCGTGTACCACTATACTTGGCTAACTTTTAATCTTTTGTAGAGATGGAGTCTCCTTATTTGTCCTGGCTGGTCTCAAGCTCCTGGCTTAAGTGGCCTCCCAAAGTATTGAGATTATAGACGTGAGCCATCACATCTGGCTTGTTTCTCTTTTTTGTTGTTGTGTTCTTTTTTTACTTCTGACTTTTTTTTTTAATTTAATTTGAGCATTTTTAGTATGGCCTGTTATTTTATGATGATTTTAATGATATCTCGTTGTACAGCTTTTTTAGTGATTGCTCCATGGATTACAAAATACACATTTAACGTTTTAACATCTACTTATAGTTAGTATGTTATTACTTTCTTGGGGATGTAGTACCCTTACCATCTTGTAAGTTCCTTTCCAGTTTATTACTTTCTTCGGGATGTAGTACCCTTACCATTTTGTAAGTTCTTTTACATCTTTATTGTCTATATGTAACACCTGCATGCATTGAAAATCTCATTAGGTACTTTTTGCTTTTGACCATCAAACACAATGTAAAGAGTTAAAGAGAAGAGTAATGTATTTTATTCAGATACTCATCATTTCTGTCACTCTTCCTTTGTTCCTGTTACTCATGTTTCCTTCTATTGTCATTTTCCTTCTGTCTGAAGAACTTCCTTTAGTAATTATTTTAGAGCAGGTTTGCTGACTATTCAGTGTGAAAGTTTCCCTTAATCCACAAATGCCTTTGTTTTATCTTTATTCCTGATAGATGCTTTCACTGGATAAAAAATCTGGGATGACAGTTCATTACTTTATTTTATTATTGTTATTATTATTATTATTAATATTTTGAGACGGGATCTTGCTCTGTCACCCAGGCTGGAGTGCAGTGGCGCCATCTCAGCTCACTGCAAGCTCCGCCTCTCGGGTTCACACCATTCTCCTGCCTCAGCCTCCCGAGCAGCTGGGACTACAGGCACCCGCCACCATGCCCCGCTAATTTTTTTGTATTTTTAGTGGAGGCGGAGTTTCACCTTGTTAGCCAGGATGGTCTCTATCTCCTGACTTCATGATCTGCCTGCCACAGCCTCCCAAAGTGCTGGGATTAGAGGCATGAGTCACCGCGCCCGGCCAACGGTTCATTATTTTAGATTGACAAGTATTTACTTTAAAAGATGACAGTTCTTTAAAAATTTTTTGCTCCTTCCTTCTGGTCTTGATAGTTTATGTAAAAGATCCATAATCATTGTAATCATTGTTTTCTGATCAATGATACATTGATGTAAAGTATCATTTTACTCTGCTTTGAAGATCATTTTCTGTCTTTAGTTTTTTAAAAAATTGTGGTAATTTTACCATTTTAACCATTTTACAATGTGCAACTCAGTGACATTAATTACATTCACAATGTTGTGTAACTATCAGCATTCTCTGGTTTTAGAATTTTTTCATCACCCAAAACAGAATGTACTTAGTTTTTAGCAGTTTATCTTAGTATGAATTTCTTTGAATTTACCTTATTTAGGTTTTGCATAGATTCTTGAAACTTTAGGTTTATCTTTCGTAAATCCTGACACATTTTCCACTCTTACTTCTTTTTTTTTTTTTTAAGACAGAGTTTCGCCCTGTCACCCAGGCTGGAGTGCAGTGGTGCAATCTCGACCCACTTCAGCCTCTGCCTCCCGAGTTCAAGCAATTCTCCTGCCTCAGCTTCCCAAGTAGCTGGGATTACAGGCATGCACCACCACGCCCAGCTAATTTTGTGGGTTTTTCTTTTTCTTTTTCTTTTTTTTGGAGACGGAGTCTTGCTCTGTCGCCCAGGCTGGAGTGCCGTGGCGTGATCTCGGCTCACTGCAACCTCCGCCTCCTGGGTTCAAGCAATTCTGCCTCAGCCTCTCAAGTAGCTGGGATTACATGCATGTGCCACTATGCCCAACTAATTTTTGTATTTTTCATGGAGATGGATTTTTCACCATGCTGGCCAGGCTGGTCTCGAACTCCTGACCTTGTGATCTGCCCACCTCAGCCTCAAAGTGCTGGGATTACAGGTGTTAGCCATTGTGCCTGGCCTAATTTTGTGTTTTAGTAGAGACGGAGTTTCACCATATTGGCCAGACTGGTCTCGAACTCCTGACCTTAGGTGCTTCACCCACCTCAGCCTCCCAGAGTGCTGGGAATGTAGGTGTGAGCCACTGCACCTGGCCTCTTACTTCTTTAAACATAATTCTAGCACACATTATTGCCCATCTCCTTCAGGGACTTCAATGACCTGAATGTTAGACCTTCTGTTATTCAGTCACATATTTCTGAAACTCTACTCATATAATTCTTAACCTGTTTCTTTCTGTTATTCAGAGTAGGTAATGTCTATTGATTTATCTTCACATCCAGTGACCTTTTCCCCTCTCATCTCCACTCTGCTTTTGAGTTCATCCAATGAATTTTAAATTTTGATTTTCACTTCCAGTTCTAAGATTTTCATTCATTTCTTTTTAGTATTTTCTATTTCTTTTTAGTATTTTCTATTTCATTGCTAAGACTTTATTTTAACATTTGTTTCAAGAGTGTTTATGATTGCTCATTCAAACATTTAAAAAAGTGCTCTATCATATAGTAGCTGCCTTAAAGTCTTTTTCACATTTTTTTTTTTTTTTTTTTTTTTGAGATGGAGTTTTGTTCTTGTTGCCCAGGCTGGAGTGCAATGGCGCTGTCTCGGCTCACCACAACCTCCGCCTCCCAGGTTCAAGCAATTCTCCTGCCTCAGCCTCCCGAGTAGCTGGGATTACAGTCATGCACCACCATGCCCAGTTAATTTTGTATTTTTAGTAGAGACGGGGTTTCTCCATGTTGAGGCTGGTCTCAAACTCCTGACCTCAGGTGATCCGCCTGCCTCGGCTCCCAAAGTGCTGGGATTACAGGTGTGAGCCCCCGCACCTGGCCCTTTTTCACATAAATTCAGCATCTATATTATGTTGCATTGATATGTGTATCTTTTTCTGTGTGAGTTGAAATTCTCATGGTTGTTGGTATGAGTCGAAATTCTCATGGTTGTTGGTATGTTGAGTAATTTTGGAATCTCTCCTAGATATTTTGATGATTATGTTATGAGTCTCTGGGTTGTGTTCAATCCCATGGAATTTTTTTTTTTTTTCCTAAGCGGGCAATTAATCTGGTTAGGTTCAGGCTCCAAGTTCCATCCTAACTTCAGGGGGTTCCTTCAGTAGTATCAGTTTACTTTTCAAAGTCCTTGAAGTATTCTTCGGTTCTAGTCTGTGAATGTGCCACCTAGTGGTCAGTCTGTGACCTGTGCAGTGGGTCTATCTGTTGGCTTCTGTTCTCTGAGTCTTTGGTATGCTAATTACAATCGATGCAAACGTTGAAGGGTTGGTGATGACCCCTGGAATTCATGAGCAACTTTATGGTGTCACTTTCCTGAGCTACTCCTTCTCTGTACTCTCCTTGGAACTTTTTAGCTCCTTAGGCCTCCCCCTTTCAGTCTTTTAGGATCTACTGTGCACTTCCTCATTTGGGACTTTCTTTGGGCGCAAGCAACAGAAGGATGGTGAAAGTTAAAAAAGAAACAGAGGGTGGCCTAATCACACCTCCAGTAAATGGAGAGAAAGGTTCTCCTCCCTCAGTTTTCCTTCTTGCTGACCCCTTTACTGGTCATTGCCCTCACTGTCCTGGAATTGCCTGGGAGCAACCTCATGAATGATAGACACAAAAGGGCAGAAACACCAAAGAACAAAGTCAAGGATTTCACACCATCCGTGAGTGTTGGGAGCCATCTTGTTTGTCCATGAGCCATAACTAGAGGGCTTCTGGAGCATTCTGCTTCACTGCAACAGTGCTCATTTCTAGGTTTCCAGCTTGATTAAGTTCAGGCCAGAGGCTACTAGGAGAAAATAAATGGTAAACTCACTAGTGTGATTGCAACTTTGATTCCAGTCGTCTTCCATGATTTCCCTGACGCTATTAACTTTCTAGAAGTTTATCCAGTAGCTGCTTTATATCTGTTCAGGTTGTATGCTTCTGTTCAATGGGAGAAATGAGTGAAATATGTTTATGCCATTTCACCCAGAACCAGAAGTCTGACCTAATCCATATTGGTTTTGTACTTAGGAGGTGGCCGCTTTTCCTTTCCACGTTAAAGCAGTCGTGTATGTAAATTGTGGGGACTGTAGTCCCTTCGACATTGTACATGAGTCCTACGTGGCTTTAGGTAGTCTGAATTATCATGTAATATAATTAGGTTATATATATATGGAATTATGATGGGAATCTAGGTAAGGAGATAAAAAAATTAAGATAGTATATGAGGCCAGGTAAGGTGGCTCATGCCTGTAATCCCAGCACTGTGGGAGACCACAAAGCAAGAGGGTTGCTTGAGTCCAGGAATTTGAGACCAGCCTGGGCAACATAGTGAGATACTGTCTCTACAAAAAAAATACAAAACTTAGCCTGGCGTGGTGGTGCACGCCTGTAGCCCCAGTCCCAGCGCTACTCTGGAGGCCAAGATGGGAAGATGCAGTGGGCCATGATTACACCACTGTATTACAGCCTTGGTGAAAGAGGGAGACCTTGTCTTAAAAAAAAAAAGAAAAGAAAAAGAAGGCATGCAATATATATGTATAGATATGCATACACACATACTGATAGTTTTGATAAGCTTAATTAATAACAGGCTAAGCCTCTAGTGATTATATTATTGTCCTCAAGGAGCATCCCTCTACTTAATATGTCATTACTATTCTAAAGGATAAACATATCTAATTCAAGAGAATATTAATCTTTGTCAAATGTTTGATATAAACACTTTAATTTTCCTATGTCATCATTCTCCATATTTTCGGCAATTAAGAGAGAAAACTCATAATGATGGTCAAACAATAGCTTTAAAAAGTTGGTGGTAGAGTTAGAAGACTGTGGTTTGTACGGTAGGATTTAGCCTTTTTCCAAAAGAGACCAGAAGAAGAGATTCTGCCACTTCCTGACTGAGTCATGGGTCACTCAAAGAAACTGAACCTATTTATCTATTAATATTTCAAACAGGGTAGGAGTCAATACAGGGAATTAGGTTGCAACTGTTAAAAGGACTAGAGGAGCAAATGAGTGGTGGAGGTGGTGGTGTTTCCTAGACCAGTAACTGCAGGAAACTGTTACTTCTAATGCCAGAGGATGTCTTCGTCACCCCACCACGGTCCACTCAGTCTCTATAGGAGACCAGTGCCTGGAGCTTGTGTTACAAGACTCTGTACAAATCTGCTGCTGCTATTGCTGCCAGAGTCAAAGACAAATGGATTCTGCCATCTTCCAGTTTCATGCAAGTGCCTTTCATTGAAAGAATCTAAATTTAGAACCTTGCTGGCCAAGAAATCTGAGAAATATAGTTTCCAGACTTAAAAGTCCTGTGATAGTATTAGGTCTTAGAGAGAAATAAGGATGGCTCTAATTAACATAAGTATTCATTGATATCTTTGTATTTGGTTTATATAATATTGTGTGCTGTCTCATAGATAAGACTCTAAGCTGCTTGAAGGTAGGAATAGGTCTCATATACTTTTATAATCCCACAAAGCGTAGCACAGGGCCTTATGCTTGTGTAGTTTTCTTCTATATAATTTTTTCATATAATTGTAACCCAAACACTAAGCATGCCTTCGAATTAAAGATTGATCATCTTTACCGCTGGTCAGTTCCAGAGCCATCAGTTAAAGAATCTGGGGCCTTCTTCTCATTAGTCCCTGAAACAAAAGCCAAGGAAATTTAAGACTGTATTCCATAGGATTCCTGAGCTAGGTCATCAGTATATCACATTTTTCTACTTTTTAAAGAATAATATTAGATTCCTTACAAGATGAGGACTTTGGAGGCATAAGTATATGCAGATAGGTCAATTAATAGTTGCCCAAATGAGGCCGGGCACGGTGACTCACGCCTGTAATCCCAGCACATTGAGAGGCTGAGGTGGGCGGATCATGAGGTCAGGAGTTCGAGACCAGCCTGGCCAGTATGATGACACCCCATCTCTACTAAAAATACAAAAATTAGCTGTGTGTGGTGGCGTGCGCCTATAGTCACAGCTACTCTGGAGGCTGAGGCAGAAGAATCACTTGAACCCGGGAGGTGGAGGTTGCAGTGAGCTGAGATCACGCCACTGCACTCCAGCCTGGGTGACAGAGTGAGACTCTGTCTCGAAAAAAAAAAAAAGATGCCCAAGCGATTTCACACCTACTGTTTAGAGAACTGTTTTGTGGTGGTGTGGTGCATTCTCTGCTTGGTGAAACAGAGGAGAAATTTCTGACTTACCCTCCCAGATGTAGTGGAAAAAAAACAATATTCTGTAATATTAAGTAATAATAACTTCTTGTTTTTTCTAGTCTAAAAAATGATGAATTAAAAAATTTTTTTTAATTTTTTATTTTTGAGACAGAGTTTTGGTCTTGTTGCCCAGGCTGGAGTTCAATGGTGCAATCTCAGCTCACTGCAACCTCTGCCTCCTGGTTTCAAGGGATTCTCCTGTTAAGAGAAGAAGAAGAAAAAAGAAAAGTCACATAAAACCCAATTACTTGAATACTGTACTGAATGATTTTGGCATATTTCCAGCTAACTCACTTTCAGTCATTCTTTGTCTTTTTTTTTTTTTTTTTTTTAAATTTTTAATTTTTGAGACGGAGTTTTGCTGTGTTGCCCAGGCTGGAGTGCAATGGCGCGATCTCAGCTCACTGCAACCTCCGCTTCCCAGGTTCAAGTTATTCTCCTGCCTCAGCCTCCCAAGTAGCTGATATTACTGTCGTCCACCACCATGCCTAGCTAATTTTTGTATTTTTACTAGAGATGGGGTTTCACTATATTGGCCAGGCTGGTCTGGAACTCCTGACCTCAGGTTATCCACTGCCTCAGCCTACCAAAGTGCTGGGATTACAGGCGTGAGCCACTGTGCCCCACCTGTTCTTTATCTTTTATTAGTGTTTTTACATAGATCGTTGGATCATGAGTATACTTTTTCTTTTTCTTTTTTTTTTGAGATGGAGGTTTTGCTCTGTTGCCCAGTCTGCAGTGCAATGGCGTGATCTCGGCTCACTGCAACCTCCGCCTCCTGGGTTCTAGCAATTTCCTGCCTCAGCCTCCTGAGTAGCCGTGATTACAAGTGCCTGCCACCATGCCGGGCTAATTTTTCTATTTTTAGTAGAGATGGAATTTCACCATGTTGGCCAGGCTGGTCTCGATCTCCTGACCTCGTGATCCGCCCACCTTGGCCTCCCAAAGTTCTGGAATTACAGGTGTGAGCCACCACGCCTGGCCCGATTTATTTTTCTTTATATTTAAAATAATTTTTTAAATTAAAGTATAACACACGTGGAAAGTATACAAATCATACGTATACAGCTCAGTTCAATGAATATTTATAAATTCTTTCACACAGGCAGAATTTGATTAATTGCCAGCACCTCGGAAACTATTGTCATACCTTCTCTTGGATTAATTTTGCCAGATTTATAACTTTATATAAATGAAATATTACTCTATATATGTTTTTGAGTTGGGCGGTTTATTTTCCACTCAACATCATGTTTGAAAGGTTCAAATATGTTACTATCACTATTTTGTTATTTCAATATACTTTATCCACCCTACCATTTTTTTTTTTGTTTGTTTGTTTTGAGACTGAGTTTTGCTTATATAGCTCAGGCTGGAGTGCAATGGCATAATCTCCGCTCACTGCAACCTCCAACCTTCTGGTTTCAAGCGATTCTCCTGCCTCAGCCTCCTGAGTAGCTGAGATTACAGGCACCCGCCATCACACCTGGCTAATTATTGTATTTTCAGTAGAGACGGGGTTTCACCATCTCTAGGTGGTTCGAGACCAGGCCAGTCTGGTTTCGAACTCCTGACCTCAGGTGATCCACCGGCTTTGGCCTCCCAAAGTGCTGGGATCACAGGCATGAGCCACCACGCCCTGCCCATGCATTCGGTTTTAATAGGAATTGCCAAACAGATCTTGAAACTAGTTGTACATTTTTATACTACTACTAAAATTGTGTGAAATTGGGTCTCGCTCTGTGACCCAGGCTGAAGTGCAGGGGTGTGATCATATCTCACTGCAGCCTCAACCTCAAGCGATCCTCTCACTTTAGCCTTTGGAGTAGCTAGGACTACCGGCATACACCACCACGCCTGGCTAATTTTTAAAATTTTTGTAGAGAGATGGGGTCTTGCTATGTTGCCTAGGCTGGCCTTGAACTCTTGACCTCAACCATTACTACTCCCTCGGCCTCCCAGAGTGCTGGGGTTATAGGCATGAGCCACTGTGTGGCCTCATCATAATTTTAATTTGCATTTCCTTCTAACGACTAATGAAGTTGACAACCTTTTCTTACACTTAGTAGATGTTTGGATATCCTCTTTTCTTACATTTATTTATTTTTTATGGGCAGATAATAGATGTACATATTTTCAAGGTAAATGTGATAATTTGATACATTCATATAATCAAATCAGGGTGGATATCATCCTTTTGAAGGACTTATTCAAGTTTGTTACCCATTTTTACATTGGATTATGTTTTTCTTCTTGGCATCTAAGAGTTCTTTTTTTTTTTTTGAGACGGAGTCTTGCTCTGTCACCCAGGCTGGAGTGCAGTGGTGCGATCTCGGCTCACTGCAAGCTCTGCCTCCCAGGTTCTCACCATTCTCCTGCCTCAGCCTCCCCAGCAGCTGGGACTACAGGCACCCACCACCACGCCCGGTAATTTTTTTGTATTTTTAGTAGTGACGGAGTTTCTCTGTGTCACCCAGGATGGCCTCGAACTCCTGACCTCGTGATCCGTCCACCTCAGCTTCCCAAAGTGCTGGGATTACAGGCGTGAGCCACTGCGCCCGGCTGGCATCTAAGAGTTCTTTGTATACTTTGGAAATGAGCCCTTTGAGGGTTATGTGAGTTACAAGTATCTTTGCCCACTCTCTGCTTTGTCTTTTTGCTCTCATAATGGCGGCTTTCATGAACAGAAGATATTAATATTCATTTAGTTAAATTCATCTTTTCAATTATGATTTATGTCATTTGTGTTCTGATCAAGAAGTTGTTTTTTTTTTCCTAATCGCCAAATTATGGAGACATTCTCCTACATTGTTTTCTGGAAGTTGTATTGCTTTGTGTTTCACGTGTAGATCTAGATTCCACCCAGAATTAACTTTTATTTATGCTGTGAGGTAAAGGGCCACTTTTCTTTTATTTCCAAATTGATATGGAAATTAAATCAGCCATTTGCTGAAAATACCATCTTTTCCCAAATGCCCTGTAGGGCTGCCTTCACCTAAAGCCAAGTTCTTATGTATGTGGGCTCCTTTTTAACATCTTAAGGTAGAGCACAGATCCCTGTTTCTGAGTGGCTTCTCCAGAGGCTGGGTATCTCCATCACCTCTGCTCCCCTCTGACTGGGCTCCACACCCTGCTTGTCTTTGCAGTCTTTTCTTTATTGCATGATTTTAGTTGGAACACCAGTAGGTACCTCTCGGACCAAAAAAATGTGCAGTGTTACCACCTCTACCTGATTCTTTGTGAATTAGGCATGTGAGTTATGTCTCCATATGTCAAAAATGACTAACATGATGGGCTTCCTCAGCATTTCCAAAAAGCTTGCATGCTGGGATTTTCTTTTCATTATTCGCTGTGCATATATCGACTCACAAATAATTTCAAGCCTTCTTTTTAGCTGTTAGTTCTTTCTTCCTCCTCCTAAACTTTCATCAGAGCTGTGCAAAAATAGAAAGATGGATTAATTTAGTATGATTTTGTCTTCCCGTTCCCTCTTTTTACTGTTTGTTTGGGACAGGGAGTTCACAATCAATAAAATCATCAAAAGTGAAAGAACTGGTGAGTAAAAGGAGCAGAAGATTTGACTAATCCACAAAGTAACTAACCTCTTCTTAAATCATCTGGAGCGGGATTTGAGAGTGGATTTTGAGTGCTAAGGGGGGTTTATTTTAGGAAATTGACTTTAAAATATCCATTTTCCCTTGCTATATTTGTATCATCTAATTTTGCTTTTGGAATCCTTCAGATGGCCTCTCTCACCAGCAAGCATTAGTGTTTCCTTTCTTCTCATATCCTGAGATGAACTTGCAGAAAACAAAGCTTCATCAAAAAACCGTCTTGAGTCTACTGCATTTAAAAAATAATTAGGAACAATAAAAACAAAGAAGGATAAACATTGCACATAATACTTCAACAGGAAGCATTAACATCTTTTAACTCTGCACTAGTCAGCATGTGTGCATGCATATTTTTGCTAAAGGTTAACTAAATTGTTTAGTCATTTCTAATGGGTGGACATCCGTCTGCTGTTCCCAGCTGATTAATGTGCTAGATTTCTGGAGAGAATGACTTTAATTACTTATGATGAACTGAGAGTGGCTAATATTGTGAAAGAAAATTGCTATACGAAGTTCTTGACAACCCAGGGAGTTAACAAATATCAATCTATACAAGAAAAAAGAGCTCTTGATTCTCTGAAATGCAGTGGAACTTAGTTCTATAACTACTATTGGTATAACACTAGCAATTTACAAAGCCATTTTTCCTTTTATTTTCTTCCAAACCATGCAGCAAATGTTATGAAGACAGGAATATTATGTTTTAAAAAGAAGAAAGCAGAGGCTCAGGGATTTCAAGGACTTGGGCCCAAAGGCATTCAACTAGAAAGCTGGTAATAATAACAGCAACAGTTTACTGAGTCTTAGTGTTTCTGAGAACTTTTCTAAGTACTTTACACATATTAAATTTTTAAATCTTCACATTAGTCCTGTGAGGAAGGTACTATTGTTATGTCTGTATTACCTATGGGGATCCTGACGCACAAAGAAGCCAAGTAATATATTTAAGATTCTAGGCCAGGCGCGGTGGCTCAAGCCTGTAATCCCAGCACTTTGGGAGGCCGAGATGGGTGGATCACGAGGTCAGAAGATCGAGACCATCCTGGCTAATACGGTGAAACCCCGTCTCTACCAAAAAATACAAAAAAACTAGCTGGGCGAGGTGGCGGGCGCCTGTACTCCCAGCTACTCGGGAGGCTGAGGCAGGAGAATGGCCTAAACCCGGGAGGCGGAGCTTGCAGTGAGCCGAGATCCGGCCAGTGCACTCCAGCCTGGGCAACAGAGCCAGAGTCCATCTCAAAAAAAAAAAAAAGAAGATTCTAGTAAGTGCAGAGCCCGGATGCACGCAGTGCCCGGGCTCTGCCACCATGCAGTGCTGATCAGGGCTTACACCGTTTTTTTTTTGTTGTTGTTGTTGTTTTGAGACAGAGTTTCGCTCATGTTGCCCAGGCTGGAGTATAATGGCATGATCTTGGCAAACTGCTACCTCTGCCTCTTGGGTTCAAGTGGTTCTCCTGCCTCAGCCTCCTGAGTAGCTGGGATTACAGGCATGTGCCACCACGCCTGGCTAATTTTGTATTTTTAGTAGAGATGAGGTTTCTTCATGCTGGTCAGGCTGGTCTCAAACTCCCGACCTCAGGTGATCCGCCTGCCTCAGCCTCCCAAAGTGCTGGGATTACAGGCATGAGCCACCACGTCCAGCCCTTCCACCCATGTTTTTGGCTTCAGGTGTGGGACTCTTGCTGCTTTTCAACGGTGCCACACAATAATATAGCTCATGAGGATGTCTGTGGATTGAGGTAGCCTATGCTTTAGTTATGGGTCCTCAATTGCTGTGTTTCTGCTCAGTGAGTAACAGTGGTAGGGATTGAAAGTTTCCTTGAGTTAATATGAATTCAAATCTAGTTCTATTTCCCCGCCTTGCCTTTGTTTCCACTCTACCAGTGCAGTATTGTTTTTTGTTGTTGTTGTTTTGTTTTTTTTTTTTGAGATGGAGTCTCACTCTGTCACCCAGGCTGGAATGTGGTGCTCAATCTTGGCTCACTGCAACCTCCGCCTCCAGGCTTCAAGCAATTCTCCTGCCTGTAGCGCCTGCCACCAGGCCCAGCTAATTTTTGTGTTTTTAGTAGAGATGGGGTTTCACCATGTTGGCCAGGCTGGTTTTGACTTCCTGACCTTGTGATCCGCCTGCCTCGCCTGCCAAAGTGCTGGGATTACAGGTGTGAGCCATCGCACCTGGCCTTTTTTTTTTTTTTTTTTTTTTTTTGCGACAGAGTCTCACTTAGTTGCCAGGCTGGAATGCAATGGCGCGATCTCCGCTCACTGCAACCTCCACTTCCCAGGTTCAAGTGATTCTCATGCCTCAGCCTCCTGCGTAACTAGGATTACAGGTGCCCACCACCATGCCCAGCTAATTTTTGTAGTTTTAGTAGAGACAGGGTTTCACAATCTTGGCCAGGCTGGTCTTGAATGCCTCACCTTGTGATCCACCTGCCTCAGCCTCCCAAAGTGCTGGGATTACAGGCATGAGCCAATGTGCCTGATGTCTTCCTGATTATAAAAAGGACTTTAGCATGCCTTAACTCTCCATTAAACAACCTCCTCATCTTGTTTTTGTTGCATGGAATTTTAATGACCCACCTACCTCCTTTTTTTTTTGAAACAGGGTCTTGCTCTGTCACCTAGGCTAGAATGCACTGGCACAATCATGGCTCACTCAGCCTTGACCTCCTGAGCTCAGGTGATCCTCCCACCTCAGCCTCTCAAGTAGCTGGGACTACAGGTGCGTGCCTCCACACCCAGCTAATTTTTGTATTTTATGTAAAGACAGGGTCTTGCCATGTTGGCCGTGCTGGTCTCAAAATACTGGGCTCAAGCAGTCTGCCCACCTCAGCCTCTAAGTGCTGGAATTATAGGCATAAGCCACTGTACTCAGCCAACTTTCCCCTTTTTAACATAAAAAATTGGTTATTAATTTTTAAATCAATCAAATGACATCTGGTATTTTACTGATTTATTTGCTTCTTGTTTCTTATATCCCTTAACTGTTCCTTGGCTTTACCTTTTAGTTTACTGAAATACATCCTTTAATATTTGCTTTTGTTTCCAGTTTACCATCATTTTTCTTATGTCTTTTTTTACTTTTTCCTGGAAGAAAAATTATAAAATGGTTATATAATATTTGATATGTATGAAGGTACACAAATACACACACATGAACATACACCTACAAACTATAGGTATGTTATGAACTATAATAGTAAGTGAATCACCATAGACATTTCCAATAGAGTTCACTCTACATGTATAAAAACCTCCTGCTTCCTTCCCAGAGGTAACCACTAGTCTGAATATAGTGTTTCTCATTCTTTTGCCTTCAAAAACATACATACTAGGTTTTCAAAAATGGGTTTCAATGGGTTTTTAAAATAACTGTAATAGGTTTAAGATTTGCTTATGTTTAACTTCATAAAAAATACTGTCACCTTGTGACTTGCCCTTTATTCAAAATCATGTTTCTAAGACTTAGTGTTACCTGTAGCAGCAGTTTTTCTACTACAGCTATGGATAATATTACATCATTTGCATATACTACAACATATTTACTGATTCTCTCATAAGTAGACTTTTGGTGGTTTAGATTTTTCCTATCAGGAGCAGTGCCATTATGAACACTCTTGTTTGTGTATGCCAACTGATGTGCTTCAAGAGTTTCTCTAAGGCATGCACCCTGGAGTGAAACTGCTTGGTGTAAATTATACCCACAGGCCCATCAGGTATCAAACTCCAGGCACCATTGGCTCAAGCTCTGGATTCCAGCAACCTGTGGCTTAGCTCGTCCTGCCAGATGGCCTTTGTGGTCTGTTTCTGGTCCACGATGAGGTTTATAATTTTTGATTCTTGGGATTTCCCTTCTACCCTTTGCAATAGGTTTGGAACAGTAGGGTATGCCACTTGTGAACTCAAGGCATATTCATGATATGAAGTCACCATCATTTACTTCTTCAAATATTTAGTGGTCAGAACGGAGGCCGTTTCTGGAATTACAAGGTTGAATTCTTTATACGATGAAGTAGCTAGATTTTTTACAACTTGGTTTGTGTGTAAGGAAGCAGGTTCTTTTCCCTGAGTGTAATGCATATCAGCATTTTTCAGTGAGGGTGATTTTATTTCACCCAGGGGACATTTGTCAATGTCTAGAGACAGTTTTGGTTGTCATGAATGGGGTAGGTGAAGGTAAAACTAGCATCTAGTGGGTAGAGGCTATATATATAGCTAAACATTCTACAGAACAATGAATAGGGCAGCCCCCCACAACAAAGAATTATTGAGGCCTGTATATTCATAGTATTAGGGTAAAACCAAAACCAAAACCCTACAATGTATAGGACAGCATTGCACAAAAAAGAATTATTGAGTTGAATATTTCAGTAGCGCTAGGACACCCTGATCTATGTGAAGACAATCAGTCACTATGTTCTGAACGTATGATTCTTTTTTTTTTTTTTGAGACGGAGTCTCACTCTGTTCCCAGGCTGGAGTGCAGTGGCTGGATCTCAGCTCACTGCAAGCTCCGCCCCCTGGGTTTACGCCATTCTCTTGCCTCAGCCTCCTGAGTAGCTGGGACTACAGGCGCCCGCCACCTCGCCTGGCTAGTTTTTTTTTGTATTTTTTAGTAGAGAGGGGGTTTCACCATGTTAGCCAGGATGGTCTCGATCTCCTGATCTCGTGATCTGCCCGTCTTGGCCTCCCAAAGTGCTGGGATTACAGGCTTGAGCCACCACACCCGGCTGAATGTATGATTCTAATACTAAAATTTGGGCCAAGTGTGGTGGCTCACTTGTGTCATTCCAGCACTTTAGGAGGCCGAGGCAGGAGGATTACTTGAGCCTAGGAGTTTGAGACCGGCCTAGGCAACATGACAAAACTGTTTCTACAAAAGATAAAAGAAATTTGGCTGGGCACGGTGACTCACATCTGTAATCCCAGCACTTTGGGAGGCTGAGGTGGGCGGATCACGAAGTCAGGAGAACGAGACCATCCTGGCCAACATGGTGAAACCCCGTCTCTACTAAAAATACAAAACATTAGTGGGACGTGATGGCGGATGCCCATAATCCCAGCTACTCGGGAGGCTGAGGTAGGAGAATTGCTTGAACCCAGGAGGCAGAGGTTGCAGTGGGCCGAGATCGCACCACTGCACTCCACCCTGGGTGACAGAGTGAGACTCCATCTCAAAGAAAAAAAAAAAAAGATAAAAAAGATTAGCTGGGCATGGTGGCATGTTCCTGTACAGCTACTAGGGAGGCTGAGATGGGAGGATCGCTTGAGCCCTGGAAGTCAAGACTGCAGTGAGCTGTTACCATGCCACTGCACTCCAGCCTAGGCAACAGAGTGAGACCCTGTCTCAAAATAAATTAATATTTAATGGAGTCACAACATTTTTTGCTTTTCCCCCCATGCCATGTGTTTGGAAGTGTGTGTTTGGAATGCACAGGTAATAGAGCTAGTGAATTACTTGCTTAATTTCGATCAAAGTATACAATTAGTGTGAAAGGAAAGATGAATTCGATCAAAGTATACAGACTATATGAAAAATAGTTGGGTTTAATTTCTATTTCTGTCTGTCAGTGGAATTCCGTAAACCCTAGTGGGCATTCTTCCTACCCTAGCATGACTCCTTTTCCCAGCCATCTCAAGCCTTGATCGGGAATGAGAAGGGAGGCATTCCTACATGCATCGGAACAGTGCAGTGGGGATTTGGTCTGTGCATTTCATAGAATTTTAGGGAAAAAAAACAAAGCACATCTACTACTTACTGGGCCCACCTCAGCAATAGCATTACCCATTAATGCAATAGCATTACCAGTAAATACGGATGATCAGGGCTGGGCGCGGTGGCTCACGCCTGTAATCTCAGCACTTTGGGAGGCCAAGGTGGGCGCATCACGAGGTCAGGAGATCGAGACCATCCTGGCTAATACAGTGAAACCCCGTCTCTACTAAAAATACAAAAAATTAGCTGGTCATGGTGGCAGGAGCCTGTAATCCCAGCTACTCGGGAAGCTGAGGCAGGAGAATGGCATGAACCCAGGAGGCGGAGCTTGCAGTGAGTCGAGATCGCGCCACTGTACTCCAGCCTGGGCGACAGAGCGAGACTCCATCTCAAAAAAAAAAAAAAAAAAAAAGAAAAAAGATGATCAGGAATTCCCGCAGTCTGGTTTGCTTCCCTTCCTGTTCCAGGTCTTTCTTTGTCCGTGAACTGCTGAAACCTGCATGAGGGCTTCCACAAAGGGAGAGAAAGGGGGATGGAGAAGGAGGGAAAGGCAGATAACAGCCGAATGTAATCAGCATTTTATTACTGTCCTCAGGAAGTAGGAATAGGAAAAAAGAAGTAGGTTGGAGCAAGGAAAGTTAATTATGTGAGGTTATTTGACAGGAAATTACTAAATACAAACAGACAGAAGAAACACATTTTAAAGCAGGGTAGGAAATCTCAAGTTACTCCACTGTGTGCATTCAAAACCCCCAAAGCAAATTCTGAAAATAGCAGTTTAAACAAAAGCTATCTTATCTGATAAAAGTATTTCAAACACAAAGGGAAATTTATATATTGGGCAGGCAATCTTAAAATAAACCGATTTTGTTGATAACACTGCAAATGTAATTGTGGGAAACCCCCTTCAGATGTCTGAATTTATCTCATAGATGTTTTGAATTTGGCATTTCAGTTCTATAAAGGTATATGTATGTGTGTATTCCACCCTGGAAAATCATATATATGTGAAATAAAATGAAAAGTTTCTTATGTTTGTGTTTTTTTTTAGTATTACAAAATTTTGGGGGAGTTAGGTATTATTAATAGTTCCAGAAGAGTATTATATCAGCACAGCCAGAGAACCGAGGTGTTCTCTAAAATCTTTATTTACAGAGGTTATGTATTTTAAATCTTTTAATTGATGTAATTAATTAACATAATTTTTAAAATTGTTTTTCAGCCATTGGCAAAATTTGTAGAATTTTTGTAAATTATCCAAACATATTTGGTGTTGTTGTATAGACTAAGTGATTAAGGAGTAGGACCTTTTCCTACCCTGAATGATTTCTGGTTCTTTAATGGCCTATGCTAAATAGTCAGTGTTGCAGACATAGAAAGGAGGGTCAGAAATGGCTGCTCAATAATCTGACACTTTAAATTAAGGTTGTCATCCTAAGAAAAAAGACCCAAATAACAAAAAACACCAACAAAATACACACATATATGCATAAAGGCACACATACACCCCCACCCACCCACCCATATTTATATGTAGCTTTTTAAAGAAAAAAGGAAGAACCTTTATTTTCTAGATCTTGATAGTAGGATTTTCTAAGGATTTTTAAAAATAGTTGAGATATTGAAGAGTCATATCCTAGAAATTGGGTGGCTGTAAAATTGCACAGTCTGTGGATAAAGTTACACATTCCATGTTAGTTCAAAGAAAAAGCAATATTTTGAAAACATAAATGGAGCTCAAAGTCTGCATTCCTTTTAAAAGGCCAACACCTGTGGAAGGAATGCAGGTCATTTCCACTTGACCTTCAACTGTGGAGCTGGGCTAGGTACTTCAGATGTTATGGTGGTCAAGTAGGAACCTCTCTCTGCAGCAGTGTCTCCTGGGACAGCACCTGTCCTGTCTGTTGTCAGGAAGCCAACATATGGCGCCAGCTAGGAATAGTCAGAGAGTAGATCCTAACCCTTGCGCGGAGGAGCTTGCTTTGTATACCACGAAGTCTCACGGTGATGGATGAGTGGGTGTGGATAATGTGCAATAAGCCACAACCTCTCTAAGCAATCAGGCTTACATTTGGCAAGTCCTGGGAAAACCTGGGCAGACAGTATTAGTACACTCAGACTGAGTCCTCTGTGTGTAGTAGTTGAAGATAAAGACATCATTGATGTTCCAGACCGATTCTCATCGTGTGTAAAAAATTCCTTAGGACGGAATTACCGTAGTTGCCTTGAGTGGCACTTCCCCTCCTTTAGGCCACTCACATTAGTTCAGCAGTTTATTGTGGCGTCTGAAGAACCCAATGTACAATTCAACATCAAGAAGAAAATTACAAATAGCATAGTCTTTTTGAACAGTGAATGTATTCGTCCACACAATATTTGACAGGAAGGAGATCTGGTTCATTTTTGCTTTTTTCATTAATTCTTTGTTTATTCAGCAAATATTTCTTAATTCCTTGATATATTCCAGGAGGTGTGGTGGAGGCAGAAAATTCAATGTGAAGCCATAGCAGGCATGGTTGCTGCTTCTTAGAACTAATAGTTTACTGTCATATGGTCATGCCTCCCCTATGTCCTAGCTTTGTGATACTGGGCAAGTGACAAATCCGCTGTACCTCAATTTCTTTGGATGAATTAGAGTGTTTTTTCCCCCAGCTGGCCCATAAGATCCTGTTCAGTGCTAATCTTTTTCAGATATGTACTTTAGCTGTTAATTTTTTTTTTTTTTTGAGATGGAGTCTCGTTCTGTCGCCCAGGCTGGAGTGCAGTGGCGTGATCTTGGCTCACTGCAACCTCTGCCTCCGAGGTTCAAGCAGTTCTCCTGCCTCAGCCTCCCAAGTAGCTGGGACTACAGGTGTGCGGCACCATGCCCGGCTAAGTTTTGTATTTTTAGAAGAGACAGGGTTTCACCATGTTGGTCAGGATGGTCTCGATCTCCTGACCTTGTGATGCGCCCGCCTCGGCCTCCCAAAGTGCTGGGCTTACAGGCGTGAGCCACCGCGTCGCGCCAGTTGTTAAATATTTTTATCTCCATACCTCGCTTGGTGTTCTAGTGAGTGAGTGAATATGGTGGGACTGGGTAGATCAGCTAAGATGTTTATATGCAGGTTAGAATCATTGCTTTGATTTCTAACTGAACTAGTTACCTTACTTGAGTTCATACCACCTGGGTATCTCCAACCTGTTTGACTGGCTCACATACATATGCAGTTTCCTAAGACTCAAGCTCACTTTAAAGAGAAAACATGCATTTCCTTCTATTGATGCTGGACACTTTTCAAGCAGTTCTGAGGCATGGTCTTCAGACACAAAAGATCATTGTTGCATGTGCTCCTTTGCTGAGACTAGCCCATGGCAATTGAGTTGTTTTTAGCTCAACTTCGGTGCTAGCAGACAAAACTATGCTTAAGATAGGATTATTGAAACCTGGACCTTCCACAATTTAATAATATTGTTAATGTTGATGAATTCAACTCCTGCTTATATCATCTGTTTTTGTAAAGAAAGTTATGTTGGAACACAGCCAGGTCCAGCCTTTTCTGTACTGTCTGTGGCTGCTTTTGAGCTGTAAGCATGTGACTAAGCAGCTGAAGCAGAGACTGTATGGCTCACAAAACTGAAAATATTTGCCATCATGCCCTTAACAGAAACATTTGCTGACACCTCAATTATAGGATAAGCAAAGCCTCCAACTCTAGATTTTAAGGTGTGTGGGACCATAACATACACACATACATTTTTTTTCCAGGAAACAGCTTATTTGCCTTTTTTTGCAAAATGCTCCTGAGAAATTAGCCTTGTTAATCTGTAACTTTTTTGATACCATGCTATTGAGATAGCAGCATTGGATACTAACTGTATACCTCACAGATATTACTCTTTTGAAGGAGTTTTAGTTCCCATGGGCTGGATTCATGGGTGAACTGATCTGATGAGTACTCTAAGTTATTGCTAAGCCTTTTTTTTATTCTGTTAAATATGATCCTATGGAGCCTGAGGTCCTAGCTTTCTTTACGCTTTCAGCTATGAGGAGAGATGTGACAACATTTCAGAGACATGTAAGCTCTTGGAGACATATAACCTTCCCCCACCTTTGTTTTGTGTTTATAGTGCACAGAGCTTTAGGGCTGCTGGGTTGTGCCTGCAGGAGTGCTGAACTCGAACTTAGAGAAAGCTGGGTTCAGTCAAGAAAGTCTAAGGTCAGAGGAAATGAAGATTAATGAGGCCAGGTTCCTGCCCTCTGGGGGCTTACATGCTATTGGGAGTGACTGATTCTTTTCCTAAAAGAGTGATAATTGCCCTGAATAAAACATGCACATGGAATATGAGAACATGGTGTGGAGGAGGAGAGTGGAGATGGGGCCGTTCACCCGGGGAGCCACAGCCAAGGCTTATGTGAGCTTATGTGCAATGTCATAGAACTACAAAAGCCGAGAACAAGTGAGTGTCGGGGTGGCAAGTGGGTCACATGAAACGTGGGGCATTTTCCCTTCAGCATTTTCTCAGGGGCTCAGAATTGGTTTGCACGGATGGGTCGATTTCATTTGAAAGGGTTTAAAGGTGAGGGATAGAGCCACTCAGTAAATGTTGACAACAACCAAATACATTAAGGGGGAGATAAAGAGGTTTTAGAACCAAGCAGGGCTACTTTTATGGGTTCAAGTGGACCTATGATGACCAGTCCTAGCACATAATAATTTCTAAATAAATATTGGTTGATTTAATACATAAGCTCTTTGGTATTTGAAATAAACTAATGAAAAATTGGCGTTTTTGACTTGAAGCTTCATGTTTGCAGCCAAATGACTGGAAATTCTGTTTATCCACATGTATCGACCATGTGCTAGATACTGGGCTAAGGTCAGGAGGAGTGGGGGTTAACAGAGCCCATTTCCTGCCCTTTGGGGTCTTACATGCTGTTGGGAATGACTGATACTTTCCTAAAAGGGTGATAAATGCCCCGAATAAAGCATGTACATGGAACACGAGCACATGGTGTGGAGGGACACTTATTTGGAGGAGGAGAGTAGGGACAGGGCCTTCAGAAAGGGCCCCTGGAGGAGACCGCCTTATCCTGCTCTTCCCTTTGGTGCTGTTGCCTGAATGTGTCCCTCCAAAAGTCATGTACTGGAACCTAATACCCAATGTGGTAGTATGGTATTAAGCGGTGGGGCCTTCGGGGGAAATGATAAGGTCACAAGAGTTTTGCCCTCATGCTCTTACAAAAGAGGTTGAAGGGAGCTGCCTTGTATCTTGTGAGAACGCAGCAAGGAGGCCCATCTGTGAAGTGGAGAGCCAGCCCTGACCTGACACTGAATCTGTTGGCTCCTTGATCTTAGACTTCCCACCTCAGGAAGTGTGATCAATCAATTTCTTGTTAATTTAATTTATTTTATTCACTTTATTGTATTTAGAGACAGGGTCTTTTTCTGTTACCCAGGCTGGAGTGCAGTGATCGTGGCTCACTGTGGCCTCGACTTCCTGGGGTAAAGTGATCCTCCCATCTCAGTCTCCTGAATAGCTGGGGCCACAGGCGCACGCCACCATGCCTGGCTGATGATTTAATTTTTTTGTAGAGATCGGGTCTCACTATGTTGCATGGGTAGGTCTTGAATTCCTGGGCCCAAAAAATGCTCTGCTTCGGCCTCCAAATTGCTGGGATTATAGGTGTGAGCCACCATGCCTGGCCAATTTCCATTATTTATATATTGTTCAGTCTAGTTATTTTGTGAAAGCAGCAGGAACAGGCTAAGACACTAGGGATGTCCTTTTCCTTAGAAAGGGGAGGTATATGGGAAGCCTGTGTTCAGGCCTCTGAGGATGGACCTTGGGACAGAAGCTCAGACAAGGGTTGCTAGGGAAGCCTTCGCCCACCGAAGTCTGACTAGTCTGACTTTACCTGCTTACAGTCTATCCCTAAGCTCAGTCCTTTTTGAAAGAGAAGAGTCCCCGACTGTGTAAGACAAGCAGCTTCCATTCTAAGAGCAAGACAGTGTAAGTTCTGTGGAATTGTGAAACAAACTCGAATGTAGCCCCATTGGCAGTGAACCAGACAGACCACTGAGGCTGGGGTGCAGCCCGCAACCCCTCCCTCCTCAGAACCTGGCCCAGCTTTCCATGATGGGTTCTGTTCCTTTCTTTCATAGAACCCTTTCCTTTTTCCCAAGAGATTTTATAATTAATAGAGATGAAGAAAGGCAGGAAATCTGTAATAGAGTACAAACTTCCACACAGGCCAGATTAAACACACACACACACGCACATACACACACAGCAGCCCACAAAGTAACCCAGTCTGGTGGGAAGAGATCAAAGGGCAGCCATATGACTGGGCTGGCAAAGGGCTCCTTTCCCAGGCAGTCCACATCCTGCCCCTTCGTAGATGAGACAAGTCGAAGGAGGAAGTGTGCAGTGCGGTGAGTGAGTGCAGTTCTCAGGGATACGGCCTTCTCCAGGAGTGTGCCTGTGAGCATGGGAATGATAAGCTCACATCTGCTTGTATTCATAAACAGCTCCAGGAGGTGCAGTTTTAAATTACCACCCCTACCACTGCTAAACCTCCTCTGTAATCCTATAAAGATGTCAGGTACAGATAGACCTTGGAGGGGCAGAGCCCTATCTGACAACCCTGTATCAAATAGCCAGAGAGCCTGAGGATTGGGTTGCAACAGGAATACCCTAATCTTGATTTCATTGTTTTTCCTCTCCCTAAAAGGGTGGGATTGGATTTGGAGGTGGGAGGAGAATCTGCAATGGAGTTGCTGACACCATGTAAGGAAAACCGTGGAGGCTGCTATTCCCATTTGGAGGGATCAGCAAAAAGGCCAGCAGACAAGCCTGCCACTGTTCTGTAATCCTTCTTGCTTCTGCCCGGCGAGTCCTTCCAAGGCAGGCAGGCAGGCAGCAGCAGCTGGGGCAGAGGGGCTGCTGTCCGGATGAAGGGGAGCTGAGTGCTGGCTTTGCTGTGCTCTGGAATTATTACCTGTAAGTGCAAGCAGCCAGGTGACTGCAGCTGTGATGGGGTGTGTGGAGACCCCACCCATGCCAGCTGTCAGCGCCCCAAACAGCCGGGACAGCGCACGGGATTTATGCTTCCTCTCCGGCCTTTCAATGCTTCTGTAGATATACTTAGCAATTACAATGCTGGTTTGGGAATTTCCCTAGGATGGGCCAGGACTTGTTTCCAAAATAACACCTTTCAAAGCATGCAGAGACTTTTAGAAATTAGATAATTGTGTGATATTTATAAAGCGAATTACGTTGTGCTAACAAAGTCTAGGCAGATGGTTCTGATGCTGAAGTAAATAACACCTTATGATTCATTAAGGTTGGGGGAAAAAAGGCTTTTTAAAAAGTTGCTACTTTACAGCTGAGTCTTTGCAAGGAATTTGGACAACTCACCAAGTAGGCAATACATTTTCAAGGTAAAATGTTTATGTCTGGGTGTGCGTGGCTTGGTTAAGTTGTCCTGTTTCACTCATAACACTTAGTGAGCATTTAAAATATGTTCATCCCTGGATGCAGAGAGACACAAAGATGATACTTTATTGCTCTTGTCCTCCATGGATTCTCAGTCTAGTGAGGGAGACAGATGTATAAACAGATAATTGCAATACAGTGAGCTAAGTGCTAACAGAAGAATAGAAGAAATGCCACAATGGTGGGAGGGATATCAATTTACAGGGTGAATGGAGAAGAGAGAACAGCCTCGCAGAGGAAGTTACATTTGAGCAGTATGTGAAGGAAGAGGAAGGATTTTGAAAGGAGAGAAGGATGTTGCCTCTTTGTGGCTCCTCATTCACCAGCATCTTCATACCCCAGGGCCTTTGCACATTCGTATTCACCTTTGGTTCCTCTTTTTCACCAGCTCCTTCTTACCTAGGGCCCTCTGCGTGGAAAACTTCTTCCATCTCTCTTACCTGGTTCAATCCTTTAGGAGCTAGACCCCTTGTTAACTCTTTCAGGGAGGTGTGACTTCTCTAAGTCAACTCTATTATAAATGTTCACTCATCAAGTATCTCACCTTTAGAGCAGTTATCCCAGCTGCACTTTTACATTATTTGCATGACTATTTGAATGACATCTGTTTTTCCCACTAGGCAGAGCCTGCCTCGTTGTGTTCAACTGTGTTTCTTGACTAAATAAACGTTCATTGAATGAATTAGATGAAGGGCGTTCCAGGTGTGAAAACACATGGTATGTTCAGAGTACAGCAAGTATTATGTTGGATTTTGGGCTGTGTGAATTAGGGGAGGCAGAAGATTAAGCCATTTAAGGAACTTTGATGATCTAAACTTCTGTTTATATACTAGCTCGGCTAATATTTTTAAGTATTAAGAGGCATTTCAAAGATCTGCCTCTTGGTTATTGTATTATCAGTATCAAATGGTTTAAGTCAAAGATGAAGTGTTAAAAATATTTTTTAAAGTTTTTTTTGGCATACGGTTTTGGGGCTCAAATATATATACTTTTAAAATGTGATTCAAGTATAACATACATATAGAAAAACACAGAGCACATAATTGTATGGCTGGATGGATTATCACAAAGCAAACATATGTGTAACTCTCATGCAAGTCAAGGAACTGGGATATTTCCTAGAGCCTGAATTGTAAAATTCAGCATGTGTACTGCATCAGAAATGGAAGTGAATGAGCTAGAAGATTCTCTGCCAGACTCTAAGAAAGTTTAAGCTTTGGCTGGGTGTGGTGGCTCATGCCTGTAATTCCAGCACCTTGGGAGGCCGAGGTGGGTGGATCAACTGAGGTCAGGAGTTTGAGACCAGCCTGACCAACATGGAGAACCTGCACCACGACTATAAATACAAAATTAGCCGGGCGTGGTGGTACATGCCTGTAATCCCAGCTACTTGGGAGGCTGAGGCAGGAGAATCACTTGAACCCAGGAGGTGGAGGTTGCAGTGAGCCGAGGTCGTGCCATTGCACTCCAGCCTGGGAAACAAGAGTGAAACTCCGTCTCAAAAAAATTAAAAAACAAAAACCAAAAAACCAAAAAACCAGCAACAACAACAAAAAACAAAGAAAGTTTAAGCTTTCTGAGGAATAGAGGAGAGGGATTCTCATATAAGGTAGCCCCCAGTTGCTTCTAGACTCACTCATGAGCTTGAGAACGTGGTGTGAGAGAAATGTAACCCTCACTAGCCCCTCATCCATCCCCAGGCATGGCGGGAGCCTGAAGGGTGGAGGGTGTGCTGTGTTACAGAGGGACATGAGGGGGAATTTTTTCAGAGGAACATTGAATCCTTTCTCTGTCCTCACCAGGAACACTGCCTCATTGGTGTGGAGCCTGGGGGCTGAGATCTTGTCATCCCAGTATTGTGCAGGGGACATTGATGACTTAACTAGCTTCTAGAGCAACTTCGGGGTTGCGTATAAGACAATGGGGCTGAGTATAAGAATGTAAGACTTGGGACTGAATGCCTGCTCTGTCACCTATTAGCTGGGTGTCCTTTAGTCACTCTTAGTTAATTTCTCTGTGTCTCACTTTCCTTGTTCATTACATGGGGATAATAATTTACCTCATGTGGTTGTTAGGAGTTAATGCATTCATGGGTGTAAAGTACTTACAACATGATCTAGCATAGAGTAAGCACTCAGTAAAAAAGAAATGCTCTCTAGTTGAAAAAAGCTTGTTTTTGCCTTATAAGAATGTGGTCATCCCTAATGGGCTACCAGAGTAATGAGACTTTTTGGTATAATAAAATAATTTCCTACTGAAATGGATTGTGGGACTTTGCTTGTAAATGACTCCACCTGAATGTATCTGCCATATAGTATTTACAAGTTGGGGATTTCATGCTATTAATAGAACAAACCATAATGTTTTTCCTTATTTAAAATCCAGTTTCTCCATTTTCTCGTAGAATGTGAGCAGGATAGGTAGAAAAAAACCACCAGATTTCTCTCAGTATACTCTTTTAAAATACTTATCGGATCCAGATTACAGTGGCTCATGCTGTAATCTCAGTTCTTTGGGAGGCGAACGCAGGAGGATCACTTGAGGCCAGGAGTTCCAGACCACATGAGCCATATAGTGAGAGTCCCATCTCTACAAAAAATTAAAAAATTAGTCAGTCATCGTGGCGCATGTCTGTAGCCCTAGCTACTTAGGAGGCTAAAACAGGAGGATCACTTGAGCCCGGGAGTTTGAGGCCGCAGAAAGCTTATTGTACTACTGCGTTCAGTCTGGGCTACAAACACCCTGTTTGTAAACAAACAAATAGACAAAAAACAACAAAAACCTTATTGCGTAGTTTTAATTGAAGCACTGAAATTTGAGGTAATTATTTAACAATAGATCTTGACTTGCTACTCTTTGGTTGTTGGTGGCATTATTTTGCTAGCTGTTAAACTCCATAAATATTTTATATACAATTACAACTTGATCACATTGCCCTATAATGTCAAGGCTTCTATGATTTTCTGACTTTAGGCACCATGAAGCCTCTTCCCATGGTGATGACCAAGACCGGGGATATGTATGTATGTATGAAGGATTGATGGTTTACAGTTCTAAGTCCCCACTCTGTGATAGGTGGTGCACAGAACATCTCAGTACCTGTGCTGTCTGTACTCCATTCTTGGCAATGTTTTTTTTTTTTTTCCCCCTGTCCCCCAGGCTGGAAAGCAGTAGTGTGATCAGCTCACTGCAGCCTTGAACTCGTGGGCTCAAGGAATCCTCCTGCCTCAGCCTCCTAAGTAGCTGGGACTACAAGTATGTGCCACTATACCCAGCTAATTAAGTTTTTTTTTTTAAAGAAATAGAGCCTGTGTCATTTTGCCTGGGCTGGTCTTGAACTCCTAGGCTCAAGTGATCTTCCTGACTTAGCTTCCCAAAGCACTGGGATTATAGGTGTGAGCCACTGCACTTGCCCAAGCTCACTTTTTAAACAAGATAGGAGAGTCAATATTGTAACTTTGATAGAGGACAAAGGGTGTATAAAAGGAACAACTGCCTTTGTAAATGATGCCAAGAACAGGATATGATTTTATAGACCAGGACTTTGTATATAAAAGTGACAGAGTCATGGATATGGATGGGATGCATCTCAGGAAAAAACAGGAAGCATGCATGTTGGAAGGGAATGTCACTTTAATCCTCAAGGTTATAAACCCACATTTGTGTGTATTTAGTGGGGAAGGGAGGCCGTGAGGAAACTGCAGTAGTGGGAAGGTAACAAGAATGATCTCTGGACAGCCACCCTAGGACATGCCCAAAACTGCTAGAAGAACTGTCAAGGTGAAAGAGATGAGGACTTAGGACTCAGATTTTTTTTTTTTTTTTTTTTTTGAAGCAGTTTTATTCTCGTTGCCTAGGCTGGAGTGCAGTGGTGCAATCTAGGCTCAACTGCAACCTCTGCCTCCTGCGTTCAAGTGATTCTCCTGACTCAGCCTCCCAAGTAGCTGGGATTACAGGCATGTGCCACCACACCCAGTTAATTTTGTATTTTTAGTAGAGATGGAGTTTCACAATGTTGGTCAGGTTGGTCTCGAACTCCTGACCTCAGGTGATCCACCTGCCTTGGCCTCCCACAGTGCTGGGATTACAGGCGTGAGCCACCGCCCCTGGCCTGTGACTCAGATATTTAAGGCATATGCAGCGCTTGGCTTTTAGAAAGGGAATTTGAAATTACTATAGTAGAGGTAAATTTAATTGCTTAGAAAGCACCGATACCGAGGTACTCCTTCTTGGATATGGTAATGAAAGAACCTATAGAGGGGTACGCACATGTATGTATATATGTGTGTACAAATGTATGTAAGTACCTATCTTTCTACCATATCAGATACCATGTACAGAGATTTCAATTTATTTAGGTCTATTCTGAAAACAATCCTGATAATTTAATATTATTAGCCCCACTTCAGAGATAAGGAAACTGAGACCAGGAAAGCTAAGTATCTTGGCAACATGCTTAACACCATATAGACATCTAACACTGGTAATGTGGATTAGACCTAAGGCTGTGTAAATTTCAACCCCAGATTCTGTCTATTCTACTACGGCGACTCTCTTTCATTTGTGAAGGAGGAATGCACCTACATTAAAAAAACAACAACATAAACCTGAAAGGAGAAGCACTGAGAACAGCATTTGGGGAGGAATAAAAGGGCAAGAGAAAGAAGTGATATTATAGTAGTTGTGTCCTAGAAAGCCAAGTCAGATGGAGTGGTTTTTGTCTGATTTTTTTTTTAAAGCTTGAATTACAAACTTAACATAGTAAAACCAGACTAAGGAGGCGAGACCTGCAATGTCCAGACCATTGCAATGAATCTCTTTTCTTGCTAAAAACAGCATGTAGTAAAACCTGGACTTGCTATTCAAACAGTTTTATCTCCAGAAGTTTAAGTAGATAACCAAGAAAGTAGAGCACAAACTAATTTTAACAAAGAAAATTTAGAACTGGTTGGGAAGTGGCAGAAACCTGGGCCAAAGTAGCATTATTTCACAAATCAGAATGAAAGGAAAGAAGAGGGGGCATAGGATGATCCAGACCTCAGATGCCGCATGACTAAGAGATTTTCTATTGAGTGCCACTTCTCATTGGGTGTGGCTTTGCCTTCAGTGCTCTTTTGAGAAGTCTTTTGAGACCATGACCAGACTGCATAGGTAAAGTTAGTTTCTATGGGTGTTTGAACAAAAGATGGCTTTATGTGAGCTAATTCTGTTCTAAGCCATTAAAAGTGAGATTCAACCTAAAGAACCTAAAGAATACATTTGAGGGCCAGGTGTGGTGGGTCACGCCTATAATCTCTGCACTTTGGGAGGCCGAGGTGGGTGGATCACCTGAGGTCAGGAGTTCCAGACCAGTCTGGCAAACATGATGAAACCCTGCTCTACTAAAAATACAAAAAATTAGCCAGATGTGGTGGCAGGCGCCTGTAATCCCAGCTACTTGGGAGACTGAGGCAGGAGAATTGCTTGAACCTGGGAGGCTGAGATTGCAGTGAGCCGAGATCGTGCCACTGTACTCCAGCCTGGGCGACGAGCAAAATCCTGTCTCAAAATAAATAAATAATTTAATTAATTAAAAAAAATATATATATATGAAGTGAAATATATTGAGCTTTTTAGCTGAAATGTTGAGATTTTTCTTTTTCCTTATCACAAGCCAGAGCCTTCCCACCCGATGCTTATGTCATTCATTTTTTTTTGAGGCTGGGTCTCACTCTGTTGCCTAGGCTGAAGTGCAGTGGTGTGATCATATCTCATTGCCACCTAAAACTCCTGAGCTCAAGCAATTCTCCCTGCTCAGCCTCTTGAATAACTGGGTCTACAGCATGTGGCAACATGCCCAGCTAACTTTTTAATTTTTTGTAGAGATGGAGTCTTGCTATGTTGCCAAGGCTGGCCTTGAACTCCTGGGCTCCAGCAATCCTCCCACGTTGGCCTCCCAAAGTGCTGGGATTATAGGTGTGAGCCACTGTGTCCTAACCCTGTGGCTCATTCTCGAACACTTGAATGAGGAATTTTCCATTTGTCTTTATTAAACCCCATCATGTGAGTTGGGGCCTATTGTTTCCTTCTGTCAAGATTTGATTCAGTGGTTCTGATGTGCACAATGTGGTGCTAAGTGACGTAGATAGATCATCGATGCATGAATCTCAGGGAGGTTGTGGTGTAGAGATAAGATTAAAAAACCAACAACCAAAATAAATGACCATCATGGGCCTTCTAGGAGTTAGAGAGGACTAGAATACATTCAGTTGTGTGTAATCAAGAAAAATAGCCAGGCAGATTTTATACTGAGAAGATAATGAGTGTGAGCTATCTTCCTGCCCTAAAAATTAACACAGTGCCTGGTTTATCATAGACAAAAATAGGTACAAAATAAATGAAAAATAAATGTTAAGGGAACTTAAAATAGATCTTGAGAGAAGGACGGAGATTTGATGGTTTGGAATGCAGACTATTCTGAGGAAAGATGTAGGTAAATATAGAGCTTCAAATCCTAAAATATTTTTCAATAAAGGTGAATTATTTAGTTTTTATGGTATATTGGAACATATTTTTGAATCTTAAAAATTAGTGAACATATTAACACTTCTACATGTTCTGTGTTTATTTTCTATTAAATGCCCTTCAAGTTATTTAAGCAAATACTGAACAGGACAGATCAAGCAGAAGCCTAAAGGTATTCGTCAGTCTTCAGATCTATAATCTGATCTTTTCACATCTACTTAAAAACACTCATTGCAGGAAGAATGGTACAACAAGCTTTCATCTGGGATTATTTTTCTTCTGCCTAAAAGCTTCTTTTTGAATTTCTTCTGTTCGGGTATTCTGGTGATAGAATCCCTCTGACTTTATTTAAAGGACTCTATCTTGCCTTTATTTTTAAGAAATATTTTCACTGGTCATAGAATTCTTGGAAATTATTTTCTTTCAGTGCATTAAAGATACCATTTCTGATATCAAACCTTCTGGCTACCATGTTTCCATTGAGAGTCTTATATTTGAAACTCTCTTCCCATAAGCACTACCATCCCCGGCAGCTTTAAAAAATGTTCTCTTTTCCAGCAGTTTTGAGATTTCATTTGTCTTTGAACTATACTGTTCTAGGTGTAGATTTCCTTCTGTTTACCTTACTCAGTATTTGTAGCACTTCTTTTACTTGTGGCTTGGAGAAATTTATTTTGGAAAATTCTCTGCTGTTATCCCTTTACTGTTGCTTTTACCTGATTCTCTTCTCTTTTCTGGGATTTGAATTAAATGTGTATAAAACTATGTTTCACATGTTACTTTCTGTTTTTCTCTCCATGCTTTAATCTGGATATTTTCTTACATATTATCCATCTTTCTTTGATCTCTTTAGCTGTATACAATATGCTGCTGGACCCATCTTTTGAATATTTTCCTACCAGTGGTTATATTTCAAATTACAGAGTGCCCCTTTTGGTTCATTTTACATGGAATCCTTTAGTTTTGCTGTCTGATTTATTAAACATATAAATCACAGTTTATACTTAAGTCCCCTTCTGTTAACCACAGTATCTTATTTCCCTATGGGTCTGTTTCTGTTGTTTCTTACTTTTCTCTTGCTTTTTGGTTAATTCTTGTTTTTGTAAGCAAAATTCTTATCGTGTAAGATAAGTTTCTTATTTTTGTAAGCACGTATGCTGGGCATTGTGTATTAAAAGTATAGAGACGATTTTTACCTATGTGTGATGTTATTTTCCTCTATAGGGGATTTCCTTTTCTTCTGGGGGGTGGATAGGCCAAGGACGGATCACCTTGATCTGTGTAGGGATTAAACTGTTCTGAAGGTGGGCTTTAGTCTTTGTGAGGGCTGCTTCTGGTTTCTGCTTACTCCTTTGGGTTAGCACTTTGGAATCACAGCTGAAAGTGGGGGTTATAGGGCCATTTTCTCTTAGCAGGCTATGAACTCTAATTTTTGCCTGTCCTGCTCTCGGAAGCTGAAATAAACCTGTTCAACTTAGTTTTCCACTGTTTGCAATAGAGTCAGCAAATGGGTTAAAGAGAAGTCAAATGTCAGGCTCCCTTCTCTCTACAGTCATGACCTTTCAAATCATTGTGCCTTGATAGTCCTCTAATGCCTTCAAGCAGAGGCTATTTTAACGATTTTTTTTCCTGGTTATTTTAGTTCTCTGTTGGGAAGGTTGGTCTGATCTAATCTAGTCCATTATATTGAAGTAGAAGTTGAAGTACTTCTTTAAGGCGCTCTAATCCTACATGTTTTGATACCTTGATACTATGTTCAATAATTTCAGATGCCAACTTGCTGTTAACCTGCGCCATCTTGAACTCTTGTTTATCAGAAGTTTTTGATCGAGCTACTGGACATTTTTTATAGCCATAATGAAAACACCTCAATGTTATGTCATATGTTTGCATTTAAAGATAGTTTACAAATTTTACTCATATTATTGCATTTAATCTTTACAACAGTCATGTGATGTCAAATATCATGATTAAGTTCTCCATGGAGACTTATCTATAATTTTAATTAGTGAATAAAGTAAATCTGTATTAATTTACGTCTAGTTAAGTGAATATTCTGGAAAATGGGAATGAAAAGAAGGGGGTATTTGAGAGCAATTTAACAGGTTAATATTGAGATTAATCCGTTTGTGGAATGAAGAGTGGTGATCATTTTGCTTGGGTAAACGGAGAGGATGGTTATTCTTCCTTTAAGTGCAGGGATTCCGTTAGGAGGAGAATTAAATTTTGGCAGGGTTAATAATGAATGGATAAAATTAGTACTGAATTGTGCTCCCAGAAGGGAGCATTACTATGGGCTGAAAAGAGCTTTGTGATGGAGTTGAGATTATTATTGGACATTTTGAGGAGGAGAGGAAATGAGAAGGAGGCAGGGCAATCTTATGGGAGAATCTAAAAGTACAAACTACTCGCCCTCCTCCTTCCTCTCCTCCTTCCTCTCCTCCTCCTTCCCCTCCTCCTCTCCCCCTACCACGCCTTTCATTAAGGGCTTACAAAGTGCCAGGCACTGTCCTCTGTTTGTGCATACATCCTTATTTAATTTTCAACCCTATAAGATAGTTAATCTAATGGTCCCATTTTATTTATTATTTATTATTATTATTTTTGAGACAGAGTCCTGCTCTGTTGCCCATGCTGGAGTGCAGTGGCGTGATCTCGGCTCACTGCAGCCTCCACCTCCCAGGCTCAAGTGATTTTCTTCCCCTCAGCCTCTCGAGTATCTGGGATTACAGACATGCGTCATCACGCCCAGCTAATTTTTGTATTTTTTAGTAGAAGCAGGGTTTCACCAAGTTGACCAGGCTGGTCTTGAATTCCTGACCTCAGGTGATCTGCCCGCCTCATCCTCCCAAAGTGCTGGGATTACAGGTGTGAGCCACCGTACCCAGCCAGTGGTCTCTATTTTATAGCCTTGTCCATTTGTCAGGCAGTGAAGTCACTACCTTAAAATGGAGCCAAGTGCTGAAGCATAACTTTGATAATGAGATGGTTGTTAATTATAAGGGTCCATGAACTGAGTCTGAGTGAGTGCATTGGGATTTTCACCTGAAGACAACTGGCCATGCCAAGTGCAATTTTCAGAAGATGGTGTAGACAGTAGAGTATAGGTGGGATGCTGGTGGCTGGTGGAGACCGTAGAGCACAGGGCACGGTTGGGGGCCACCTCAGCAGTGCACAGTACATAAGGAAGTCCCCTACTGCAATGGAACCAGCAGGAAGAGAAAAGATGGGGCTGATATAAGATTTCAAAGCCAGAAAAGTCAGGACTTGGTGACTGTGAAGATGTGAAAGGTGATGGAGAGGACTGTCTTAAAGAGGGTTTCAAGCCTGGGACAGAAGTTCTCCAAACTATTGTTTCCTGCCTCTGTCCTTCCTGCATTCCCACCCTCCTAACTCAACAGGTGAGTTGGTGAGCGTCTCTGTCCATGACTCCTTTCAGTTGTGACTCTCAGCCAAGTCTGGCCTGCAGCTCCTCTCAAACATCCTCCTGCCCTAGAATGTTCTCCGCGATTCCCTCCTGTTTTTACTTTCTGGTAAGTGTATATTTCCACTTTACTGTTGTGATTTCCTCCTTTTTCCTTTCCCTTCTTTCCTTTTTCTTTCTTCCACTCCCAACCTTCCTCTTTTTCATTATTATTTTTTTAATTTAAAATGTTTTGAACACCTAAACTCACTACTACATTGAGCTTTTTGGGTTCAGGAACCGTGATTTCTGTAGACTTCTATTTCTGTGATCTAATACGATGTTTAACATGTATTACATGCTGAATATATGAATGAATGAATGGAAAATCCTGGGGAGTGTGCCAGAAATAGGCATAAAGACATAAAGTTCATAGCAACATAGAAGTAGAAACCGACTATCATTGATTTTATTGTCAAGAGGTGTTCTTCCTTTTTCTCTTACAAAAATCCACATGGATTTCAGTACATTTCACCTCTGACTACTCCATAGAATAATAGCTAACTCTACAAATAATGTATTTTGAGACAGTAATAACCAAGAAAAACAAAATAAACAGAACATGTTATACCATAACATTTTTGATGGGTTCTTCTATTCCCTATGGTTTCATTTTTTTTTTAAACAACTGATTTTACCCCTTCTTGTCCGAATTTTTGCTTGATCAAGGTTCTGCTAGATAAAGATTCTGATAAGCTACAGAATGCCCAAATACTGGACAGTAGAAGGGAGGGAAAGAGGAAAAACACTTTGCAGAATGGTTCATTTGCTCAGTTGAATATCATAGAGTCCCAGGGAAAGCCTGCTGTTTTTGGAAAATGGACAAAAAGTGGGGTTGCATAGAGCTTGGAATTTAAGAGAGAAACTGTGGAACAAAGGTGTAACAACATTCATTAATTTAGATCTAGATTGAGAATTTTTATATTAGGAAAATAATGCCAATAAAAACAATTTGCCGCCTCATCTCAAATCCAGCATTATGTGCTTAGAAATTACTGCCTCTGATCATTAGCCGGCAGGCAGGCCTTCCCCGGAGGTCTGTCTTGTGGTAGGGAAATCACACAGCCATGCTGGCAGCAGTTTTATCCTTTTCTGGAAGGAGATTCGCACTCTCGGCTTTGTGTGTAGTTATCTGACTGTCTCTTCTAATGCGGGAGTGTTAGCATGTGCTTAGCAATTTTTAAGCTCCTGGGACCAGACTGGAATTGATTTCATCTGCAATTTGTCTAGTGACAAGCGCACTGTGGAAGAAAAATAAATATTCACTATAATTTTTATTAGTTCATGGCCCGTCATAAATCAAAGCTGTGAAAAGAGTTTAAGTAGCTTTTCCCAATCCCTGGGATTCATAGCTCTCTCAGTTATCATTTGAACAAAGGTGATAGCTGGACACCAGTGATACCCTGGGATGGTGAGCTTAAGGGAATTTAGCTTTTCCCTTCCTGCAAGCTTTAAAATGTGATGTCGTTAGGGGACTAGGGAGGGTAGACTTTTCAGTTTAAATCTCTCCCTTTCCCTTTGGTAGGACTCCCAATTTTAGACTTCATGGATGAATAAGTAACCTTAGTGAGTGATTTGAGACTAGAGTACATAAAAATGTGTCAATAGTTCAGGATGACTGATAGCTCCCTTGTAACCAAAGCCACCTGCAATTTTTTATAGTCCTGCAGCATAAGCCATCTTGAACAGATAATCAATTCTGTTGCACAAACAGTCACTTCTGTTCACCAAGGAGGCCCACTTTTTCTCTCTTCAAGCAGGGCTATAAAAAACAAAAATAACCTACATAATCCAAATGATCAAAACTTCTGAAATATCGGGGCACTTGTAAAGCTAACCTTCTCTTCCACCTCTCTATACCTTGCCCCCCTCTCTCTTTTTTAGTGAAAGAACAGTGGACTCACTTATGCAGCTGTAACAAAGATCAGAGAGACCTGCACGGCCATGTGCCCATGCACACATGCAACTACACACACACACACACACACACACACCCTTTTAGAAGAGTGTATTTTAGTCCAAGTATCGTTTCTTGCCCAGCCTTTGTCAGAATTTTGATCTTTAGAGGATTAGGAGAATATTTATTTATTTATTTTCCTTACATAAAGTATCAAATGGCATTGCAGCAGCAGCCTAACCACAGCAGGAATTCATTCTTCTTCAGCTACTTCCTGCGTCTCATTGAATTAAAAAGAGTGAGGATGTGATTTTGAAATCTGAATTTGTAAAGGGCGTGAGGTCTTCACTGAAAATATGATTGTGAATTAAAGGCTTTTGATTAAAGTAGACTTACAGATAAACACTTCATCTATTTTTCCTCATCCATTAAAATACAGTTATACTGTAGAGTCTGGTGCTGGATTTTATATTCATTTTTTTCAATAGGGTGAACATAGTATCATCATATTTGCCATTAGATTATTCAATGGTATTTATATGCAAACTAAGTCATTCATTCATTTTACAAATACATTTTGAGCTTTGAACAGGTAACTGGCATTGACTTTTAGGTGCTGGAACTGGGGCTACAGTATTAAGCTAGACACTTAAGTCCCTGGTTTAGGAGCTGACATTTGAAGATATAGGTTAACAGTTAGGGTCCAATGATTAAAGATCTAAAATTCTCTTAGTAGTAGCTGGGTCTTTAACAAATAATGATTTTGGAGGAACCACTAAACCTCAGAATTTAGTAAAGACAAAAACATTGGTAGTAAATGATTCTGGCTTGCTAGTTATAAAATATTATTTTCAGATCTAGATTTTGGCCTAAATCATGATTATTGTTGCTTAAACTTGGGCACTTTTGCACTAGAGATCAATGTCAAATCCAATGAGTCGTAACCTTTCTGGTGTCTGAAAGAAAGCTTGGAAGCCATATAGAGCTCATGTGTTTTAGAGTAAAGTCAATTTGGGGGTATGTTTTATTTTCATGTCATCTGTCCCCTAAAAGGACCCCTAAAGGTTGGCCCAATGACTGGGCCAACCACTACCCCCTTCTCAGGTTGAGTCACTGTTTTCAGGTACCACCATGGCCTAAATAGCGGTTCTGAAAGTTTGGTTCATAAACCCCTGGGGTCCCTTTTCAGTCGATCTGCAGTGTTGATCTATTTACGTAATAATACTAGGATGTTATTTGTCTTTTCCATTCTTTTTCTTTCACAAGTGTACAGTGAAGTTTTCCACTGTATATTCAGAACCGCTATATAACTCAGCAAGTCGCTATTTTTTTTTTTTTTTTTTTTTTTGAGACGGAGTCTCGCTCTGTCGCCCAGGCTAGAGTGCAGTGGCCGGATCTCAGCTCACTGCAAGCTCCGCCTCCCGGGTTTACGCCATTCTCCTGCCTCAGCCTCCCGAGTAGCTGGGACTACAGGCGCCCGCCACCTCGCCCGGCTAGTTTTTTGTATTTTTTAGTAGAGACGGGGTTTCACCGTGTTAGCCAGGATGGTCTCGATCTCCTGACCTCGTGATCCGCCCGTCTCGGCCTCCCAAAGTGCTGGGATTACAGGCTTGAGCCACCGCGCCCGGCCGCAAGTCGCTATTTTCTAAACAACCGATGATCGATGTTACAAAATGATATGTTGGTAAAAGATCCATTCAAAATGCTAGAAAAATTAATGGGCTTTGATACATCAGAGTATGAAAAGTTCACTGATAGATGTTCAGATTACTATATAAACTTCCAGTTGTTGAGTTTGGGCGTAGTATCAAAGAAAGAATATCCACAATGACCTGAAAGGCTATTTCATTAATCCTGTATTTGCCAACTAGGCATTTGTGTGGGCATGGGTTTTCTACACACGTCAACCAAACATGATACCACAACAGATTGGATGCACCTATCTTCAGTTATGCTGGGCATTAAAAAAATTGCAAAGTAAAATAATACCACTCTTCTCACTAAATGTTTTAGGAAAATCTAATTATCCCCTATAAAAAATATATTATTTATGTTAACAGTAATGGGTTATAAATTCTTTTTTTGTGGGGGGGGAACGGAGTCTCTCTCTAACTCCCAGGCTGGAGTGCAGTGGTGCAATCTTGGCTCGCTGCAACCTCTGCCTTCCAGGATCAAGTGATTCTCCTGCCTCATCCTCCTGAGTAGCTGGGATTACAGGCACGCACCACTACTCCTGGCTAATTTTTGTATTTTTAGTAGAGAAGGGGTTTCTCTGTGTTGGCCAGGCTGGTCTTGACCTGCTGACCTCAAGTGATCTACCCGCCTCAGCCTCCAAAGTGCTGGGATTATAGGCATGAGCTACTGTGCCTGGACCATAAATTCTTTTTTAAGCAGTAATAAATATTAAGCATTTCTCAGTTTTAATTTGTGTCATGATAAATGTTATAAATTAAATCATGAGATATAATCTACATGAACTAAAGCATTTTGAAATCCTCAATAAGTTATATATTTTTTTGATACGAGGTCTTGCTATGTTGCCCTGGCTAATCTCAGTCTACTAGGCTCAAGCAATCGTCTCGTCTCAGCCTCCTGTAGCTGGGACTACAGACATGTGCCACTGTGCCCTGCCTCAGAATTTTTTAAGATTCATAAGGGTATCCTGAGATTAACCAATTTAAGAACCACTGCTCTAAAGCAATGTATTAGTAAATCCATCTTCCAGGAAGTTGAAGCGTAGAGAAATTTGCACTAGTTACATTCCCTGGGGTCTAGGATCTGCTCCCAGTTCTCATTTTGAAGCAGAGTTTCAGGAAGTATAGGTCGGGTCTCCTTAATGGCTCAGGGCTTCCTGTTCTGTGTGCAGTGACAGAGGATGAAGACACAAAGGCTGTAGTCCATAGCGTCCATTTTTAATTTCCAATCTTATATGCCCCAAAGTCATGAAATCCTCTAGGATGATTTCTGAGTTTCAAACCACAGCTACTGAAGATGGAGCATTTTACAAGGGCTGCATGACATTTATTCTGCTTGGAAGTGCAGCTTGCAGCTCCGCATGCTAAAAGGAAATCAAAACTGCTTATCTGAAACATCTTCATCATCCATTTGGAAATGAAGAATTCAGCCTGCTCTGCTTCCACCCCTACAGGAAGCTACTCCAAGCTGACTTCTCAGTCTGGACTTGTTCTCAAGGTCACCCATGTAATTTTTTTCAAAGCCTCAGTGTCCTTAGTATTCTCAGAGATAATAGCACCAAACCCATCAGTCCTTTCCTTGTCCTCAATTTTCTTTTGGCTTCCTGCAATTTTAATCCCAAGTCCTTGCAATTCCTTTCTGTAGAGACTTAAGTGGCCCCATTTATGACCAATTTACAGCTAATATTTGATGTATTCTTTTAAAATAAGCCAAACAGTCCTCCGCTCTACAGGCCTTGTAGCTTTGGACTTAAAATCTAAGGCCTGATAAGTGGGGTAAACTGATACGTTTTTTGTTTTATGATTTACGAAGAAAAATTAAGAGATCCTTAGAAATTGGAAGGACGTAGATATTTGTTAATTTCAGAATCTAGTGCTGTTGTTAATAAAGGGAAAGAAATAGCTCTTTCTTCTGTATTGCACATTGAACCAATTTTTATAAAGGGGCGAGAGGGAGGGAGGGAGGGGTAAGGAGGGTAGAGGGTAGATGAGTAAAGAAATCAGAAATTTTTCTGGGGGCTGCTTACTTCTAACCTCCTTTGGATGCCTTATCTCTGGCCCCTTCTGTAAGCTGATCCAGCTCATGTCAGCATGACACATGAACCACGCAAAGCTTCTTTTTAAAGAGATTTTAATTCCTGCTTGACAGGCTAGGCTGAAGCCCATGAGTGACAATAGATTTTTTTTTTTCTTTTGAAACAGAGTGAAAGCCACAGTGCACCTGGTATTTCATTGAACACCAGGTGTGTGTGTGTGTGTGTGTGTGTGTGTGTGTGTGTGTATGTGTGTGTATAATGTTTCTGGGAAGGAAAAAAACAGTTAACCTAAGTAATAAACTGTTTCAGTTTGCCGGGAGTTATGCTTTAAGAAAAGATATCCACCGTTTTTGGCCTGCGTGAAGACTGTTTATGCCCCATAATCTGTTTTAAATCTTTTAAGAGTTTTATCACTTTCCCCCTTCTCATAAAAGTAACTCATTGCTTTATTTTTTTATTCTAGTCTGAAATTACATCTTTAATTAGCTCCTGTGTGGTAAAGTATCAAACTGTCACATTTCATTTGATGAATTTCATCTCTTATACCCAAGATGTTTGGGGGAACCGACTATATCCAATATCCTGGGGGAGAATAGCTAGAAACTGGGACCATCCTTAAGCACTGTATGAGGCCCAATACAGAAAGACAAGGAAGTACTTTAGGAGTTGCCTAAATGTTCTCTCGCAAATATAAAATGAGCTTTGTTTTATTTATGACTGCCTGAGTGAGTTCGGACAGCTATAACAAAGTACCTAAGGGTGTATTGCTTATAAACAAGAGAAATTTATTTCTGATTGCTTTGGAAGCTGAAAGTCTGAGATCTAGGTGTCAGCATGGTTGGGTTCTGATGAGGGCCCTCTTCGTGACTGCAGACTGTCAACTTCTTGTATCCTCACATGGCAGAAAGTGAGTGAGAGCTTTCTGGGTCTCTTTTATAAGGGCACTAATTGTGTTCATGAGGACTCCACCCTCATGCCCTGATCACTTCCCAAAGGCCCTACCTCCTAATACCATCACACTGGAGGATAGGATTCCAACATATGAATTTTGGGGGCCAGAGATTCCGTCCATACTAATGACCATAGCGCATTTGAAATAGCTCTCACTTTCCACCGGTATTATTTATCGCGAGCGACTCGAAGGACTGACGGTAATAGGGATGACTCCGGTAATGGAGATATGATGGTGGTAGCATAATGAGGGTGGTGGTGATAGAGGAGTCTTCATTTATCAAATGGGGCACTGGACTTCGTGTGAATCACTTCACATACTTTTTTCTCATTTAATTTGCACACCAGCTCTGAGAACTTAGGTGTCATTGTCTCCATTTTACAGATGAGAGATAGAGGCTTAGAGAAGTTCAGTGACCTACTCCTACCCAAAGCCATCCAGCTTGGTAACGGTGGAGCAGGATTAGAATTTATACTGATGACAAAGCCCTGACTCATAACCCCCACTCCAGAGGTGCTTGTCTTCCTCAGGCATAGGCAGGGTAGGGATTTAGTTCCTCTTTCAGGGAAAACTAAGACACGAAAAGCTTGAATGATGCTCAGTGATACGCTTAATGTGAATGAACTTGGAGTCAGAGTGGAAACCATCTTACCATGTTGGTTCAACCAGTTTCTGAACAGAAGCTGTCTATTTACGACAAGGGGAAAGGAGCCACTTGTAATTGTATAGTACACCTCAGGGACAGTATTTTCACAAGTACTGTCTTGATCTTCCCAGTATGCTTATGAGGTAGGTAGGTCTTATTGTGTCCATTTTGTGTTTCTTCGACTCCAGGGTTGGATTGTGCTTTGCTACTGATTAATTCCGGGACCTTGAGCAAAACCTATGACCTTTCTGGGCCCTGCTTTCCCCATCTTCACTATAATGGGGATGGGTGTTCAGTAAGGATACGCTAGAATTTCTTTGATCTGTTTTGAAAAAGCCACACATGGTTCTTAAAACTTTTATTACCCAATAATATACACATAAAAAATTTTTTGTAGTAAAGATGTGAACAGTTGTGTGTCCTACACACATTGAAAGATGACAAGCCATTGGAAGACTACTTGAAACTCTGGAATCTGCTATGGCCAGGGAGTGAGTTGCTGTGTTGATAATTTAGCCTGATTATATTTTGATCGTAAATAGATCACCAATTCTTAAAAAGCTGGTATTGCCGGCCCTCCTTCCTTCCTTCTTCCTTTCTTCCTTCCATTTGTCAAAAAGCCATTAGGCACGTCTCAGCAAGGAGACCTATCAGGGCAAATAAGCAAACATATTGAAGGTAACAGGAGTCGGACTTCTGACTATGGGAGAACAGTTACAGATATAAAAAAGGGGAGAGCTAGAATGAACCCTGTATTGTGGGTAGGAATTTAAGGTTTCATTGTGAATGTGTGGATTCTGATACGTAGAAATTTTATAGATATAGAAATTTCAGTGTAGAAATATTATAAACATTAAAGTGTACACATGTCTATGAATAAATGCACACTCACACACACCCACACACACCCACACCTCACACCCCAAACCCATTTCCTAACTCTGTTCACCGAAAGAGCCAGGATGCAGTGACAGCCCAGTAAATATGAGCACATCTGCTACCTAGATTGTAGTTTCTAAATTCCAGTTTGTGCTTAAAGCAACTATGGGTCTTTGAAAAAAATATCTGATTCTAGAGCTGGGAAAGAAAAGGTACAAGTTGAGCCCTGAATGTCTTGTGACAGAAGATACAGAAACTCTGAAAGAATATTGGGAGATGCCACAAGAACGCAGCAGTCAGCTTGAAGGGATTCTCACTAAACCCATGTGAAACCTGGAACAATTTGAGCACCAAAATGACAATGATAGTTACAGGTTATATCCCACTAAACAAGAAATACATGAATCCACACTTGCATAAATAAATAAATGCATGAAAATGTGGTGAGAGGAGAAAGTTCTCCCTTAAAATAGAACACTGATATATAGAAGGAATTCTGGAATTGGAGAGATTACCATTTGGCAGTCATCATAGTAATAATTAATCCAGGTAAGAAACATCAACGGATGTTAACAATAGTGAATACAGGTTGGATGAGGATCAGAATCTTTATATAACCATAGTGAATACAAGTTGGATGAGGATGAGCGTCTTTATATAACCATAAAGTATCTGTCCACAAATCCTTATGCATTTTAAGGGGAAACACAGGAGCTTTACTGGAGAAACTTGGAAGACACAACCTTACTCAAGTGATCAGAGATCTCATCAGCAGTGATGGGACAAACAGTGTTCTGTGTCACTTGATGGGATGCAATGAGAAGAACATAGCATCTCTTCCAAACAATGCAATCTTCAGATCTTTTCATGAGAACATATCTCTAATCCCAGTTCAGGGGCATTTTACAAATTAATTCACCTGCTGCCTTCCATAATATAAAGGTCGTGAAGGTCAAGGATACTATTCCAGATCAAAAGAGACAGAAGAGCGATGACGACTAAATAGAAAGTGTGATCCTGAAATGGATCCTTTGACTAGAAAGAGCATTACTGGGAAAGTTGGCCTAACTCGAATTGGGGTCTCCCGGTGAAGGATACATGAGAGTTCTTTGAACAACTCCTACAACATTTCTGCAAGCTTGAAATTCTTTTGACACAAAAAGTAAGACATACTTTGTACAGGAAATCTGAGCTTTTAGTTTTTACTTTATTTTACAAAGTTAAAAGGAATAGTTTCTGAATTCTTTTTTATTTTGGATTTTTGTAAGAATCTTACAGGGTATAATTATTAGACTTTTAGTTCTGAATTTCTGTGGTTGTTGTGCAGAGAAGAATATAGTTCTATGAGATAGGGACTTTTCTGGATGTGTGATATCATTTGTGTAATTACGGAAATTCATTCATATTTGACTGGGAAAATAGTTAGAACCTTGGAGTGTCTTAAGGCCATTGTTGAGATATTTATGAGGCATTTTAGATTAATGGGATTATGAGTTGGTGTTCTGGAGTCATGTTTCCTGAGCTCAAATCCCGCGCCCACCACTTACCAGTGTGTGACTTTGAGCAAGTGAACTAACCTGTTTCTTGTGTCATCTATAAAATGTAGGTAACAATAGCACCTATCTCGTGTGGCTATTGTGCAGACCATCTGATTAATACTAGTAGAGTGCTGAGAAGAGTACTGGCTTAGATAAAATGCTGTGTTGTTGTTGTTATTATCATCATTATATATTATTGCTACTGCTGCTGTTACTGTTACAATATGGGGTGTAATTTGTGTAGCACAGGGAGGGGAACATCACACACTGGGGACTGTTGGGGAGTGGGGGGAAAGGGGAGGGAGAACATTAGGACAAATACCTAATGCATGCAGGGCTTAAAACCTAGGTGACAGGCCAGGCACAGTGGCTCACGCCTGTAATTCCAGCACTTTGGGAGGTGGGTGGATCACGAGGTCAGGCGTTTGAGACCAGCCTGGCCAACATAGTGAAACCCCATCGCTACTAAAAATACAAAAAATTAACCAAGTGTGGTGGCGGGCCCCTGTAATCCCAGCTACTTGGGAGGCTGAGGCAAGAGAATTGCTTGAACCCAGGAGGCAGAGGTTGCAGTCAGCTGAGACTGCACCACTGCACTCCAGCCCGGGTGACAGTGCGAGACTCTATCTCAAAACAAAAAACAAAAAACCCTAGATGATGGGTTGATGGGTGCAGCAAACCACCATAGCACATGTATACCTATGTAACAAACCTGCACGTTCAACACATGTATCCCAGAACTTAAAGTAAAATTAAAAAAAAAAAAAAAAAGAAAAAAAAAAATAAAGGACATTTCTGAAGCAAAAAATAAAAAAATAATAAAAATAATTGTGTAGCAAAGGCTAGAGAAACGAGCTAAAGGAAATTTCATATGGCAATTTGTTGGAAGTTTGATCCCTCCTCACACTCTGATGATAGAAAGGCCATAATGCCATTGATTTTGGATACTGACACCGTGTACTGATCCTTTAAGATGCTTTCTTATTTGCAAAGCCAGCTGCCACACCCAAGCACACTTTAGAGTTTCTTTACCCTTTATTCAGGGAAAAGCACACATTTTAAATGTTCAAGAAGAACAGCAGAAACAAGACAGGATCAAAGCAAAATACAAAGAAAACAAGATTGGAGAATCAGAGGATCAAGATCCAAGGAAAAATGTTTACTTTGGCAGAAATACCTAGAAAATATAGTGACTGCAGGCCTTGTTTCAAGTTCACATATTGAATCTCAACATGTTTACTTATTTGCAAGTGTAAGTAAATGTATGCAGCACACTGAGTTAGCAAACATGGAATATCCCTGAAGGAGGGAGATGTACTGCTCATCAGTGTTGTCCACAGTGCACCCTGCATCCTACCGCTTGCTCCGGGCTCTCCAGCCTGTTCCTTTTCCTGAAAGGGCTTCCAGTCAAGCTCATGATCTATTATTATATATGATACTTAGAGAATATTGAGCATTAAGCATTTTTATTTCTTTATGCTTTGTTTCTAAAAGGGTTCAAAGGAACAAATTTAATTGTCTGTTATCCTAAGAAATGCTTAATTGTCCAGAATAGATCTTCATTAACAAAGTATAAAGTGAAAGAAGAGACCAATTGGCAAAGAGAGAGAAGATAGAGGTTTCGACTAAAGCCTAGAAGAATAGGTAATGAATGACTACTCAGAAAGAAAGAATGGAGGAGGTCAAGGGTTTCACAGTGTATGCTTTCTTTTTTAGAACTATAAGCATGTTTCTGGTCATCTAGCCCGAAAGTCTAAGTTTTTTTAGGCATAGGAGAGTTTCAGATATATTGTGAACACATAGCCCATTGCTTGGTCCTCTGTCTGAAATACCCAGGTTGTCTCCCCTTGATTCAGTCTCTTGTCACTATCTCACCCTGACTATAGTATTTTGAATTTTAGATGATATACATATTTTGAGAAGCACTAGCAATCAAGTGGGAATAAACCATCTAGGATTCCTCATACCATCTAAGTTTTAAAACTCTTTGCTAGAGTATATGGAGCTATGTCAAGACAGTGTGTTAAGGTTGTTCTGTGATTAAGAACTCAGAACCTAGAGCCAGAATCCTTGGGTACAAATCGTGACTGTCATTTGCTAGCTGTGTTCCATTTTCTTCATCTGGAAAATGATATCAATGATAAGAAACAACTATGGGCCAGGCACGGTGTCTCATGCTTGTAATCCCTGCACTTTGGCAGGCCGAGGCGGGCAGATCACTTGAGGTCAGGAGTTTGAGACTAGCCTGACCAACGTGGCAAAACCCTATCTCTATTAAAAATACAAAAATTAACTGGGCATGGTGGTGCATGCCTGTAGTCCCAGCTACTCAGGAGGCTGAGACAGGAGAATCACTTGAATCCGGGAGAAGGAGGTTGCAGTGAGCAGAGGTCATACCACTGCACTGCAGCCTGGGCCAGAGAGCGAGACTTCGTCTCAAAAAAAAAAAAAGAAACAAATGTGGTTACATGGGAAAAAATACCAGCAATATAGGAAGCTTTCAAAAAATGTTAACTGGTGTGTATTTGCCTAATGAGTAGAAATAAAAAACTTTAGTACTATTTGGAGACTTGGTATGTTTACATGATTCAGTAATAACTATGCAATATCTCTCCTTCACACAAAGTTCTAATAAATCATTGCTTTTTCTGTAGGTAAAATCTGCTGGTGGAGTCACTCCATTATTCTTATCTGTGGAGATCTAGATCTTGATTTGAAAGTTTCTGAGAAAATCTTCAGCTCAGACTTGAGGTCAACTTTACCAACTGAAGGTAAAAGCTAATTTTATTCATTTAAGTATGAATTGCTCATTACTAAAGCATAGAAAATAAAGATCATTAACATGTCTTATTAACTAGAACATATCAGATAGAATCCTGGTTTCTTGATGTTGAAAAAATTATGAAATACTAATAGAAACAGAGAAAAATGGCCAAGCATGGTGGCACACACCTGTAATCCCAGCACTTTGGGAGGCCAAGGCGGGTGGATTATCTGAGGTCAGGAGTTCGAGACCAGCCTGGCCAACGTGGTGAAACCCTGTCTCTACTAAAAAATACAAAAATTAGCCAGGTGTGGTGGCAGGTGCCTTAATCCCAGCTACTTGGGAGGTAGAGGCAGGAGAATTGTTTGAACCCAGGAAGTGGAGGTTGCAGTGAGCCGAGATCAAGCCATTGCACTCAAGCCTTGTTCTTGGGAACAAGAACGAGACTTCTTTCAAAAAAGAAAAAAGAGAAAAATAAGATAAAATGAGTAAGGAGAAAAGCTTGTTTCCTGTTATGGTTATGGAAAGCTTTATAATAAGCATCATCAAATCCATTTTTTTTTTAATTTTATTTTTTGGAGACAGGGTCTCACTCTGATACTCAGGCTGCAATGCAGTGACACAATCCTAGCTCACCACAGCCTTAAACTCCTAGGCTCTAGTGACCCTCCCGCCTCAGCCTCTCAAGTAGCTGGGATTGCAGGAACATGCCGCCACATCGAGCTAAGTTGTTTTCATTTTTTAAAAACTAGAGACAGGGTTCTCAGCCTGTTGTCCAGACTGGTCTCAAGCTCCTGCCTCAATCTCCCAAATTGCTGGGATTACAGGTATGAACCACCACACCTGGCCTCATATCCATTTTTTATATCTACAGTACCCAGTTGTTGAAATAATCTTAAAATTTTGGGAAAACAAATAAACTAAGAAACAACCTGCTGCAGGACTGGAATAGTTGGTGAACAGAATAAGAGAGTATTGAAAAAGATGCAAATTTTTCTGTAAAAACCAGTAGGTGGTAAGCCTGCTGCCCGCAGCCAGGAGACCGGATAGTGGAGAAAACCTCTTCTGAGATGCTCCTATTCATTTTATGGTTAAGTAAATTATTTTACACTGTTAAACATGGATGTCGTCGTTGTTTTTAAATGGGGGGCAACTTCCAATAACTGGCTTATTTTCTCATCAGTCTGTGTCTCCTGTTCTTCAGAGGTTGTTCTTAACATCCTGCATTCACCTCGAATTTCCTACCCCTCCAAGTTGCCAGTTACTGCCAGTCAGAAAAGAAGCTTCAGATGTCAACTCCCTCAAATTTTGCCTCCAGGCCTGCACAATTAACCTGTACTCACTTTCAGTGCTTTGTCACTAGTGAAAGGCAAACCACATCCCAGTCCCACTTAGCTCCTTCTTCTGCTCTGGAACCACCTCCTTCTCCCTGCTCCAGAACCACCTCCTTCTTCCTGCTCCGAAACTGCGGAAACCCACCTCCTTCCTCCGGCTTCGGAACCACCTCCTTCTTCCTGTTCTGCAGCCTGCCTCCTCCTTCCTGCTCTGGAAACTGCCTTCTCCTCCTTCCTGCTTGGAAACTTCCAAAACCCACCTCCACGTTCCTGCTCTGGAACCACCTCCCTTTTCTTGCTCTGGAACCTGCCTTCTCTTTCATCTTGTACTGGGATTTGCTTCCTCCTTCCTGCTCTGGAACCAGCCTCCTCCTTCCTGCTCTGGAACCCATCTCCTCCTCCCTGCTCTGGAACCTGCCTTCTCCTCCTTCCTGCACTGGGGTCTGCCTCCTCCTTCCTGCTGTGGAACCTGCCTTCTCCTTCATCTTGCTCTGGGATCTGCCGCCTCCTTCCTGCTCTGGAATCTGCTTTCTCCTCCTTCCTGCCCTGGAACCTGCCTCCTCCTTCATCTTGCCCTGGAACCTGCCTCCTCCTTCCTGCTCTGGAAGTGCCAAAACTCACCTCCGTATTACTGTTCTGGAGCCACCTACTTCTTCCTGACCTGGAATCTGCCTCCACCTTCTGGCACTGGGATCTGCCTCCTCCTTCCTGCTCTGAAAACTGCCTCCTCTTTCTTCCTTCTTCCTGCCCTGGACCCTGCCTCCTCCTTCCTGAGCTGGGAACTGCCTTCTTCCTCCTGCTCTGAGATTGCCAAAACCCATCTTCATGTTTCTGCTCTGGAACCAACTCCCTCTTCTTGCTCTGGAACCTGCCTCTTCTTTTCTGCTCTGGAACCTGTCTTCTCCTTCCTGCTCTGAGATCTACCTCCCCCTCCTTCCTGCACTGGGATCTGCCTGCTCCTTCCTGCTTTGGAAACTACCTCCCACCTGCTCTGGAACCTGCCTCCTCTACTACTCTGGGATCTGCCTCCTCCTTCCTACTCTGGAACCAACTCCGTCTTCTTGCTCTGGAGCTTGTCTCCTCCTTCCTCCCATCCAAGTACTAACCAGGCCTGACCCTGCTTAGCTTCTGAGATCAGATGAGATCGGGTGTGTTCAGGGTGATATGGCCATAGACAGTCTCCTTCTCCTCCTTCCTCCTCTGGAACCTACCTCTTCCTCACTGCTCTGGTACCTGTCTCCTCTTTACCACTCTGGGATCTGCCTCCTCCTTTCTGCTCTGGAACCCACCTCCTCTTTACTGCTCTGGAATCTGCCTCCTTCTTTCTGCTTTAGAACCCGCCTCCTCTTTCCTGTGCTGAAACCTACCTCCTCCTTCCTGCTCTGGGACCCGCCACCTCCTTCCTACTCTGGGATCTGCCTCCTCCTTCCTGCTCTGGAACCTGCCTCCTCTTTACTACTCTGGAATCTGCCTTCTCCTTTCGGTTCTGGAACCTGCCTCCTCCTTCCTGCTCTGGAACCTGCCTCCTCCTTCCTGCTCTGGAACCTGCCTCCCGCTTCCTGCTCTGGAACCTGCCTCCTCCTTCCTGCTCTGGAACCTGCCTCCCGCTTCCTGCTCTGAGACCTACCTCCTCTTCCTGCTCTGGAACCTGCCTCCCGCTTCCTGCTCTGAGACCTACCTCCTCTTCCTGCTCTGGAACCTGCCTCCCGCTTCCTGCTCTGAGACCTACCTCCTCTTCCTGCTCTGGAACCTGCCTCCCGCTTCCTGCTCTGAGACCTACCTCCTCTTCCTGCTCTGGAACCTGCCTCCTCCCTCCTGCTCTGGGATCTTCCTCCCGCTTCCTGCTCTGGGATCTTCCTCCTGCTTCCTGCTCTGAGACCTACCTCCTCTTCCTGCTCTGGAACCTGTGTCTTCTTGTGCTGGAACCCACCTCAGTTTCTCCTTTCTCCTTATCAGCTATTGTTTTTGTCACTTCTCCCTTCTTTTTCTTCCTTTTGATTCCTTTGTTCAGTATTTTCAAATATTCACTATTATTTTTTTCTTTTTTAAGAGATTATTTATATGCTACACAAATATTTTCACATGTAGAATTCAGTGGTTTTTAGTATATTCACAGAATTGCATGACTCTTCATGATCTAAAATTCCATGATCTAATTTCTGATTTGTTTCATCACCTCAGTGAGAAACCCATGCCCATTAGTAGGTGCTCCCCATTTTCCTCTTCTCAGTCCCTGGAAAACGCTAATCTACTTTCTGTTTCTGAGGATTTGCCTATTTTGGACATTTTATGTAAATGGTATCATACAATTTATAACCTTTTTGTATCTGACTTTTTTCACTTAGCATAAGTTTTTAAGGTTTGTCTATGTTCATACATGTGGTAGCATGAATTGCTATTTTGTTCTTTTTTATGACTGAATAATATTCCATTTTGGAATGGAGCACATTTTGTTTATTGATTCATTAATTGAGAGACATTTGAAATGTTTCTACTTTTTGACTGTTTAGAATAATGCTGCTATGAACATTCATGTACAAGTTTTTATGTGGATGTATGTTTTCAGTCCTTTTGGATATATATTTAGGAGTGACATTTCTGGGTCATAGGGTAATTCTATGCCTAACATTCTGAGGAACTGCCAAACTGTCTTCCCAAGTGGCTGTACCCTTTTACCTTCTCACCAGCAATGTATGAGGTTTCCAATTTCTGTATATCCTTCCCGTTACTGGTTATTGTCAATCTTTTTAAATATAGCCGTCCTAGTGGATGCAAAGTGGTTACTTATTTCCTAGTCTCTCTTGGACACCACTTCTTTTGGGGAATTCTTCTGAACACCCTGAAATCCTTTCTCCAGATTGTGTTAAATGTCCCTGTATTAGTCCGTTTTCACACTGTTGATAAAGACATACCTGAGACTGTGTAATTTATAAAGAAAAAGAGGCTTGGTGGACAGGTCCATATGGCTGGGGAGACCTCACAATCATGGTGAGACTTCTTACCTGACAGTTTCAAGAGAGAATGAGAGAGCCAAGCAAAAGCGGTTTCCCTGTATAAAAACCATCAGATCTTGTGAGACTTATCACTATCATGAGAACAGTATGGGGGAAACTGTCCCCATGGTTCAATTATCTCCCACTGGCTCTCTCTCATAACACATGGGAATTGTGGGAGCTACAATTCAAGACGAGGTTTGGGTGGGAACACACCCAAACCATATCAGTCCCTCCTGTATATTTCTCAGGCACTCTTTCCTTGTGGCGTCCCTCATCACACTGAATCATCATTGTCTATTAACCTTATCTCCTCCATTAGAGTGTGAACCTGTCAGATAGAGTACCAAAATATTCCTGTGGTATTTCCTAGGTTAATACAATGCCTGACACAGTTATTTAGTCTCATCTTTTTGTCGGGAGTGGGATGGGGGGAGACTTATAGGCAAGACTTCATTATTAATCCCCTAAATACAAGAATGAAAATATTCACTAATATTGTTTGTTAGTTGATATCTAGTTAGAAGGAAAAGATGGATTTTTTAGCCTATGTGTTTGACTTTTTATTTTTATTTTATTTTATTTTATTTTATTTTTGAGAGGGAGTTTTGCTCTTGTTGCTCAGGCTGGAGTACAATGGCGCGATCTCGGCTCACCACAACCTCCGCCTCCCAGGTTCAAGCAATTCTCCTGCCTCAGCCTCCCTAGTAGCTGGGATTACAGGCATGTACCACCACGCCCAGCTAATTTTGTATTTTTAGTAGAGACAGTGTTTCTCCATGTTGGTCAGGCTGGTCTCGAACTCCTGACCTCAGGTGATCTGCCCACCTCGGCCTCCCAAAGTGCTAGCATTACAGGCATGAGCCCCCACGCCGAGCCATGTTTGACTTTTTATAAAGTTATTTTTTCTTTACTCTTGTACTACTATGGTACTGTCCCTTAATTCACCAAGAAGTTGGAAGGAAAGAAATAGGGATGCTATAAAATATCACCGTAAGGGGAAAATGCCTAGATGATTTTAAAAGTATAAGTCAATTAGCCATTTTACTTTGATTTTTTAAAAGCTTGACTGATTGAGAACCAACTGTTTCTTTTAAAAAAGAAAATACCGGTTACATAGATTAGACTTTAAAGATTTCAAATGCAGATAGAAGTCAAGAACAGTATCGTAAAGTTTATGGATCTTCAAAAATGATGTGTTTCGCTGTAAGTATCAGAAATCAGAGATTCATTTGCATCAGGGTTGAACAGATAGGGATCAGTGCAGGGGAACAAAAGCTAGAAGTAGAATTAAACATAATTAAAGATTTTAAATATAAGTTTGAATTAAAAAGTACATCCGGCTTGAAGGCTGACTCATACTAAATTATAGTGCCCTGTGCGTAAGTACAGATTAAAAGGCATATTTAATTAGTTCTTTTGAGAATTTCTCCCTACAAACCTATTGGTTTTTATAATCAATATTTAGATAATGTTGTTTCTTTCTTTCTTTTTTTTTTTTTCTGATTCCAGAAAGATTTGTTTTAGCGTTTTAGATTTTTCTTAATTCAAATGAAGTTACGCTTGGACTAGATAGCCATTCTCTTATTTGACAGTGTTTTCAGTGTATTCTTGGAAATTCTATCTAGCTTCTTTGCTATGGTTTTTATATGCTTCTGGAACAAGGAGGAAATGGGGGAGGGAAAGAAAGAAAGAAACAAATGTAAGTTGGACCCAGATCAGTGAGATAGTATCAAATGGGGCCAAAATGAATTTGGCAGATGCTTTTCTCATGTTTCCCACTGGAGCATGCACATATTGTTACTTGGAATATCACTTGCATTTCTTTCATTCTTGTAAGATTTTTCTTCAGCTTCAGTAACAAACTTTAACTTTAAATAGGAGCCAGGAATGAATATTGAGAATTTAAAAAAAAATGTGTAAATGTACTTAGAATGGATATTTTGCCGTGAAGATTTGGTTGGTAAAGGATATAATAGATGCCTTTTAACTGTAGGAATGAAAGTGTGCAGGGGCGGAGATAGTGGAAAGTGTGTCATGTTTAGAGATCTGAGTTTGAATCCTTATTTTGCCACTTAATAGTGGCATGACTTTGGCAAAGTAATCTTTTTAAGAGTCTATCTTTCCTTATAAAACAAGAAGATCCCTTTTTCCTCTGTAGTGCTGATTATAAGTGAATTTAGTGACAGATAGAAAACATTCAATAAATGATTGCTATTTCAAAATTGTCGTATTTACTAAAAAAAAAAAGTAGTAATTCTTAGGATAAAAATGTAAATTTTCTTATCAAATGTTCTTTTAATGTCAGGTAGGCATTTCAGTTTCATGATGTTCAATGTACATATCACCGGTAGCTGTATTTCCTTGGTTCCTGTATGTCAGCATGGTAGACAAAGACAAAAATGAGAAAACTTTGAATGTGGGAGCACACAAATTTATATAGATGAAATTGTACAGTACCATGTACTTCATTAATATGCATTTAATAAAGTTTATTAAAATTGAATGAGAGTTGAAGGGATTCAATATCATTTTATTTCTTGCAATATTTAGGTTACTGCAGACAACTGAGAATTAGCTTTAAAAAAAAAAAAAAAGTATCCAAAGGAGAAAGATGCTGTATAACTTTCCGAAAAGTCTGTTCCCTTATTTTAAAAAGACACTTGTAAGTTTAAAGGACTCTTAGGCCGCAAGGAGGTGCAAAACTTATACAGAGTTCTCATGTACCCTTCACCCAGCTTCCCCAATGATACTATCTTTAATATCTACAGTACCATTATTAAAACCAGGAAATTGACATTGTTAGTTTACACCTTCAATGGTTAACCCATTTTAGTGTTTTTAAGTGGAGGAAATTCTTTTTGATGTCTTGCTTAATCAGTTTTCTCATATATATACTTTTTGAGTGTCAGTATGCTGAACAGAAAGATATTTTGAAATCAGAAACCCTTAGGCTCAAATCTTGGCTCTGCCTCTTATTCCTATGCAACTCTGAGGACCTTTCTTAGCATCGATGATGGTCTGTTTCTTCATTTGTAAAAGGTGCTGTCACTTACCTTGCAGAGTTGGCACAAGGATTAGCAATTGTGTATGGTCAAGAGCCTTTTCAATAAATGATGGCTTTTGGAATAACTGTTCTCTTGCTATGTTTTCATCAAAAATTGAAAAGAGCTGGCCATTATCTTTAACATAGCATGTGTACTTTGTGGACACCTGTCATTTCAGGACCACTAAATGGTAAATATGCTAAAACAACTTCATGGTTGCTGTAGCCCTTCCTTTCTTACTACACCTGTCATGGCCTGCTTGTTTTGCACCCTGGTCACCTACTTTATCTGCACCTTTTTTTCCTAGCCTATAGACCAAAAGCTACTCCTCTCTATGTACAGATAATATTTCTTCTGCCTTTTGTTATATAGATTCTAGGAAATGTAGTTCTTTTTTGTTTTTTGTTTGTTTTCTTTTATATAACTTCTTCCAACTTAATTCTGTTTTACAAACAGTTGATGATAGCCCTAGGTAGATGCCTGTTTCAAACCCAGGCTGATACAGCTGGCTCTTGAGTATCCCTGTACAAAAGCTGCCCTTCAGGGAACATCGTGTCCAGGGCTGCTGCCTCCCTCCGCTTGCAGACCTGGTACTCTCTGCATCTAAAACTGGTCACTCCTCATTTCTCCACTTGGGCACAGCTACAAAGGTAGAAACAGAGTTCTGCACCCCACTTTTTGCTGTACCTCAGTTGGCCCAGAAGCATCTACCCCTGTTTAGCTCAGAAGTGTATAGTACTGTTTAAATACTTAAAATTTGCTATGTTCTGTACTGGCCAAGAAATGTCTTCTGGTAAGAGCTTCTGGTAGGAAGAGGACCTAAAGCTGCCCCCATAAGACGATATTCAGTTCATTTAGAATAGAAAGTTTTGTTTGCTTTTAATTTTTATTTATTGAACTGAAAATTGGAAACAGCCCATTGACTTTTCTATCTTATACAGCATCTCCTCCTACACACGTTTAGCTTCCTGCTCCCTTGAAATCTGGGTGACCTACTCCTGTTTTCAAGTTTTTTCTATTTTATTATTTTGTTCCTTAGCGTTTCTGCCTTTTTTGTATCTTCCAAGTTTCCATTTCAAAGGAGAGGGATCATATTTTTATATATTTACCTCCCGTTTGAATGTGTTTAAGGAATGCTTAGAAATGTTCCTTTATGTTTTAAAATATCCCTTCTGCTTAAGCAAGTAGCATATCATTTCCTGCTTTAGTTCTGGCCTCAGTCTGACAGGCCAGGGCTGAAGTAGGGGTGAAAAGTTCACCATCCGGAAGTGCTGTTGAGGTCAGAATCACGTGATGAGGAGCCGACCCAGACTCCTGGTAATTCCCTGAGAATGTGAATCTTTGGGAGAAGGAGCACAAGGGAGAGTTTTTTTCTCAAGTCGGCTGCCTGTGCTCGGGCTCTTGCTTACAATTCTTAGTTTTGTGGCACTGTTATTATTATTCTTCCAGGAACTCACCGTAATGCCTTTATTATTGTCTACATCAGTGTTTTAAAAAGTAAAGTTGTAATGCATTGCTAGGTTATGCAATGAATTTTGTGGACAGAGATCAGTATTAAAAAATAAAAAAGGAAACAAAGTGTAAACAGAGTGCATTATATGGAATAAGAATATGTGTATTTTGTAAAACTCTTGTTTGATACATAGATCTATACACACAGACACACAATCTCATAGGTCTCTACTTATTTGCGTATGAGTACATGCTGGCAGGTGTACATTCTTCTTCATCCTCATTCCTAGTCATTTGAGAACTCAGTCGTGCAAAATGCATGCACTTGTCAGTGGATGTGTTCTTACAGAATTCACATCATTTCATATTTGGAATTTATTGTAACTGCATTTTAATTCATGTGAATGTGAGTTATATATCTCATTTTGTTTCTTTGTATTTTCTCCACTCAGTATTCTGTTTTAAGATCCATGGATAGTGCTATGTGTACCTCTAATCCATTGCATCCAAATGCCCATAGTTGTTGAAGTGCGCCTAGAATACATTTTACTTCTGTTCTCTCTCAGGGATGGACACCTATATTGTCTCCATCTCACTTCACCATGAACACTACTGTGAACAGCCTCAGATATATCCCTTACTGGAAAGTACCAAGGGGAATTTATTTGGGCGGTAGCCTAATAGTAGACTTGCTGAGCCAGAGGGCTATGTACCCAGCTCAGATACTGTATATAGTATAATTTCAAAAAGTACACTGGTTACCTCTGGAATGATTCACCAGTCAAAGCACCCACCAGCAGTATGAATGCTTATTCCCACATTCCTGCCAGTACTTAGCATTATTAAGCTTTCTAATTTTCCCTATTTCTGTCTAGTGAGTGTAAAATGATATATTTTTTGTTTTGTTTTTATCTGACTATTGATGGATTTGATTATGTCTTCATGGGCTTGTTTTTTTTTTTTATTTTTTTTTATTTTTCTCATCTGTAAATTCCCCTTCAAATTCATTGCACATTTATCTACTGGAAATTTTTTACTTTTCCTATTGATTTATAGGCATTCTTTGTATAGTCCAGATAGTCCCTGTCTGGTTTTAGACATTACATGTATTCTCCTAGCCTGTCCTGTTTGTTAACTTTTGTGTCTTATACTTTTTATTGAACGGAAGTCTTTAATTTTGATGTAATTTTGTTTATTAATATTTTACTCTGGGGGCTTTGTAAAATATTCCCTCTTCTTCTGACAGAAAAATTATCTATTAATATCAGTTTTATAGTTTTATCTTTCACAATTAGGACTTTAATCTATCTGAAGTCCACATGTGTATGTGGTGGTAGGTAGCAATCCATTAATTTTTCACATGGTGATTCTGTTTATTTAGGCTGGTGTTGCCCTTCAGCTCTCCGATATGCTCCATTGGTCTTTCTGTTCTTTCACTGAAGTTTATGCTGTTTTGTTACTATGGCTTGGTAGTATATTTTACTATCTGGTAGAGTAAGTCCTGCTTATTGTTGTTCTTTTTCATAGTGGATTTAGGTATCTGTGAACTTTTCTTTTCTATATGATATATTTTTTTCTTTTTTGAGACTGAGTCTCACTTTTCGCCCAGGCTGGAGTGCAGTAGTGTGATCTTGGCTCACCGCAACCTTTGCCTCCCTGGTTCAAGTAATTCTTCTGCCTCAACTTCCTGAGTAGCTGGGACTACAGGTGCATGCCACTATGCCTGGCTAATTTTTGTATTTTTAGTAGAGACGGGGTTTCACTGTATTGGCCGGGCTGGTCTTGGACTCCTGACCTCAAGTGATCTGCCTGTCTTGGCTTCCCAAAGTGCTGGGATTACAGGCGTGAGCTACTGTGTTTGGCTGTATATGAATTTTGAAATAAATGCAATCGAATGAGTTCTTCAAACTATAACTGAATTTTGATTGGAATGTTATTGAATTTATAAATCAAAATTAACTAACATATTTTTGGTAAGTTATTGAATTTATAAATCAAAATTGAAGAACTAACATATTTTTGGTAAGTTATTCCATCTAGGAGCTTTTACAGTCTCTCCATTTTTCTCAGCATCTTTCATGTAGCTTATTAGAGTTCAATGATTCTCCATAGAGGTACAGGTGTTCTTGTTCATACTTGAAGCCAATAGAAGATGAAGACAAATAATATACACAACCTATAAAATGATTTTAAAATAAAAATTGAGGGTTTAGCCGTTGTTAAAGTAGTAATATCCTTTGATTGCAGATATTTATGTTAGAAGAGATCTTAAAGATAATGTCAGAGACTCCAACATTTTGAGTATCCCTAATTCTAAAACTTGAAATCTGAAATACTCCAAAACCTGAAACTCTTTAAATGCTGACATAAAGTTCAAAGGAAATGATCATTGGAGCATTTCGGATTTTGGATTTTTGCGTTAGGGATGCTTAACCGGTAACGCAAATATTCCGAAATCTAAAGAAAATCCCAAATCTGGAACACTTCTGCTCCCAAGCATTGCAGATAAGGGGTACTCAACCTGTATAAATAAGAAAACTAGTCATCAGTGAGGGACTAATTTTTTGTTGTTGTTGTTGTTGTTGTTGTTTTAATATTATAAGGAATGACTCGCTCAAGATTACAGAGTTAGACAGTGAGAGAACTGTCTAACTCTGCCTTTCTTTCTCTTGGTAGAGTTAACGTTAAGGTTTGCTTATGCTTCCAGACAAATTAGATTCTTTTTTCAGTGATGATCACACAAAGAATGATTGACCTGCCAAAACCATAAGACAGAAAGGGGGAAAAAAAAATCTCTTGAGCAGCTTTTTGTTTTCTTATTAGTAATGGCATGAGTTAGCATTTTGGTTCATTTTTTAGCAATTATGTCCTGCATTCTGGCTGTGGTTGATAGTGACTTTTAAAAAAATAGATATGGTGGTACTTGCACAAAATAATTGTCACACATTAGCATGTTAATGAAGTGTTAGGGTGCTAAGAATGGCTAGCACACTAAAACAGGAGAGAAAAGATCCATCCTCACTGCTGCATCAGCCAGACTACACAATCCAAATGGAAGGCACGGCTCAGATTGACTGGCAGGGCATTCTGCATTATTGACATGCATTTTCTTCCTCTCCCCACATGCATGTTGAAACTTAGTTTTTGCTGTCTTTAACCCATCTAATTTTCCTCCAAATAAGTTGGTTTGGGGATAGAAATGAGTGCTTTTTCTTTTTTTCAGACAGACAGCAGAACTCATAAGGGAATAATTACAAGACTAATTCCTCTGTTTTAATGACATCAATTGAATAACATTAAAAAGTCAAAGCCCATATGATTTCATAGCATTTTAACTCTGAGCATTTGAATCTAAATAACATGTCATTTTGCTATATGTCTGTGTAGTAGGGCCATTAACTTAAAACTAAATTCACTCTGTGTGTGTGTGTGTGTGTGTGTGTGTGTGTGTGTGTCTGCACGCGTGCGCGTGTGCGTGCCTGCCTGCCTGTCTGTTTCTGGAGCTAGTCATGTTGATGGTGGCAGAGAGAATTCTTGCATGTTTCCTGAAGGTTGGAGAAAGATGAGTATGCTTTTGAAGCCAACATGGATACTACTATACCTTATAGGAGAACACAGAAATGCTACTGATCCACCATATGGCCAAGGTACTCCTGATCCACATCTTAAGGGTCAACCTTTCTTCTGAATTTCAGTTTCATATTTCTACCCACTTGTTGGGAGTTCTTTACCCAGCTGTTCCCTGTCTACCTAGATTCCATCAGGTCAACACATCAAAACCCAAGTTCAGTGTCTTTCACTAAAACCCAGACCCCCTTTAGAACTCTCCATTCCTCTAAGTGTTAGCAACACACTCAGGTTTATAAGCTAATCCCTCACCATGTCTAGTCCACCAAGTCCTGTTTGTGAATACCCTGGAGCATCACACAGGCTTATACGTTTCTTCTGCTCCTGCTCCTGTCCCTTAATGCAGTGCTCATCACCTATGCCAGCAGGCCTGGGCTCCTGCTCTCCGTCTTTTTATCCAGCCATCTTGCAAGCTTCTGGCCCAAAGCTTACCTGGACTCTGGTGTGACCATTTGTTAACTGTTTACCTTGGGCAGCTTATTTAGCTTTTATAAACCTATTTGTGTTCTTCTATCAAGTATAAACAGTAACAACTTGATGGCTTGTTTGGAGGCTGAAGGACGTAATGAATGCAAGTACTGCACACAGTGCCTGGCGTGTAATCGGTGCTCATGTTGTATTACCCTCCATGGTAATTTCTTTCAACACTGATTTCTTTCTTTTCCAGAAATATAAGCTCCTTCTTGCTGTTTGTCCCCAGAGCTCCTTTTCCCCTCAGCTCAGATTTCACCTTCTTGATTACACAATCCAAAATAGCCTTGCCCAGCTCTGTCCCCATACTCTCCAGCATATCACGTTTATATTCTTGCCTTTTTAAATCTATCTCTGACGTTATCTTTCATTTGTTTGCCTGACTTTTAAAATAATCTGTCCTTTCCCCCATTTGAATGTAAGCTCGGCAAAAGAAAGGGATGTGTCTGTCTTCTTTGCAGCTGTAGCCCAGGATGAAGGAGTCAGCCTTAGCTATCTTTTTAAGACTTATGAGTCAGAACTCAGGCTTCATACACAGAGGCGCCAAGCCCTTAAGCCATTTGGGTACACAGTGGCTGTAGCAGGAAATGGAAGAGATGAATCTTCTAAAACTGAAGATATAGCTGTGTAGGAGATGAGAACCTCCCTATCTACCTTGATTGGCCCTTGCGTTTTATACCTAGAAGAATCATCATTGTAAGGCAAGACCCGAATAACTTAATATAGTCTAATTTTTCTTTTTGCTGGATCAGATAGAGATAGACTTTCTTATGATATGTTCTTATAGCCCTCCCATTCTTGGCCTAGGCTTTTCTATAGCTGGGCTCTGATCCCTGCTGAGGCCTCAACCTGCCTTGTCCATTACCAGGACCTTAATCCCTGTTTGTAATCCTGCTTACAGGCCTTTTAATCCTTTGAGATTGACCACAGATTCAAACCTTGCTTGTCCTCCTCCTGGCCCCTACCTCTCCCTAGCCTACTTCTCTGGGCCGTGCCTCCCTCCCTGTCTGTGTAACCCTAAGAAGGCCTGCACCATCACTTTGCCACTTTTTTCTCTGATTCAGTGGACAAAGAGTAAGCATTTGCTTTGTATACTGTGTACGTCCTTTCATTTCCAGTCTAGTGTATTTAACCGGAGTGAAATAGCACATGGATCCAGCCCACTCTGTAGGTTAAAACTGTGGTCTCCACTCCTTCAGCACCTCTCTTCTCACCCTACCTTCAAATTTTCCTGCCACTGAATCTTTCTCGGTGACCACTGTGTATATAGTGCTGTCTGCTGAGAAATGTTCAATGCTTCCCCAGCCACTGAAGGATACGCTTGAACTTCTTAGCTTCACATTCAAGGCTCACCCAGTCTGAATTGCACTTAGTTGCCCGTCACGATTCCTACATGAAGACTTACCCTGCTTCCCCCAGACCCACAAGACGCATCTTTTAGCTTAGGCTGCAGCTACATCTCTGCCAGGAATGACCCTCCTGCTCCCTGGTGTATATTCAAGCCTGACTTGCAATTTAGTTCACAGTTCAAGTTCTGGTTGCTCCAGGGAGTTTCTCCAACTGTGACCACCCCTTCCTCTTGAACGCTTCTCTTTTCTGCTACCCCTTGTACTTGGTGGGTGGCTCTATCTTCTTCGCACTGCCCCTCATCTCCAGATGAGTACATTGGGCCTCTTCACTTGGCTTGAAAGCCCCTTAAAGATGGAATTTTGTTTTCTTCCTCTTCAAACTTTCATTGTTGTAAATATTGCAACTCTTGTCAGTTGTTGCTGAAGATCATGATATTTGCCATTTTGGGGGGTATTATCTTTTATATGTTGCACTGGATGTTTTTTATGTATTATCTCATTAATTCTCCAATTATCCTATGACATTATACATGTATTTTACAAGAGAAAATTAAAATTTATTTTACTCTGCTAATAGTTGGGGAAGGCTGGTTTCAAAGGTCTGTTGGATTTTAAAGCATGTACTCTTTCCATCATTCACTGATGATGGCCCAAAGTAGTATGCATTTAAAATTTGGGAATAGATAGCAGGAAAGGAGAATGAGGTTTCTAATGTGATCTGAACACTACTCTGGAACCTGTTACCAGAGACAGGGTAATAAAGATGGGGAAAGGCTCAAAGCCTGTCAGCAAAACCAACACACAGACACACACACACACACACACACACACACACACACACACACACACTTCTTTATGTAAAGCTGCTTTTAAGTTTTTGTTTTCCCATAAGAAGATGAATGGGCAGGAATTTAATCAAATCAGCAAATGGAAAACATTGACAAATAGATAAGAAAATATCATTGATAATATCTGAAATATATTTTAGCCAGTGGTTTTCAAGATTCTCTTTAAACCTTTTTCCTTAGGGAGCTTTACAAGTAAGAAAACAATTTTTGACTTCTTTATTCTACACTTTCTTAAGAATCAGCTTGTTTAGTAGAAAGAACCTGTTGGTTTTAAAGCACGTCAAATGTGGTTTTAGATTTACATTGAATACAAGAAGAGAGGGATATAAGTGTAATTTCTAAAACAATTGCTTGGAAACTGAAACAATAAAATCACAAGTTTTGAATTTGTCTTTAACATCTAACAGATTTCTCGTATATATATATATGTGTGTGTGTGTGTGTGTGTGTATCCTTCTGTATTCTTTGTGTGTGTGTGTGTGTGTGCGCTTTTTACCAAAGTTTATATTCTATGTGTTCATCCAAATTATTGATCTGGGTCATTCACTTATAATATAAACTTAATAAGAGCAGCCGATGCTTGTGATGCATGTTTTTGTGCATATACATTATAGTTTTCTATAATTTAATTATTGCCATCATCAGTTTAAAAGCCCCAGGAAACAGACATCGTGATCACAGAACCACTGAACCCAAAGTATATCTTGATGTCAACTTTTGATGCAAGATTTTAAGACGGGAAAAGCACTGGAATAGAATTTTCAGAAATTTAGGGCAAGCAATTTTACCCTCCCAGGACCTAGGTTACAAAAAAACAAAATTAGAGGATTAGACTAGATGGTCTTTAAGTAAGTTTCCTTCGGCTTAAAATTCTTTAGAGTCTATGCCTTTATGTCTGCTTCTTGCCTCATTAATCTCTCCTGCAAAAGAAACCTTATGTCTGACAACATCTGAGGAAATTAAGATAGCATGTTTGTAAGAATTGGAAAGACTGTTGAATGAAGTGGTTATTTCCTTCTTACTGTGTTAATGACAGCAGTGTCTTGAATATCAGGGAATGAATGCATCAAAGCCTCTCACTAGTCCTGTGGTAAAGAAGTTAAAAAAAAAAAACCCTGAGTAATTGGATTTTATCTGTCCATTTATGATCAAGAGTGGTTTAAAAATGGGATGGTGTGGGAGGCTGAGGCAGGAGTATCTCTTGCACCCAGGAGGCAGAGGTTGCAGTGAGCCAAGATCGCACCATTGCACTCCAGCCTGGGGGGAAAAAAAAAACAATGGTGATTGCCCCAGAGTTTTTGTAACTCACAATAACTAAAAACGATATTATTATTATTATGTGCCTAGTAAAGCACACATTTATTATATGCTTGCTTTATGCAGGGCATTCTATCCAGGATTTACTTAACATTAAGTCAGTATTACAGTATTATCCCCATTTTTCAGATTAGAAAACTGAGGTTTAGCAAGATTGACTTCCTCACAGTTGTACGCAGAGAGAGAGTTGTAGGACCACAATTCAGTTGTCCATTTGATCATGAATCCTGGGTTCTTTAGTTCCTCTGTCACAATAGCCCTGTTCAAATGTTTAGTAGCTCCATGTTGCTCGGGACAGCCAGGCTGGAAAGCCTAGATATAGAGTGTTTCCATCACTGCAGAAAGTTCTATTGAACAGCAATGATCTAGGGTCATGTTGTGTCCTTTTATATCAATACCATATTTTCTGCTTGAAATATTATTTACAGGTTCAAGATCCAGCACTCTGTTTTTGTCATTAGCTATGGATAGTATGGGTGCTGAAACTCACTACCAGATCTTTTCTGGTGTTATGACTTAATTAAATGTTGAATACTAATGAAGGCACACTTCTATAAGAAGTGTGAAAACACTGTTTGCGCCTGACAAACTCAACTCACTGTTATGTCTGTCAAGGTACAAGAATGCAAATTGTAAAGTGCTAGACAAAGGCCTTTTCTATCATCTTCTCATTCTTAAAATTAGGGGCGAGCAATACCAACAGAGTGAAATGAATATTTTTTCAATTGTACTTTTCCTTCCTAAAATACTCATAGAACAGCCTGATTCCCGTGATTTTTTTTTTTTTTCAATGATGGGTTGCCTTTTTAAAGGAGCCTAATATTATATGCAAAATATTCCAGTTTGTGGAAAATCAAATGACACAATGCTTTAAAACACAGACATCTTTAGATTATTGCGCCCTGCTACTGTCTCAGTGATTTTGAGAGCCCGTTGCATGTTCGGTCGGTTATAATTGAATTGTAATTCCAGTTTCAAAATTATTCTTCCATTCCAGATTTTAAAATGGTTTTGAAGCAGGATTCGAGTGGTGGTTTTTGTTTGTTTGTTTGTTTGTTTGTTCTCTACTAATTTAGCCTCCTAGAGCCATTCTGTCCAATATGGTGGTCCCTGAAAATCTATGGCTATTTAAATTTAAAGTAAAATTGATTGACAATAGATAAAACTAAAAATTTAGTTCCTCTGTCACAATAGCCCTGTTCAAATGTTTAATAGCTCCATGTTGCTCGGGACAGCCAGGCTGGAAAGCCTAGATATAGAGTGTTTCCATCACTGCAGAAAGTTCTATAGGACAGCGATGATCTAGGGTCATTGTGATGATCTGCTTTTGATAATCTGTTCAATTGGGTTAAAACAGTATGAATTGGGTTATTGCCATAAAAGGTAGCCAGATCTGATAGCTGGAAGAGGTTCCGGCATGCGTAATGTGCTTTGGAAACTCTGGGAGAGCGACATATTATGTGTTTGCTCTAGTGTATATAACGGTGTTGGTCGCTGCCAACTTTACCTGGTTTCAGAATCTGTATTCTAAATAGCTATCATTTTATTAAATACACTGACCGTGGCACTCACTGGTTTTGATTGTTGTTTCTCTGGTGAGTGGACCACGTAAAGAGCAGCCACAAACTCAAGCTAATTTAAAAAGAAATCCTAAGGCAGGGAGTCTTAAGTTACAGAACTACTTGTTTAAGTTCATTTTGTAGTCAGGAGATTGTCCTACAGAAATTCACCCTTGAAGGCCTCAGGGAGTTCAGCAAGCCTGTCTGGTGGCTGTCTGTCTAAGTTCCTTGAGGCAAAAAGAAGAGACAATGGATCCTTGTGTTTTTGACAGCTTTATTGAATGTATTCAGTCCCAAGTTCTGAATAATTTGCTTAACTAGAGATATTTTGCACAGTGAGTAAAATTTTCTTAGTATGAAATTTAATCCTCATAGTATCTTGAGAATAATTTTAACACTCGCCAGATCTCTCTATCTACTACCCAGCTCTGGGTAAATGTCCAAATGCCTTTACTTGTTGAAAAGAACTCTACTCTGCATTGCTGATTTGTTATTCCTAGTAACAGCCAGGAAGTGCAGAAAATATACGTGTTTTAAAAAAATAAGGAAGATGATGGTTTTTAATGTTTCTCTTGATCTTGCTCCCTTCAAGCATATAATTATTGACCAGTTTTCTCTCCCAATTCTTATGTTTCTCCTCCATTGATGGGCAAATAGAACAGTGTTTGAAAGATCATTTACAGATTGCACAGTTAGCTCAATGGTAATAAAAAATGACTGGATAAGGCTCACCACCAAGGGCTTACATGAAATTGAATGTGAACTTGGAGAACAATTTTGTGTTCAGCCAGCTCTGGTTGTTCTTTAACATCTTTTATGATTATACATTTCTTCATTTAAAATTGTTTGCTGTAAGGTTTAATAGGAAGTGTTTTCTTCGCTAAGATGTTGTTCTGATTCTGTCCCCCTTTTTGTAACCAGACTCCACGCATATTATAAGCATGAAGAAACAGTCACTGCAAAGGCACCAGTGAGCCCCTTCCTTTAAGAGATCTATTTATAGAGAAACGCTGAAGCAGGAGAGAGTGGGTGGGTTCATGTCTCCTGTGATATAATCTTGCCTTCCTGTGTTTGGGAGCTCACAAAGGATGACAGCTGTTTATCATCCTTCCACATTTCTATCCAATGTAAACCTGGCTGGGCTAAAATTTAGAAAGCTTCTGCAGTCAATCAAGAGTGCATGCCCGAGAGCCCACATAGCAGATGGGCTTCACAACATTGACTATCCTAAAAGTTTTCTCTCCTTAAATTATAACCTTACCTACTGCAGTTGCCATCCTTGAAACTGGCTCTTCTGAAAGTGGCAAATTATTTAGGTTGCATTAGTTTGATAGGTTTGGTTTTAAACAAGCCGAATAATTAGGTTAGAATAATCATCTCTATTCACCTCTTTTTGCAAATGATTTATCAAGACTTGAACAGCAACTGAGCAACTCTTCTTGAAAAAAAATGGGAGGATAATGTTTATTTTGCAGTATGGTGGTGTTTTAAAATTTGTTTGTTTTTCTTGGCAGCTCAGAACAGAAGAGAAATATAAAATGGGAGATGCTAGGTTTCTAAGTAGCGGTTGTCCCATGGTTAAGCCAAAGTGCTTTCTTAACATAAGGGTTTATAGGAGTGAATGAAGGTGGGCAAGGAAAATATTGACTATATGCGATTAAAATAACACTGATGAAGTTCTAGATCTCATTCTGTGGCAAAGGAAACTGTGAGTATACATGCAAAAAACCAAAAAACATAAAAAGAAGGTTATGCAGAGTTTGGGTTTTCTTTGTTCTTAGTTCTTGCTTGGGACTTTGAGGAAAATGGAATGTATTTCTCTTTTCTATTTCACTTGATTTTCTAATCTTTCGTATTTGGCCAGCTACTTTCTGAGAACATATTGTACACATGTTCTGATGCTGTTTGAAGGCCCTGTGAGAGACAAGAGTTGATTGAAAGCTCTCAGTTCTCTCAGTTCTCCTGAAGTGGGTGGCCAAAGAGCTGAAACTGAACAGCTGCTGTACACCCATTGAACTTTTGTCATTTATAAATTATTTTCTATGCCATCTGGAGCAAGAATGGTGCCATGGTTTAGAGAAACTCTTTGTGGGGTGCATTCATATCCAGTGCTTATATAGCTTGCTTATTCCCACATTCAACTGAAGTTTTAAAATCTTTATTTGCTTGGAGGCTTAAGGATGTGAGTAAATATGAGTGATTTCTTTAAATGTTATATGAAAAAACACCACCTCCACCTCTACCAACGATTTTCCCTCCCTCTCTCCTTTCCAGTGACTGCATCCTGCCTGCTTTCAGCTCCAGTGGAAAATGCATTAATCCCAGAGTCTCCGTGAGGTTTCCTGTTTGATGACATAATCAGAAAATCCTCCTCACATTGCCCTTGGGGTTGCTGTCTGGATGTTATGTTGTCTTGGTGGGCGTAACTCAGCCATCAAAAAAATCAGCACAGGCCATAAACTCAGGACCTGAAATGCATTAATATGATGTTAAATGAAATAACGCTGTGGGTATGTCTGCAGCACTGGTAGGGAATTTCATTAAACTGCAGATTCTCCCTGGCATCAGATGCATTGGCTGGTGACTCTGGTACATATGGCTGGAGCTGTTGCAATGCCACTAGCAGGAGGTATTTGAACTGCTCCAGTGTAAGCTGTTAGACTACATCTTGTGGAAAAATACCACACACCCTTGACTACCAGAGTTTGGTAGTGTTGATTTAAGTAGTTCTTCCCTTCCATTCCCCTCTGGGGCAGCCTGTTTACCTAATACGTTTCGCCTTTGGTGTTGATCACAGGAAGCTGCGAAAAAGAAAACTAGTGGGAAGAGTCAGAAATAGAAGATGAGGATACACTTTAAAATGAGGAAAGCAAAAGATGGCATCTGACATGTAAAGTGGGTTTTAAAAGTTCTGAAGATAAGATATTGTGAGGCAGAAACTTCAGTATCTGTGAATATAGTTAGAAAGAAGAAACCTTGATATAAAAGTGGAACCAAGAATAGGATATTTAGATATCAAAGGGCATGTACAGTTTTACAAGTTTAGAAGATATTGGCATAGGAAGTTGAGCATATGCTTAAATATGGATTTCCTTTGCTATTTGGAGAATTTATATTTTTTATTGTTTTGGTAGGCTGCCATAACCCTCCATTTGGTTGTCTTGGATGGAATACCTCTTGCCTTGGATCTTGGAAATCCAAGCTTGATTGGCACCTGGTCAGGATGAGAACAAGGAATGGGCCTCTTAGGATGTTTCACAAGTTCTAGAAGCTGCCTCCATGATCCTCCCTCCTGTTATTGTACCAGACTCTTTCTTGCATGTGTCTAGCTGTGGGTGGAGAGAGGTGGTCGGGGAGCTGGTGGGAGAAGCAGGCAAGATACTGCTTGATAGAGCTTCACTGGAGAGAAGTTAAAGAGGAAGGAGAGGTCTAAGCTCCAGCCAGTTGAAAGCCTGGGGCGACGTCACTATTCCTACTTCCTTATGTCGGAAATGTCCTTGGGTTTTCCATATTGTATTCCAAGCAGCAGGACACCCTTGACAGATGCTTCTCCTGTGTTTGGGGAATCTGGACTAATATAACACTAGGAAAGAGAAAATTGTATTTCTTTATCACTACTGTGAATATTGTTGTTTTTTAAAATTTACAACTGACTACTGAATAAACTCTAAAACTTGGAATTCTGGATTTCAGCCTCTGTGATCTGTTTTCTTGTATAGTTCTGTGATGGTTACATGACCAAGCTGTGAGCATTTCCTCTCAAAACAGCTTCATTTAAACCATCCTATGCCTTGTACTAGAATAATGCTACCCCAGAGCGGGAAAGGCTCTTAAAGATCACATCTAATGGGTGAACCTCTTTACCCAGGTGTGTTGTGACAAGAGTTGGGGGAGACTATGATCCTTTTTATTCTAGATATGTAGCACGGCCTGGTTGTATTAGTGAATGTACCATCTCACACATCGTATTGAGCTGAATGTTTCAGGACATCCTTGGGGACAAAATGTTACCTATATGGGCACACTGGGAATCTATTTGAAGTTATCAATCAGATATTGCTCCTTGCTTCTGCTTGTCAAAATCTTTTTGAATCCTGCATCTATAGCTGTTGCCTGTCCCAGGTTTTGGTCCCAATGTGAAGTCAAAAAGACTCGATACATGAGGTTAAATCCTGGCTTTACTGTGTTCCGGCTTTGTTACATCACATGAATAATTTAACTGCAGTAAGCTTCAGTTTTCTCATTTGTAAAATGGAAAATAAAATGTTCTACCTCCCCTGTCGAATAGTTGTGAAGGTAAAGAATAATAGTGTGCATAGAGATGTTTGAAAAAATAAAGCACCACATAAATATTAGTTTTAATTAAGCAACCTGAAAATATGATAAATATTCTTTCCTTGGCTTCATCCAGATCATTTGTTTTTAAAAAAATGATGAAGCAAAGGGACCAAGGACAAAACCCTGTCTCTAGGGACCTTCCAGAGAGTGGCACTGATTGGATGTTGACAGCCTTTGGCTCATGTGTTTATTAGTCTAATAAACTGCCCTAGCCTTCTGCCCATATTTTCACATCATGTCCTTTAAGTTGTCCTGGGAGCCCTTGTCAGATTCCTTACTCAGGTTCAAATATATTATGTCCACAGTGTTTCCCTGATCTGCCAGGCTACCAGCCTTGTCAGAGAAGGAAATGAGGTTTGTTTCATCCCTATTGAACCCACACTGTCCGCCAGGACTGATGCTTTCTTTTCTGAGTAGTCACAAACCATTCTTTTAACACTCTGCCAAGAATCTTGTCCAGGATCAACAGTAAACTCACTGGTGGTGTGCAGTATTGGGATTCTCTTTTCCTTTTTGTTTTTCTTTCTTGTCTTCTTCAAAGTGGGAACTCATTTCCCCCATCTCCAGTCTTCTGGCACCAGTTCTGTTTCTCCATCAGTATTTCCAGGAAGGGGAGTTCGAGAGCAGTTAACTTTTGCTTGAGTCCAGGTTGCAGTCACACTGACATTTGGTGGCTCATCTCATTTTTGCTGAGGTTGTGGTAAATACTTAGCAGCAGTGGGATGTGTTTACTGCTCTAAATTCATAATAGTTTAAATCCATGTAATGGGAAGACCTTAGAAATATATTCCTACCTAATATAAATGCATTTTAAAATCCAGTGTTGTTTTTAGTTCCCTTATGAAAACAAAACCAACAATTTCAAAAGCTAGATTTTTTTTTTTTTGTACTGAAGAGCCCCAGACAGCCCATTAAATACAATTTTTAGTTTGCCTGGTTAGTATGGGCATGAAAAAATAATATAATTTAAAATAATATATTCTTAAAGTTTTGTTCTAAACAATACTAATAAAAATTGCTACTTAGTGAAGAGCTATTGTATTCTATGCTGTATATCCGATATTTTACCTTTATTACCTTATGTAGTGCAATTACTCTGCAAGGCTAAGGGTTTGCACATTTTGGAGATGAGAAAACTGAGGCTCAGACAGCTTTAGTGCAGTGCTTAATAAGTGCCAAACTGGAATTTGAATTTAGATCACCTGACTGCAGAGCCTCAGATTTTTCCATTACAGCACAGCATAGCTTTAAATGATGTTTTCCATTTGACTTTTAAATTTTTAACTTATTTAGTATTATGATAACCACGCTGAGTGACCTTTAACTTGGGCCATCTCAGTGGGAATTGCTTAAATAAAGCTGTATTTTATTAATAAGTAGAGTGATGAGTGAGTTGGACTGCTTTAAAAATTTCTAAACTAAAAAAAAAATTTCCGATGAAAAAAGAGCTGCTGTTATCAATTGGTGGTCATAAGTGGAGATTTTGCTTTATTTATCTATTTTTTTACAAATCCATTAACGGTTCTTTTCTTTAACACCCCATCAATCAACACAGATTCTCCCATTTATAAGGATACCTCACTGAAAGAAATCAATTCTCCTTTGTCATTTTGACAGGAATTAACTAAAAAAATGGGTTAATCCAGAATGCAACAGGAAAATGCCTGCAGGGGCTACGACTAAAACCTAATTTTGTAAAATCAAAATTGTCATAAGAATATTTCGCAGTTGGCCAGGCGCGGTGGCTCACACCTGTAATCCCAGCACTTCGAGAGGCTGAGGCAGGTGGATCCGTTGAGGTCAGGAATTCGAGACAAGCCTGGCCAATATGGCAAAAGCCTGTCTCTATGAAAAATACAAAAATTAGTTGGGTGTGGTGGTGGGCACCTGTAATCCCAGCCACTCGGAAAGCTGAGGCAGGAGAATCGCTTGAGTCTGGGAGGCGGAGGTTGCAGATCTGAGATCACGCCATTGCACTTCAGCCTGGGAGACAGAGCGAGACTCTGTCTCAAAAAAAAGAAAAAAAAAAAGAAGAATATTTCACAGTTGATGATAACAAAGGGCTTTGTCTCTATTCCATAGTAAAGATTAATTTGCTGTTCCAGTGTGAGAGTTTAACACTACTTTTGTCTTTTCATTGCGGCATTCTCATCCCATTGCCCAATGCTATAGAAAGGCTCAAGATAGTGTAAGCTCTGTTTCCCAAGGCTTGGTTTGGAATTTAAACCATTTTAATAGGGAGCTGTCTAAGAAAATTTCATGTAATGCCTGAAAAATGTACAGTTTCAGATCTGGTGCATGAGGCTGTTTGCTGGCTCTAATACAGGATTTTTGTAAGAGTGACCCATAAGAATCTTTGGAAAGGAGAGTTTTCATTAACACAGGCTGTTCAAAGCCATGTTTGAACCAGTAGGAGCCCAACAGCTCTACACACACAGTATTACTAACAGTGTATTGTCAGAGGGTAATTAACCCAAGAGCTGCATCTATAAAGTCTTAGTTTGAAATCTGATTGCTAACACGTGAATACTTACCATGATTATGGCCAAAATTAGAGCTTGTTGTTTTTATAATACTTATAGAAATTCATTTTTAAATAACTTTAAAAATTAAACATTAATATCCTCTCTACTTAGCTGTGTGATACAAAGTGTTCAGGAAAATTTATGTCTCTTGTAGTTCATGTTTATCCCTAGGCTGAAAAACTTTAAACCATTTTTAGCCCCGTCCTTCGAGGATATTGCCTAGCTTTTTGATTTATATAATTTAGATTATGTAGGTCAATTCGTTGACTAGAAACTCATCTAAATAAGGTTTACTTCTGAATCTTGGTGTTTAAATAGCTTTGGGGGAAAATGTGGTTCACCAAATGGTTTTTTCTTAAAGTAAGGCAGTAAGCATTGAGTGTTTGTTTTTTCATTAACTTTTTTTTTTTTTTAAATGTTAAGTTATCCTTTTTAGAAATATCAAAGTCATTTTGTATGTTTGTTTCTTCTGTAGTACATTGGGAAACCTTTGGAAAATAGGTTTATGTTTTTGTTGTTTATAGCCATTATAATATAAACCTTGAGGCTGGACAATCTTTCTGGATTTTTTTTTTTTTAATTTTACTTTAAGTTCTGGGACACATGTGCAGAATGTGCAGATTTGTTTTATATGTGTGCCATGGTGGTTTGCTGCACTTATTGACCTGTCCTCCAAGTTTCTTCCCCTTGCCCCCAACCCTGGATATTTCTTTTTCTTTTTTTTTTTTTGAGACAGAGTCTTGCTCTGTTGCCCAGGCTGGAGTGCAGTAGCACGATCTCAGCTTGCTGCAAGCTCTGCCTCCTGGGTTCACGCCATTCTCCTGCCTCAGCCTCCTGAGTAGCTGTGACTACAGGTGCCCGCCACCACGCCCGGCTAATTTTTTTGTATTTTCAGTAGAGACAGGGTTTCACTGTGTTAGCCAGGATGGTCTTGATCTCCTGACCTTGTGATTTGCCTGCCTCGGCCTCCCAAAGTGCTGGGATTACAGGCGTGAGCCACCGCGCCTGGCCGATATTTCTTAAAGAAGTATCAAATACCATTCCAGTTTAATTTGCCATAAGTTTTAAACTCTTTTCTCGGTCTCTTGATATCTCTCAATACTCAATTCCTACAGGTACAGCAAGTGATTACTATTTGGTTTTGAGTATGAGATGTTTAAAAAATGGTAAAACTCTAAGGTACAATTATATGATTACAGTATTCTCATCCTCTTTGAGTCAACACTTTGGGTAAAGAACAATACTTGTGTTCCTAAAAATAAATACTTTGTCCATTTCCCCATGAATAGTAATCAAACTTTTACCTGATTAAATAAGTTCTTTTTTTTTTTTTTTTTTTTTTTGAGATGGAGTCTCACCCTATTGCCCAGGCTGGAGTGCAGTGGAACGGTCTTGGCTCACCACAAACTCTGCCTCCTGGGTTCAAGTGATTCTCCTGCCTCAGCCTCCCAAGTGGCTGGAATTACAGCCATGCGCCACCAGGCCTGGCTAATTTTATGTTTTTAGTAGAGGCAAGGTTTTACCATGTTGGCCAGGCTGGTCTCGAACTCCTGACCTCAGGTAATTCACCCAAAGTGCTGGGATTACAGGTGTGAGCCACTGTGCCCGGCCAAATAAATTATTTTAGCAGTTCTATAAATGACTGATTTTTTAATTTTTAATTTTTATTCTTTTTGAGACAGGTTCTCACTCTGTCGCCCAGGCTGGAGTGCAGTGTTGTGGTTATGGCACAGGTCACTGCAGCCTTGACCTCCTGGACTCAAACAATCCTCTCACCTCAGCCTGCCAAGTAGCTGGGACCACAGGCGTGCACCACTGTGCCTGACTAATTTTTGTAATTTTTGTAGGGACGGGGTTTTGCCATGTTGCTCAGGTTGGTCTCGAACTACTGGGCTTAAGCAGTCTGCCCACCTTGGCCTCCCAAAGTGTTGGGATTACAGGCATGAGCCACTGCCCCCAGCCCTGAATTTTTTTTTTTTTTTAAAGTAAGAGACAAATTGTCACTATGTTCTACAGGCTGGAGCATAGTGCCAATTCACAGCTGTGATCATAGTGCACTACAGCCTTGAACTCCTGGACTCCTGGGCTCAAGCAATCCTTCTGCCTCAGCTTCCTGAGTATCTGGGAGTGCAGGTATGCAACTCAGTGGTGAATGTACCTATGCTAAATTAGGCTATTATTACTTCATTATTTTAATTCCAAATGCAAGATAATATGCTGGGCTGTTAAACAAGTTTCTATAATTTAAAAGGGATTGAGATCACACAAAGTATTCGCTCTGGCCATAGTGAAATTAAATTAGAAGTTAATAACAAAGCCATCAAGAAAATTCCCCACCTTTGATAATTAAACAACACACTTCTAAACAACTCATAGGTCAAAGAAGAAGTCAGAAGTACAATTAGAATAGGTTTTGCAATGATGGTGATATATATCCAAATATATCAAAATCTGGAAGAGATGCAGCTAAAACACTGCTTAGAGGGAATTTTATTTGCTTTAAATGGTTCTGTTAGGAAATTAAAAAGTAAGATTTTGAAGGTATACAAACATAGTTATTAAAACTATCAAGAAATGCCAGACAAAAATCAGAAGAATGGTTGCCCCTGAGGAAGGAAGGGATGTGATTTGGGAGAAACCCACAGAGGAGCTGCAAATGTTCAATTTCTTTAGCTGATGCATTATATTGGTGTCCATTACAAGCCGAATTTTATCCCTCTATAATTTATATGTTGAAGTCTCAACTCTCAGAATCTCAGAATGTGACTATTATTAGACATATGGCCTATAAAGAGGTGATAACATTAAAATGAGGCCATTGGCGTAAGCCCTCATCTAATCTGCCTGGTGTCCCTTATAAGATGAAGAAAAGACATCAGGGATGCTTGCGCCCAGGAGGACCACCATGCGAAGAGGCAGTAAGAGGGTGGCCATCTACAGAACAAGGAGAAAGACTTCAAGAGAAACTCACCCTGCTGGCACTGTGATCTTGGGCTTCCAGCTTCCAGCTTCCAGCTTCCAGAGCTGTGGGACAATTTCTGTTTAAGTCCTGCAGTCCATGGTCTTTTGTTATGGCAGCCTTAGCAGACTAATACAGTATTCATATTTTAACAAAGTTCTTTATCTTTACACACGTCATAAACATTTTTGTATCTATTCACTATAAGTCAATTGCAAATGAATAATAAATGGATAATGTCATGCTGAGCCTGAAAGTTGCCCTTCTGTATCAGAGTGTGTTAATGACATTTTCAGGACTCCAGTTTTAATGTTTAAACTATGGGAGTAGCTATAGGTAAATATTTAAAATGTGACAGACAGCACTATCACTTGCAGTGATTTTATACCTCCTAGTTGGGAGGTTAAATGAGAAAAACCTCGGTAAAGTCCTTATAATGTGTGCCTGGCATAATACGTGTTAGCTGTGATTATTACTAGTACTGTGTTTCTTATGCTTATTTCATTGCAGTTTAGTTTTCTTAAGAGGTATAGGTTCTAAAATGAATCTCATCTAGTAGACCTTGGGAAAAAGGTGGCGAGTTAAATTTGTAGAGAATATAGCTGTTTCCACTGGCCTGAGGTTCAAACAGTTTAGAGTGAGATTGTGAGCACCCTCTTAGGGACAGACACATCTCTGTTCTGCCTCCAGCTTCAACACGGTTCTCTGCCTTTTGGGATTGGGCAGCAGCAGCAATAGATAATGAGAGAAAAATTTGTCACTCCAGAGCTACTTTTGCTTTTAGGATCACATCTGTGCTTTTTCCAGGACAAGGTAGAAAAGAAAGAGAAGGGAGGGTTTGGTGGTTTTGGGCTCTGGAGACCTAACTTTATGGACCTAAATGGCACACAGGCTGTGCATGTTTTTGTGTGTGTGTGTGTGTGTGTGTGTGTGTGTGTACACATATGTACGGGTATACTAGCATCAGGCGTACATAAATTATTTGCTGCAAGAATGTCATTAATAGCACATTGCTGTTGAATGAGAGATGAAAAGTGTACCTGAGCACCCTGTTATTATTGAGCAATGAGAATTAAGAAATTTCTCTCAAAATTCTCTGTCCCTAAATAAATCTCATTCTGCTTCTGCTTCTCCTCTCCTTCCTTCCCCAATTAGCTCTCTCACTCTCCCTCTTTATCTCTTCCCCTCCCTCTCTCTCCAGTCCACCATAGTGCCTGGAATTGTGCAGTTTCATATTTGCTCTTTGGATTAAAGACCTTGTGGCCTTTTCCAAGTATTTCCTTTTAAATGATGAATATTCTTGGAAGGTGAGACATGGCGTCTCCCTGTGAAGGGTTGACGCATTCGATTGCTTTGGCATATGGTGGCTTGGACTGAGTAGAGGAGGGACGAGTGTTTTTGGAGAGGTATCCATTATTGGGGCTCTGTAGTCCTCATTCTAGGGTGTCTACTCCCAGGGACTTCACTTATCTGCTAGAGCATCTTAACTTTGTGTTTTTATTTTGATAACAATAATAAACTGATATCAACACATTCTGAATCATCTGAATGATAATTTCATAACAAGGTCATCCCATGAAACTTCAGCACCTGTGTTTATATTTGGGTCTGCCCCTAAATCTTTATGTCTGGCTAATGACTGACTCGTAAATGATGTATTTTCACCAAGAGTAGGCTAGATGACATCATTTTTTCTATGTCTAATAGTAAGAGTGGCATGAGAACTGTGCTGTCCTGCTGCCTAGCGTAAGGAAAACACTCCCAGCTCACAAGAACCTTTGCCGTAGTCTCAGTGCCATTAGCACACTGCAAGTGACCAGTTAGTTGTAGCCAAACCTCTTCTGCCACAATCCATGAATATTGTTAAATTGTGTTTGTTTTATAACTTTTCTTGAATTTTTCTTATAAATTTATTTTGGTTTTGTAGTTGCCTAGGAGTTCCAAGCCTAAGGAGTTACTCCTGGTTGTGTTTGTACAAATTTTGAAAACCTAATACAATAACGTAAGTCAATAGTGGGAGTATGAGTAAACTTTTATAGACCACTTAGGTTTAAGAAATGTTAGTCGCGTGTGTAGCAGAGCCTGCCAGGCCTGCGTGAGGGCTGCAAGGAGGGATCCTGGGGAGGGATGGGAAAGGTGGAGGAGGTCAGGATGAGAGCCATGGATGCTTGAGCATAAAAGGATGGTGATTTTATAGGTGGCTGGAATAAATAAAGAGGAGCTAGAAAAGGATTTCAGAAAGCCCTCCCAAAATTTAACTGACTTCACAATTTGGCCTGTAGCTGGCTATCTTGGTCGATTATTAAATAATTGAAGGTAAACCTGACATCTCTCTTCTGGATTACTTAAAAAAATTCATTTTTAAAGTGATTCATTATGAAAATTGGGGTCAGTGACCTCTACAAATCAAGGTAAAATGGTGTCAGATCCTTTTTATTTAGCCACTGGTGGGTCTGTCGCTTGCACAACAAAGAAATGGAGAGAACAACAGTTAGACGGGGAGGTGGGGGTGCCAGGCAGGTAGTCAGAGAGCTGACCCTCCTGCCTCATATGTTTGGTGGCACCTCACACTAATGCAGAGTTTATGTGCTTAAATGGGTGCTGAGATAAAACTAGTTTTTGTATCCTTTATAGTTCTTTCTTCACAAATCCTACTTTTAGGTGGATTCAAAGATGAACCAGTTTTATATGAAATTCAGGGAAACGGAATTGTATCCCCTAGTTTCTTCTGCGGTTGACAGAGCAGAAAAGGAACTTGAGCTAAATGACCTTAAAATCTGTTGTTAAGAGATTTTAATTTAATGGAAGTAGAACCCTCCCTAAATCTGAATAAAAATGCCAAAATCTTTTGAAAATGAACATAGGTTGGAAATTAGCATATTGGTGATTATCTCAATGAAATATTACTACATAGAAATAATGACAGCATGAACTAAAGCATGGGATGTTATGATTTCTGGGCCCTTGGGCTCTTTAGTAGACAGTTGTCAGTCTTCACTGAACATTGGTAATAGTTGCTTGTAAACTGTGACTTTAAGTGAAACTATATATAACAAAGCCAGTTTTACCATAGGCTAATGGATATGGCATATTTTGGTCACAGAAACATCACCAGACATATAAACTAAGACCCAAAACACTTCTAATGTTAAACTTTGAAATAAATGTGAGCTATACATAGACTTAACGATTATTAAAAACAAGTAAGATAATTCAGTTCAGGGTCACAGGTGACCGGGAACCTTACCCAGTACACAGCTCAGGATGGGCACCATCTCTGGAGAGGCCGCCATCCAATCACAGGGTGTGCTCACACACACCCACGCCCACCTACAACATAGGAACAATACAGACACGCCAATTCATCTGAGGTGCACAGCTCTGGGATGTGGGAGGAAGCCTGACTATTTGGAGAAAACCTATCATAGTCATGAGGAGAACATGCAGACTCCACCCAGACAGTGGCTCCCATCTAGGAACTGATTTTTTTTTTTTTTCTTATCATCATTATAACAAAACAATGTTGAACATGATGATGTTATTCCAGGACCTGCTCCACCAGGCAAATGTTTATCCTGCAAAATTCAGGCATTTTTATCACGAGAATGTGTTCATCTGGCCACAATAAAATCTCAGAATCTCATTTTCTTAAATAAATAATAGAATCATCACTAGATTTCATCAGAGAAGATGTAAAATTACTTGTTTCTATATATGTGTATAAATATATTTTATTACATATATCTTTACATAGATGACAAATATATATATTTTGTATGTCTATCATGACTTTTCAATATATACTATAATACAAAACTATTTTAATTTTATGTATTTACCATTTAATCCATTTAGTTTCTATATCCTGTGGCGGGAAATACTACAATGTGTGGGAATCTGGTCTTTCCATCTTCAGAGGGGACCAGGTTCTCATGGATGGCATTGACTTCCATAAGCTGCTTTGAAGCTGGATGTGGTTTGCAGTTTACACTCTGTCACTTCCACTTTATATCATTATCAGACAGCAAAAACCAATCCTTCTCAAAGGACAAGAGGTGCAGAGTGGGGGGCGGGGAGTAAGGGGAAAAATGAGACTTGACTTTTTTTTTGACATGGAGTCTCGCTCTGTCACCCAGGCTGGAGGGCAGTGGCACCATCTCAGCTCACTGCAACCTCTGCCTTCTGGGTTCAAGGGATTCCCTGCCTCAACCTCCCAAGTAGCTGGAATTACAGGCACACACCACCATGCCCAACTAATTTTTGTATTTTTAGTAGAGATGGGGTTTCACCATGTTGGCCAGGCTGGAGAGACTTAACTTTTAGTAAGTAATGATGCTGAAAATTCATGTGCTAAATTAGCCACCACAAAATTTAGTCAGCCTAATAAAAAGGTAAAAAGAAAAGATATCAGGCTGGGTGTGGTGGCTCACGCCTGTAATCCCAGCACTTTGGGAGGCCAAGGCGGGCGAATCACGAGGTCAGGAGATCGAGATCAACCTGGCCAAGATGGTGAAACCCCGCCTCTACTAAAAATACAAAAATTATCTGGGCACAGTGGCACACGTCTGTAATCCCAGCTACTCGGGAGGCTGAGACAGGAGAATTGCTTGAACCCAGGAGGCAGAGGTTGCAGTGAGCCGAGATCATGCCACTGCACTCCAGCCTGGGTGACAGACTGAAACTCTGTATTAAAGAAAGAGAGAGGGAGGGAGGGAGGGAGGGAGGGAGGGAGGGAGGGAGGGAGGGAGGGAGGGAGGGAGGGAGGGAAGGAAGGAAGGAAGGAAGGAAGGAAGGAAGGAAGGAAGGAAGGAAGGAAGGAAGGAAGGAAGGAAGGAAGGAAGGAAGGAGGGAGGGAGGGAGGGAGGGAGGGAGGGAGGGAGGGAGGGAGGGAGGGAGGGGAGAAAGAAAAAGGAAGGAAGGAAAGAAAGAAAGAAAGAAAAAGAAAGAAAGAAAGAAAAAGGTATCTTACAAGACATGAAAGATGTATGAGATCCAAAAGTAAAAACAAAAAGAGTTGTGCATGTGAGGTATAGGAGAAAACTAAGAAACAGCATGGAAAGAAAGAACAAATAATAATCAGAAATGTTAGCGAGTAGGTTTGAGTTTCAGATCTTTCCGTAAGCAACACCTTTAAAGACTTTGATAAACTAATTTACAGTTATTTGATAATGAAAAGAACTTCCGAATGTCTTGTTATTTGAAGAGTTTTTAATTAGGATAGAAATGCACGCTCCCCCCTTTTTCCACGAAGCATTCATTAACCTGTTAAAGGAAATGAATGATTAAAACCTAGATTTTCCTTGTGCGACTTTTTCCTTTGATCCAGAAAAGAGAGGAAAATGTTGATGTTTTTCATTTTCAAAGTCGGGAACATGAACAAGTCATTCTGCATTGAATGATTTGTTCATATTGTGTACAGTGCTAAAATCACATGCAGGTAAAATGTAAATACATGCACACGAATGACTATGTAACACCCACTCACAACTTCCACAGATATGCTAATAGCAGAATTGTCATTTAGGTTGCCTACTGGATTTCCCAAGAGAGGATGATCCCTTGCCTAGAGTTGTCATTTTACCTCCTCTACAGGAATTAAGCAGGATGTAGGGCCTGCTGGTATTTGTTGGTAATGACCTCCCACAGCATCCTTTTCTGTTCTCGCAATGAGAAGTCCATACAGCAGCACAGAATAACATTAGACAGCCTGATGGAGGTTTGCATGCTAGTTACTATCTGCAGCCAGTGTTAGGATCTGTCTTTTACTTAAGTCACAGGAATGTAATAAAGTTAACATGTATCCAGTGCTTTGTATGTGCTAAGCCATGTTCAGAGAGCTTCACGGGCATCATCTCATTGAAACTTCACAGCAACACAGTGGAGTCAATATCACTTTGTCCCCATTTGTTAGACGAGGAAACAGAGTGAAGCTCAGAGAAGAAATCTGCCCCGAGTCATATGCCTCGTAAGTAATGGAACCAGGATTTGAACCTGGACAACTTGCCCCAGGACTTTTCATCAGTCCTCTTTCCTGCTTCAGAAGGACATGTGTGAATGCCCCTGCATCTATGTCACAGAACAGTCATTCTGATTATGGACATAATGCTCTGCTTTTATAGTATTTCAACCATTATATATTAATGGTATATTGGCTGTTCTTTTCATCTGAAAAACCCAAAACTTGACTATTGTGCTAGCTATCCTAGCTGAACAGTTTTACATGTGTCATATTGGCAAATATGTTTTGTATTCTATCCAGGTATATCATCCACTTACTTTGAAGTCCGGACTTGTGTGCTGAATACTCTGCATCTTTAGACATCTGTAGTCTTTTTTGGTTTGATTTTGCCAATATCAGATACTTCTAGGTATGAAAGATGGATATGCCATGTAGTTGCTATCTTGTAGGCAAGTGTCATCTGAGGCTTCCTAAAACGGAGACCATGTGGATATCCTGGAGAGGGAATAAAATAAGCCTATGTATAAACTATTATATAATATTTAATACATAATTAAATATTATATAATATGATATCTGACATACAGAGTAGTCAGTAAGGAATGAACCCTGTGCTTGCAGATAGTATGGAAATTCCAATGCTTTTTTAAAGGTCTGAGCATGTTGCCTACTGTATCCATGTACATTAAGTCACTCTTAAGGGATTTTTGAGATTTCAATTTAGAGATCTAAGTTAATTGTATTCTTTAGATGCTTTTTACACCAGACCACACTATTTTCCAGAGAATAAAAATGTTCCGGCCGGGTGTGGTGGCTCACGCCTGTAATCCCAGCACTTCGTGAGGCTCAGGCGAGCAGATCACCTGAGGTTGGAATTCGAGATCAGCCTGGCCAACATGGTGAAACCTCATCTCACCTAAAAATACAAAAATATTAGCTGGGCGTGGTGGCAGGCACCTGTAATCCCAGCTACTTGGGAGACTGAGGCAGGAGAATCACTTGAACCTGGGATGTGGAGGTTGCGGTGAGCCGAGATTGTGCCATTGCACTCCAGCCTGGGCAACAAGAGTGAAACTGTCTCAAAACAACAACAACAGCAATAACAACAACAACAAAAGCGCCTACTTCTTAAATGTTTTGAGTTATTCTAGTGTCCATTGGTTATTTAATGATGAAAGCGATGTGTGAAATACCATGTGTTTCCTAATTCACCAGCACTTATGTATGGAGTATCTGCTGTGTTGGAGGAAAATATCATGTATTAGATATTGTAGGAAGAAACTAAGAGCTTAGAGCCTGCTCTCAGCCAGTCCATGGGTAGCTGGGGGACCAGACGTACATACGGCAAATAGGGACTTATAATACTACAGAGACAGGCGAATCCCAAGCACGTACCATTGTGTTTGGGGTGGCTTATTCCAGGGAAAGAAAGATGGCATTATGTGGAAGAGTCTCATAGGAGGTGGGATTTTATCTCAAGTGTTGAAGGAGTAAATTGAACAAAATGATTGAAGGTAGAAATTCTAGCATGGGGAGTGTGTGAACAGAACATTGGAACCAATGTCTGTTTAGGACATGGGAAGGAGATGAACTTGACCAGAGGAGAGATTTTCTCTAGGGAAAACTGGTATGTAAGATCCCCAGTACACATCAGAATCGTGAATGTTTGTTGTTGAATATGGTTAAGAATAATTGGGGTCAGATTTTGTTTTGTTTTGTTTTGTTTTTGAGACACAGTCTCACTTTGTCGCCCAGGTTGGAATGCAGTGGCGCGATCTTGGCTCACTGCAAGCTCCGCCTCCTGGGTTCAGGTCATTCTCCTGCCTCAGCCTCCCAAGTAGCTGGGACCACAGGCACCCGCCACCATGCCTGGCTAATTTTTTGTAATTTTAGTAGAGAAAGGGTTTCACTGTGTTAGCCAGGATAGTCTCGATCTCCTGACCTTGTGATTCGCCCGCCTCAGCCTCCCAAAGTGCTGGGATTACAGGCGTGAGCCACCGCACCCGGCCGGGGTCAGATTGTTAAGTCTTGAATAGTAAACACTGGGGTGTAGAGCAACATTTCCTCCACTGTATTCTCTGCAGCCCAGCTATTCCACAAAGTGATTTGTGAAAATGCATTCTGTGATCACGTAAGTGTAGGCAACATCATAGTTCACAAAGTATACATGGACTTCTCACAGTCCTGAATTTGCTAATACATACTGTGCATTCCCAAGGAGGTAGAATCATAGCATGCCATGTCTCTCACACTTTGAACACAGACTGCTTCCCAGAATACTCATGAATAGCTATCCTGCATGCTAGTTTTCTGTGTAATGCTGTTTGAAAAGCACTGGCTTCCATTGCTCCATGTAGGATGAAACATTAAGACACATTTTGGAAGAAGAGAACGATAAGAAAAAAGTATGATGATGATGATGATGATGATGATGATGATGATGATGATTTTTTGAGATGGAGTCTCCCAGGCTGGAGTGCAGTGGTGTGATCTCAGCTCACTGCAGCCTCTGCCTCCTGAGTTCAAGCGATTCCCATGTCTCAGCCTCCCAAGTAGTTGGGATTACAGGCACGCACCACCACGCCCAGCTAATTTTTGTATTTTTAGTAGAGACAGGGGTCTCACCATGGTGGCCAGGCTGGTTTTGAACTTCTGACCTCAAATGATCTGCCCATGTCGGCCTCCCAAAGGGCTGGGATTACAGGCATGAGCCACTGCCCAAAAGTATGATTTAAGGAAAGCTTTATGTTACTTAAATCTGCCTGCAGCTTTTTTTTTTTTTTTTTTTTAATTCCTGCAGGCATAGATCTAGGCCAGGGGTCCCCAACCCCTGGGCCGTGGACCAGTACCAGTCTGTGGCCTGTTAGGAACCGAGCCGCACAGCAGGAGATGAGGGATGGGCGAGCATTACTGCCTGAGCTCCGCCTCCTGTCTGATCAAAGGCAGCATTAGATTCTCATAGCAGCACTAACCCTATTGTGAACTGCGCATGCCAGGGATCTAGGTTGCGTGCTCCTTATGATAATATAACTAATGCCTGATGATTTAAGGTGGAATAGTTTCATTCCAAAACCATCCCCTGGCCTCCACTGCCATCCGTGGAAAAATTGTCTTTCATGAAACTGCTCCCTGGTGCCAAAAATTTTAGGTCTGCTGATCTAAGTAGCTAAGATTTTAAAAGTACAGAGAAGTCCTAAAATTTCATGCCTTCCTAAAGCTACTGATGGGAACTACTTTCCAAGTTTGTTTTGTTGTTGTTTTGAATGCTGAGCTTCTGGCTCCTGTTGTTCTCATTGACGCTGAGTTTGAAAGTCTTTTTGTAGTGGCCAGGCGCAGTGGCTCACGCCTATAATCCCAGCACTTCGGGAGGCTGAGGCAGCCGGATCACAAGGTCAGGAGATGGAGACCATCCTGGCCAACATGGTGAAACTCTGTCTCTACTAAAAATACAAAAATTAGCTGGGCATGGTGGTGCATGTCTATAATCCCAGCTATTCGCAAAGCTGAGGCAGTAGAATCGCTTGAACCTGGGAGTGGGAGGTTGCAGTGAGCCAAGATTGCACCATTGCACTCCAGCCTGGCAACAGAGCAAGACTCTGTCTTTAATGAAAAAAAAAAAAAAAAAAAAAAAAAAGTATTTTTGCTTGTTCATCTTAGGTATCTGACTATATTAGGATGCTGCCCACCTGGATGGTAATTGCTTTTGGGCATTAGCCCTGTTAGAGGTGCGTGACTGGGGAGAGAGCAGGGTGGCCACCCATTTCATGCAACACTCTCCACACCATCATGGCATTGAAGGAAGGATTCACTAGGACCCTGTGTAACAACACACACGTGGTTGGGGTGAGGTAAGGTTCAGCCCCTCCGGTAGCTGTTGATAAAGGTTTTATTGCTGTTTCTAGCACCCTGCTCCTAAAACCCTTCTCTGACAATTTGGCCTGGTAGAACCCTGTGGACGGACCTGGTATCTGTGTTCTGTGTTGTCAGCCTCTGGATCATCACAGGATCACGGGAGATTGACTCCAAAAATTGTATCTTCCTCTGCCCATATTTGAATGAGAATCACGTGGAAAATATCATTTCTTCAAAAAATCCTTGGTTGCTTTTTTCTCTGCCTTTCAATAGCTATGTTTAGGAGCATTTTCTTTAACTCTACGTTTTGAAATAAGATGACAAATAAATATGCCGCCTTATAGATAAAACTAGACAAATAACAGCACTGGATCTAGAGAAATGTTAGGAGAATCAATAATACAATTAACTGGATTCTTAGTTGTGCAGGTCTGCAGTTAAAATCTGTTCTTCGCAAAGACAGGTTGAACATCAGGGTCGTGTGTGTGTGTGTGTGTGTTTGAGAGCGAGAGCAAGAGAGATAGAGAGAGAGACACGCTGTGGTTCTCACTCAGCCTGGAGTTCATTGGTGCAGTCCTGGCTCACTGTAGCCTTGTCCTCTTGGGCTCAAGCAATGCTCGTACCTCAGCCTCTTGAGTAGTTGGAGCTACAGGCGCGCACCACTAAGCCTGGTTTATTTATTGTGGAGATGGGGTCTCCCCTTGCTACCCAGCCTGGTCTCAAACTCCTGGGCTTAAGCTAGCCTTCTGCCTCGGCATCCCAAAGTTCTCGGATTACAGGTGTGAGCCACCGCACCCAGCTGAAACGTAAGATTTTTTTTTTGAGACCGAGTCTCGCGCAGTCACCCAGGCTGGAGTGCAGTGGCGCGATCTCGGCTCACTGCAAGCTCCGCCTCCCGGGTTCTCGCCATTCTCCTGCCTCAGCCTCCCGAGTAGCTGGGACTACAGGCGCCCACAACCGCGCCCGGCTAATTTTTTGTATTTTTAGTAGAGACGGGGTTTCACCGTGGTCTCGATCTCCTGACCTTGTGATCCGCCCGCCTCGGCCTCCCAAAGTGCTGGGATTACAGGCGTGAGAAACCTAAGTTTTTAATGAAAGCTGTGATGCTTACCAAGGATTAAGTGCCAAATCCCTGTGTAATTATTTTTAACCCAGATTTAGACTAAAATTACAGAAAATGAGAGAAAAATTAGGAGAGTAAGTACAAAATCCTGAAGTGATCCTAACAAAAGCAAATCTGTATTTGGTTCAAATTCTAAGATAGGTAAACATGAGTCTTTCAGGAGAATTGCTTGAAAAGAAAAGTTGTTCAGGAGCAGATGCTTCCAACTTTTCTTTTAAGCTCATTTCATTTTTCTTTTGGTCACCCTAAAATGGTGAAAGGTTTCCTCATAGCCAAGTGGAATCTTTTTTATTTAAGCTCTCCTCAGAAAGTTTTCTGTGTATATGCAAAGTTTTCTGTGTATTTGGACTTGTTTGTGTCTGGTCCTCTTGGAGATTTTTGAAATCATCAAAAACGCTTATGTCATTGACAGTGTTTACTATCTTTAAACAATAGTTTACTTTTTTTTTTTTTTTTTAACAGGTGACATGTTGGAGCATGGGCCTGAGAAACAGTATAGCTAGAAGGGGAATTGAGTGTGAGACACTGGAATCAGGCTGCTTGGATTCTGGTCCTGGCTCCACTGTACACTAAGGCTGCAACCTTTGTCTCTCTGTGCCTTGGTTTCTCCTTAAGTAAAATGGAGTGAATAATAATAATAGTACCTGCTGCATAAGTTCTTTGTGAAGAGGTTAGAACAGTACCAGGTACATAATAAGTATTAAATAAGTGTTAGCCATCGTTGCTAAATAAATTAGTAACAAATAAATGTTAGCTATTGTTTTTAGATTGTATTGTTTGAAAAAGTGTCTTCTCACTTTTGGTGGGTTTTTGGAGGAGGGAGAGAAAGGGAGACAGAAGGGAGGCGTAAATCTGTGTTTCTAATATGTTCACTGGGTCATCTTTAACTGGACGATAGGATTTGACTGTTACGTGTTTTCATATGTATGCAGAAGCCTTGTTATTCCTCCCCTGCCCAGTCAGTGCCAAGCTCCTGAACGCTCGTCTGTTTATGCAGCCTTGGAAACCTTCTAGCTTCATGTTCTCTACCAGAAGCTTGAAAACAACCAAAGAGAATATCTGGTTTACTCAACACCTTGAGTGGCTCTTTGACACGGAAGCTTATACTGTATAGGGTTCTAGGAAACCATACACATGTATGCCAGTGTTTTTTTTTATGGTTGTCAGCGGAGGGCTAAAACTATCAGACCCTACATACATGTTGGTGACGTTGGATTTTTTTTTTGTCTTGGTGTTAAGTGATTAAAATCAGGTTATTAGTGAACCATAATTTATTTATAGAGTCAAATTCCACAGAACTCTATTTCATGTCATTACTGACCATGAAATTGGCAGTTTGATATTTTAGGATGACTTTTGCTTGTTAGATGTTTGTCTTTGGGATGTTTTAAGAACTGTGGCCCCTGTGTAAGTCCGATCTCATCTCTGAAGTATTTCCAAGTTCTTCAGTTTAGAATTTTTCCTGATGGTTTGCCACTAAAATCAAAAGCTGTGATGTGTGTTTGAGAAATTCCACAATCTTCTCAGCCCTTAACCCCTGAATTCTTTCTCTAAATAGTTTCTCTAAACCTATATGACTTCAACTCCCATCCATGATGACTTCTAATCCATCTTCAGCCTAGACTGCTCCCATTTGCTCTGACCCCTCCAGAAGATATCTCGCCTGGGTTGTAATACCATCCTCACCTCAGATTGAGGTGTCTTCAAAAGAGAATCCCTAAACTGGTTCTTCCTCCTTCCTTCCCAATGGCTCATTGGTGATGTTCTTATTCTTCTGCTTACTGAGGTGTAATCCCTAGCTATTCTTCACTTTTTCTTCTCCTTTATCCTTCTTATCCCCACAGTCATTGAAACCCTTTAAATTCTTCATTAGTACTCTTTTTCCCAATCATCTCCCTGGTCAAGAACTCGTGGCTTCATGCCTGTGTTAGCATAACAGCCTCCTAACCAGTCTCTATGATGTGGTTATTTAGTCCCATCTTTCCTTGGTAGCTTTCTGACTAAGCTTCTAAAGCCCATACTTTATTTTTCACTCCTGATTCAAAACTTACAGTGGTTCTGAGTAAAGCCCAGATTCCTCCATCAGCGTGTCTTCATTTGACCCTGCTCCTAATTTGTTCTCAGCATCTTCTACTCTGCAGCAGGAATTTCCTTTTTGTGTTTAGTGTCAAAACCACCATTACACCAGGCCCATTCTTTATTTGAATGCTTTAGAATCTCCTTCACTCCATTTCCACTCAGGTATCTCTCTGCCGTCCTTCAAGCTTCAGCTCAAGTCCTCCTGTCCTCCTTCATCTATACCTCTTCACTAAGAGACTCAGAACCTGCACTTTCTTTATCTCTCATTTCTTGCCTTGTGCAAACACGTGTTACCTGTCCATTTTGATAACTCCCTAAGGGCAGGTATTATGAATATTACTTAAGTTTCTATGTCACTCGGTATGATTTATATACCATAGTAGGTACTAAATAAGAGAATGTGGAGTAATCCTCTCCCAAAACTTGGGGAAGTCAACACATACACTGCCCTCCTTGGGATCCAGTGAGATGGTATATGAGGCAGCATTCATAGAAGGACTGTGCAAATGTAAGGCAGTGTCATTAATTGTTGGGCACATTTGGGGTTTTTGATGATGCTGTCCTCTATTCCAGAATAGCAGTATGTGGTCAGGACTTTTCCTGAGCTTCGAAGTTTAATTGGAGACAACCGAAATGTGTTTCCAATAATAAGTCATAAAAAAAAAGACTTCTATTTGCGCATATGTTTACTTGTTTATTTACATATTTTCCTAGGTCTTTTATTTTCTCACTGTGAATTTTTTTTTTTTTTTTAATGTAACAGCTGACTAAGATAGAGGTGTTGTTTTTTGGTTACCTCTGCATTGCCATGATCTTTGTTATTGAGCCAAGAACCTTATTTATCTTAACACACACAATTGCTCGAGGACGGGGATTATATCATCATCCTTTGCATCTTTGAATTACACTGTGCTGCCTTCCCACATTGTCATGCCTACGAACTACCTAATCCAGAATGTCACATGTTGCTCCCTCTAAGCCATTTCCGTGTTTCAGCTAGTACCAGCCATGAAAAATCGTGGGTGAGAGCGGGGAGCTGCCTGCATTCTTCAATAGGGTAGCACTCCACACCTAAGCTCTTTGGTGAAGGCAGATATAGAATCTATAGCTGTAAGCGAAAACAAGTCATTTTCACATCTGATTAACATATATTTTCTTCCCCAGAAAAACCTATATCTTCATTAATTTTTTTTCCTCATCCTTTTTACCCAGGTAGTTGATATCAGTGAACATATTGGTCTTTTTTTCCTCTTTATAGGATCTGCATTTACTGCTCAACCACAACTAATTTGATGCCCTCTGCAGATTTAAAATGTGTGCCTTCTTTTCCATCACCAAGTCATCCCTGGGTTACTACTGAACATCTTTCTCAATTCCCCCCGACCCATGGATGGCTGTTCTCCACTGTCTATTTCACCAGATATCCTCAAAACAAACAGAAGGAGGAAGTGGCTAATGGTAAGAATTTTTTCTCCCTCTAGAAAATTTTTAATACATTTACTTTAAAGTGTTGGAGATGTGAGGTTTTTCTTGTAAGTAGGTAATATTAGTGTAGTTCAAACATTTGGTTTTTAGGATATCAAAATTTTAGGAACCTTCGTTGGGTCCTTTCATAGTGATGAATCAGAAAAAAGTTGAAAGAGTACAGTACAGATAACTTTTTCAAACGTTCAAACATTTACGACATTCTTCTGGTTTCAGATCCCAGTGCTCTCTACCTGTCACTCCTGGCATGACCCACCCACACACGAGCTCAATAGAGCCAGAGACAAACTCATTCTGCCTGTTTTAACACTTTTTCCTTTGAGTTTTGTGCTTTAAAGATCGTTGTTCTCATTTCCCTGCTGTCCCCTGCTCCCCAATCACTCATTCCCTATCCAAGCAGTTTGCCATGCCTTCCAAATATTTCTCTAATTCACCCCCATTTCCCCATTCTCCTATCTGGCCCCGATCATCTCCAGCCCTGGCTGGCTCAGTCACCTTCTTACTGGGCTATCTAGTGTACCATAGACAGTCACTACTGCTCCCACCCTTCTCAAGTGGATCTCCTTATGTTATTTTTGTTATTGACTGAAGGGCATATTTCAAGATTTCATGCCCCATCTATCTCTTTACCATAATCTTCCCACACCTGTACTCCATGATGTCTTTGATTTGGTGGTCTAGTTCTGGTCCAGTTCCTGAATCAGTGCTGATTGAGGCAGGGTACAGGTAAACATTTTCCATTGTCCCCTCATCTCTTCCCCTTTCCAATGGGCACTTAAAATGAAAATGACTATCCTACCAGAAATTTGGTGGCCCAGTAATGACCTCTGGGTTGCTGTGTCTCTCCTGTTGTTCCCACTACTATTCAGACCCACTTTCCTTCCCCGACATGTCGTCATTTGGTGGCTTCTATTTATAGTTCTTCCAGCCACCTTGTATTAACCTAGTCTAGGATTATACCTGGGTTTCTGTTCCTAAATTTTGACTAGTTACTCAGGTTAATAATCTTGTCTTCCTCCAAGGTGGCAGCTTAGACTTCAATTTCTTCTTGACAGTTGGGGTGCCTTTCATCTGAATTCTTTTTTTTTTTTTTAAGATGGGATCTTGCTCTGTTGCCCAGGCTGGAGCACAGTGGTACAATCATAGCTCACTGCTGCCTCAAACTCCTGGGCTCCAGCAGTCCTCCTACCTCAGCCTCCTAAGTAGCTGGGACTATAGGCGTGCACCACCATACCTGGCTAATTGTTATTTTTTGTTGAGATGAGGTCTCACTTTGTTGCCCAGGGTGGTCTCAAACTCCTGGCCTCAAACTACCCTCCCACCTTGGCCTTCCAAAGTACTGGGATTATAGGCATGAGTCACTGCCCCCAGCCTGAATGATTCTTATCAAGACTGGTGATGGTGGCACCCAAGAACAGCTGGGGGTGACTCTTTGTTCACTGTGTGTATTGAATTCCTCTGGCTGCTGTAGCAAATTACCACAAACTTGGTGCCGTAAAACAACAGACATTTAGGTTTTGACAGGGCTGAGCTCCTGCCAGAGGCTCTGGGGCAGAATCTGTTCCTTGTCTCTTCCAGCTTCTGGAAACTGCTGACATCCCTTGGCTTGTGGCCGCATCACTCCAATATCTGCCCCCTCCATGGCCACATTGCCTTCCTGTCTTCCATCTGTAGTCAAATCTGCCTCTGCCTCCCTCTTAGAAGCATACATGTAATGATGTTTAAGGCCCAACTAGATAATTCAAAATAATCCCCCCATCTCAAGATCTTCAACTTCATCACATCTGTAAAGTCTTTGCATAGAAGGTAACATTTACAGGTCCCAGAGATTAGGACCTGATATATTGGTGGCCATTATTCCATGTACTACACTGTCCACCTAGGTTGGGCCTGCTACTTCTCCTGGAAGTGCCACTCCTGACCACTTCTGAGTCATGGTTCGGTGCACCATGCCTTCCTGCTTCTCTGCCTCTTTATCTTCCTCACCTCTACCTACAGAACTCGCCTTAGCAATGCTGTCAGTTTCCCCAAGGTCTGTCTCAGGCCCAGGGGCCAGGGCTACCTCCTGCTCCTGCTGCTTCTCTTCCTGTACACTTGCCTCCTCCTCTTTTATTGAGTTGTAGAAAATACCAAGTCTCTTTTCAAAAATCTCATCCTGTGATGCTCCCTTCCTCACAAAGACCTTGTTGCAATCCAGGCCCTTCCAGGCTATCTGCATTGTGTGACACTTAACTCGGACATACCTAGACATGCCTTGAAATGTGGGCTGCCATTTATTTATCTAAAATGCCCCTTCCCCTTGCTCTGTATTGGGTGAAATATTGTACATTTTGCAAGGTCTTGTTTAAGTGTCAAATTCTCTGAGACTTTCCTAAGCCCCTCTCCCTCCTTTTTTCCATACAGAATCAATTACATCTTCTCTCTGTTCTTCCTTAGCACTCTGTTTATACTTGACTCAAACCCTTCCCACGTTGTTATACTTTATTTTGTCTCTGTCTCTCCTTGCTAGACTGTGAGGTTCATGAGAACCAGGAAAAGGATATTATTCATCTTTTAAATTTTAACCTGATGTGTAACTCACAATACACCTTTGATATAATAATATGCGTTTAATTAATTGATTAATTTGAATTTTAAACTTTTCATAATTCAGAATATCTTAGAATAGATGAACATTTAATAATTTTTCTCCTGATTTCCTTATGGACCCAAGAGTAATTATTTTCCTTAGGTGGCTATGTACAGTCAAGCATGGCTTTTGTTTTCAGTACAAATTAATTAAAAATACTGTAATTTATGCATTCTCTTCTTTACATTTTGTTCACTGTGGGGGTTATTACCCTTACCCCTCTAGAGAGCCAATTTACTTTATTTTATTTTATTTTATTTTTGAGATGGAGGTTTGCTCTGTCATCCAGGCTGGAGTGCAGTGTCTTGATCACCGCTCACTGCAGACTTGACCTCCTGGACTCAAGCAATCCTCCCACCTCAGCCTCCTGAGTAGCCAGCACCACATGTGTGTGCCACCATGCTTGGCTAATTTTTAAAATTGTTATTGTTTGTCGAGACAGGGGTCTCCTTGTGTTGCCCAGGCCGGTCTCAAACTGGGCTCAAGCGATCCTCCCTCCTCAGTTTCCCAAAGTGCTGGGATTACAGGCATGAGCCACTCTACTTGGCCCAATTTACTTTAATGTGAGATTTTTCTAAACCTTAAAGGCTACCAGTGTAATGTTGTCACTTGATTGTCTTCTTACAGATGCAGACTTTTAAGCAAGAATTAGGAATGTTATCTGTGAGGATGGCTTCTTTTCACTTACTGGTGCTCTACTGAAACAATACTATTTTCCTCCCTTTTCCTGGGTGTCTTGTCTGAGTAGATGTGAATGTCAGAGTTATTTTCCCTGCCTTGTCACTGGAATCTGCAGCCAGTCTCCCTGATTGTGAATGCATCGATGCTGTACAGCTGGCGTCTGTTTCCTATTTCTATAGCCATGAGTCTCTCAGGGCTTTTGTAGAGGGTACGGGTGTTTTATTACATTGCATGTCTTATATTTATGAGAAACTCAAAGGGCTTTGAGGATTTTCTTTTCTGGTGTCTAATCTTCTAACAGCTCTCTGAGGTAGGTAGCAGGAAGTGTTATCTCCATTTTGCAGATGTTATAACAGAGGCATAGCACAACTTGATGTAGGCCCCACAGCAAATCAAGGGCTGAGTGGAAAATGTCCCCCCCAGTCTTTCAACCTCCATTTCAATGCACTAGTTGCCAGACAAGTTAATTTTAATTTTTAAAACCTCCGTCCATTTTGGTTTTGCGTGAAATGTTATTGTCAGCATTCAGGTGGTAGCAGTGCTCCAGTTTTAGTACTACCTTTCCCATCTTCTGCATCCTTCTAGAATCCCTTCTTGCTTGTCACGCTCACTCGCACACACTCATAAGTGTGTCTGTCTTTTTATGTGTGTATGTATATATGTAAATAAAGAAAATAAAAATATATACTCTTTCTTTAAAAAGTTTATATACAACATTAGGTTCTGCAGAGGTCTGGGGACTACTTGGTCTGGGGACTATATGCAAATATGATATTTCTGTATTAGCAGCATATCTGATACTTTCCAACTAGTTTTTTTTTTTTTCTTGTCAATCGAACATACTCTGTAGATATTAGTTGTATGCATGGAAACATTTAAAAATATAACCAACGTGGGCAATATAGTGAGACTCCGCCTCTACAAAAAAATAAAAAATATTAGCAGGATGTGGTGCCACATGCCTGTGGTCTCAGCTACTTGGGAGGCTGATGTGGGAGGATTGTTTAAGCCTAGGAGTTGGAGGCTGCAGTGAGCTGTGATCTCACCACTGCACTCTAGCCTGGGCAACAGAGCAAGACCCTGTCTCAAAATAAATTAAAAAAATATATATATATATATATAAAACCTATGACAATGGGAAACCTAAGAAATACTATAAAATTGGATATCAGATACTATTAATAAGTGAAATAAATGTTTTTACTGAGGTAATTCCTATATGCAAATTATGGTGTCCTCAAAGTGAGCTCATACTGTAACTTTCACATACTTTCCCTCAAATGTGAAGATTTTTTTCTTCTCTCAGAGGACAGTTAATGCCTTTTTGTAAATTTAAAACTGTACTGTAAATGTCAGTTCCTGATCAGATTTGCCTGAGTCTTTAAAGGGAACACGACAAGGGGCTTTGTGTCTGCTGTGTAGGGTGTGTGTGGTAAGGTTTCTTCTTCCTTGTGGCTGAATTTGGAATGCCTGCTCTTTCACCAAGTGCCATTAATTACACTATTGCTCTCAGAGCACTGAACTGCCTAGCAGGGAATTTCTCCCCACGTTCTGGAGTCTCTGGGGCAGTTTCCATTCATTGCTGTGGGTGGTGGTGAGGCACAGGCTCTGCCCAGGCCGCCTGCCTGGAATCCGCCTGGAGACTTCTCTGTGATTTCCCTAAGCTGGGAGAGGGGATTTGGAGCACCTGGTGGGGGGATGCAGCTTGCCACCCTTGTCTTCGTCAGCCTCTCCCCTCCACCCCCTGCACTTGGGAGCACCACCCGGCAGCAGTGTTTTTGTGTCTTGAAGCCTTTTGGAGCCGCTGGAATGGAGGCCACCCAGAGCTTCTGTGAGCAGCTGTAGCAGCGGATCTCCTATTGGCCAGAGCAGAGAATGTTCTTACTTATCTCCATTGAGCATGGGTGGCCGTGATCCCTCAGGATAATGCAATTTCTCACTGTCTGGAGGTGGAAGCTATTGTCCCGCTCTCCAGCTTGTTGTTTGAAGTCGTTTTGTAAGGCTTCCGGCTTCTGCTGACTCACAGACACACACAGAAAAACTCCCTTACTGGCTTGCTCGCTCCCAAGGCTTTTGAAATGGCTAAGGAGATAAGAAACCTCCCCCCTGCAAGGAGGTAATAGCTTAAATAGTAAGTAGAAAGAACTGTTTTGTACATGTCCACAAAGTCTGAGAAACTTCATCTTCCTCTTTCACTGTTAACTCCGTTTCCTTCCTTGTCCCTTACTCCCCTCTTCAAAAGTTTTGGGCTGAGCCACAGGCCTAAATGTGGTTTGCATATGATTTTACAGAGGCCCAATTCACATCTGGGGACTTTTTCCGATTAACAAGTTGAAGGATGCCATCTTTGTTTCCCCTATGGAAAATTGCCATTTCTGATGAACATTTTATGAAGAAACCTTCTTGACTTACCTCTCCCACTTGTGATAAACTGTGATTAAAATGTATGAAGAACTTGATTCATGGTGTGTGCACCTGGGCTCTTTGTGGAGTCTCTCTTAGCAATATGCCGTGAGAACTGGCAGTTGATGGATTTCTAAAGCAGAAAATCAAGCTTATTCACAATAGAAGCTTATAGTTTTAAAAACCACATGGATAAGAGGACTGTAGTTTTGCAAGATTTGGCAGGCATCAATGAACCCAGTAGCCACAGTGACCGAGACTGAAAATGTAGAAGGCTAGCTTTCCTTCTTAATTACTTTTAAACTACGTTAGCAAATTCTCAGGGTCAGTGTGAGAGTGATAGTTTCAATGCTTGAGTATAGTGATATTTTTGTCTCATAATAATTTTCTTATGTTCCCATTGCATAAAATAGGTCTTTATATTAATTAGGAGGAAGGGAGTGTGTAGAAAGCATTCTTACGTGGTAGCATGCGTGAACTTCTTATAATTAGCAACATGTCCTCATTGAGCACTTAGAAAAATCCAGTGATATAAATCCTCTATTTTGTGTCGTCACTATTTGCCCAACTAAATAAATCATTTAACTGATAACATTCTCACCTTTCTCCATGATATTTTAGAATACTATCAATGTACAAAAATAGTCTCTGTCCTTTCATTGTCATCAGTTTTATGAAAATACTGCCAAAGAGCTGGAAAACAAAATTTTCTCATGTGTTACAACACAGGTCCCCTGGGCCACTGGGCCTAATTTGTTCTTAATAATTTTCAAAAGAGACTCTGTCCTTTAGCTCCCCAGAAATATCCAGGGTGTCTGTCCTAAAGAAAGCTGCAGCCTGATACAGAAACTTTGCCAACTTCTAGGAAATGGAAGGTTCTGGAAAGTAGATCATTTTTCCCTCTGGTAGGAAAAATGTAAGTTTTAGACATGGGTGGGGGTGGTGTTGTGTGTGTGTTAGACATATATGTATACAGCTGCTAGTGCAAAAATCACAAACCTTTCAGATTCCCTAAGGGTGCAGCCCTTGTGCCTTGAATGCAGATTGTAATAAATAGAAGCAGTCTCTGTCTGGAAATGCCGGACATCTCTGTTTGAGTTAGAGCTCTTGTTCCCGGCCTCAGGGGATTAAGACAGAGGGTTGTTTTCTAGCTTGCCCTAGAGCCCCTGAGCCTTTGTGGATTGGCATAGTTGCCTTTCTGTGTGTGCAGAATCTTGCCTCCAGCCTCCCACAGTGTGGGGAGAGAGAATAGGGAGAAGTGAGAGAAGGGAGATAAATTATTCAGCTTCTGCGAAATGTCAGGCACTGTGCTGGGGACTGTACATACATTTCACGGAAAAGTAAGTCTTTTATAAATATGGCAACGTACAGCTTCAGAAACGGGATTTTGGAGCCAGACTGCTGAAATCAATCCTGGAAAAATCATTTGCCAGGATTCAAATGATAACTTGGCCACTTTCGAGGTATAGGACTACCTGGTGCCTCAGTTTCCCCATTTGTAAGGTAGGGATAGTATCAGAACTAACCTCAATTGTTTGTTGTTGAGATTAGATGATAAAGTACTTAGAAGAGTGCCTGGCATGCAGTGATAAATAAATGATACATGAAAGGAATGGAAAACAGAAATTAATCCGCTTGCCCAGTTCAGCTAGCAAGTAGCTGGGGCAGGATTTGAATCTGGGGCTGTCGGCTTAAAAGAGATGATTTTTTGCCGGGGGAACATGGTAAAACCTCGTCTCTACAAAAAGTACAAACATTATCCAGGCATAGCGGTGCGCACCTGTAGTTCCAGCGACCTGGGAGGCTGAGGTGGGAGGATGGCTTGAGGCTGGGAGATGGAGCTTGCAGTGAGCTGTGATTGTGCCACTGCACTCTAGCCTGGGTGACAGAGGGAGAAGCTGTCTCAAAAAATAGAAATAGAGAGAGATAACGATCTTCTTACCTTACCGTAACACCATACTTTCTTTTCTTCCTAGCTACATTTGAGGTGGTACCTTGAGTCAGTTCTCTCCATTCTTCCCCACCTCACCTGATCAGGGGTGGTTGCTGTATCAGTGTAGTTTTCCCTATTCCTGGCTCTTGTAGAGACGTTGTAGGACCAGGACTCAGAGCTTAAACATTTAACATCTTTCGTGCAGGCAGGTGATAATAGCTTCTTTCCCCCAAACCACTTTGGGGTTGAACTAACCATTTTAGTTGCATGGTCAATGTTTTGGGCTGGAATAAATGATCTTTTGTTCTTTCTTATAGTTATTTGATGTGTGGGTTCTTTTCTTCCCTCAAAAATAGAAGCATCCAGTGAGCAGCCTCAATGTCATGTACTTCTTATTGTACTCACCCAAGCAACTGACTCTCTGCTGAGCACATTGGTAGCACCTCATGGGCATTTGAACGGAGGAAGAGGTCATCATATTAAATGGCTTTTTCCTGTCTTTAGACATAAAATGCCATGGGGCAGCTTTTTTCTTTTTCATGGTGGCAGAATCAAGAGTATAGAGTCTGGATTTGGAGATCTTTGACGTGTGCTTTGCTTCATCTGGCAATTTCTGCTGGGATTTCCAGTTGTAAGCCCACGTCCCTCTATCCTGCGATCCCTCTAAATGTGTGGAGCTGGCTTGAACCTGTGTATCTTATGCCAACTTTCCTCTCTTAAGAAATGCTGCTAAAGAGGTAGAACATATTTACAAAGTCCTTAGCTGTGATGATGAAGAACATAACATTTGGTCTCCAGTAAGGAAAATAAAAAAGGGATTTGATTACTTTTGCCCCAGTCCCACCTAATTCACCTACACATGTCCAGTTTACTTTGGACAGGAGTTTTCATTAATGTTAAAATGTACGTAAACTACAGTGGGGTTTTTGACTAAGGACACAGGGTCTCTAAGGCAAGACAACACTATTAATAGAATGTGGATGTGTGTGGTTTATTTTTGTTTTCAAAATGGAAATGTTTCTTCGGGGTTTTGGCATGCTCTTTGATATGTTGAAAGATGAGAAAACATCATTTGGGAAACTCAGCACTTCTACCATATTAGGAAATTTACAGTGCTTCAGATTTCACATTTAATGTTTTAATTGCCTGGTTTGGTAATAGAAAAATGTCAAGCTTCTCTCTTTCATTTGGAGTTACCACCACGTTTTTTTTCCCCCTCTTTGCAGTGATGGGCTGTTGCCAGCTTTTACTTCCTGCCCCAGTCCCAGCATGGACTGAGTATTTGCTCTGAGAAAGCAGTTCCTCACATGTCATCTGAAATGAGTATCATGTGGACTTCTGACATACCGGTTTAGCCTTTTTTTGTGTGATATCACATATGCAGTCATTTCCTGTGGTGCTTGTAAATATCCTAAATATACAACTGAAATTGAATTGTCTTTTTGAAACTTTTTGTTTTTGAACAGAGGGTGCTATTCTGAACATCACATAAAGTACAGAAGAAGTCAAAGAAAACACTACCATTCTGATCTGAGAGCAATCTTTAGGAAAAGCCTGTACATTAGGAGAGAGACAGACACGCATGGAAACAGAGAAACACACACACAGATCAAGGCAGAGAAAGACATACAGAAATGGAGACTGAGAAGGAGAGAGGAGGGTGGAGTTGTATTTTCTGTGAAGTGTAGGCCTTTTGGAAAAATCAAGACCCAAAATAGGGTTGAAATTTACTCTTCTTGTAAATATACTTTCCTACTGAGGAAACAATGATGAAAGAACTTCCAGAAGTAACTTTTTGCGGACAATAAAATGTGGAGGGAAAAATCCTGTACATCATCTTTACTGTCATACATTGTCACAGGATTTAGAGGGGAAATGTGCTCTTATCTGGGAAATTAGGACTCTTGCTAAGCAGCTGAGGACAGATATTTTCACTTTCCCTGCACAGTTATCTCCAAACAATGTTTGCAATTAAAATAGTTATTTCATTTTTCAATATCCAAATATAATTTTTAACTATATAGTAAGTCATACTTAGTATAGAAAATTTGGAAAATACAGAAAGACCTCCAGACAAAAATAAAAATAACCTACAATCATATAATCTAGAGGTAATTTGAGTGTATTTCCTTTTAGAATGTGTTTCCATATGCTTAGGTCTATATGTATTTTTTATATAAGTGAAATCACACTGTAGGTACATTTTAGATTCTTCATTTCTCTCTATAACAATAAACATGATATCTAATGGTTACATTGTGATTCTTGGTAGGACTGTATCACAATTCATTTTACCGTTTCCCTGTGGGTTTTCTTCTTCACTAATTACGTTGGTAGTGATTTATGGGTTAGGTTAAGAAATGCTGTAAAGAGGATCTTTGGGTGTGAATAGTTTTTCTGAATACCTGATTATTTTATCAAGTTATGTTTCTATATAAGAATTACTGTGTCTTTTGAAGGACTCCTTTGCACATTGCTAAATCACTTCCCAGAAAAGTTGTATGCTTTGAACTCTAACATTTCAGATGGCTCATCTTTCTTACCTGAGACAATACTGATCCGCTTTTAAGACCTCCTTCATCTAACGTGAAAAATAATACTTTATTTGTTACTTTAACTTTCATTCTTTGTGAATTATTTGTTTTATTGGAACTTTTATTGTTATGTTTTATTGGTTATTTACTTATTGGTTGCTGTAAATTGTCTACAAGCGCCTTTTCTGTATTTCTACTGGGATTTTAATGATGACTGTGTAGATTAGTGTGACTTCTTATTTATTCAGGTTGTTAACTCTTGTTTGGCTTACTTCCTTTTTTATACATACAGACATTTAAAATCTAATTTTTTTATCTAGTGATAAATGCTTTGTAACATCATTTTTCTTTCCTTTCCCTTGATTTTTTTTATCTTCTCTTAATTTTTCTCCCTCTGAAATGCCCTTCAGATTTCTTTGCTTCTCAGTCTTATCTCTCCACTTCTCCACCATCTTTTCCCCAGACTACTTTTCCAAACTCACTTCCTGCCACGATTCCAACCAAGTCTTGCTTTATCTGGATTTCTCCACTTTTCCCCTTACGGACAGTTTTGCTTTCAGTGATTTCTGTTACCTGCGGTCAACCATGGTCTGAAAATATTAAATGGAAAATTTCAGAAATAGACAATTTGTAAGGGTTAAATTGTGTGCCATCCTGAGTAATGTGATGCAATCTCACGCCTTCCCGTGCCGTTCCTGCTCTGGATGTGAATTATCCCCTTGCCAGTGTAGCCACCGTATACACTCCCTGTCCATTAGTCATTTGGTAGCCATCTAGCCGTGAAATGGAAAAAACGTAGTGCATATGGCATAGGGGTTGGTACTGTGTTTCTGTTTCGGGCATTTACAGGTAGTGTTATCCCCCATGGATAAGGGAGGGCCACTGTACCTGGCAAATTCCACTTCCAGCTCTGTGTATGTGTTTCCCTTGACATACTATCGCAGGTTCTTCTTTCTCTTTTATGACAGAGCAGGTATGTCACCTCTTTCATCAAACCTTCCTTCACTTCAGCATGTGGTGATCCGTCCTTGCTCTGTTTTCAGTGCTCATTTTGCACTTTTTGCACACTAATTTATATCTTTAGTTATACCTTCATGTGTGTATGTTTTGACACCCTATGTAGGCTGCCAGGTCCTTGTAAGCACAGGTGCTATCTGTCTAATTTCTCTGTAAGCCTTATCCCCACCTTAGGCACCACCCAGAAATACTTAGGACAGTGCTCCATGCATGAGACAATGAGACACTTAGCAATATGTTGTTGACTGATGACTCTCGTGATACTTACTTTTTCCATCTTATTTCTTCTTTTCTCCTTCTGTCTCTCCCCTCCCCTCCCCTCCCCTCCCCTACCTTCCTCTTCCCTACCCCCTCCCTCCCTCCCTCTTCCTTCCTTTCTTTTTTTTTTGACAGAATTTTGCTCTTTTTGCCCAGGCTGGAGTGCAATGGCACGATATTGGCTCACTGCAACCTCTGCCTCCCGGATTCAAATGCTTCTCCTGCCTCAGCCTCATGAGTAGCTGGGATTATGCATGCACCACCACGCCTGGCTAATTTTGTATTTTTAGTAGAGACAGGGTTTCACCTTGTTGTCCAGGCTGGTCTGGAACTCCTGACCTCAGGTGATCCACCCACCTTGGCCTCCCAAACTGCTGGGATTGCAGGCATGAGCTACTGCACCTGGCCTTTTTTTTTTTTTTTTTTTTTTGTGATACAAGTTCTTGCTCTGTCACTGAGGCTAGAGTACAATGGCATGATCATAACTTACTATAGCCTCCATCTCGTGGGCTCAAGTGATCCTCCCACCTCAGCCTCCTTAGTAGCTAAGACTACAAGGCATGCATGATCATGCCCAGCTAATTTGTTTTCATTTTTAGTAGAGATGAGGTCTTGTTATCTTGCCCAGGCTGATCTCAAACTCCTGAGCGCATGTGATCCTCTTACCTCGGCCTCCCAAAGTGCTGGGATTACAGCGTGAGCCACTGTGTCCGGCCTATTGTTGGTTTTCTTATTCAGGATAAAGAATCACTTGGTACACTCACACTGGAAGCCATGCTCCCTACTTGCTCCCTTCCCTTTGAAACATTATCCTATGCCTTCTTTATAATATGTCATGTTCAACTACCAGAGAATCTTTTTTTTTTTTTTAATGTCAACTTTTATTTTAGATTCAGGAGGTACATGTACAGGTTTGCTATATGGGTGTATTGTGTGCTGCTCAGATTTGGGATATGGATGATCCTGTCACCCAGATAGTGAACACAGTACCTAATAGATAGTTTTTTAGTCCATGTCTCCCTGGTTCCCCCCATTCCCCCCACCGCCACCCAGTCTTGAAAGTCTGCGGTGTCTATTGTTCTCATCTTTATGTCCATGTGTACTCAATGTTTAGCTTTCATTTATAAATGAGAACATGCAGTATTTGGTTTTCTGTTACTATGTTAATTTGATGAGGATAATGGCCTCCAGCTACATCCATATTGCTGCAAAGGATCTGATTTCATTCCTTTTTTATGGCTGCATAGTATTCCATGGTATATATGTACCACATTTTCTTTACCCAATTCACTATTGACAGGCACCTAGGTTGATTCCGTGTCTTTACTATTGTGAATAGCACTGAGATGACCATACAAGTGCATGTGTCTTTTTGGTGAAATGATTTATATTCCTTATTCCTTTGGATATATACCCAGTAATGGGACTGCTGGGTCAAATGGTAATTCTGTTTTAAATTCTTTGTGAAATCACCAAATTGCTGCCCAGAGTAGCTGAACTAATTTATATTCTCATCAACAGCGTATTGATGTTCCTTTTTCTCTGCAACCTCACTAGCATTTTTTTTTTTTTTGGTCTTTTTAATAATAGCCATTCTGACTGGTATGAGTTGGTATCTCATAGATTTGCATTTCTACCAGAGAAACTTGATGTCATCAGAAACTGTTAGGCAACTAATTTCTTCGTTGTATATTTTTGTTTTTCTTGGTGGCTTCATCAATGTTACTTGCTGACTTATACATTTCTTGCCCCTCACCTTCTCTGCCAAATCTCCATGCTTTATAACCCAGACCTACCCATGGTCGAGTTCTCTAGACTTGGCTCCTCTGATTGTGTGAGATCCTCCCACCTTTAGGAAAGGGGAGCTGGTACTGAATATGTGTGTGAAATATTTAAAGAATAAAATGTGGAATAGTGAAATATGGGCCCTAATGCACTAGGAGATCAGAAGGAGACAGAGGCGTATGAGCTGATTGACTCAAGGACAGCTTTATAGATACAGAGGAGATTTATTATAGATATGGGAGGATGGGTAGGATCTAGATGGGGCATGAGGAAAGAGAGGGCACTTAACAATTGGAATGAGAATAAACAAAAGCCCCAAAACCATTATTATTAGTAATAATGCCTGGTAGAAATGAATGGGGTATATACATGGGAAATGGTATATAACAAGGATGTCTAGCTGGGCAAGAGGAGGACATAGTTACTTCTCAGAAGGAAGTCAATAGGTGCTATGCATGGCCTATTGACTGTGGTAGCCATGCCAGCTTCTTTCTTCTCTCTCCTGTTTAACCTCCCACTGGGAAGAGCTACTATGTAGAGACTTATTACAATTTTCTCAAAGAGTGGCCGGATGCAGTGACTCATGCCTGTAATCCTGAGGTGGGCGGATCACTTGAGGCCAGGAGTTCGAGACCAGTCTGGCCAACATGACGAAACCCCTTCTCTACTAAAAATACAAAAATTAGCTGGACATGGTGGTGCACACCTATAGTCCCAGCTACTTGGGAGGCTGAGGCAGGAGAACCACTTGAACCCAGGAGGCTGAGGTTGCAGTGAGCCAAGATCACACCACTGCACTCTAGCTTGGGTGACAGAGTGAGACTCTGTCTCATAAAAGAAAAAAAAATTTTTTTCTTTTTTCTCAAAGAATTTTTCAAACACTATCTCATTTGATGCATGTGATAATCTTGGACAGTGCTGTTATACCAATTTACAAGTAGGAATCTGAGGTTCTCTGAGGCTAAGGAACTTTCCTGAAGCCACAAAACTGGTAAGCAGCAGAACTGGCCTGTGAGACTCTGGCCCAGATGTGGTCAGCGCTGTTTGTGGTCAGAGACCATTTGCCTGCTCTTCTGTTCATTCATTCATTCACTCATTCATTCATTTTTGGTAAATCTTGCCTGACCATCTACTAAGCACTGGGTCCCAAGTTAAGACAAAGGTAAACAAGGCCCTTTTCTTGCTCCCCGTTCCAGTTGGATGGGGATCAGAAAGGCAAAGCCAGCAGTTACAGTTACAGTCTCACGTGGTAAGGGCTGTAGGGTGATGCCCGGGGTGCGTTGGCTGCCCCTAGGAAGGACTTTAAGGGTGAAATTGTGCCAGGGGCTAAGGCTTCCTAGAGGAAGTGATATCAAAGCTGAGATACTGGGAAAGATTTAAATGTTCTTTACAGAAATCAGTAACATAAAAGGTGAGAGGCCAGAGAGAGGAATGGTATATTTGGGGAATTAAAAGTAGTTGGATTTGCCTGGAATGTGAAGTGCAAGTTGGGGAAGTTTGGAGGATGGAGCTAAGGACACCTTAGCTTAAATCTGCCGAGGCCAGATCGTGTGTGGTTGTGGAAGCCATGGTTAAGAGATCTTCACTGCCCAGAGCACAGTGAGGAACCGTTTGAAAGGCTGGGAGCCTGAGAGTGACTTGATCAAATCTGCAGCCTAGAAGAATTCCTCTGGTGCAGTGGGAAGGATAGGCTCACTGTTGCAACAGTTGTTGCAATCTGTTACAGTAGAGACATTAGCTGGTGGCATAAGGTGCGATAGTGTAAGGTGCTTCTCTCTTCAGTCTCTGCAGTAGTGTTCTGGAAGAATCCAAAGGCCTCTTCCAGAGCAAAGCTAAAAGTGGTGGAGAAGGGAGAAGCAGAGTTTGCTATCTTCCATGATTTGGTTCCAAATGCACAAGCCTTGTTCTGGGTCTTTTTAACATCTGCGTGTCTCAAGTCAGGCAAATGGCTTCAAAAGCCATGATATCAGCATAGCTCTAGCGTTCAGATTACCTTCTTTCAGTTAGCTAACCAAGATAAACCTTGATTTCATTAAAATTGTGTACTTTATCTCCAAGTCATGGGACTAAAAAGGTCTTTAAAAAATATGTATGTTTCTACAAGTTTAGAATAATTTTAAAGTATCTATCTATAGCGAATATAATTTTAAACATCCATAAAACACAAAATATAGCTCAGGATCTTTTCATTATGGTCTGGGTTCTCAAAGAGCACATTGCAAGGTAAATCAAAGAAGCTGAGAGAAAATGTTAAGTGCTTCCGTCAGGCAGATATTTGTCAATGTGGCTGAACGTTTGGACTCGCAGAGCTGCTTTTTTTCTACTTAAAGAAAACTCTTCTCTTGTAGACCCCTCTACATTTTTCTCATAAGAAATCCTCTTTAGAGACTTCTCTAATTTATCCCTCCCTTCCCTTCCAAAAAGAGAGAGAGGAGAGATTATCTCAAGGAGCTGGCAGAACAGAATCAAAAGCAGGGCGGTGGGGGTGTGGAATAAGTCAGTGCAGACCCAGGTCCTTGCCGTCGCTGGAGATCTCTGAACTTTGCCGCCTCCCTCTTTGCTGAGGTCCCTCAGGTGGCCTCATTGTTTCTATTACCTTGGTAGAAAGCCTGTGTGAAGTCCCTGCCTGCCTGGCAGTCTCGTTGCTATGGAAACTTCCATTCCACACACCTGATTCACACATCACGCTTGGCTAAGTCCAGACAGAGGTCACAGACTGGCATTTGCCCTTTGTTTCCCCTTCTTGTGTTTTCCAGACACTTAAAAATGGATACAGAAAGATGAGCAGGTGGGCAGTGTTGTGTGTAAGAATGCTTTGTTGTCAAATGTAGAAGTTTGTTTAAAAAAAAAAAAACCTTGTAAATGGAAGAGCTTAGCAAATGGCAAGTATGCATGTAGTTCTAACCTTCTCGTAAGAAGGCAAAGTTTTAATCCTGTAATGTGTCTGAGAGTGACTTTTTTTCTGGATTTCTAGGTGAGATTGGAAATGGGTATAACAGATTCCAGAGTCTGCGGCTCCAGAGGGCGTTTTCTGTCCCATTTCACCAAGTTGCTCTTACAATCTAGGATTACAATGTGGGTTCAGGTGAACCATCCCTGACAGCTATTTGTTAAGAATCAATTTCTCTCATGATGCTTTCTATACTGCGGCTTTACTTTTACATAAAGTGTAGTACTTTAGAAAGCATAAATACTTTTGAGGAAATTACCCTTCATTAAAGGTCAATACATTTGCTGGAGTAATTTTCTGTTTACCCTCTGATTTTTTCTTCTTCCTGTGTAACTTCTTTAATATATAACTTAGAGAAAATGACCCTGTAGGAAGTCGGATTATTAACGTTCTTGCCCAACCAGAATTTCTCTTTCTTAGGTTGAGTTGTTTTCTTTTGATTGTTGTTTATAAGGCTGAGATTTAGAGATTAAAAAAAAAAAAAGACTTTCAAAGGGACATGGGACATGGCATTCAGCCCTCCTAAAACATTAGGTTGGCCAGGCGCGGTGGGTCACGCCTGTAATCCCAGCACTTTGGGAGGCCGAGGCAGGTGGATCACGAGGTCAGGAGTTCAAGACCAGCCTGGCCAACATGGTGAAACCCCGTCTCTACTGAAAATACAAAAATTAGCTGGGCATGGTGGTGTGTGCCTGTAATCCCAGTTACTTGGGAGGCTAAGGCAGGAGAATGCTTGAACCCAGGAGGCGGAGGTTGCAGTGAGCTGAGATCGTGCTACTGCACTCCAGCCTGGGCTACAGAGTGAGACTCTGTCTCAAACAAACAAACAACAAACAAACAAACAAAAAACAACAAACCCACATTAGGTTTCAGACATTATGTGCGGTGCAGTTATCATGTCTTGGCAGTCAGGTTAGCTAGTGAGTTTCTGTTTGCTCTTACCTCCACTGACGCTTCTGTTTCTTCTCATTTGTCAATGTTACTCCTGTTTAGATGGCCTCGATTTACAAAATATGCCCTTACTACCAGCAGTCTACCAGACCTGGGGTTCAAATCTCATCTACTTATGTCCTTGGATAAAATTATTAGCCTCTGTTGTCTCATCTGTGAAATGGCATTAATACAAAACTGCTGTAAAAAATATTGTAATTTTTAAAGTAGATTGCAAGATACCTGCCACATAATATCTATTGTTACTATTATCCTGTCAGATCGTTTAGAAATAACATTTATAGCATCTGAAAGCATATGCTTGCTCTTAGTATTACTAATTTTGGTGTTGTTCCTGACTTTAGCCAAGGTAAGGACAGGTTGGGGCTAAGTATATGGATGGTGGATGGAAAGAAATTATAATTTTTACAAAAAATAGAGCATGTACACATACATTCTCCTTGTCTTTTTTTCATTTGTGTACTCACCCTCGGTCTATTTTTTTGAATCTCCCTGCAAATTCAAGTGGCAAAATGAAAAGGTTGTACAAGTATTGGAAGATAAAATGTTGTAATAGAGACATTTAGTGAGCAGTCGCCCTGCGCTGTCAACATTTCCAGGCAATCATAGAGGTACATGTGTGGATTCCCATTCTCATGACCCCAAGGCCATTCTAATCCCCCCATTCTAATCCCCTGGCTCCTCACCTCCTTCCCCTTCCTCTCACTCTTCTCAGATTTTCTCCTCCTTTTTCCTCCTCTCCTCTCCTTCTCCTCCTTTTCTCCCGGTCTTCCATTTCCTCCTCCCTCTCCCCCTCCTCCTTGTCTTTCTTTTCTTTTTTGAAAATTGTGGTAAAATATACCTGCCACAGAACTTACCATCTTAACTGTTTGTACATGTATGGTTGTGTAACATTATGTACTTATTTATTTATTTATTTATTTATTATTTTTTGAGACTGGAGTCTCGCTCTGTCGCCCAGGCTGGAGTGCAGTGGCATGATCTCGGCTCACTGCCAGCTGCACCTCCTGGGTTCATCCATTCTCCTGCCTCAGCCTCCTGAGTAGCTGGGACTACAGGCGTCCACCACCATGCCTGGATACCTTTTTGTATTTTTAGTAGAGACGGAGTTTCACCGTGTTAGCCACGATGGTCTTGATCTCCTGACCTCGTGATGTGCCCGCCTTGGCCTCCCAAAGTGCTGGGATTACAGGCGTGAGCCACCACGCCCGGCTGACATTACATACTTTCACATTTTGTGCAACCATCACCATACTCCATCTCTTGAACTTTTGATCTTTCCAGACTGAAACTCTGTACCCATTAAACTCTGACTCCCCCTGCCCTCTTCCCACCACAGCCCGCGGAAACCACCATTCTACTTTCTGTCTCTATGAATTTGACTACTTTCGGTATCTCATATAAGTAGAATCATATAGTATTTGTTCTTTTGTGACTGGCTTATTTCACTTAGCATAATTAGCCTTCAAGGATCATCCCTGTTGTAGCATGTATCAGAATTTCATTCCTTTTTAAGGCTGAATCATATTCAATTATATATATTAATATATACCACATTTTTGCTTATCCATTTATCCATCGACAGACACTTGTGTGGCTTCCACATTTAGTATTTGTGAATAATGCTGCTATGAACATGGGTGTACTCATGTCCCTTCAAGACCCTGCTTCATTTCCTTTTGGGTATATACTCAGGAGTGGAACTACTGGATTATATGGTAATTGTATTTCTAATTTTTTGAGGAACTACCATACCGTTTTCTACAATGGCTGTACCATTTTACATTCCAACCAACAGTGCATAAGGGCTCCAGTTCTTCCACATTTTCAGCAACATTTATTTTCTGAGTTTTTGATAGTAGTCATTCAAATGGGCATGAGATGGTATCTTAAAGTTTTGATTGCATTTCCTTAGTGATTAGTGATGTTGAACATATCTTCATGTGCTTATAATAAGCCATTTGTGTATCTTCTTTGGAGAAATATCTATTCAATTCCCTTGCCTGTTTCTTAGTTAGGTTGTTTGTTGTGTTGTTGAATTTTTAGGTGTTATTTATATATTCTGAATATGAATCCCTTATCAGAAATATGATTTGCAAATATCTTCTCCCATTCTGTGGGTGGCCGTTTTACTGTGTTGTCTTTTGATGCACAATATTTAAAAATATTAAATGAAGTCTAATTTATGTATTATTTTCCTTTTGTTGCTTGTGCCTTTGGTATCATATCCAAGAAATAACTGCCATATCCAATGACATGAAGCTTTTGTCCCATTTTCTTCTAACAGATTTATAGATTTAGGTCTTATGCTTAGGTCTTTGTTCCATTTTGAGTTAATTTTTGTATATGGTGTTATGTAAAGTACAACTTTATTCTTTCACATGTGGACATTTCGTTTTCCCGGCACCATTTATTGAAAACATTGCCCATTCCCATTGAGTGGTCTTGGCATCCTTGTCAAAAGTCATTTGACTATACGTGAGGGTTTATTTCTGGGTTTTCTATTCTGCTGGTGCATCTCTCTGTCTTTATGCTAGTATCACCATGTTTTGATCACTGTAGCTTTGCAGTAAGTTTTGAAGTCAGGAAGTGTGAATCCTTAGCTTTGTTCTTTTTCAAGATTGTTTTTCGCTATTTAGGATCCTTTGGGAGTCCCTATGGATTTTAGAATGGATTTTTCTATTTCTGCAAAAATCATCATTGGGATTTTGATAGAGATTGCGTTGAATCTACAGATTGCTTTGGGTGGTATTTACATCTTATCAGTATGAAATTTGCTAACTCATGAACATGGTATATATTTTTATGTATTTATGTCTTTTTAAATTTCTTTCAGAAAGGTTTTATAGTTTTTATTGTATAAGTCTCTTAACTCCTTAATTAATTCCTAAGTATTTCATTGTTTTTGATGCCATTATAAATGGAACCATTTTTGTAATTTCCTTTTCAGATTGTTCATTATTAGTATATAAAAATGCAACTTATTTTTTTATGTTGGCTTTGTATCCTGCTACTTTATTTAATTTATTAGCTCTAATAATTTTTTGAGTGCAGGATGGGGGCATCTTTTGGAGTCTTTGCATATAAGATCATATCATTTGCAAACAGAAATAGTTTTACTTTTCCTTTCCAATTTGGATGGCCTTTATTTCATTTTCTTGCCTAATTGCTCTGGCTAGAGCTTTTTGTACCATGTTGAATAGAAGTAGTGAAAGTAGGCATCCTTGCCTTATTTCTGATCTTAGAGTAAATCCTTTTAGTCTTTCACCATTATGTTGTTGGCTATGGGTTTTTTCATATATGAATTTTATTATATTGAGGTAGATTTCTTTCTAGTATGTTGAGTATCTTCAACATGCAAGGGTATTGAATTTTGCCAAGTGCGTTTTCTGAATCAACCACATTAAGATGATCATGTGGTTTTAGTCTTTCATTCTGTTAACATTATGTATTATATCAATTTTTCTATGTTAAACCATCCTTGCATTTCAAGACTAAATCTCATTTGTTTGTGGTGTATAATTCTTTTAATATTTTGCTGAATTCAGATGGCTAGTATTTTGTTGAGAATTTTTACATCAGCGTTTATAAAGGATATTAGTCTGTAGTTTTCTTTCTTTTTCTGGCTTTGGTATCAGGGTAATACTGGCCTCACAGAATGAATTAAAAAGTGTCTTACCAGCCAGGTGTGGTGGCTCACGCCTGTAATCCCAGGACTTTGGGAGGCCGAGGTGGGTTGATCACCTGAGGTCAGGAGTTCAAGACCAGCCTGACCAACATGGTGAAACTCCATCCCTACTAAAAATACAAAAATTAGCCAGTCATGGTGGTATGCACCGGTAGTCCCAGCTACTGAAGCAGGAGAATCACTTGAACCCAGGAGGCAGAAGCTGCAGTGAGCAGAGATTGCACCACTGCACTCCAGCCTGGGCAATAGAGTAAGACCCTGTCTCAAAAAAAAAAAAGACAGAAAAGTGTTTTATCTTCTTCAGTTTTTTGAAAGAGTTTGAGAAAGATTGGTGTTAATTCTTTATTTTTATTTTTTGAGACAGAGTTTCACTCTTTTTGTCCAGGCTGGAGTGCCATGGTGCAATCTCAGCTCACTGCAACCTCTGCCTCCCAGGTTGAAGTGATTCTCCTGTCTCAGCCTCCTAAGTAGCTGGAATTACAGGCGTGCGACACCACGTCCAGCTATTTTTTGTATTTTTTAGTAGAGACAGGGTTTCATCATGTTGGCCAGGCTGGTCTCAAACTCCTGACCTCAGGTGATCCACCTGCCTCAGTCTCCCAAAGTGCTGGGATTACAGGCATGAGCCACTGCGCCTGGCTTCTTTAAATGTTTGGTGGAAGGTTGTGTATGTTTAAAAACAGTTTCAAAGAACATATTTAACCAGCTGAACTGAGGGAACTGTTACATTTAGGATAAAGAGAAGTTTGGAAAACTGCGGGGTTTCCAGATTCATTGTTTTATCTCCAAGTGACAATTCCCTTTTGCTCTCCCAAGTCTTTACCAGAGGACTGAAGATTGAGTTTGGCCTCTGTGATGTGGCCTGGCTGACAGTCTGTTGCTCTCTCATCCTTTAGGAGTCCTGGGTGATTAGTAAGCATTTTCTCACAGTAAATGATTCAGAATGAAATGTAGTTCTAGATACAAAAATTATTTCTGAAAATAACCTCACTTATTTAAAACCATTTCTATTATATGTTGATTTAAAAGCATTCATACTGATCTCCAGTCAACTTTCTCTTTCTCTTGTTGTTCCTTCCTCCATCCCTCTCCCCACTCTTTTCTTTCTCTCTCTTGTCTGCCTGCCTGCCCGCCCCCCTCCCTTCATTCCTTCTTCCCTCCCTCCCTTCCCCCTCTGCCCCACTCCCTCCTTCCTTCCTTCTTTCCTTCCTTCCTTCCTTCCTTCCTTCCTTCCTTCCTTCCTTCCTCCCTCCCTCCCTCCCTCCCTCCCTCCTTCCCTCCCTCCCTCCTTCCCTCATGGAATACCCAGAACAATACTGTGTAATAGACATATAATATAAGACACATGTGTAGCCATGCTAAAAAAATGAAGAGAATTAGGTGAAATTAATTTTAATAACATACTTTAACCTAATATATCCAAAATATTATTTCAATATTTAATTAATATAAAAATTATTGAGGTATTTAACTGTATTTTTCATAGTAAGTCTGTGAAATCCACTGTCCTTTTTAAACTTGAGGTACATCTCAGTTTGGACTGAACTCATTTCAAGGGCTCAAGAGCCACATGTGTCTAGTGACCACTGTATTAGACAGCGCAGACCTAGTGTATTCAGTACCAAGCACGTAAAGTCCAGAAAAGGGCAGCCCTCAACTTGGCTTCATAGACAGGACAGATGAATAAAGGGTGAATGGTGGCTGTGAGTACCTGGGGAGGAGCTGTGCATAGAGTATTAGGGAAGCCCAGAGGAGGGGCTCCAAAGTCAGACCTGTGAGCTGGGGCCTCCCTGCAACTTACTTGGCTTGTTCACCACCACTAGATCTCATTTCTTTGAACTAGTCCCCTGTGGGGAGGCAACTGAGCTGGAGTTTGGCATGGGCTCCAGTCCATCAGACATTAACTTTTTGCCTCATGTATTAAGAGAGCCACTGGCAAGTTCACATTTGACTCTGCTCTCACCACAGGTCTGGGAGCTGGGATTTTGGAAACACAACCTCACTGCTTTCTGTTCTGGTCTGCCTTTATTCCCACACACAGGACGGCTCATCTAGCCTCCTGGAGATTGCTCTCCGGCCGGGTGTACCTCCTTGCTTCTTTTTACTGCAGTGCCCAGAGGAAGGTTTAAAGTATGACTGAGGGAAAGGAAGGAAGAAAACATTTTTATTTTCTTCTTTGTCTAGACACCTCCCCTACTTATCTCTGGGAGGCAGCACCAAGAGCTCTGGTTGTTAATGGAAAGGTCATCAGGTGGGCTTCTGTGGATCCACCCTGTCCCCACCCTGGCCACTGTGCCTGCCCTGCTTCTCAAGGACTTAGAGAGGTAGCTAATGTGGATGGTGAGGCTCCAGCAGTTAGGCAAGTGTGTGTATCTCCCCAGGCTCCCTGCGTGGGGAAGGGTGGTAGAGAGATGTTTACAGATAACCAGCCAGGAAGTGCAAGGGAAGAGGAGGAGCTGTTTGCACTTACCCTCCTACCTCCTTTTGGCTTTCTCTTCTGGCATTGCCTACGGACAAAAAGGGATGGGAATTTGGCAAAGTGAAAGTATCTCATTGTACTTCCCCACCCCTCAGTCTCACCTCCCTTCTAAGACTTTTTTCTACCCAGGTCACTTAATACTCAAAGACTGCAAATTCCTTTCCTACTGCTGATGTGGAAGAAACTTGGAAACATGTTCCTTTCCAGGAGATGAGTGATACGGCAGAAAGACGGGTCAGATGAGGCCAAGGGACTGGAGCCAGAGTCTTACCAAACTCGCAGGCAGCTTGTGACTGCGGGCATGCTGTGCTGATAGAGGAAGGGAGGCCTGGGGGCTCCATGGTGTCGGGATTCCTCCCTTGATAAACAGAGTCAAGGTGGGTAGGGGGACCTTGTGATAGATGTCCAGCACTTTGGAAGATTCTATTAGCATGTGTTGGCTTGTTAAATGATCTACCCATTCATGTTGGTGGCCTGGTCCAAGGCTGTGCTTCTGATAGCACCTCATCTCTTTTAATATTTGAAGTCTATACTATTAACATAGATTTCTTTGGGAATTGTATACACTTTCCATCATAGGGAATCAAATCCAGCATATAAAAATGGCAAGAATCTCAGTAATTACCTAAATTCATGAAGAAGCCAAAGTAAAAATATTTCTTCCCTTGGGAATAATAAAATAAAATAAAATAGATGAGAGTTGAATGTCTCTTATCCTTACCCCGCGCTCACAAATCTCGTAAAACTCAAAATTAATGTCACAATGCACATTAGCAGATAGCATTTTTATTGAAAGGTGTTAAATTAAGGAGTTAACACTGAGAAATTGAAACTGATTAAGAAAATGGAAAAGGCCGTAGTATTTGAATGTTACATAGGCATACTTATATTGTACTGTAGATAATGAAATAAGATCATTGTTACTGGTGCAGCCTGTGGTCAAATGCATTTTTTTTCTTTTTTTTTTTTTTTTGAGACAGGGTCTCTTTCTATCGCCCACGTTGGAATGCTGGAGTACAGCAGTGCAATCATGGCTCACTGCAGTCTTGATCTCCCAGCTGCTCAAGTGATCCTCCCACCTCAGTTTCTTGAGTAGCTGGGACCACAGGCATACAGTACTGTGCCTGGCTAATTTTTTAAATCTATTTTTTTTTTGTAGAGGCATGTTCTCAGCTCAGGCTGGTCATAGGCATTTTGATACCCCAAAATATTTTGAATTATTCTTAGTTTCAGTAGATGAGGTGAGTGATCATTTGAGTTCCTTCAACAGGTCATTAGACCAGACCAGAAGCGAGCTGTGATGATAACACAGGCTGTGGGCAGGCAGGCACCGAGGGACACAGTGAGAGCACCAAGACTGTGGGCTCTGGGTTTGAATCCTGGCTCCACTACTAATCAGCCCTGTGCAAGTGACTCAGCCTCTCTTAACCTCGTTTATTTTCTGTAAAAATGGGAATTGTAGATTTACATTTATGGAGATTATATAAGATGATCTGTGTAAAATACTTAGTCCGCAGTACCTGACAAATATTAAATTCTGAGGAAATATTAATTGCTATTATTACTACTTCAACTCTGAAAATGCTGTTTTCCTGACAGTAAATGGCTGTTTTGTTTATTTCTGCCAGTAGCAAAGCAATACATTGATTGTTTAACGCCTTTTTGGCCTCTTTGAAAATGTTTAAAATTATGTTTACTTTTTCTTTATATCATTGCAGGTTTTGTGTGTGTGTGTATGTGTGAGAGAGAGAGTGAGTGTGTTTTGGGAGGACAGTAATTACCCTGTGCAGATGGAGCTGCCCAGTCTTTCCCATGGCAACTGAAAAAATAAAAAATAAAAGCAAAAACTTTGAGGTTACATAATTGCCTTCAATAGACTAGGAGGAGTGTAGAGATCATGACTTTTTTTGTGGGTTTTGGTGTTCTTTTGGTTTAAGGTGTTGGGTGAAGATACAGAGGTCCTACTGAGTAACTGAACAGGATGCTGTTGCTTGCTTTGAAGTCAGTAAATTGGTCAAAAGTACAAGTAGGAGGGGAAGTTGAGGTTTAATGAAGGAGGGCCATTATTAATGTTTCCATGCTTTTAGCAGTTTAAAAGTTGGGAGTTTAAATAAGATTTGTTAGTTGTGGGGAAAACAGCCCACAGACATTCAGACATAGTTGAAGTTTAGTCTTTCAGTCTTCATTTTAGTCTGAAAGTAGGGAACCAAGGCCTCTGAATCACGCAGCAAAGGGATCACTTCATAACTTTAACAGTCTGAATGCTAATTATTGCATGCTCATAATGGCATAAGATTTGCAGAGCTCCCCCACTCTCATCAAATCCCAATTATCTGAAGATTGTTTTCCTTGGGAGGCAAAAGAATATTATAATTTTCTGATTTTTTTTTTAAATCTCCCAAAAAGATGTATATTCATCCCCTTAAAACCTGGGTGTAACCAAAGGCACTAGTGTCCAAAGAACAGGTGTTGTCTTTCCATAACATCCATAAAATGATCCCTCTATACATTCTCTTTGTATCTCTTGTGTAGGGATTAACATGGAAGCCTTCATTATTTGATTGGAAAGTAGGTTTGACTTTTCCACTGGAGATTTGATGCTCTTAGCTCCAGAACCAAGATAGTTAAGACTATTAAACTTTCCTTGCCCAACCAATTTGTTGGAAATAAATTGGTTATTTATTTATTTATTGGTTTTTCTCTCCAGAGACCCAAAAGATCATATAATGCCAACTCTATGTTATCGATAATAATTTGGGCATAGGAAGAAAACGGAGAGTTGAAATCTACAAATTCTCCTAAAAGCCAACATTCAAAAACCTCTTCTGCTCAGCTCTTTATATGTGAGCAAAGGAAAGGAGAATGAGAGATAAGATTTTAACTTAAGTGAGTACACGTGGCTCAGGACACTTGGTGTCAGAAACTCTATGTTACAATCCAGCCTCTTCCAATTAGCTAGTGAGCAGTGGGAAATTTTTGTAACTCCCTGAATTCTCCCTTTATCATTTGTCAAATGATGAAAGAATACTTTTGTCTTGTGGTGTTGTCTTAGATGAGATACGATACATGTGCAATTTGTAAATTTTGGGGCACACGCCATGTGGTGCTCACTACTTTGTGTCATCTGATAGAGAGGAGGAGAAAGCATATACAACTAGTAGCCTGAGTAAATATTGGTTATCATTTACTTCCAAATTGCCAAGAGTAGGCTGTAAACCAACAATCTTCCTTGTTTAACTTCCATCAACTACAATTGCCTCAAGTCCCCCAAATTGCAATTGGTAAACAACAAACAATAAATGCAAGATCCCTATTTGTATCCTTCTTGCTTAACTATTTTCATTCATGGTAGTCAATTGAGCTTATTCACCTAACTAACCTGCAAGGATAAACAAGTGAGTGTTTTTTTTTGTTTTTTTTTTGTTTTTTTTTTTTTAATATCCTTTCTGGGAATCCTAAATAACTAGTTTCAATTGTTGTAGGTTGTGGGAGCTGGGAATTTGTTTTCTCCCCATTACTGGACTCTTTTACAATGGCATCCTGGGAAACCAAATTTGAAACTCAAAGGAGAAATGGAACAGTGACAGTTTCCTTTAACCTGAGCTCAGGGCTTTGGCAATAGCTCTGCTCCAAGTTTCTGTTCTATCTAGTTCTGCCTGGAACTTAGGTAAAGGAAAGCTTTCTGTATCTTCCATCATCCTTGCCTTGTTCTAATGTAGCAGAGGTAATTCTTTCCTAATAGTGTTGCTCTTTTTTTTTTTTTTTGAGATGGAATCTTGCTCTGTCGCCTAGGCTGGAGTGCAGTGGCACAATCTCGGCTCATTGCAACCTCCACCTCCCACATTCAAGCAAGTCTCCTGCCTCAGCCTCCCGAGTAGCTGGGATTACAGGCGCACACCACCACACCCAGCTAATTTTTATATTTTTAGTAGATATGGGGTTTCACCATATCGGCCAACCATGGTTGATCACCATGAATTCCTAACCTTGTGATCCACCTGCCTTGGCCTCCCAAAGTGCTGGGATTACAGGTGTGAGCCACCATACCTGACTGCTCTTTTTTTTTTTTTTTTTGGCATTCTCTTTATTAAAGAGTAAGAGTTTTCTTTTACATTTTTTCTCATTGCTCTCTTAGCTGTTTTTTGTTGAAACCAGTATGGAAGAGTCACCTTTCCTTAGTGTGTGTGCCCATGGTACATTACACATGGCACCTCTCCCTGCAGGGGCCACACTATCACAACAACCAGTGTCCTCATCTCTCCTAGGCCTTGCTCCTGGCCCAGCCCTGAGCACATACACTGCAATATCAGAACCGTTGATCAATTCTGAAAGCAATTTATTAACCTCCAGCCATGAGAAAGAAGTGAATTCATGATCAGGTTAAAAATTGTAGGCATGGTTTAAAAATTCATTCCAGTGACATAATGAAAAATTTCATCAGGAGTCAAGATTGGAGATCTCTTTTTGGCTTTGCAACTGAGTAAATGTGGTAAAGTAACTTGATGTTTGTGTACTTCAGATTCTTATATATAAAATAAGATTTTGGACTGAACTGTCCATAGTTCAGTTGTCTGATTAGGGATTATAATATCTGTGTCTTATGTAACCTAAAGAATATCTTATGTTATTCAAGACTGCTCATTTTCATTGACATGCTCAATACCCAAAGCACATAGTTTTTCTAGACTCTGACTGTTCTCCCCCATCCTGTGAAGGAGAGTGGTAAGGGCCAGTTTCCTCATGAAAGCAACTGAAGAAACTGAAGTAAACATGTCCCTTTTTTTTTGAGAGGGAGTCTTGCCCTGTTGCCCAGGCTGGAGTACAGTGGTATGATCTCAGCTCACTGCAGCCTTTGCCTCCCACGTTCAAGCAATTCTCCTGCCTCAGCCTCCTGAGTAGCTGGGATTACAGGTGCCCACCACCACGCCTGACTAATTTTTATACTTTTAGTAGAAACTAGGTTTCACCATGTTGGCCAGACTGGTCTCGAACTCCTGACCTCAGGTGATCCACCTGCCTCGGCCTCCCGAAGTGCTGGGATTACAGGTGTGAGCCACCACACCTGGTCAAGACATGTCTTTTTATTGTGTTTGTTATCCGATCTTTGGAAAGGAGACTCTGTATAACAAAACAAAACAAAAAATCTTCTAAACTGAGTTCAAGAATTGGTGTTGCTTTTGGATTCACTTCTTTTGGAAGCTTTAAAAATGGGATCTTCAGATCAGAATGTATATAGATATTCTCTGAAGACAGGATTGTATTTGTCCTTCTAATGTCCATCTCTCAAACTCAGCCAGTGTTTAGTTGCTTCTCTTTAACATAGGCCTCTGTTGGTAGTTTGTGTATTCTTTTCAGAAGAAATGTAGGAAAAAATATCTAGGGGCTTATGAAAGCCAACAAACCTATACTTGGAAGGTAGATGTGTTGCCTTAGAAAGATTTATGTGGAAACTTGTTTTCTAGAAAGATGAACAAACAATGAGCCAGACTGTCCTTGTTCTTGTTTTAAAATAAACATATTTGTAGACCTGTAATTGGCTCCTGATGAGCAATACATGAAGCCATTTAAGGCATGAAGCTTTGCATTGGTATGGAACCAACTGAATAAAACTTGTTTATAACCTTGTATACCTTTCCAACATAAACACCATTCCTGGAGTGAATCATTTTTGTTCTGGTTTATACCTAACATCATGTGACAGCTTTTTCTTTTAGATTTTTTTCTGGCCTGGATTGCTAGCTACGCGTTTGTATTTTTTGATGGTGGTGTTCTAGGTTATCCTTTTACATGCCAAATCGGCATAAGCTAGAGTATTATATTTTATACTTGTCAAAGGACAGCACATATTATTACTGTATCGTAACTAGGTCTCGCTTTTTTTTTTTTTTTAAGTGCTTCAACTTTCCACCTATGTATAAACAAGTATACCTTTTAAGTGAATTCTTGGATTGAGGAACAAGGAAGTGTTTTTTACTCATCGTATCTTAGCCCTCAGTACTGCCTCCCACCTGAAATAGTTCATTTCTTTAGAGGATATTATGGAATTTAGTTATCCATTAATATGTTTTTGTGGATTGTATTGAAGAAGATGAGGAGTACCATGCATTTTTTTCTAAGAGTAAAATTGTAAGTATCAGTATGATTATATTTTACTTTTTTAGTGCATTTAGTGGGTTTCATTAAAACTGATCTTGGATTGTCACAATATAGGAGAGTGGGGTTTTTTTGTGGGAGATGATGTCTGCATACAGGAGATTGTTATTATAAATATGATGTATCCTGGAAATTTTGGAAAGTTGGAAAGAGCGACTTGACAACTCTTACACTGAACAATGTATCTGAATCTATCAATCAAACAGATCACTATCTGACCAGAAATCCCTGTAAGAGGGAAAAAGCTTTCAGTTCTTTTCCTAAATTTTATCTGTCTACACAGATGATATTTCTGTTCCCCTTTGACATGTTATTTTCCTCATAAACAGTTTTAATGGTTCCATACGCCTGCAGGCTAAAAAGCAGAGACCCAGTGATCTCATCTCTACTAGTTGACTCCAATCTGTCTTTTCAATAATGGCCTCCACACCCAGTCCTTTGTCAGATGTGTACTCTGAGAGGAGGCGTTGTATGATGGGGAGGGGAGACACTAGATTTAGAAAACTCTGGGTTCAAACCCCACTGCTTTATTAGCAATGTGAAATTTGTCAAATCACATCATGCCTCTGAACCCTAGACTCTTACAGGGTAAAATGTGTATAAACATACTGACTTTTGTTTTCATCTGTGATACCATGTGATATCTTTCAGGGTCAGAAATGTAGTTCTGTTTCTTGAACTAATTATGGTGGCTAATTTGAATTTGCAGTGCGTAAACAGGCTATTTGGAATTCAAGCATTTCTCCCTTTCCTTGTCATCTAGTTAGATGGTGAATTCTTCTTTTCCTATTACTTATTATCGAAACACTTTGACCACAAGGCTACTTTTTTTTTGAGATAGAGTCTCGCTCTGTCACCCAGGCTGAAGTGCAGTGGCTTGATCTCGGCTCACTGCAAGCTCCGCCTCCCGGGTTCACGCCATTCTCCTGCCTCAGCCTCCTGAGTAGCTGGGACTATAGGCACCCGCCACCATGCCTGGCTAATTTTTGTATTTTTAGTAGAGTCGGGGTTTCACCATGTTGGCCAGGATGGTCTCCATCTCCTGACCTCGTGATCTGCCTGCCTTGGCCTCCCAAAATGCTGGGATTACAGGCGTGAGCCACCGTGCCTGGCCCACAATGATACTTTTAAATATTTGGGATACAAATAAGCTATTTTAAATTTAACAAATAAAAAGAGCTACACACACATTTTTCAGGCAGTTGTCCATTCTTTAATTTTAACAGGTTGTTCAGCTGTGAAGAGGAGAGAGAACATAAAATTGGATTTTTATTGGATTACTCTTATGCTCAATATAATGTTTTTTGGTCTTACCTAATCCTGTGGAAATATCTAGGAGGATGTAAAATCCAGTGTTCATAGACATTGCTCACCATCTGTTACCAAAGTGAAAAATCAGCATTCCTGATTTTATTTCCCTTTGTGTGCTCAGTCCAAACTCAGGCAAAGAGGTCACTATTTGTTCCCTTTACAGCAAACTTGATCCTAACATTGCATATTCCATAATCTGTCATCTTTGTGTAGTTTTGTGGTAACTATCTGCTCTTACTTGGCCTCTTCACATACTTACTATGATAGATTTTCTTGATTTACCAAATAGGGAACTTATCCATTAGAAATGTTTGATTGGCTTTTTCAGAAACAAGAAGTTGTTTTGCTTTTTTTAGTGTACATATACTTTTTCTTCCCTTAGACCCAATCTAATCTAGGTGGGAGAGAAAGTAACGAGAGTCTCTTGGAAAACCAAAGAGAGTCACAGCAAGCCCACAAAGTTACACAGGAATCAGGAAGAATAAAAATGTAAAGGTAACATGGATGAACTGTCTATTAGGTGCTTTCGTACATACTATCAGGTTTAAGGTTTACCAATAGCATTAGGTATGGTGAAGATGATTGATATGGTTTGGCTGTGTCCCCACCCAAATCTCATCTTGAATTGTAGCTCCCATAATTCCCATGTGTTGTGGGAAGGACTCAGTGGGAAATAATTGAATCAAGGAGGCGGTTTCCCCCCTATTGCTCTCATGGTAGTGAACAAGTCTCACGAGATCTAATGGTTTTATAAGGGGTTTCCCCTTTCCCTTGGCTCTCATTCTCTCTTTGCCTGTGGCCATGTAAGACATCCTTTGCTCTTCCTTCGTCTTCTGCCGTGATTATGAGGCCTCCCCAGCCATGTGGAACTGTGAGTCCATTAAACTTCTTTCCTTTATAAATTACCCAGTCTTGGGTATGTCTTTATTAGCAGTGTGAGAATGGACTAATTACAATGATTGTGACAATGACTATGGCCATTGTACAGATAAGGAAGCCAGCTCAGAGTGGCAAGTCACCTGGGCCTGAACATCTTGCTAATAAGCAGCATAGCATGTTCCTTGATTACTCTGTTATATGTGGCTCTAAAAGGTTTTTTCTGTGTGCGTTCATATGGATGTTAGCAAAACCAATGTAAGTGTAGTTAATGGAATTATTATTTCTCATGCCTACTATGATTTCTTGTCTGATTGGAAAATAATACTCCAGGATCAGGTTTGTTATACTTCCATCTATGACATGTGCCCCAAATGACAGTGACCTTATGGCAGAGATTGGCTCAGGAGAAGTATTTTCTCATCTTCTGGAATGTCCTACTAATGAAATAACTTAAAGGACAAGGACATATGAAGGTGATTCTATAATATTAACTCTAACCATTATTAAATTCTTAATGCATGCCACATATGCTTCTATTTGCTTACCTGCATTAATTTTTTCACTCTGCATAATACTCTTATGAGGAAGGCACCATTTTTTTTTTTCATTTAAAGATGAAAAGGTTAAGGCACAAGAAGATTCATAACTTGCCAAGGTCCCAAAGTTAGTGTGGGTTCCAATTCAGGTCCTCTGGCTCCACAGCCGCTCTCCAGTGCTGCTTCGGAGCCTGATACGTTAGTAACTGGTGGCTCCCTAAGAACCTTGACTTTGGCTTTAGTTGATTTAGAAAATATTTTTATGTGTGTGTATTTACTTTGAAGCCTCTCATATTTTCTCATTAATTCCAAGTAGTCCACAATTTTCAGGACTGTAGTTGTAAAATATGACTCAAGGCATAATGAGAAAGTAGATTTTAGTCATTTGGAATGGTTAGAAACAGCTCTCTGTGTACCTTTCCAGGAATTTAATGTTTTAACTGAGCATAGTGACCCGAAATGTTTGGAGAAAGTGAGAGATTTTGTATCTCTATACATAGGTGTCCCTGTGTCATCTTTTTCTTTAGCTTGAAGCACTCAGGATGGAAAAACAAATCTTGGGAAAGATGAAAGAGTAGAACTCAAGGAAATACCACAGAAGTTACAAAGGACTAGAGGTTTATGACTATAATTTATAATGTCCACTGTCCTTGTGAAAATTATGTGGGATGGTTTATCTTTTTCTATTTGGGAAGATACATTTTTTATATTTAAAAATATCTTGTCTTTAGAGTTCTTTTAAGTGTAGTGATTGGAGGGCTGAGATATACAAACTAGATTATTTTCATTCTGGTCTTTTTCTTTTAGTATTTGGGGTAATTTAAATGCTTCTTCATTCACTCACATACTTATTCAACAGATATTTATTGAACGCCTACTATATACCAGACACTCTGCTACACCCTGAGGATAAAAGGTAGATAAGATGCTGAATCTGTCCTCCAAGCATTTGGATTCTGGTGGCAGAAACTGTTGTGTACCCAGTTAGCCCCTGCAGTGTGAGAAGTGCTACACTAGCAGAATGAAAAGTTCTGTAAGGTCACAGAGGAGGGAGGGAATAATTCCTCCTGTGGTTATGAACAGAAATTTGAGCTAAGTCTTTTAAAGGATGAATAATAAGGTTGGGTAGGCCAAGCGGGCAGGGAGGGCCCAAGAGAAAAGGTGCTCAAATGCCTAGAGTATGAAAAGGAATGAAAACTGTCATTAACTCACAGCTAGGAACACTGATCCCTGTAACCAGCTTGGCTTACCTGAGAAGGAAATGCTACCACCTCTGAGGGTTCCCCTCACCAGTCTTCATTTATTATTGTGTAAAATTAGAGGATGACAGCAGTGGTGGTGGTGGTGGTGGCGGCGGCTGCTGCTGCTGCTGCTGCTGCTTTGTCTTCTTCCTTTTTCTGGTTAGCTTGATAGATTTGGGTTAGATATAGGCATTTTCCATATCAGGTTTTAGTTCTTTATTTTTTCAACTTTTACTTGATTTTTATTATTTTTTCTTTCTTTTTTTTTTTTTAGACAGAGTCTTGCTATGTTGCCCAGGCTGGAGTGCAGTGGTGCGATCTCAGCTCACTGCAACCTCTGCCTCCCGGGTTCAAGCAATTCTCCTGCCTCAGTCTCCGAAGTAGCTGGGATTACAAGCATGCACTACCACGCCCAGCTAATTTTTACATTTTTAGTAGAGATAGGGGTTTCACCATGTCAGCTAGGCTGATCTCCAACTCCGGACCTCAGATAATCCACCTGCCTCGGCCTCCCAAAGTGCTGGGAGCATGAACCACTGTGCCTGGCCTCAAAAACTTTTATTTTAAATATGGAGGTACATGTGCAGATTTGTTGCATGGGAATATTGTGTGATGCTGAGGTTTGGAGTACAGATCCCATCACCTAGGTAGTGAGCATAGTAGCCAATAGGTAGTCTAACGTGCCCCATCCGTATCCAGGCTTTAACCATACTGAGACAGTGGGAAAAAAACTGAGCTGCTTACTGTCACCCAATGGAATGGAAAGTTTTCTGCCATTTTGCTTCTATGTCATTTTCATATTACTTTTTTGGGGAAATTCGATTTTTCTGCCATTCTACTAGACTATATCTCTTTGATCACTACCTATGTGCCCAAATCACTGCTTCTCCCAACTTTTTTTGTGGGCCATCATCCATGAGCATGGTACATCCATGTGGTGACTTCCTCTGTTTGTTTAAATTTGCACATTTAGAGTTTTGTGTTAGGACAGTAAAACACTCATGTCTAAATAACTTATAAGTCCTGGGAAACTCATAAAAATGACCTGACATGATGTTTTGTGCCTATAAGAAACCTTGCAGATGGCTAAGAGAAGAATGAAGATGTTTTGACTTACTGTCTCTTCAATTATGTTATAAAAAATTCAGCGGACTTGTCCATGATCATTAGGAAAATGAATGATTTTCCTATTGTAAATTACAAGTGCCACAAACTACATAAGGACTGTAATTGACAGGTATCAACTGGTAGCATTTATTTACATTCTCCAAGGCAACCCACAGAACTGTAGTGCTCACCATATTTGTTCAGAAAAATATGTTTTTAAGTAAATAAAACTTCCTTAACACTGGTTACTATAGTTAAGCAACTTAATTCCAATTGTTAACTTTGTTTAGTAAATGATGGATGAAACATGATTTTGTAAGATAAAAGAACATGGTGCCAAAACATTATATGAGCATGATGCCAAAAATACACACACACACACATACACACACCTGAATACATTGTTCATAGTGTTTTCTAATTCAGGGAAACTGGAAGATGATTTGAAAGTATTATGATCAACTTTGTATTTATTCCAGGAAAATTTACATGAGGAGAAAATACATTAATCTTGGCATGTAATAAAAACCAACATTTTGTTATGTAATTCATTTTGTGATTTACATTTCTATAATTTATTCAATAAACCTAATAAATGTTGAGTAATGAATGAATTTAGTTTCATGAAGAAAAAATAGTACATGAATGATCTGTCATTGTACAAAACTGCTGAATTATGAATATGGTTTTTTGTGAGTATTTTCTTCCCTTCCTCCTTGTCCCATCCATATGTCCTTCCTTCTTACCCTAACCTCCTATGACCCGAGGATAGCACGTTGAGGGAAGAAATCGTCAGAAGTTTTAATATAATTATATTCAGGATGAGAGTTCTGTTCAACACAACATCATTGGTTAATTTAGTAATTTCTAGAATTCTGCCTAGACTTGAAAATACTTTCAATACTCATTGCTGAATATTGCTGTTCTCTGCATGTTTTTCTTCTGGGATTGAACTGGACAGGATTTTGGTTTTTTAACGCATTCCAGTGGGTATAAGTATATCGCCTAGTAAAGGTTCCCTTAATTGACCTGGTTTTAATAAAAAATGGTCCAGTACTCCTGTCACTCATTTTTCTCTTTTTTGAAACCACAGATTAATAACCTGGTGTTATCTCTATCACCAAGGTGAGAAATTCTGCCAACAGTGGTTTACAAAAGCAGCTTTGGGGTTGGATCTGGAGAGTGGCTAGGATTTTACCAAAACTAGATCTCTGTTTTTCTTCTAAATTACACATGGACAGTTTCAACAATTAAGTTACCAAATTCATATTTTATATTCTATTCACATATCAGGAAACATTTAGCCCAAAGTCTGTTTACATAAAACTTTCTTTTTGGATCTTTTCTTCTACTCTGAGGACACATGCCTGCCTTTCCCCAGTATGTTCTCCACTGCTGTCAGTACCTTGAGTATAGTGAGCCTTCAATAAAGAGTCAGTGAATGAATCCCTTTGTCATTGTGTCTCTATTATGTAGAGTGGAAATCTGTGCTGGAACAATAGCTAGTAGATGATCTGCACCAGGGAGGCCTGGGCTAGACTTCAAAAGCTGTTTCCCCATCCCGGCAAGGCAAAACATGTTCTTTTTGGGCTGGGAGGTCACAGCTCTATCCCCGTTCAAGACTGCACCTCCTTTTTTCTCTCTTCCTTCCCAGGAGCCGTGGAGTCCAAGTGTGACTGCCAAGAGGAATCCAGCAAAGCCAAAGAGCCCGAGCATGTAGCCCTGCCCGAAGCCTGCCACACGCATGGAAAACCCAGAGGAAATGAGTGAGGATCAATGGGAAGAAGGGAGCCAGCCAGGTGAGCAAGCTCATCAGTCTGGAGGCTAGCGCCACTGGAAAGAATCCCGGGCGGTTCTGTTTATTTGGCAAGTTCGGGCCATGACCTGAGCTTACACTAAATTACCTCAGAGCAAATTATTTTTTACCAAGCCATGTAAATGTTAGGTCAACTCCCTAGAGCTTTTGGGCTGAAGACAGATGACTACATCAAAGGCTGCTCTTGAGTTTCCAGGTGTGGCTGGGGGAATTGTCTGTCTTCCTTCAGGAAGACGTTTCTGACTCTTCCCTTTTCTCTACCTCAGATGAATTATTTTGTTTCATGCCAATTTAAGTGTTACCTAGAGACTTTTACATAGAACCAATTTATTATTTATTTATTTATTTTATTATTATTATTTTTTGAGACGGAGTCTCACTCTGTTCGCCCAGGCTGGAGTGCAGTGGCGTGATCTCGGCTCACCACAAGCTCCGCCTCCCGGGTTCACGCCATTCTCCTGCCTCAGGCTCTAGAGTAGCTGGGACTACAGGCGCCCGCCACCTAGCCCGGCTAATTTTTTTGTATTTTTAATAGAGATGGGGTTTCACCGTTTCACCGTGGTCTGGATCTCCTGACCTCGTGATCCGCCCGCCTCAGCCTCCCAAAGTGCTGGGATTACAGGCGTGAGCCACCGCCCCTGGCCACATAGAGCCAATTTAATTGAACATAGAGTCCTCTGGTTTTGGTATGAATGGGTGTGCCTGTGGGCGTGTCTTCATAAAAGGAGGCCAAGGCTGTGTTTCTTCTTTATAAATACAAATTTCACATCACAGTCTTGGGTGGATATATTCTGAAGCATCCTCCTAGGTAAATTGAATCGGACTATAGTGGAATTTTTTTTTTTTTTTTGGCAATGGGAAGCATTTTAATAATTAAATCACTGGTTGAAGGCTTGTGCAAAGTTTGGTGCTATATTGGGATTTACCAGGGTTCCATTGTGATTCTAAGTTCATTTTAAATTTCTGCCGCCTGCCTTCCTTTCCTTTTATGTTAAGTGTTATTACCTTGTGGAGAGAAGGTATTTTAATGATAACAGAATGTTACTTGAAAATGCTTCCAGCCAGGCATGGTGGCTCATGCCTGTAATCTCAGCACTGAGGCAGGAGGATGGCTTGAGCCCAGGAGTTTGAGAGCAGGCTGACCACCATGGTAAAACCCTATCTCTAGAAAAAATACAGAAATTCGCCAGGCATGGTGGCATGTACCTGTAGTCTCAGCTACTCAGGAGGCTAAGGTGAGAGAATTGCTTGAGCCCAGGGAGGTTGAGGCTGCAGTGAGCCGTGCTCAAAACAAAACAAACAGCTCCCATTCTGCCACTCCTAAAATCCATATTGTATATCAAAAAAGGAAGTTTGATACCTGAAATGACTCTCAGCAGGGCTTCTCAACCTCTGTTCCCTGGCATTTGGGGCTGTATCATTCAGTATTGTGGGAAGCTGTCCAGTGCATTGCAGAATATATGGTAGCACCCCTGGCCTCTACCCAGTAGATACCAGTAGTATAATTCCTCTCCCCAGCTGTGGCAACCAGAAATGTTCTGTGGGGGAGAAATTTGCCCCCAGTTGAAAACCATTGTTCTAGGGATTGATTCAACAAAGGAAAAGAAGGTAAAGAAAATAGTAAAGATGTCACGTATGGAGCTTTGTTTTTGTTGTTTGTTTGTTTATTTTGTAATATTACCCTGTGAATTTCCGAAGAAAGTAAATCCTAAGACAATGAAGTCTGCCACTAGAACTCCCATTTAGCCACCAATTCTCTCTCCGTTATTGACTGGAATTTAGTTTGGATTAATATAACAGTTACAACTCACTCACAACAAGTATGGACTTTGATGCTGTCATTATCAACTGAAGAACTCCCAGGTGTTTATATTAAACACGCAGAACTTCCTATGAAGTGGCCATTCTGATCACTGGGTGTTTTCACAGGGCTGGCTTATTGGGGGAAAAAGAGGGAGTGGTTGGAGAAAAAGACTCAAATAAGGCTAATGCAAGACTTTAATAACTGAATGTATGAGTTGAATGAAGAAACACGCCTACTCTACACTGCAATTCAGCAGTTTTTTGAATGGGAGGTCAGATACATGATTTAAATACAGGTTTCATTTAATGCAGTATCTTTTACGGTACTAAAAAAGGTCTGGGATCCTGCATTCTTCCTGTGTAGGATTGTAATTCATTCTCTCTGCTCTCACTCTCCTTCCAAATTCACTTCTACCTCTGTCATAGAATGTTTGAGCTGCCAGACAAGTAGGATCATGTCACCACTGTGACTTAACATGAAATGTCCTTGTGTCTTTATTTCAAATGTTCTGTTTTTCCTCTATTTTCTGCTCACATGAACATACACTCTTGCCAGGCACATTGGCTTTTCTTATTTCTCTTTCTGATTTTGCCTCCTTCCTGCCCCTGTATTCTTCCCTTTTCTCTGGCTATAGGAACTGTCAGGTGGCCTTGCTGGCATCAGCCTACCTCTTTTGAACTATGTTACCCAGGAACTTCCATTTATTATGCCTCGAGCACTCTCTTTCTTTAATACTATATCTCTCTGAGGGATAGTTAATGATCTTTGCAGCAAATGAAGGTGAACTGTAGCCACATTATTGTTAGAATACAGCCAACTATATGGAACAGATTGGGCTGAGCTTTGAACAGCTGGGGCTGGCAGAGTGAGTCTTGACTTCTCTCGGAAGAGTTCCAGAACTGCCAAATCATCAAACTTGAAGGGGAAAGAGGGACGAGAAAGGTTATAGGGATAGTGGTTCCTGCAGGTGCTTTTTTGCTTTTGTGATCTACCTTTTGTGAAATGTTTACTAGTTTGTGGATCTGGCAAAACATGGGCTAATTGAACCCAAGAGCTGCTGTCACTGCCACAGACTAGACCCGCTTAGTGGCCATGATGGTGTTTTATTGTTCATTTGCAGGTACTGAACATGGGATAAAGTGGATGCTTTTGTTGTGAAAGCTTGTGGCTCTTTTCAGGCAACTGAAACTAGGCGTAGGTTTGAGGATAATTTTGATTTGCAATGTGCTTGTAACTCTAATATAAATTTAATAATGGCTCCATTGGAACTTTTGGACTATCGTATGGCTTCCTGGTGGATATAATAAACGAGAAATAGGCGAGGTAGGACAGATACCATAAACTGGGGGACCAGAGAGCTTAATCGATCCTTCAAAAATGTAGTATTTGCTCATATAAGGAGTTGTGTGTGTGTATGCACATGCATGGGCTCATGTTTGTTTAAATGACTTGCTGCCAATATTTTTTAAATGTTTATATAAACATTTGGTCAATTTTTCCAAAGAAGCCAGAATCTGGCTTTGCTGGTCTCCCATGGTCATTATCAGCTGTGGCTGAATAACAAGTACTCCATACCTCTCCTGGGTGGGCGGGGCAGGGGCTTTCCGATTCACTAGCATTGACACCCCCTACCCCCACTGTTACTGTACAGATTGGCCTTTGCAAGAAAAGTTCAGGAGAGAAAAGAGACAAGCCTTGGGATTGGGAAATAATGGGTTAGAATCTCAGCTTCAGAGGCAGCTTTATCAATTGGGGAAATTATTAAACTTTCTGAGCCTTAGTTTCCTCCAGAGTAGAATGGGAATATACTCCGCACTCTCATGGTCGCTAGAAGGAATATTAAGCAAAACAGCATATTTAAAGTTTCTAAAGCAACTATGTACATACACAGGAGGATTGCTGTACACATTTGCTGTTACTGTCGTTTTCAGTTGCTGTGTATCATAGGTGAGTTGATACCAATCCTTTAGTGTCCTATTGAGCATGTTACAAAATTTGATAAACACTTCTGTTACTCAGAACAAAGGAGGAAACTTGTGCCTCGGCTTCCCATATCTCAGGTTTCGTTCTACAATATAAAATATATAGTTTTTCTATGGAAAAAAATCCAATAGAAACAGATTTCTTAAGGGTAGCACAATTTGAAGAGAGAAGAATCTTGTAATTTAGTTCATATTAGGTGGACTCTTAGTTTCCTTTTGACGGGGTCAAGGCTTTGTAGTTTTGCATGTACCTTCCTGAAGTTTCTGCCCCACACCCCACCCCAATCACATTCAAAATCAGACTGACAGTAATCCTGTATATGGAACATGTGCTGAATCCTCATGGAAGGAAAGGTAAAGAAGTGAAAGCCCTATAGAAATTAATAGATTTCCTTAGAGGTGGGCATGGAATGTAGCTTTTGTTAGGCTTGCAATGCTGCATTGAAGGTTTGTCAGCATTTTGTGCACACAGATTCTTTAAACATTTTAAGGATGTTTCCCCTACAGTATTGCATTCAGTTGGCATCATTTCTCTAATGTCTGATTTTTGACATCTATCAGAAAGTTTCAGTACGTCTTTTGATGCCACACCAGCTGGGGGCAGGGACTACCTGGTTATTATAGTCATGGTTCAGAAATATAGGTTCTCCCCCCCTATTTTTATACTTCCTGCATAGATGGGTTTCCTTTAGATGTGGATGTTTCATTTAAATGCTGCATAGTCTTGTCTCAAAATGGTAAGGGATACCAGTATAGTATAGTAGTTTCTTCTTCTGCTTCTGAAAGTGACTGGGAAACTTGCATCTTTCAATAAAATGCTTTCTAGAAGAAGGCAAGGTGGCTAGAAAATGTTAAGGCAGCTCAGGGACCAGTAGGAGACAATAGATGTTAAAGGTAAAAAGTGACTTGTGATTAGATCAGTTATGGAGTCCAAAAATCCAACCAGGTTTGTAGGTAACCAGTTACGTTTCAAATGTGATCTTAAGCCCACCCTAAGTGAGTGAACCTCAACATGAGAGGAGAAGACCCTGAAAGGGAAGATGTGAGAAGATAAAATACTGTTTTCAGAGCCCTAGGTTTTTGTTTGTTTGTTTGTTTGTTTTTTGACATTTTTGTAAATGGAGGAATAGGACTACCTCTGGAACCTAAAATTGGGCTGAAATCCAGGTCCTGTTCTAGGTGATTGCTCAGGGTCCCTTCCCATTCCTTCCTCCATCTGCTCCTGCCCACTTGAGTGAAGGCGGTGAATAATAAAAGAGGAAAGAATGTAGATGAAAAGGAGAGGATGCAGAGAATGAAGATTCCCTGTCCTTTGTAAACCTTTTGTCCTGATCACCGAAAGTATTGTGGCATGTGTAAGTCTGAGAAAATATTTAGGTGAATCCCTTGAAATTGTCAGTATTTCAAGGGTTAAAAAAAGACAGTTTCACATAGCTCAAATGAAAGCAACAGTTACATTTTTGCTAGAACTTCTCTAGGTCCACCAACGAGATGTATGGAGTGGTTTTAAAAAAACCACACAAGGCTGGGTGCAGTGGCTCACGCCTGTAATCCCAGCACTTTAGGAGGCTGAGGCAGGTGGATCACCTGAGGTCAGGAGTTTGAGACCAGTGTGGCCAATGTGGGGAAACCCTGTCCCTACTAAAAATGCAAAAATTAGCTGGGTGTGGTGGCACACGCCTGTAATCCCAGCTACTCGGGAGGCTAAGGCAGGAGAATTGCTTGAACCCAGGAGATGGTGTTTGCAGTGACCTGAGATGGTACCACTGTACTCCAGCCTGGGCAACAGAGTGAGGCTCTGTCTCAAAAATAAATAAATAAATAAAAATTTTTAAAAACCCACACAAGTTTGGGCATCCGATTGGTGGATTTTTTCCTTTTGCATATGCTTTTCTAACACATGCAGATATTTTCTGCTTTGATTTTTCTTATAATCAGGCTTTCTTAATAAGAAAGTAAGTTTTCTGATATTGTAGTTATTGCCTCAAATCTCTTAGTAGAGGAGTAGAGGCAATGAAAAGGAGAGCCAAGTGTGGGGGTGACTGAAGACCATGGAGTGTTTTCAGATCACTCACCTGGGAACTTGTATGGCAGTTGTCGGGTTCCAAAGATCCAAAATCAGGTGTTTTAACTTAACTGACTTGAATATTTACTTTGAAAATAAGAAATGAATATAAAAAAGTTGAAAAGTTATACACATGGGCACGATTTATTGAAACCTGTTCTTAGTTAGGGTAGATTGAACCTTGTTGAAAGTTGTGAAATTTGCTCAAATAGTCATTTATTTCTCTTTTTTTCTAGATCAGAATGATTTCATGAATATTGTAATAGTTTGGGCAAAGAACAAATTTGCTTAGTCAGGAAACACGAAAAGCCTCTAAGAAGGCCTAGAGGTGGTAAAATCAGTGGTCCTCTGGTGGGCATGGTGTGTGTGCGTGTGTGTGTGCGCACGCACGCATGTGACTCATCTGGGGTTGGCTCGGAGTGAAAGAGACAGATGCTTCCTTCGCCTGCTTGTTTCCTGGTTCTCAAAGCCCCTATTTCATTGTTGTTTTATTTTAAGGTTCGATGCCTTCTCCATCCGTCAGTGAGGGTGTGGAGAGCCTGCAGGCGTGTGCCTACCTCTGTAACTTGCTATTCCTTGTGTAATGTCAAGTGGAAGTGCGAAGCACCACAAACTGCTCTGAGCAGAGCCCACTTCCCTTCACCCACGGAGAGCGTGAAGCAGTTACACCAACATCAATCAAGGAAAACCCACAGGCTGAGCTCACACGGTTGAAGCAGGTGCGTGAGCGAGTGCTCTGTGACAGGCACACGTGATTGAGGTGTACCTCGGCGTCTTGCCCACAGATGTCGGTTACGATGACTGTGTGGGGCTGTGCCCGCTCCCTGCAGAGCTGAGCCTGTCATGCTTGTGGGACACAGCGGGTGCAGCTCTTGGCAGCTCAGTGGGGTGAGCAGGTCAGATAGTTCTGAAGTAGGCTTCTTTGCTGTTTACTCACTTGTTTAATGGCGAGTAGAAGAATCTGGGAGAAATAGTGTTTTATTTTCTTTCTGTGGTGTCTTGCAGTGAGAATACCCCTGGGATCACTCCTTTAAAATAGTAAACAAGAGGCTGGGTGTGGTGGCTCAGGTCTATAATACCAGCTCTTTGAGAGGCTGAAGCAGGAAGATTGTTTGATCCCAGGAGTTCGAGATCAGCCTGGGCAACATAGGGAGACACCATCTCTAAAAGAAGTTTTTTTAAAATTCACTGTGTGTGGTGGTATCCCCCTCTTCTCCCAGCTACTTGGAGGCAGAGATGGAAGGATCCCTTAAGCTCGGGAGGTCGAAAATGCAGTGAGCCATGGTTGTGCTACTGCACTCCAGCCTGGGCAACAGAGCGAGACTGTCTCAAAAATAAATAAATAAATGAAATAAGATAAAATAGTAAACAAGAAAACATTAGTATTAATTGATTTGCTAAGCCTAAGGGGGAAAATGTAAGGTCTTGAATCTCTGTATGTATGCATATGTGTGTATACGTTTCTATCAACATATATCAAATATTTATGTATGCAGTGGTTTTAAAAAACCACACAAGGCTGGGCGCAGTGGCTCATGCCTGTAATCCTAGCACTTTAGGAGGCTGAGGCAGGCAGATCACCTGAGGTCAGGAGTTTGAGACCAGCCTAGCCAATGTGGAGAAACCCTGTCCCTACTAAAAATACAAAAATTAGCTGGGTGTGGTGGTACACACCTGTAATCCCAGCTACTCAGGAGGCTAAGGCAGGAGAATCGCCTGAAACCGGGAGGTGGAGTTTGCATATGTAGAGCAGATATATGTGTACACACATATATGTATATGTAAATATGTGTGTGCGTACATCAACACAGGCACCAATTTAAAGCAAAACTCAAGTGGGCCATGAGATAAAGAGAGAATGTGAATATCTAGACATTTTAAAGTATCTGCTGATAAGGTGAAGGGGCTAGTAAAAAAATGTGTATCTCATCCTGTTGAACCATCTTGATATGTATTGAGGTTTAGAAAATTTTCACAAAAGTTTTGAGCAATCTTAATTTTAAAAATACAGACGCAGTTAATACCAAGACTTCAATATAGATTGTGCTTTGTAAAAAGTGGCCAGTCTCTCAAGGCTTCTAGTACCTGCTATTGGTTATGAGTGTCTACTTTGAGCTGACACTTCAAAATATCATACATATTATTTACATTTAAATATGTGAAACAATCACCCTTTCTTTAAGCAATGTAAAGTAAAACAAGACATACTTTTAAACTGCTAAACTGATTCAGTTGGAGAATAATGGTAAAAACCAGTATTACTATGGGTAAGGAAAAAAACATGCTATTTTGGGGAAAATTTTTTATATACTCTCTGAAGATGATTTCATGATATGTAAAATCAGAAGCCACAAAATATTCTTACTCAGAGTTTCAGCAGTTCAGCTTCTAGGCAAATTTTTTCTCAGACAGTGATCAAATGTGTAAAAACTTTAGCTACAAGAATGCTTGATCGCAAACTTACTTTTTTTGCTAGAAATGTCTAAACAATATTACAGTGGTCAAATAAACTGTAGTAGAAATATGCAATAAAATGCCACTTGAGGCATTAAGCAGTGGTGTAGATTTCTCTAAGACCCTGTTTTTTTAAAAAACTAACAAGTCAGTGTTTCATGCATTCAGTATGTGCAGATATATTATAGTTTGTGAGATTTATACAAACCCAAAAGTTGTTACAGCTGTGTGATTAGAGAATAATTAAATGGCTGTATCTTGCCTATCTGTTATTTTAATTTTCTAACATTCAAGTGTATTACCTGCACATTAAATACAGAAAATGGCAAACATGGAAATAGCATTTTGGGAGTATACTCATAAGTTACCTAGAGATATTTGTGAAGACGAGGAAAGGAGAGGGGTTTCTTTCTTTTCTTTTCTTCTTTTTTTCCTAGATGATGACTTAGTAGAAAGTATTAAAGACTAGTGATTGATTAATTAGTTCCACAAATATTTGTGTGCCTCTACGTGCCGGGTACTGGACAAGACTCTGGTCTCGTTGCTATGTACTTTTCACATGAATTGCTGAATCCGTTTTGTTTGATATTCTGCATCAATGTAGCTTTACCAGTAGAGAGTCAGTAATATGAATATGAAAGTAATATGGGCATGTAAAAATTATGATGTCACAGCCTAGCATGGTGGCTCATGCCTGTAATCTCAGCACTTTGGAAGGCTGAGGCAGGTGGATCACCTGAGGTCAGGAGTTCCAAACCACTGTGACCAACATGGTGAAATCCTGTCTCTACTAAAAATACAAAAATTAGGTGGGTGTGGTGGTGGGCGCCTGTAATCCCAGCTACTCAGAAGGCTGAGGCAGGAGAATTGCTTGAACCCAGGAGGAGGAGGTTGCAATGAGCCGATATTGTGCCATTGCACTTCAGCCTGGGTGACAAGAGTGAAACTCCATCTCAAAAAAAAAAAAAATTATGATGTCAGACTGACATTTTACTTCATATTTTTACATATGTGTTTTATCTGCTTTATGCTGTTTCACATATTAAATGTGTGAAACTTTTTCTGTACTGTAGATAGTTGACACCATGAATTGTCTGGAAAGTCAAAAGCAAAAATTGAGAAGACTTGTTATCATTAATGAAAAACTTTAAGGGACATTAGAAAGCTTATTTGCAAATGCTTTGAAAAATCTGACTTTTCCATATTTTGTGAGGTTTTGGCTTTGATGCTTAATCTTGGTTTAATGTTCTGCAGGTGTCCTTTGGGAAGTTAGGACAGGATTTGCAGGGGTGGGGAGATTGAGTGTGATGACTTTAGTGTCCACTTGCCTGGAATGTTGAGACTCTGAGGCTATAAATAGGAGGTTTAGATTTGGGATGTCTGACTGGAAGAGGGTCAGGATTCAGGCTGATGTGGAGATGTTCACTGAGGAGTTTAAATGCTTCTCTGAGTCCCTAAGAATCTACCCAAAGGACAAGTCTTCTCCTGATGTCCAGTCTCTTTCTCATGAAAATGATCTTAGAAGTTTAATCCTTTAAATGACCTCTTAACATGACTTCTTCTGCTGGTGTGAGATTAGAAAAAAAATTCCAGCCTGAACCATCAAGGGCTCCAAAGTAAAGGGATTTTTTTGAGTTTTAAAACTCTGAAAACGTTATTCATAAGTTATAAAAATAGCAAAGATTCTTGAGAGGAAGGGTTTGTTTTGGGTCAGTGCCAATGTGTCAAAGTTGCTTTTCATGTGTGTGTTTGTGTGCTTGTCTGTGCCTTCTGCCTGCCTGTGTGGGGGGATGATTATGGATTCTTGAACTTCGTTCTTTCTTTCCTATTGATTGGTGAAGGGAAGAAGTTAAACTTTGGATTTGGCTCTATGTACATTGTCCATTGAATCAGGAGAGTTAGCCCATTGGTTATTCTATTGCCCTTTTGTTATGATTTTGTGAGAAAATTGTCATTTTCACTTCCCCCTTCTTCTCTCTATCCTATCCTCTTGTTAAAACAGACATGGTGCCTTTAATGAATTGCCTTGGGATAGTTTGAAGTGCAAAGGGAAGAAAAAGAGATTTAGCTCTTCCTGAGACAAGCCCTGAGTAGTAAAATCAATAATTCGAGAAATCACTTGCCCTTAAAAAAAAAAAAAAAAAGACTTGTAAATAGAACAAGATTGAGAAAAACATGTCTTTAGGCAGGCTAATCTAATCACACACAGAAGGCAGCCTGTTTTCTTACTTGTTGGATCACTTCCACTTTATATTCTCACAGGGAACAATATATTAAGTACAGTATTTAGAAATATTTGTTGAATCCTACTGTCTGATTCTGGCAAGTCCCAAGGAAAAAAAGAATATGTCTTGGACTGCGTGAGCCTTCCTGGGAGGATATTGGAGTTTTCCCAGAGAGGCTGGCTTCACACTGTGGGAAACACTGGTTTGGTAGATAACACTGTTAGAATTTATATTTCAGAGGGCATTTAGTTGTCTTCAGATTTCTAGAGCAGCCACAGCTGATCTTCTATGTCTCAGGATCTGAAGAAACTCAGAGTATAAGCTAGGCTTTCTTTATACTGATGTAGTCATTCTCTTTTGAAGGGCACTCTAACTTATAACCCACTGATCCTGTGTTATGGCAGGAGGCTGAGTTCACCAGCACCAAAATATCCAGTTAGTGTATCAGAAGAGAAAATGTGGGTATCACAAGTAAGAGGAGCTAAAAGATAGGACATTATAGGGTGAAAGGTCTATTGGCTGATTCCGCCTTCTCTTGGGGAATGTTAAAGTGTCAACATTTTGGCAAAATCCTAAGCTAATTTTGTTTAAATGTGATCATCACATAGCATTGACTGAATAATTGAAATTTGTGATGGAAAATAAAACTGAAATATTTAGAAAGTATGTTATGGCCCCTTTGCTTAAGAGTATATGCTAAAATAAAAGTATATCGTTACGAGGAATGTAAGTGAAATACATTCTTTCAGTTTAATTTCCTCAGCATGTATCTGGCATTAAGTAGTTTTTATAAATCTTATGCAAGGGCCTATCCCACAGCCCTATTCCATTGATTGCTTAAATGCGAAGTAGGCATATCTGAAGGGTTCTTTTGCTCTGTATTATAACATTGATAAGTTACTTTTTGAACCTATAACTTTTCATCTCTAGAATGGAGATAAGAGAATCATCCTCAGAGTTTTTTTTTTTTTAAATAAACTTTTAATTTTTAAGTAGTTTTAGATTTACAGAAATGTAGCAAAAATAGGAAGAGTGTAGTCTTACATCACTTGCCTGGTTTCTTTTATTGTCACCTTATTATGTATGCTTGTCAAAACTAAAAATTCAACATTGGGACTTTCCTATTAAATAACTCCACAGTTTGGAGTATTTTTTTTTTTTTATCTTTATATTTCACTAGCTCTTCCCTAACGTCCTTTTTCTGTTCCAGGGTCATACTGGATACCACACTGCATTTAGTAGTCATGTCTCTTTAGATTGCTCTGAACTATGAGGTTTTTTTCAGCCTTTCCTTGTTTTAATGAGCTTAACAGTTTTGAGGAGTGCTGGTCAGATATTTTGTAGAACGTCCTTTGATTGGAATTTATCTCATGATTGGACTTGGTTATGGGTTTTTGAGAGGAAGACCACAGAGGTGAAGCACCATTCTCCACCATCATATCAAGAGTACCTATGATCACCATGACCTATCACTATAGATGTTGACCTTGATCACCTGGCTGAGGTCATAGTGCCAAGTCTCTTCACTGCAAACTTGCCTTCCCCCAACTTCTTTCCATACTGCACTCTTTGGAATGAAATTACTAAGCACATGTCATAGGGTTATTTTAAGGTTTAAGTGAGATGATGAAGCTTGTGGCATAAAACCCAGTGCTTTAGAAAACACTCATGAATGTCAGTTGCTACTGTAGTTGCTGCCTTTGCACTAGTCCCTTTCAATACATGAAAGCTAGTATTCTTTAGAGCTGCTTTCTCATAATTATACAGTTCTCAGGCATTTACTGGTATTGATCAGAAAGTAAAAATAACAAAAAAGAGTGCTCACACACCTTTCAAATGAGATGCCTGTATACAAAGTCACTCTAGGATGGGAGGATATGAATTCTCTCAAAGTTTACCATGGAGAGACTCTGCTAAACTGGGATTATCAACCTCTGGTCCTGTTTCATGTGATGGAGTCAGTCATTGATGACAGAGATGGTGGGTTCTGGTTAGTCTTGGGCATGAGAGGGAGAAAGAAAGTTTAATTTAGGAGCTGAGCCTGAAAGATTGGTGAGGTGTTTTTTTTTGTTTGTTTTTGTTTGTTTGTTTTTCACCCTGGTGATAGCTTTTGGGTAGAATTTTGAGTTCTTGCTGGAATAAACTATCTTCAGCACTTCTCTGTGAAACGAAGGGCTTGTTCTGGGACCGGAAGTGCTTCAAACCCTATGCAGTTGTTGCCAGAGTGGCCGTCTGAACCTCGATAATAGAGCTTGGAGTTCTATGTGACCACGTCTGTTGGAATAAATAAGAATAGCTGGTTGCTTGTACAGATACTGTTGGCATGAATTTTTTATTTAAGTCTCTCCATGTATCTAGTAAACAGTAAGCACTATTCTAACATTACTAAAAGCCTCCTAAGTCTCCCACCAATAAATTTCTTTCACTCTTCCTCATTAAAAGTTCAGGGTGTAGGGCGAGGTTAATGCACCAGAGAAGGAATGGTAGAGAAGTATTTCTGAGCTGGAGAAAATAAGGTTCTTCTTCTGTGTCTCTTTTCCCATTTGACCTTCTAGCTTCTCTCTAAGATAACACATTTTTTTTGGGACTATTTCTTGGGAAAGCAAAGATTTATACAGATACTCTTTTGCTGTTTCGTATGTACTAAGTGAAGAGAAACTTATTTGAGTTAAAATGGAATACTCTGTCCCTGAGTGCTTAATGGGAAAAAAAGTTTGCATTTGTGTTAAGGGGTAGATAAGTGATAAAATATTCTCTTGGTTTCTTTTAAGTAACTAGCAAGGAAACTCTTCCATGTGTCTTTATGAATTTCTGTCTTAATAAGTTTACTAGAGACTAAACACTCCTTCACTGTCCTATAGAGAACCAGAGATGTACTTAAAGAACACAGATGATGTTGTCCATTCATTTTTTCCATTTTTTTTCTTTATGTTTCTGTTTTGAGACAGAGTCTTGCTCTGTCACCCAGGCTGGAGTGCAGTGGCACGATCTCAGCTCACCGCAACCTCTGCCTCTTGGGTTCAAGTAATTTTCCTGCCTCCACCTCCCAAGTAGCTGGGACTACAGGTGTGCTACACCATGCCCAGCTAATTTTTGTATTTTTAGTAGAGAAGAGGTTTTGCCAGGCTGGTCTCAAACTCGAGGCCTCCGATCTGCTAGCCTCGGCCTCCCAGAGTGTGGGATTATAGGCCTGAGCCACCACACCCAGCCTGTTGTTATCACTGTTTTTAAAAGCAGAAAGAAATTTCCAGCTTAACCTGCCATATTAACCCTGGGGTGCTAAGAAGTGAGACCTATCAGAGACACTTGGCCCCACTGCTCTGTTATTTCTTTTGTCAAGGAGACATTGAGTTCCCTGCACCGGGCGCTAGGAATGTAAGAAAGAAGATAGGATCTGTGTGCCTTAGGAATCAAATGATAGTCTTTATGTGCTCTGGTATGGGTGTGTGTGTGTGTGTGTGTGTGTGTCTGCGCGTGTGTGTGTTTCTTTCAAGCCTTTGTGAGACTCCTGTGGTCATTAGGGAGGCTCACAGATATCCTGATGGCCTTCCTTGGGGATACTCAGTACAGTTGTACTTTCTTGCCTCCTTTAAGTCTAGGCATGACCATGAAAGTGGCTTGCCATGAAATGTGGCAGAGGTCACATGTATCACTTCCCAGATGAAGCTTTAAGAGTCGCCGTGTGATTTGCTTTACCCCCTTCCCCCTACATTGGTTGAAGCACAGGCCAAGAGAGAGCCTACACAGTCTGGTCCCGTGATGAGGGGCTGTGATGGAAAGACCTCCCGACCGAGGTAGAACATGTCATGTAAGCAAGAAGTAAGCTTCAGTTACTACAAGTCGTGGCGATTTAGGTAGAGGTGGTGTGTTCCCACAGCATTATCCAGACTGTCCTAAGTAATGCAGTCAGCATTCTTATCTCTTTAGGGTTATAGGAATTAAGGCCTCAATGTTGGGCTGTGGAGGGGATGTTCACAGTTGTGATGGTGGTAGCAGCGGTAGAAAATCTATACTTGTGGTAGTTATTGATGCACAAAAAATTGGGCATCATTTTTTAGGGGTGTGACCTACATTTCAGTATCGTTAAATACCTATAGGGAAATTACATCCCTTCTGACACTGTATGTCTAATTGTCAGTGAATATCTTTATATAATGAAGCATAGTTCTAAAGAAGGAAAAAAACCCAAAGTATGTACACACGCGCACTTGCACACACACACACACGCACACACACACACCCTGTAATTTATTCTCCCAAGAATTATATGAGAGATTTTAATGTTGGACTACTGGTTAAGTGCCAGGAAGAATTTCTTGGGTGGATATAATGCTTAATTTATATTTGGGGAATTTCCACTGCTAAATCAGTGCTTGTAAAGTTTAAAAAGAAAAGAGGGGGAGGGTTGGAGAAGGCGACCAAAAAAAAAAAAAAAAAAAAAAAGAGCCCAGGGATGTGGTTGACAATATTCCTTTTAATTTAAAGCCACCTGAAGGCTTCAGCTGAATAATAAAGTAATTCCCATATGGTTTCCGTTCTTTCAGTGTTAGAACCTCTGAAAGGCAGTCTACTTTTAGCCTTGGCTTCTGCGTGCCTCTTTGTCAGGCTGAAATGCTTCCCGTCTGCTTGCTCTGGTAGGAAATGGAACCAAAGCTGACTGCTCTGGGGGAAGAGTTCCCAGGCTTTGCTTTCTATTTGGCAAACGTGGCTCTTGTGGTGGGAGGCACTTCTCCTCCAGGGCACTCTTGACTCTCTGACAGACAGGACCAGCTCTGAAGGTGGCTGCAAGCTTTCATTAATGCCAGAGCTCGCTATAGGCACTTTTCTCCCTCCCTTACAATTCTGTTTACAATAAACTTTCCCTCAAAGGAAAAACCCAGGATTCATTTGAGTTTCGTTGTTTTCCCTGGAAAGAAGTTTTTGTAACCCTCGGACTCTTTAGAAGGGAAAACATCCAGTAAGTCCTGAAATCTGACTGCAGAGTTATTTTTGAGTATTTGGACTTTCATTAATTCAAATTCCACCAAAAAACTTTTCTCTTTTTCCTGCCCTAAGTAAGTTTACTTTCCCCCCTGTGTTCCTATGAGTTCGTGAAATACTTAGGAAGTATATGAAAAATGTTTCAGGAACACAGTTGTGTTATGTGATGCTTCCCAAGAATCCTGCTGAAGTAAGTGAAAAGACATTCCCTCTCCATACCCCTTCTTTTTCTCCCCTTCTCTCTCCTAACTTTCTGTGTTCAGAGTCAATACAAAGGCCCTTCATTCTAATGTTAATTTTAAAAATAGCTAGTTTTCTTCTGAGGTAAACTTAGGGAAAGCGTATGTATTTGGAGATATATATCTCCATATATACATACATATATATCCATATATATACACACATACATATATATGTATTTATTTACATTTGGAGCTCAAGTTTTTCATTTTATTTTTTAAACAGGTTGAATTAAACTAGTTCAGGACTGGAAACCCATGATGACCATTTGCTGTGGGTTGTATGATCACTATTCTGGCTTGAATTTTTGAACTTCTACAGCAACATCATTAAAGTGCCATGAGATAACTTTGCTGTTGTTCAAAAAGAAACTCTTTAGGAAGTCAGAAAACAGGAATTCCGGTGCTACTTTATGGTGATAATGTCACTATTTAACTTCTGTACCTTTTTATCCATTTAAAAAATGAGATCAATGGTGCTGGCCTTTCTCCTTTTCATGTAGTTGCAAAATCATTTCTTCATGCAAGGACAATCAAAATAATATGAATAACGTGGCCTGACTATTTGGAAGAAAAGTCCTGCAAAAGTGTAGGCTGATGGAAGCAGAGGAGGAACATTTTATATTGAAGAACAAAAGAATTTCAAAAGAAATGGTGTTACCAGCTCTTTCAGTTGACCAGACAAGTACTAAGTGTTTGGGACTTGTTCCCATCCCAACAAAGCCAGCGTTTTGAGGAGGCCTCTCTGGCACGGTCATTGCATCAGCCAGTTTCCTCTCCATCTGAAATGAGAAAGTACATGTTAAGCACAGAGGCACTCTAAAGATGAGCTCATACCAAAATACGCCTTCATAAGCCTCCCAAGTCACTTGTGGGATACAATGTCAGAATGAACATGATCTTATCTGGCCTGTAAATTAAATGACACATTTTCTGTCCTTGCACAATGTGTCCCTAAGTGGTGCTTCATGTGAGTTTCTAGAGATGCCTTCTGTAAACTAGACTAACATGCACATGTGCTTTTTCTTGATCTTTAATTGTTCATTACTAATGTACGGACTTTGCATCAAATATAAAGGAATCTCAACAGTCTCAATCAAGAGAAATGTCTCTATGTCTCATAATTTTCCTCAGTAGAAATTTTTAATGATACTACTTTTTAAAAAGCTCTCCTTCTGGTGTCCTTGGGTAATTTTACATAGTGTATTTAAAAATCTACTTCATGAGTTGAAGATACAGGCACTGTATCCTTTTCTCTAGCTCTCTGCACCTTTCTACTTTCCAACATATATTTCCAACATATATTTCCAACACATTTACTTCCTATTTCTAAGGTTGTTAGTAATGCTATTCTGTAACCATTATGAAATCTCTCATAGTTCCTATTCAGCTTGATAGTAAAAATTGAAAGCCAGTAAGCAGTGTTTATGCTATAAATGCAAATACTTTTCAACAAAGGGCCAGTTGCGATGCTCTGATTACATACTTTTCTTTTCCAATTTTTTGACCCCTGTGTCTCTCTGTGAAAGGGGTCAAATGCAAGAGGCCAAATGAAGATTCTTTATTTAATTTTATCACTGATTGAAACCATACAACATTTAGTTTGCTTCAAACTTGACCTATAACCTTCTTGTATAATTTCTTAACCCTCAAGTTTTTGATCTTTGTTTTTTCTTGCTGGGAGAAGAAATACAAGCCTTAAAAAAAGGAATTCTCTGTCTAGATTCAATGTTGTTTTCTGTCATTAAACTTTTCGGATTTCTTTGCATCTCAGTGTTCTCAAATGTCATAATGATGTTTGGGGCTTATTAATCCTGAATGGTACTTAGAGTAATCTGGAAACTACTCCTCCCTTTGGCCCTGAGACTTTTCTCGCATTGTTTTGATGTGTTTTCCCTAGGTTTTCTCTGGTCTTTCTTAATGGGACTCCTATCAGTCAGATATTGCGTCCCCTGACTTGAGCCTCTGCGTCTCTTCTCTGTCCTTCATATTTGTCATCTTTCTGTCTTTGTCCTTATGATCTGGAAGATTTTGACTCTATCTTCTAATCCTTTCACTAATGTTTTTCAGCAATCAAAATTTTGATTTCTTATCATTTGACCCAGGAATCTCACTAATGGGTATATACACAAAGGAACAGAAATCATTCTATTATGAAAATACATACATGTGTATGTTCATTGCAGCACTATTCACAACAGCAAAGACATGGAATCAACCCAAATGCCCATTAATGGCAGACTGGATAAAGAAAATGTAGACATATATACCATGGAATACTATGCAGCCATAAAAAGGAATGAGATCATGTCCTTTGCAGGGACATGGATAGAGCTGGAAGCCATTATCCTCAGCAAACTAATGCAGGAACAGAAAATGAAACACCATATGTTCTCAATTGTAAGTGAGAGCTGAACAATGAAAACACATGGACACAGGGAGGTGAAATAGACACACTGGGGCCTGTCAGGGTGGGAATAGGGGGAGGGAGAACACCCAGAAAAACAGCTAATGAAGGCTGGGCTTAATACCTAGGTGATGGGTTGATAGGTGCAGCAGACCACCATGGCACATGTTTACCTGTGTAACAAACCTGCACATCCTGCTCATGTATCCCAGAACTTAAAATAAAATAATTTTGATTTCTAAGAGCTCATTCTTGATTCCTTTATTTTTTTGACATGTGTGCTGAAGTACATTAAAACACTGGTATAAAACACTAGCACAATGCCAGGAATTGATCTTTTATAAAGATCTACATAGTAAATTCGAAATTCCTGTGGGTATTTGAAGAGACATCTAGAAATACCCTCCAGTGTCATAATCTGACCACTTAGGAAAACCATCTCAGTTACTGACTGGTTATCTGATTTGACTTGTACATTACAAATAATGAGTACTGACCAACAGCCAAACACAGAGAGATGAAAAGCATGCAGTTGTGGCCCTCAAGGAGTTTATGGTCTAGTTTTAAAAAAAGACAACATCAGAAAATAAGAATTAAATATGTCAAATTATACAATATGGAGTCTTAAGCCAAAGAATATATGTTGTTGTTGTTGTTAGTTAAGATAGACTTTTTTTTACAATATCTTTTTTCCATATTTTGGATTTTTTACTTATGAAGAGATATAGAGAGTCAAATTGTTGGATGAAGACTATTTGCTGTGGAGATATATGTCTATATTCCTTTTAGACTGCCATACACTGTCAAGCACAAGACCAAATTTACCAAAATTTAACTCACAATAAGAAAAAATGAAACCACTGAGTAGCTTATTTGTGAAAATAGAATTTCATCATTTTAATTTGGATTATTTAATTACTATTATGTTGCTTTTTGTCATTCATTGCCATTGATATAAAAATCATAATATACTTACGTGCAAAAGATATTGTTTGTTTTCTCCTCCTGCTCTTCTTCCTCTCTATCTTCTCCTTCTCCAACATCTTCAGTCTGATTGTCCAATACTACAGGTATATAAATGTAACAAGTCCAACTTGTGTCTGAATATTTTCTATACATTTTCTGCTCAGTACTATGACCACATGGGATTGTTTCCTGGAGCGTGGTTTGATGTATATTATATATACTACTGTCTAGAGGCAAGGTGGTATTGGGTTATTTAATTAATTAATTAAGGCCACCTGTTCTTAGATGGTAAGAAATGTAAATGTGGCTAGTTGTGTTAGGACTTGAATTGGAGAGCAGAGGGCAGTTGTTGATACTATTAAACTTTTTTTTTTCCTGAGTGCTAATTTCTATGACTTGTTTAAAGGCTATCTTGATGTGGAACGGGAGAACCATGTATGTGGACTTTGGATTCTTAACCTGGCATCAGAGCAGGCCTTAATTGAATTGACTGGTCACAGCACTACTTTTGTTTTGAAAGCTCTCTACAAAAATATACAAAGTTTAACAACTTCATTCAAAGGGAACAATAATTGGCCCTCCTTACTATATCTGTTTTCATCCTAAAATTCTTCAATTTTGAAATGTGGCTGTCAGTATATTTTGGCTCAAGAAAACTCAAGAAGAAATATTGTACCACTTAGAAGTTGGCATTATATCGGTCAGTTTCTCATCAATGAAAAGTTTTATTTCTTGTGTGAACTAGTCCTGAAAACGTAAATGTGTATTACTTGATATTTAGAATAAAGCTATCTGAATAGAGTTTCCAGGGTTAGAAATGAGGCTGCAGATAGAGTGGCAGAACAAAGACTCCCTTGTGGCTCAGTGTTGATAGTTGGCCTGTTATGCTATAATATTTATATTTTTATCATATTTAAAATGTATACTTTTGGGTTTTTTTTTTTTTTTTTTTTTTTGAGGCAGAGTCTCGCTCTATGGCCTAGGCCCGAGTGCAGCGGCATGATCTCAACTCACTGCAACCTCCGTCTCCCGGGCCCAAGCTATCCTCCTACCTCAGCTTCCTGAGTAGATGGGACTACAGGCATGCACCACTACTTACAGATAATTTTTTTTTTTTTTTGGTAGAGGTGGGTTTTTGCCATGTTGCCCAGGCTCCTGGGCTGATGTGATCCTCCTGCCTCAGTCTCCCAAAGTGATTACAGGTGTGAGCCACTGCGCCTAGCCTTAAAATGTACACTTAAGAGATAAAAATAACTTTATCTATTTGATCCAGTGAAATTACCCTAAGCTTTCAGGTAATTAACCTTTAAACACTTTGCCGATGTCAAAGCCCAAGGTGAAGGCATTTTCTTGAATATTATGGTATTGCCTCTGGTGGTTAAGAGTTGTTTGTTGCTGATAAAGGCATGGAGATGAATTTAATTTTAGTTTTACTTTTTAGAAAAAGAAAAATAGAAGCATTTGTTCAGGTACAGTATAAACGTAGAATATACATATATATATATTTTTTTCACGCAAACACACACACATGAAATATTTCTTTGTTTAAAGCAATCAATACAACATAGGACTCCCAAACTTTGTGTAAACATGTTCCTGTACTATATGAAACTTCCTATCTCAGTATTTGTAGTATGATGTTGATAAATTGCATGATTTTTTTTTTTTTTTCTGATTGGTGGTAATAAATGACAGTGATTTATCACTTAACTTTTCAGGTGAGCTCAAACAGTTGCCTAGACTGATAAGCAACTAAAGTATTTAACAGAAAAGCGGACCTTTCTGTTTTCCCAGAAGCATATGTCCAGATATTAGCAATAGGATATGAAGAAGGGGAAGGAAAATTGTAAAAGGGTTGTTCTGAGAGCAGTCCTTACAGTCAGAACTGCAATAAGAGCTCGTCTTCGTGCCTGGCTGTGTGTCTGCTCTGTCAGCAGCATTAGAGTCTTGATCTTTATCCAGTTACTGCTGCTGATGTCTACATTTTCATTTACCTTGACTGCCATTTAATCATAATAATAATAAGACGACAAATGATTAAGGCAGAACTAGGAGTGTAGCCGAGAATGCATGTCTCGTTATATGTCTATCACATCTCTTATGACATCTATGATGGGACATAGTCTTAATTTTACCAAGCCAGATTCCTAATTTTTGGTTTCCTAATTTTTTCTAGCTTCTAATAAGTTTTGGGAATTATGAAGATAATGAAAACTCTGAAGTCTCATTTCTAGAAGTTGTTCATTTTCAAACTGTGTTCTAAGGAGTCTTAAGGACAGAGTTGCCTCTGATGCCATGGAGAACAGGGGTCAGAGAAAGGGAAGGTAACATCTCTCTGGGTTCCTCAGGAAAAGAAGACTTTATCAAAGACCTCTATTTATATATTGGAGTTCTGTAAGATTTCTTATAGAAAAAATACCTTTTGAATGAAATTTGAAGACCAATGGTCTAAGCCATCATAACTGCGGAAATGTCTTCCTTTCTCCAGTATCCCCAGCTTGGACAGTGGTTTTGCCCCCATCGTGTATAACACTTTTCCAAAAAGCCTTTCAACATTAATTATGGCTGGAGCTGACTACTTTCCTCAGACCACCATGCTTCTCCTAATACAATAAATGTTTTTCTTGCTGGGCAGGTGGATGATTGGGTTGATGAATGGATGCATAGGGATGGGCAGGAAGGAAGGGAGAGAGGGCATGCATTTATCTCCATGTGTCTGATCCTCTTATGTCCAGGCATATATATTTTTTAATTATTTGATTATATTTCTTATCACTTAGTGTAGGAACCATATCTTGCCCGCATTTTTTCTAGCTCATATGTGGTTAGAGAAACAGTGAACTGCCTACTCACTCTTTCATGTATTTTGGGGGCCAGATATCCTTCTAGGTGCTAAGGATACAGCAGCAAGCAAAACAGACAAAAATACCTGTTCTTGTGGAGTTTCTTTCTAGTTGGAGGAAAAAGAGTAAACAGAGAAATGAATTTTGTGGTAGGCCAGTTACTGATTGGTGCTACAGAGAAATACAAAGCAGCAAAGGGGAGGAGGCAGCTATTTTGTATACAGCAATCACTGATACTTGCACAAGGACCTGAAGGAGGTGAGGGAGGGCACCTGGGAGCCATAAGGACAAAGACTTTGAAGTAGGTGCTTGTTTGGCGTATTCTGGGACCAGCAAGGAGACCACCTGGAGCAGGGCAGGAAGAGCCAGAAGCTGATTGCTATGAGGTCTGACTATTTTTCCTTGTTCACTCTAAGCTGGGAAGCCAGTCACAAAGTTTAAGCAGAGCAAAGACATGATCTGACTTAAAGGAACCACTCTTACTTTAGTGTTAACATAGACCGGGCATCAGAAACATTTTTATGTAAAGGTCCAGATAGTAAATATTTTAGGCCTTACAGACTGTATGATCTCTTTCACAACTACTCAACTCTGCCATTTTAGTACAGAAGCAGCCATAGACAATATGGAAGTGAAAGGCTATGGCTGTGTTCCAATAAAACTTTATTTTTTATAAAACAGGTGTCAGGCTGGATTTGGTTCCCATGCCATAGTTTGCCAACCGCTAAACTAGACTATTTGCCAAGTGGTTTTGAATTGTGGCTATGAGTGGGTAATTATTTTGTCTGTATCACTTGTCAGCCAAAACACACCCAAAACAGGCTACCATCTATTGATAATTTTTATGTGTAATGCTCTATTTACACAACTCATCTGTTATCACCTCAAAGCCATAGATGTAATTTAATAAATTGATGCTTTTAAAAGACTTGTCTATTAGAAGGAAAGTTAGCCATTCATAGGTTCTTCATATCCAAGTTTCTATATCACTTTGAGGAATGGAATATCCAGGACAAGGACTGTGTTCCCTGTAGTGATTGTTGTCAGCTCTGCTTACTCTTCTCTACTTTTTTCTCCGACTGGGCTAGCCCAGTGCAGTCCAAGAGAAATGTAACATGGGTCTCAAGTGCAAACCATATCAAGAAATTCAAAACTTCTAGGAGCCACATAAAAAATGCGAAAAGAAACAAGGGAAATTAATTTTAATAATGTTTGTTTAAACCAAAATATATCAGTAGGTCATCAATATAAAATTACTGAGATATTTTACATTCCTTATCTTGTACGAAGTCTGAATTCTGGTGTGTATTTTGCAATTTAGACTAGTCACAAGTCAAGCCCTCACTCCATCGACACATGTAGCTCTTGGCAGAGATCTACAGGACTGGAGAGGGCTCAGAATTTGGCCTTCCCTGATGAATGGCCTTTTGTAAAAACAGTAGCAACCCTAATAACCCAGCAATAATCTTTAAGCTAATTTGTGAAACTAATTTGCTTTTTCTTTGAAAGAGATTACAGGTATGGACCACTTTACAAGCGCTGAGATTATTATTATTATTGCTGTGTCCTCCAGTTACTCAGCAATGATGACCAGCAAAGTATGATATAAGGAGGACTTCTAATATTCAACAGAGTTTTCTTTTCTTGGCTTCATTCAAGTTTCTTCTTCTTCTTTTTCTTTTTTTTGTGATGGAGTTTCGCTCTGTCACCCAGGCTGGAGTGCAATGGTACAATCTTGGCTCACTGCAACCTCCACCTCCTGGGTTCAAGCAATTCTCCTGCCTCAGCATCCCGAGGAGCTGGGATTACAGGTGCCCACCATGCCCAGCTAATTTTTTTCTATTTTTCATAGAGATGGGGTTTCACCATGTTGGCCAAGCTGGTCTTAAACTTGTGACCTCAGGTGATCCACCCGCCTCAGCCTCCCAAAGTGCTGGGATTACAGGTGTGAGCCACCGTGCCTGGCCTAAATTTCTCATGTGCTTACTAGGTAACTGGTTACAAATACAAACATTGCAAAATTAGCTCACTAGTGTTTCTCTCACCCTCGTCTCCAGCTCAGTAACTGGCTCTGAAGTCATTTGGCAAGACTTTAGAACTACACAGATCACACCTTCTCCCCCTTCAAGGGGGATATGTGTGCTCTATTGGTTGTTTTCAATGTGAAACAGGACTCAGAGGCCGTGGCCACTGAAAGCCCAACCTGCAAATACAGCTTAGTAATATCCATTTTGCACAATTTAAAGAAATATATGTATGTTCACTAATCTATAGCTCATCCCCCCAAGACAGAATTATCTGGAATTTGCATAAGAAACTGTTTATATAAACTGCAAAACACCTATATTTGAAATGATTTTTAATAGAATTTAAATTCTAAGAAATTAAATTCTTTTTTTCTATTCTTTGAGAAAGGGTCTTGCTCTGTCAGCCTGGTTGGAGTGCAGTGGCACGATCCTGGCTCACTGCCACCTAGACTGCCTGGGCTCAGGCAATCCTCCCATCCAGGCTCACAAGTAGTAGCTGGGACTACAGGCACATGTCACCATGCCTAAATAATTTTTTAAAAAATTAATTTTTTGTGTGTGGAGACGGGGTCTCACAATGTTACCTAGGCTAGTCTGGAACTCCTGGGTCAGGTACTCCTCCCACCTCAGCCTCCCAAAATGCTGGAACTACAGGCATGAGCTACCATGCCCAGTCTCTACAAAAAACTTTTAAAAAAAATTAGCCAGGCATGGCGGTATGTGCCTGTAATCCTAGCTACGCGGGAGGCTGAGGTGGGAGGATAGCTTGAGCCTTGGAGGTGGAGGCTGCAGTGAGCCATGATCATACAGCTGTCCTCCAGCCTGGGTGACAGGGTGAGACCCTGTCTCCAGAAAAAAAAAGGAAAAAGAAATTAAAGTATAAGACAACCTAGAGTTTGAGAGTTGGGAAACAGCAGGGCCATAAATAAGATGCTACAGAGCCATTTGAGTAAAAGTTTTGAGACACTTGCAGCACTATAGCAGGGCTACTCCAAAGTCGTGTAACACTACTAAAAGCAGCACCAGTTCCAGACACTGCTGTTTTGGCTTTATCACTCCCAGGGGTTCTCATGCCTTTGTGGGAGTGTCCAGTGGTGTTCACGGGGACCCTGACACAAAAAACTGGCCATAGGATCTAATGACGGAGGCGATGATCAGAGCTGGGAAAATTTGAGTTATCACAGTTTCTCTAACTACATCTGATTCCACCACGGGATCGGTCGTGGGTATCTTGGAGGTACACACATACTCAGGTCTTGCTCAGTTAATTACTTTCAGGCACAACCAGGCCATTCAAATAGTAATTGAGTTATAAGTTACTATTTTATAAATCCCTTTCTAAGTCTTTGTAGATTTATAGATTCAGTCTTCACCATTAAATTTGACCATAAGCCAAGTAATTTCAATTTCTTTAAGAAGAGAGTTTGGCAGATGTTAAAATAGAAGGAAAAACCTGATTTTATGGAATTTCTTGAAAGAGAACATTTTTGAATCCAGTCAAAAGGAAAAAAAAAAGTATGATTTATAGTCACATAGTATAACAGCAACAAGAAGTAATTCCTCTGGCTAGATGTGACCTCCTCTGGCTAGGACACTTTTAAAAATGCTTTCTGTAGAACTTATTTAATTCTCACAGTCATATGAGATAGGTATTGCTCTTTTCCTCATTGTGCAGTGAAATAAACTGATTCCAAAAGGGTTTCCTAACTTGCCCAAGGTTATACAGCTAGTAACTGGTAAAGCTGGGATTTGAGCCCAAACAGCCTCACTCTGGAGTTCCTCCCTTTAATCACCACGCTAAGTAAATATCCATGTCCATGATGAATGGATACCTGGAAAGCATTTTACAGATCAAATCATATTAAGCACCGAATGGGTTTAAAACATAATGTGATCCCCTAGTGAGTCCTTGTGACATCAGTGGGACATTATTAGCTTAAAATTTAGTAGTTTTAAAAATGCAGATTTAGGCTGGGTGCAGTGGCTCATGCCTGCAATCCCAGCACTTTGGGAGACCGAGGCGGGCGGAACCCGAGGTCAGGAGATCGAGACCATCCTGGCTAACATGGTGAAACTCCATCTCTGCTAAAAATACAAAAAATTAGCCGGGCATGATGGCGGGCGCCTGTAGTCCCAGCTACTCGGGAGGCTGAGGCAGGAGAATGGTGTGAATCCGGGAGGCGGAGCTTGTAGTGAGGCATGATCATGCCACTGCACTCCAGCCTGGGCACCAGAGTGAAACTCCATCTCAAAAAAAAAAAAAAAATGCAGATTAAAAAAAATCAGATTCACCTAAAATGGAGATCATTTATAGAAAGAAAAAAACACAAAGGTCTTCTGTTGAACTGTTCAAGAAGTATGTACTGTATAATAATATGGCAGGATATTTGGTTCCTAACTCAGAGTTGATAGTTCAGAATTAAATTTTGGCCTATGTGTTGCTTTTTAGCTTTTTAAGCTATTCTGACACTGCCATAGACATGCCCATCTGAAAGATGAGAAATTCAGGTGTAGAAAGACTTGCAGAAATCTTACGAGATGCTCTTTCTTTGTTCCTGTTCTCTTTCTCTGAACCAGCTCCTAACTTACATCTTTGTAGTCCCACCATTAATCTCTGACCTTCTGGGCTCAATTTTTGCCGTTAGTCTTACCCATGTTTCAAACTTTGTTTTCCCTAAGTAACTCTTGCTCTCTGGGTAGGACAGCATGAGTCCTGTCCCATAAAACCCAGCCTGCATCTACTTTCTTGGACGTATTTTTTAAAAGAAAATATGCTAGTGGAGCGTGTTATTTAGAATGCCTTTTTCTTAGAGATTTCTCTGGAGGTTTATGTGGGCTAATGGCTCCCCACCCACTTGACTTTTTGCCCATTACATTATATGTTTCTTCCAAGGAACAAAAATATAACTCTCTTTCTCTGACAGCATGAGGGACAGTCTCTTGCTGTTGCTCTCCAGGAAAAATCTCATAATCTAACTAGACAAACCCTTGCTGAAAAATTAGACCAAATGGCATTTGTAAACTCCAAGGAAAGCATTTTTCTTCTGTGAAGTATTCCCTAGCTGGAAGTGTTAGAAACTTTACATATACTGATACCAGTTAGGTTTATGGAAAAAATGAAAAGCTATAAACAGCTGGATACACTGTCAAAACTGAACCCTGTCAACTTAATTTTTTCTCTAGCTCTGTATTCTAAGAACCTGGAAACACTCTTTACTCACACTATTAAGATGATTGAGAAAAATGGATGGATAGAGTTTGTTTGTTAAAAGAAAAACTGGATGACTACCTTGCTGTCTCACTCCTTTTTGCTCTATTGGTAAGTTCAAATGAAGGAAATAGTATTAGAAAATATATGTTGGGATTGTGTGCCTTTATCCTCTTTCTCACACTGTATTCATACATAACAAAGTCAATGCACGGTTTGTCTGTATGCCTGATATGATGGGTGTTTGTTTTATTTTATTTTTCACTCATAATCTAAACCCATTACACAATGAAATATTTCATCTTGAGAAATACATATGATCCCCTTTTTTTGGGTTACCAGGGAACCATAAAGAAACTAGAGATCTATGTTGTTTACCTGTTTTCAGCATCAGATAAAATAAAAATGTTTGATCTTTTTTGGGTAATTCATGCTGCACCAATGTGACTTTCTTTATAGGGTTCTTTTATTTAATTGGCACTCCACTATCTAATTTATTTGAAGAAACTTCTCATGCCTTGTATATGACGAAGAACTACTAGTGAAGAAATAAGCATAGCCAATAACTTATTTAACATACTTATAGGTTCTTAGTAAATACAGTTACATAAATAAAATGTTGAAACAAAAATGGGCTGGAGTGAATGATCTATAGTTGATATTAAATGTAACTAACTTCACTGTCTAATGTGCCTTCTTCTTTTTAAGAATGAGATTAGTGGCATGTCTAAAATTGGATTTTGGTTCTAATACATTAAAAAACAAAACAAAACAAAACTTCCTTGTCTTGAAAAATCAACTAGTGACCAGTAGAGATGCTTGCTCGGTTTATGAGTGCCATGTATTAAGGGAGTTTTGAAGTGATATTTATCTGTACAACTTCAAATCTACCATGACATTCTGTGGTAGACTAAAAACTTTAGAGCTAAATATACCTGATGTTTGTACATGACATAAAGCTGCATGTCCTCGGGTAAGTTATTTAATTTCTCTCAACCCTAAATTTTGACTGTTTAAAGTAGGTTTTATGTAATTTGAAGTGTTGTTATGAACAGTGATGATAATAAAATATCTTACGCAGTTCCTGGTTTGCAATGATTATTAAAAGGTACTTGTGGCCTAATTGGTTTTACTAGTAAATTCTAGGAAACATTTAAGGAAGAAACAACACTAATATGCAAATCTTTCAGAAAATAGAGGAGGTAGGAACATATCATTTTATGTAGCCATCATAAACTTGATTCAAAAAAATAAGTTTTAAAAATAGATATCTTAAGAAAATATGAAATGGAATGTAGCAATGCATAAAATTGGGATTTATCCATGGAATGCAAAGTTAAATGCTTAAAGACTAACCTGTGTAATTCACCAGAGCCACACAATAGAGGAGACAAAATATATGATAGTTTAAATAATATAGAAAAATTATTTGACAAAAGGGAACATCTATTTATAATAAAAACTTGAAGCAAAGGTGCAATGGTAAGGAATGTCAATCTGTTAAGTGAATATATGAAAAATCTACAACTAACATTACACTTAATAGGGAAATACTGAATGTTTTCTCCCTAAGATTGATAACTAGGTAAGGATGCCCACTCTCAGCTCTTTTAATTATCATTGTGTTGGAGATCATAGCTAGTGCAATAGGATAAGAAAATGAAATAAAAGAAATACAGATTGAAAAAGGAGCAATAAAACTGTCTGTTTGCAGATGATATGGTTGATGGCACAGTATGTCCTAATGACTCTACAAAACAACTATGAGGAATAGTAAATGAATTTGGCAAGGTTGCAGGATATATTGTTGATATGCAAATTCAAATGTATTTTTAGATGCTAGTACAAATAAGTGGAAAAATAATTTTTAAATTCCACTTACATTATCATGATGAAACACAAAATACTCAGGAATACCTTTAACAGAATACATGCAAGGATGTGAGGGTGATCTGGCTGTGACATCTGTCACCCCATTGATCACCAAGGTTGATTTGGCTGATCTGGATGGCCAGGCGGGTGTCCCCTACCTCCCTTACTGCTCCGTGTGTATCCTTCCTGAAGCTGCACGCTTGATCGAAGAGGAAGGCCACCCCTGATATACAGGAGGACCTGTCTTCGGTGAAGAGTGTATCAGTAGCTGTGCTTCCCTGCTAGAACCTCCAAACAAGCTCTCAAAATGCATGCAAAACCTCTATGCCAAACACTATAACACATTGCTGAAAGTAATGAAAGACAACCTAAATATCTAGAAAGAGATGCCATGCTTATTGATTAGAAATCTCAATAATGTTGAGATGTCTGTTATTTCCAGATTGATCTATAAAGTCAGTGTAATCACTTATAAAGCCTACCAGGCTGTTTTATTTATTCTGCAGGAAGGCAACCTAATTCTAAAATTCCTTTAAAATGAGCTAAAGCTAGGATATCTTCAGCAACGTTGAAAAAGAAGAACAGTGTTGGAGGAATTACACTATCTGGCTTCATAACTTACTACAAAACTACAGCAATCAAAACTTCATGACACCTTCATAAAAACAGGCAAGCAGATCAATGGAATAGGATTGAAGGCCTGGCAATAGACCCACACTTACACAATGGACTGATTTCCAATATATGTGCCAAAGCAGCCCAATGGAGAGAGGAAAATATTTGTAGAAAATGATGCTGGAATAACTGAAGCATCAACCCCTACCTCACACCATTCACAAATACTATTTTGAGATGGTTCACCAACCTAAAAAAAGCCAAAATTATAATGCATCTGAAAGAAAACATAGGAGAATATCTTTGCAATGTAGTGGATAGGTGAAAGTGTCTTCGGTCACAGAAAGCAATAAAAATTGATAAACTGGGCCAGGTACAATGGCTCATCCCTGTAATCCCAGCACTTTGGGAGGTCTAAGCAGGTGGATCACTTTAGCCCTGCAGTTCAAGACCAGCCTGAGCAACATGGCTGAAACCCATATCTCTACCAAAATTACAAAAAATTAGCTGGGCGTGGTGGTACACACCTGTAGTCCCAGCCACTCAGGAGGCTGAGGTAGGAGGATCACTTGAGCCCATGTGATTGAGGCTGCAGTGAGCTGTGATCATATCACTGCACTCTAGCCTGGGTGATAGAGTGATACCCTGTCAAAAAACAAAAAAACCTGAAAAACTAGACTTAAAGTTGAACTTGAGCTAATCAGAAGGCATTGTTAAGAAATTTACAGAATATATATATACGACAAAGGGTTAGTATCCAGAATATATAGCACTCTAAAACTCGTAACAAAAAGATGATTCAATAAAAAAGAGGCCAAAGACTCAGGTAAGGAAGATGAAAAATGCTCAATTTTTATTAATTATCAAGGGAATGCAAATTAAACCATGATGAGAGACATCCACTAGAATGGCTAAATTTAAAAAGACCGACAGCAAATATTGGTCAGGATGTGGAGCAACTGGAACGTTTATGTTTTTAGTGAGTGTGTATAATTGTGCGGCCACTATGGATAAAAGCCTAGAAATTTCTTATAAAGCTAAATACAAACCTACTCTGGAACCTACAATTTTACTTCTAGATATTTTCCAAAGGGAAATAAAAAATATATCTACAAAAGTCTATAGGAATATTTACAACAGTTTTATTTAGAATAGCCAAAAGTGAGAGTGGATGAACTATGGGATTCCTAAGTGGAATACTTGCCAGCTATGCCAAAGAAGAAACTACACATTCATGCAACAACATCAATGAATCCCCCAAACTTTTATTCTGCATGAAAACCCTTATACAAACGAATACCTACTGTATGTTTCCATTTCTATGAAGTTCTTGAACAGGTAGAACTAAGTTTTGATGAAAATATATCAGAACAGAAGGGATTGCAGCAGGGATGTACCAGGAAGGGGCATGAAATTTTGGAGGTGATAGTGATGTTCAGTATCTTGATGGAGGTTTTTGTTATACAGGTGTATGTATTTGCTAGAGCTTATTGAGTGGTATACATTTTGTATATTTCACTGTATGTAAAATTTGCATATAAAATACTGTAAAGCATTGCAGCATTTAGGGGTAAAGTGTACTGATGTTTGCAACTGACTTTGAAATGAATCAAAAAGTAAAATAAATTGATTAAGAGAGGGATGTGAAGATGCATAGGTGTATATATAACCAAATGTCAATGATAGAATTTAGGTGGAGGGAAAAATGGGCTTACATTGCATAATTATTTTAACTTTTCTGTGTGTGTGAAAATTTTTGTAATAAAATATTGTGATAAGCAATTATTTTTATGTTCTAACCTTCAAGGGTAGAAATGATCTTGCTTACAGGTGAAGACGGCATTGAAATTCAATCCCTCAAAATCCAAAGTTGTCAAATAATAGAGCTAGTATTAAAATTCAGGTGGCTTTAATCCTACAATCCATATCCTTCCTGTGTTGCGGCACAAATTTCCAAATCCAAACACCCAGAGACCTTTGGTTAAAATAGGAAGTGAACATGAAACCTCTGCTTTGCTTTGAACCCCAGTGATGACTCTCCAGTTTCTTAATCAACTGACCTTTCCTTAAACAAAAATTATTCTTGAGGGAAGAAATGCTAGTAGTCAGATTGTTGAGCACACATTTACTAAATATCCATAAAAGAAGATAAATACTGAGATGAAATAAAGTATAAGTCCGTTTCTCAAAGAATTATTTTTCTTCCTAAGCTCAGGTGCTGATAATTCTAGATGCAAAAATAAAAGGCCAAGTGTCTTAGAATCATAAGCTCATGACTATGTGTCTTTTTTTCTTCGCCTTTCCAGGCAGAAATTCATCAAAGTCTTGCAGATGATGAGTGTGTATCCTGTTCCTAAGATCATTACAGGGCAGGCTTAGAGCAGTATGTGGCAGTGGAAAGACTCTGGGGCTGGGTATGTGAGACCGGGCCTCTAATTGCAGTTCCTGTGACTTTGTACAACTCCTTTAACCTCTCTCAGCATCATTCTTCGATCCTGCTTTCCTTATTAGTGTGAGGATAAAAATAAAGCAAATTTCAAACTTGAAAGAGAGTTAAAAGATAATCAAGCCCAACCTCCTCATTTTATTAGTGAGAAAACGAGCTTCGCTCAAGGAAACTGAGCCGGATAGAAGCAAAAAGTGATTTTTTTAAACCTGATTTAGAGGTTAGTGTAATTGCTTCATCACAATGATCTCTAGTCAATAGCTATGGATATACTTCAAGGATGTAGATACTATAGGAATGCAAAGTATTGATATTTCTTTATTAGATTGTGTAAATGTGGTATGCACATTTTTACTTAGAAAGTATGTCTTTTGAATTACGTATATTAATATTTTTATATTGATCTGTAACTGTATAATCACATATATATAACAATCTATGTGTAGGGACATGGTCCTTTTTGTAAAATTCATCACTTTTGTTAATACTCTGACCACTTGACAATATGCTTGACCTTTTTACAGATTATTCTTTAGTGTAATATTCAATATATATAATAAATTACAAGAGTCAGTATTTCAGTTGTAGATGTTCCACTGGGACTCGGTTGAGGAAAAGTATATAAAGCACATTACACAGCATTGCATTTTGAAATAATAAAACTTTTGCAACACTGTAACTAAATATAATGACATCTTGTCAAATATAGTATTTTCTTTTTATCTTTAAAAAGCCAAAAGCCATTTTGAGGCAAAACAGGCTAAATGAGATTTCTTTAAACCAAATGTGCATTGGCAGCTTTTTAAATTTTGGGTTGTGTTTGTGTTTTGTCAGCTTTATATTACATATATTTTTTAAACAACTTTATTGAGGTATAATTGAAGTACAGTATTCTGTACATATTTAAATACAATTTTATCAGTTTTGACATGTTTATACACTGGTGAAACCATCACCACAATCAAGATAAAGAACATTTCTGTTATCCTCAAAACATTCCTCAGAGCCCCTTTGCCATCCTCTCTCCTTCCAACTCCGTCCCCAGAAAACCACTGACTTGTCTTTTCTCACCATAAATTAGTTTGCATCGCTAGAATTTTATATAAATAGAATCATAAGCATACACAGTTTTTTGGCCTGGCGTCTTCACTTAGTGTATTTTTGCAATTCATCTATGTCATTGTGTGTATCAAAATTTCGTTCTTTTTTCTTTCCCTTTGCTCAGTAGGCATTGTGTGGATAAGGATGCCATCCTTTGCTTACCTGTTTGTTGGACACTTGCATTGTTTCCACTTAATGGCTATTACAAATAAAGCTGCTATGATCATTTGCATACAATTCCTTGTGTGGAAATACCTTTTCCTTTCTTTTGGGCAAATATCTAGACCTGGAATAATTGGGTTATATGGTATGCTTAATTATTTATGATGCTGCCAACATGTTTTACCAAAATGATTATGCCATTTACATTCCCACCAGCAGTGAATAAGAGTTCTGGTTGTTCAAAGTCATTGTCAGTGTTTGATATGGTCAGTCTTTTTAATTTTAACCAATCTAATGGATATGCAGTATCACTTATATATTTTATTTTCCATTAGATTTTAACCAATCTAATGGATATGCAGTATCACTTATATATTTTATTTGCTTTCCTATGGGCACTAATGATGCTTGTATGTTTTATGCACTTTTGTCCATTTGCTTATCTTTTGCGAAGTGTCCATTCAAATATTTTGTCCATTTTTCTAAACACTTGAGTTGTTTCTTATTATTTAACTGCAAAAGTTCCTTATAATATTTTGAATACAAGTCCTTTATCTGATAGTTGTTTGGAGAAAATTTTCTTCCACAATATAGCTTCCCTTTTCATTTTTCAGTGATTTTTTAAGAACAAAAGTTTTAGATTTTGATGAAGTCTGATTTATCCATTTTAGCTTGAAAGTTTTGTATTTTGTGTGTGTGTTTTATTTAACAAAACTTTGCCTACCATAAGATTACAGCTGTTTTCTCTCATGTTTTAGGAGTTTTATAGTTTTAGGTTCTACGTTTAGGTTTATGATTATTTTTACTCAAATTTTGTGTCAAGTGTGAGGTGGGGATCATTGTACTTGTTTTTTCAGTGTTGATTTCCAGTTGGTCCAGCATCCTTTGTTGAAATGACTTTGTTTTCTCTGTTGAATTCTCTTGACACGTTGTCAAAATTCAAGTGATCATATATGCTTGGGTCTCTTTCTGAACATCCTATTTTGTTCCATAGATCTATGTCTCTATTTTTTTTTTTTTTTTTTGCCAATAATCCACATTCTTGGTTACTATAGCTTTATTGTATATCTTGAAGGTTAAGTGAATTCTCTACCTTTTCACTATCTAGATCCTTTGCATTTCCATATCAGTTTTACAATCAAGTTGACAATTTCCAAAAAAAAAAATTTAAAAAAAAGAAAAGAAAATCTTGGTATATTTTGTTTGGAATTACATAGAATCTATAGATCAGTTTTTGGAGAATTGCCATTCACAAATATGCCATTTATTTATGTATTGTCTAATTTATTATAGCAGTTTTTTGTAGTTTTTAGGCGAGAGGTATTGGATATATTTTCTTAGATTTATTTCTAGGTATTCTCTTCTCTCTGCCCAACTACTATAATAGGAATTTGAAAGAAAATAATTTTCATTTATTTTTGCTATGAATACATAATTATAGGATACTTTTTATATTAACATTTATCCTGCACATGGCTGAATTCTTTTATGGTTTATGTAAGTTTTGGGGCGTTCCTTGGTATTTTCTCTACAAACAATATATAATATGCCAATATTGACAGTTCTGTTTCTTCATTTTTGGTTATTATTCATTTGTTTCCTCTCTTGATGGGATCAATCGTACCCCAAACCTCAGCATCATGCAATATACCAATGTAACAAACCTGCATGTGATTATATGGTTTTCCTCCTTTACTAGGTTACTGTTGTAAATGACATTGATTTCTGCATGTTTAACCAACTTTGCGTTTCTAAGAAAGCCTACTTTTGTTATGATGTATTTTTTTTTATACAGCTGTGTCATTTAATGATGGGGTTATGTTCTGAGAAGTGTGTTATTAGGCAATTTTGTCATAGTGCAAACATCATAGAGTGTTCTTTCACTAACCTGGATAGTAGAGCTTACTAGGCTACATGGTAGGGCCTACTGCTCCCAGGCTACAAACCTGTACAGCATGGTACTCTACTGAATACTGTGAGGGAATTGTAACACAATTGTATTTGTGTATTTAAACATGTCTAAACATACCAAAAAGGAAATGTGTTGAGCTAGGACATTCTGATAGCTACGATGTCATGTTACTGACCGGCTACCATGTCACTAGGCAACAGGAATTTTTCAGCTCTGTTATAGTTTAATGGGACCACTATCATATATGTACTTTATTGTTGACTGAAACATCATTATGCAGCACATGACTGTATATAATGAATTACATTTGATAACATTTTGTTAGTATCTTTACATCTATGTGAAGTACTTTGGAATTTTTTTTAAATAATTTTTTTAAAATTTTGATATTAGTCTTATGCTGGACTTATAAAACCAAGTTGGGCAGTGATACCAACTTCTTTATCTTCTGAAAATATTTATGTTAGATGAGTGTTATTTCTTCCTTGAAACTTTGCCAGAGTTTACTACTGAAAACATTTTACCCTGGAGTTTTCTTTTAGGAAAGATATTCGATAATTTAATTATATATAATTATACATTATTAATTATCTTCATATAATTAATTATATATAGTTATATATAGTATGTATTATATATATTTGGGCTTGTGGATTGCTGAATTAAATATTTATTTGTTATTAAATACATATATTGTAACTGTTTTTCTCGTGTCAATTTTGGTAAGTGTATTTTTTAAGAAAATTGTCAATTTTATGTAATTGTTGCATATTTTGCTGTAATATTGTATTGTTACCCCCAACAACAGAATATTGTATTGTTACCCCCAACAACAGAAGTCTGTTGGTTCTGTGTCATTCCTGACATTAGTGATTTGTGTCCTTTCTCTCTTTTTCTTATATACATCCTAGCTAGGACTTTTTAAATTTTATTGATTCTTTTTTCAAGTAACTAGCTTATTAGATTTTTGTCTATCTGTTTTATCTTTCATGGATTTCTGCTTTTTGATATTTTCTTCCTTCTACTTTGAGTCTTTAGACCATGGTTGAATTTAAGTCCAAGATTAAATTACATATTTTCCGTTTGTCCTCTCTGTTTTTTTATCTTCATTTCTCTATTTCTCTTATTCCTGCCATGTTTTAGTTTATTTGAGTATCTTTTCACATTCCATTTTTATTTATCTAATGTATATTGGCTAAATCTCTTTTGTGTGTGTGTTTTCTGTAGAAGTTTTATTATACATACCAGGCCTTTCACAGTTTATTTAGAGTTAATATTATGCCATTTCACATAAAAAGTAGAACAATTTTGGGGCTGGGTGCAGTGGCTCACACCTGCAATCACAGCACTTTGGGAGGCCAAGACAGGAGGATCACTTGAGCCCAGAAGTTTGAGACCAGCTTGGGCAACACACAAAACCTTGCCTACAAAAATAGAAAAGAATAATTTAAACACAGTAGACAAATTGCAATAATATAAATGATCCTCCACTGAGCCTTATGTTGTAATTTTTGTATGTATTGTACGTATGTACATAAAAAATCCCAGCAGATAATAAAATACTGTTTATTTTAAATAGTTATATGTATTTTAAAGAACTTCAAAAGGAAAAACAATCTTTTGTATTTACCCAGAAATTTACCATTTCTGTTGCTGTTTCTTCATTCCTAAAGATCTATGGTCCTCTCTAGTATTATTTTCATTCAGCGTGGAGAACTTGCTTTAGCAATCTTATATTCAACTCTCCTAGTGATGAATTAACTTACTTTTCCTTTATCTAAAAATGCATTTATTTTGCTTGCATTTCAGAAGAATGTTTTCACTAGGTATAGAGTTTGGAGTTGACAGTTCTTTTCTTTCAGCCTGTAAAGAAGTTGTCTGCTACCAGGCCTCCATGGTTTCTGATGAGAAATCTTCAGTATTTCCACCTATTCCTCTCTATAATGAGGCATATATTTCTAGCTGTTTTGAATAATTTTTTCTTTATATTTGGTTTTCACCAGTTTCACTGTGATGTGTTTAGGTGTGATTTTCTTTGGACTTGTGTATGGCTGCGCTTCTTGACTCTGTACATTTATGGATTTGATTAAATGTGGAAAGCTTTTCGGCATTGTACCTTCCAACAATTTTCCTTCTCAGTCTCTCATCTCCTTCTGGTACTCCAAACACATTAGTTTTGATCTTTGGAAATTTTCCTACAGGTCCCTGAAGCTCTGTTCACTTATTCTTTATTCTCCACTTTCATTCTCTGTTCTTCAGATTAGATTATTTCTATCGAGCTCTTTCCAAGTGTTAAATTGAGTTTAGCCTAAACCAGCCTCCTTACAAATTTTAGGTTCAGCCTAAAGGTTTATCTGTACATCGTGAACTATAACCTAAATGGAGTTGAGTCTACTCTTGTTCCAGTCACTGAATGTTGGCCAATCCAGGGTGGCCAGCTGTCCAACCATGTTCAAATAAGGCAGATGCCAAGCTGTAACCAATCCAGCTGCTTCTGTACCTCACTTCTGTTTTCCGTAGGTCACTTTCCTTTTTCCTGTACATAAGTCTTCTTCCACTGCATGGCTATGCTGGAGTCTCTGTGCCTTCTTTGGCTCAGGATGCTGCCCAATTTGCAAATCGTTCTTTGCTCAATTAAGCTCTGTAAAACTTAATTCGGCTAAAGTTTTTCTTTTAACACAAATTTGCTGATTTTTTTTCTGCATTGTTTTCATACTGCTTTCAAGTTCACCTAGCGTATTAGTCCGTTTTCATACTGCTGATAAAGACATACTGGCGACTGGGTAATTTGTAAAGAAAAAGAGGTTTAATAGACCCAAAGTTTCACATGATTGGGGAGGCCACACAATCATGGTGGAAGGCAAAAAGCACGTCTTACATGACGGCAGGGAACAGAGAGAATGAGAGCCAAGCAAAAGGGGTTTCTCCTTATAACACCACCAGATCTCATGACACTTATTCACTACCAAGAGAACAGTATGGGGGAAACCACCCCCATGATGCAATTATCTCCCACTGGGTCCCTCCCACAACACATGGGAATCATGGGAGCTGCAATTCAAGATGAGATTTGGGTAGGGACACAGCCAAACCATATCATGTAGTGAGTTTTTCATTTTAAATGCAGTAATGTGCTGCATTACAATGTTTCAGTCAACAACAGAATGTGTATATGACAGTGGTCTCAAGATTATAACAGAGCTGAAACATTTCTGTCACCTAGTGATGTCGTAGCCATCGTAATGTCACAGCGCAATACATTACCTTTTCTATGTTTAGATATGCAAATACATAACATTGTGTTATAACTGCCCACAGTATTCAGCATAGTAACATACTGTACAGGTTTGTAACATAGGAGCAATAGGATCTACCATATAACCCAGGTGTGTAGTAGACTATGCCATCTACGTTTGTGTAAGTACACTCTGTGATGTTCACACAATGATGATATTGCCTAATGACACATTTCTCAGAATGTATCCCCATCAAGTGACACGTGACTATACTGTATATTTCACTTCCCAGCAATTTAATTTTTTTATAGTTTATTGTCTATTGAGAATTTTTATGTTTTCATTCATTTGAAGAGTGTTTTTACTTATAACGCATAGTTGTAAGAGCTGCTTAAACTGTCTTAAACTAGCTAGATCATCAGGTAACTTGATAAGTTTTTGGTTTTTTTGTCATGAGAATTGGTCTTTTTTTGGTCTACTGAGTAATTTTGGGTGGTGTGGATATTGTGAATCTCTGTTGTATACAGTCTGTTAGAACATTCCTAATATGCTTATTTTAACAAGCAATCAGGCCACTTAAATTCAGACTGTAAGTTGTGTCTCATCTTCTGTGAGAGGTAGTTCAAATCTCAGTTACGTTTTTAAATTCTTGCTTTATTGGTTTGTGTCTCTCCTATGCCTATGCAGTTCAGGGGTTAGAATAAGACTTGTGCAGACAGCTCAAATCTCTGTTTGGCTTCCAAAGCATTTGCGGTCTTTATTTGGGACTGTCTCATAGAAGCTTAGTTCAAGAATTATGCTGATAGTTTTGTGAGGTTCTTTCACAAATTAAAGGATTCCCTTCACTTTCTCTTTTATCTGTGGGATTCTCCTTAAACTCTCGGGCTCACAGGAGACTTTCTTTTTGGTTTCTTTTGCCAGAGAAACAGGATTGGTCTCAGAGTTTTATCTGCTTGTGCAGCTGCCATTTCCTCACCATTTTGCAACTGAGGTCTACCCTTGAGATCATACTGCACAAGAAAGAAGCAACGTGGAAAACTCATCACTGTGCAGGTCACTTTTCCAACTTTCGACTCTCTTCTATGGTTTGCTTGCTTTTGAGAGGTGGTTGTTTTCTTAAATGTATTTTATTCAGTTTTTAGCTGTGATTAGAATGAGGAAAGGGCTACCATGATTGAACTAGAATGTTTATTAAATTTTTTTTGCCAGAAAAAATACTGATTATATGTCAAGGTATAGAACCTGTCTTTTAAAATTAACCAAACCAAGCCAGGCACAGCAGCTCATGCCTTCTGAGAGGCCCAGGTGGGAGGATTGCTTGATCCCCGGAGTTTGAGACCAGCCTGAGCAATGTAGTGAGACCCTGTCTCCACAAAAAAAAATTTGAAAATTAGCTGGATGTGGTGGCTTGCACCCGTAGTTCCAGCTACTCCAGAGGGTAGTAACTGAGTATGGTAGTATGGTAGTACTGAGATGGGAGGATCACTGGTGGTCAAGACTTCAGTGAACCGTGATCGTGCCACTGTACTCCAACATGGGTGACAGAACAAGACCCTGTCTCAAAAAAAAAAAAAAAAAAAAAAAATTAACCTAACCATTGTAACAGATGAAGTCCTGTCTTCATGAGTCAGTTGTGTAGAGAAGGGCAAAAGTGATTGTTAAATTGTGACTCTTACACACACCTAATTTAATAAAATAGCTGCTTGTGATACTTTAGATTTCACATTCCACCTATTGTGTGTACTTAGTATTATTGTCAGTGAGTAAAAGACAACACTGTGTTTTCCTCCTCCACTGGGTTGTTAAAAATAAAACCAATTGTATATTTGAAGTGTTTGGTGCCTTCAGAATCAAGTTGTATATAAATTACAGTGGTATTATTTTTCTAATGCATAACTAATTCTTAGATATTGTTAAAGCCCCTATGACTGATTCTTTGAGATGATTTAAGTCTAAGACTTAGTTAAATATAAAGTTTAAAATTAACATTGGTGACAGTGTTTCTTGTTGTAAGTGCAAATAGTGGTCAGTGACAACTTCCTTATGAAGTCAAGTTTACATAATGCTACAATATAAAAAGCAAAGGATAAATTGCTGTGTTTGATGCACATTTTGGATGTAGTACCATTTTCTTCTTTTTTTCCTCAGAATAATCAAGGGCGAATGTGAATCCTGTGTTATGTGTTTCTACTTTTTTGATGGTGATTAGTGACTTGTAAGGAAATGAAAGAATGAGGGCAGCAAGGCCATTTTATGTAACATTGAAGTTAAATTGTTCTTTTAAAAAAAAAGGATGTATGGGGCATATGATAAACCGTAAGATTTTCCATATGCTGATGATATCCTTCTGACCCTGAATTGGATCAAATTATTTAAATATGGCTCAGATAAGAAGCACATTGCAGTTCAGATGAAAGAGTATCCTAATGGAAACTTTCCAAACATTTATTATTCTTGCTTGCCTCTTGAAATGGTGGGCATGGAAATAGCAAGTCTCTGAATAAATGTTATTATTTGTGAAATGATGAGCTATTTAGACATTATGTTATATGACCACGAGACTTTAAAAAATACTTACCTGATTAATCTCTAATTTATTGTATCACATGACCTCAGTATTTTATAGTTTTCACAATTGAGATATAACTGGCGCTTGGTAAAATGCCCAGATCTTAAACATAAAATTCAATGAATTTTCACATGAAGTCCATACACTTTTTACATATATTCCCCAGATCAAGATATAAAACATTTCTGTCATTCCTGAAATTGTTTATTGTACCCTTTTCCTTTCAATAGCTCCCATCCTCCAACTAGAGTCAGTCACACCTTTGTCAACTTAGATTAGTTGCCTGTTCCTCAGGTGCATGTATATATGTGGCAGCAAACAGTGTGCACTCTTGCATAATGTTTTCAAGATTCATGCATGTGTTGTATTTTCATCCATGTGTTGTATGTTATTTCATTTCTATTGTTGGAGAATATTCAATTGTATCAATATTCCCCAGTTTCATTGTTCATTTTTCTCTTGCTGGACTTTTGACTCACCTTCATTTTTGAGCTATCATGAATAAAGTCACTTAGGACAGTCTGTATGTCTTTTTGTGGAGACAGTTCTCATTTTTTACATGAGATAATAAATTTATTATAAATTGATATGTAAATTTGCCTATTTGGATTTCTATTTCATGCCAACTTTTAGAATCTAATTTGCTATAAAAAACGGTCCCAAAAGGTAAAAGTTACACTAAAAAATTCTAACGTTATTTGAAAGATTATTCTCCCTTATTTAAAATATGGATTATCCATATTTGATTCTCCTGTGTAAACTGCAAGGAAAAATTAAACTTTATAAATCTGTAAAAATAATATGAAAATTAAAACACTACACACATGACATTCTCACTTTTTCCAAACAACTGATGTGACCATTTCTCCCTTCAAGGGCCAGCCACATGACTCATATCCTTTCTCCACCATACTATTTTACTATACTATGATAAGCAGTGTATTCGCCCATCTCCCCATGAGACTGTAAGCTCCCTGGAGACAAAGACCATCTGTGTCTTTTCTTTTTATCCCTGACTTCTAGCGCTTTGCCTGGTACATGGTAGGTACACATTATATGTTGAATGAACTGAACAACTGCCTTTTGTCTAGGGTATATATTTGCTTTGCAAAAGTTGCTTTTGCTATGGAAACACAACATACACTTAGCTTTAGCTCAAGAATTTACTATTCCCTTTATGTCTTAAGGCTTTTGTTTAATACATGAGCTGACTTATCCTAGTTTCCTATTCATGTAAAGTATGCTTCTGATGAAAATACACACTACTGGAAACTTATAAAGGGTTTCTGTTTTATTCGTTTAATAACATTGTTAAAATTTACTGATGTGTCATTGAGAAAAAATAACTTCAAGTGAGGACAACACACACACACATCTTTAACTGATTTTTTCTTCAAGAGTATATAGTACTTAGTACACTGTGTACTTAGTGCATAGAATATAAACATCACTTTGCTTATTTTTATTATTGGGAAAAGGTACAATATCTGTTTTACACAATTGAAAGACCTTGGAATTATGCATGATTTTTATTACTACTGGGATTTCCATGTTGGATCAAAGGTCATCATTCTAATCGTCTCAGATTCCCTGTTTTTTCTTCTAATTGATCATTGCAATGCCCATCTGTCTGTGGCTCGTGGTCTAACCTTTTTTGATAGGGGCAGAGCGGCAGATGGACAGCAGATGGGAGTTTTGCCCTGCCTCGTGGTTCAGATCTTGGCCCAGGCACGAACTGTCAGAGACTGTCAGTTTGTCGTCTCAGCTTGTGGTCTCCAGTGCTGTGTCTGGCATCTCAGCCATGGGTCTGAATTGATGCCAAGCTGGACCAGCTATTTGTCATTGTGACTAGTTAATGTTAATGACTAACATTAAGGGTGGGAGCACCGAGTGAGTGTGTCAGATAACCTGGTAGAATTGTACTTTCTACTGTGAGCAGGATCCCCAAGACCCCAGAGTCAGCTCATTCTCAGGAGAGAAGTTACAGAATTAGAAACAGGTAGGTGTCTTATAGGTATTTACCTACTTTAAAAACAACACAATTTCCCCAAAGTTCTCCTTTCTATACAAAATCACATGAGGACATGAGTGAAAAGTGGAGGTAGATAGACAGTGGCTTGTGTTTTTGTCTAATTGTTGGACAGTTGTCATCTTCTGGAATTCCTAAGGGTACTGCGTGATTCAAACTTTGACTATTGATAACATTTTGAATGCAGTAACTATGACTGCTTCTGCCATCACATTAAAAGACAGTTCCTGAGATTGCTGGTCTTTTCAAAAGGAAAGAAGAAGGTCTTTAAAAAAATTTATTCTGAACTATCAGCACACTCTTTTTATTTTTTTATTTATTTTTTTATGTGTGCATGAATTTGCTGCTTTATAAGTGACTCTTTTCATTTCAGTAGAAACCTGATTGGAGTAAACAGACGAGGCTGGGTGAAGTCTCCTAATGGAGGGTAAGCCTTGGCAGTGACCGTGAATAAAAGGCAATAATGAGTCTGAGTGGACGCTGAGCTCTGTGTTTTTTTCTTATTTATTTAGTTTCTTTAGACTTAGAGCTCCACAGAGATCATATTGTACCATTCCCTTAGCTGAGCTGAGTCCCAATTTTGATGAATAACACAAGAGAGTTTATGTAAGGAATATGTGCCCACAGATCTCTAAATAAATGTCCACAATAAGTACAGAAAACTGTCCCACTCTCTACCAGGGCCATCAGTAACTTCTCACCTAGAGATGAGTTGTAGAGATGTTTAGAATACTCCATTTCTTTCTTGTCCTCTGAACTAAATCAAAATATTATGTCCTGATGGTTAATAGTATTTCTGTTCATACGATAGGTACATGATGACATTATTAGACAGTGTATTAATATGAATTGTCCACATCTGAATATTTTCTTGTATTCTGGGACTCAGAGGTTGCTCTTACATATTTGTAATGAATTATGCTGCTCAATGTTGTTCAAATTATATGAACAACATTGGATTGTTATACTCAAATAAATTATGTTTTCATTCGCTCCAGATATTCTCTTAATTTGATTTAGATATCTGCAGTGTTGACCACCACAAGGCACTTTAAAATCTAGATTATAACAGATGGCTAGACAATTGTTTACTTAAACCTTGAGTAACCCCCACATTATAAAATGAATATAGATTTTATTCCATATTCCATCAGGTATTCTTTTATCTCTTCAGTTTTCTTCTTTCATAATTGAATATATTTAACAATTGTAAAACTGTGCTTCTATCCTCAGGTAAGATAGTGTGTGTATGCATTTGTCTGCTTATGTTTGTAATTATTGTTCAATTTATATATATCTGACAGGTGACCAAGGTGCTTGTATTTTGGAATCTTGGCATTATATCTGTGGCTTCCTTGAGACCAACTCATTTACTCTTTCCTTTTAAAGGAATCTTGAAATGGAAAAAAAAAAATCTTATTACAGTGCTACTCAGGATGGCCTAAAGGACTGTGTTACACCCCTGCTAGCTACTAATGTACTTTAACTTGGATCTTGCTAACATGATTTCAGGTGAGGTGTGGACAGGATCTAATTAGTTATAAATCTGTAAATGCTTGAACAGAGGCTAGCTTGAAATTCTCCATCTGACTGATACTGCTGTAATACTGTAATCCCAGAAAGCTCTCTTGAATGAATTTCCATTAGCCATGGAGTTAAGGGAAAGTCATGAACTTGAGGAAATTAAGCAATGTCTGTGACTTAGCCAGTTAAATAGAAGCTTTGCTTTACCAGTACGCTATCTGCTTCCCTGTAGTCTTGTTCTTGCTTTGGGGTGGCAGTTCTTAGATTACAACCACAATGAGCTGTGCTACATACATGTTGAAGCTATCTCACACTGAACGTCTTCTATAAATAGCTAATTTCTTGTGTTTAATCATCCTTTAGATTACATAGTACTTATGGATTACAAAGAGTTTTACTCCACTTTGTCTCTTACGATCTTTTAAACCTCCCATTAGGCAAGCAAAGAAGAAACCTGAATAACCAAGAAAACAAATCAAAGCTCAGCATCCAGTTATATTAATTATTGCCTTTTATTCATACTCATTGCTATTGGATATAGAATAGCAAATAAGAAAAAACGTCTTCACCTTCAAGAAGCTTACATTCTGATAAGGCAGGCTGTAAATAGAAGAGCAAATACTAGAACATCAGATCTAAATAAGTGCTATGACAAAGAATAAGGCTAACATGTCAGAAAATGAGGGAGAGGAAGGTGAAATTTGATGTAGGCTGGTCAGAGCCAGCCCATATGTGTGTGTGTGTGTGTGTGTGTGTATATATTTACAGATTGACAGGTTGTGAATCGCACAAATCTTAAGCATGCAGAGAGATATATATATACACACTCACATTGATATAACCTGTACCTCCATCAATATATAGAACATTTCTTTTCTCTTTCTTTCTTTCATTTTTTTTTTTTTTTTTTTTTTGTGAGACAGGGTCTCACTCTGTCACCCAGGCTGGTATGCAGTTACATAATCATGGCTCACTGTAGCCTCAATCTCTCACCTCAGCCTCCTGAGTGTCACCACACCTGGCTAATTTTTGTATTTTTTGTAGAGACAGGGTATCCCCATGTTGTCTAGGCTGGTCTTGAACTGGGCTCAATCGATCCTCCTGCCTTAGCCTCCAACAGTGTTGGAATTACAGGCGTGCACCACTGCGCCCAGCCTATATAGAACATTTCTATAAAATATAAAGATTATAAAATATAAAGATATAAATATTATAAAACATAAAGATTGCTCCTGCACTTTTCTCCCCCATTGCCCCCAAGGGGAACACTGTTCTGATTCTTTCTTCATAGATGACTTTAGCCTGTTCTGGAATCACAGAGTATACACTCTGTTGTGGATGGATTCCTTTGCTCCTCTTGTGGGTTTTGGTATGTAACCATGTTATTGCTCTATTGTGATCATTCCTTTTTATTGTGTCCTGTTGTCTGGATATACCACAATTTGTTTATCCATTCACCTGATGAAGAATATTTGGATTTCTTCTGGTGTTTGTCCATTGTAAATAAAGCTGTTAGGAACCTTTTTATACCACATTTTTTGTGCGTCTGTACCTACATTTCTTTGGGGTAAATACCAAAGGGTAGGTGGTTAACTTTATAAGAAAGTTCCATACCGGTTACTAAAGAGGTTTTACCATTTACTCTCCCACCAGCAATGTAGGAGAGTTCTGTTTTTTCATATCCTCTTCGACATTTGGCGTCATCAATCTGTTAAATTTCAGCCATGTGAGTGGGTGTAGGGTGGTTTCTCATGTGGTTTTGATTTGCATTTCCATAATGACTAATGATGGTGAACACTATTTCATGTGCTTTTTGGTTATTCATAAAGATTTCTTTGTGAAGTGCCTGTTCAGGTCTTTTGCCCGTATTTTAAATTGCATTGTCTTTTTTATTGAGTTGTAGGAGTTAGAAGTCCTTTGTCGGATATATATACTGTGAATATTTTCTCCTAGTTGGTAGCATTAACCACTTATTTTCCGTATGGTGTCTTTCTTTTCTTTTCTTTCTTTTTTTTTTTTGAGACAGAGTCTTGATCTGTCACCCAGGCTGGAGTACAGTGGCATGATCTTGGCTCACTGCAACCTCTGCCTCCCGGGTTGAAGCAGTTTTCCCACCTCAGCCTCCCGAGAAGCTGGGACTACAGGTGTGTGCCACCACACCTGGCTAATTTTTTTTGTAGAGACGAGGTTTCACCACATTGGCCAGACTGCTCTTGAACTCCTGACCTCAAGTGATCCGCCCGTCTCGGCCTCCCAAAGTGCTGGAATTACCGGCATGAGCCACTGTGCCTGGCTTCCTTATGGTGTCTTTCGAAGATCAAATGTTTTAATTTTGGTGAAATCCATTTATATGTTTTTTCTATTATTTTTAATGTTTTCTTATGCTAAGATGTTTGTCTTTCCCAAGATCATAAAGATACTCTTTTATGTTTTCCTTCAAAAGGTTTATTGTCTTATGTTTATGTTAAGATCTGTAATCTAGGATACAGAAGTACTTTGGGGCTTTGGTTGAAAAATCAAGATTTGGGGCATCCAATTAGGATGTAGAAAGCTGAAAAAAGAATATTTCCACCCTTACAAGAACAACAAAATAGCAGAAATTTTGCAAATATATGCTGTTCTTGAACCTATGAGAGAACTGAGGTCTCAGAGAAACCAACTAAAACTTAAAATCCAAGGACGGACAAGTGTCTCTCAGGAGAGATAAGGGGCTAGCCCCTTATCTGGAGCAGATGCCTAGGACACTGGTAAGAAGAATTCCACTAAAATGTTTAACAAATTGATAAAGGCCAAGATTGAGCTAGTTAAAGCAACTAAAACCCCTGGGGACTGCAGACACAAAGGAGATTTGCACTTCTTGGCAGGTTCTTCTTCACTGATGTTCAGGATATGCATAAAAAGGATAGGGCAAGAGTCAAAAAAAAAAAAAATTCCCTTGTGCAGGCCTGAGAGGGTGTTCAGGGGAGGGCATAAAGACCCACCTCTATCACTTTCCCCTCTCTCTCCTACGGAATAAAAGCCTTAAACTTCATGGGGAAGAACAACAAACCCTGTTGTCCTTAGGGAACTGGCAAAAACTTACTGCAGCTGAAGGGAGGTACAGAAAAATCTCTGTTCCCCTGGGATGAGGCAGGAACACATCTTAGGCCCAGACCTGTAGATGGGGGAGAAGCAGAAACCAAAGGAAAGCCCTACCTTCAAGACCCAGGACTCACTGTCTGCCCAGTTAATCATTGCAACAGAGAACATCTCCTACACACATCACCTAGCCAACGAGTGACAAGTGGCTATACCAGGATGATATACCAGGTTACAAATGGAAAACTAAGAACAGGGAATTAAATGGGTTACCCAAAGTCCCACAGCCAGTAAATGGAAAAACAGATTTGAACCCAGATAGTCTGGTGCCAAAGTCCCCATAACCACCATGCAATATTGCAGAGGCAAGAGAGTAGGGACTTGGAGGCAATGAGGCAAATCAGAAGAGTGACTCTCCTGGAATGAACAGAAGTGGCCAATAGACCATGTGGTTTTAGGAAAGAGGATGCAATTGACAAGATCAAATTTAGCAGAGCTGTTGAAACAGGTGAGAAAGGAAAAGTGTTCATTGGATTTAGCAATGTAGGGGATTTTGTTTAAGTTTTAACAGTAAGCCGTTTTACTATAATTGTGAAGATTGGAACCAGAATTCACTGGATTCAGAAATGAATATAGAGTGATGAAGATGAATTAGTAAAAATAGCCCACTTTCACCAAAAGTTTGGACAGGACGAGGAGATGGAGCATAGGTATGGAGTGACATGCAAAGAGGAGTGGTTTTTAAAAATAAAAGTGGGCCGGGTGTGATGGCTCACTCCTGCAATCCCAGCACTTTGGGAGGCTGAGGAGGGTGGATCACCTGAGGTCAGGAGTTCAAGACTAGCTTGGCCAACATGGTGAAACCCCATCTCTACTAAAAATGCAAAACTTAGCTGGGTGTGGTGATGCGCCTGTAGTCTCAGCTACTCGGGAGACTGAGGTAGGAGAATTACTTGAATCTGGGAGGCAGAGATTGCAGTGAGTCGAGATCATACCACTGCACTCCAGCCTGGGCAACACAGCAAGACCCCATCTCAAAAAAAGAAAAAAGATAAAAGTGTTTTGGGCTTGCTTATGAGACAGGGTGACAAAGCCAGTAGGATGAGAAAGTTTGTCCTCACAAGAAAGAAGAGTAAATTGAGTACAATGTAGTTGGTAATAGTTTATAAAATAGAGTATAGGCATAAGGAGGTTTGTTGATTTATCTGGGGTATGTTTTGTGGCAGTTTTCTGAGCGTACAAACACCCTTACTTTTTTATTTTTTTTTAGCTTCTTATAGTATTATTTTAAGAGATATCTAATTTGCTCAATTTCAGTATATTCCTTATGTGAGCTAAGTTTTTATCTATACTTAAAGACACATGTGAATTTCACATACTTCTTGTGTAAATTTTTTTGAGTGAGCTAGCCAGGAAAAAGTTATTTCATCTTTGCTGCTGTGTGTTGATATGCATTCTGTCAGAATACAGCTTTTTGGTAATGCTGCAATAAACTGTCACTCTAATCTGGTAACATGTAATAGATACAATAACTCAATCATTCCATATTACTTGACATAATAAAGAAAATGACTTGAAAAACACAGCCTAAAGAACAAAGTTGAAACTCTAGTTAGCACAGGTTTTAGGCTTTCTACTGTTGTAGGCGATACCTTCGGAGTTGATAGCTTTGGAGGCAAGGACCGTGAAGACCTTCATGTCTTTATCACCATTGTCTAGAACGGTGGATGCCTCAGAATGTCAAAGGTATGGGAAAAGAGGATACATTTGTTTAGATTTATTATCAATATTTTAAAGCACATGGCTATTTTAAATGATTTAATCCTGTGTGTGACAATTAGTCGAACCTCCAGAAGTCCTGGAATTTCAACTACAGCCATGAAGTTTCAGCTGACTTGAGAGATTTAGTTTGATGGCCAATTACTATGGGCAGCCTAGAAGGCATTGCACCCGGCAGAAGCACTGGGAACATCCTTTCCTTATGCTTCTAAAACTTGAGATGATATCATCAGCTCCAGTCCCATCGTATCCATCTTATTCTCAATATTCACTCTCTCCATTGATACAAGTGTAGTACCTTTGTTATTTTGAAAAAATGCATTGGTTTTTACTCCAAACAGGAGATGGTTTTATTTATACCAATATCTTAAATATTATCACATATTAAGGAAAAAATTAAAAGTTTACATTTAGAAATTGAGTTGACATTGGGAACTTTAGGTTAACTGTCACAGTGGGTCACAGGAAAGAACTTGGCCACATTTGTCAACCATATTTGGCCTAGTTTTCTGCATATGTTTGCCAGATGCAACAGCCAGTTTATTGCTGGAGGGCACAAAAATCTGGAGGAAAGGCTTGGCACTTGTGCTGTTTAACCCACTGGGGGGTCTTATTTTTGCTGAGATTTTGCGTACAGAGATCTGATTGTACAATAGAGAATGAATGGGAGAACGAGGCTTCTCTTTGCTTTCCATAAACTAGAGATTTATAGAATGCTCGTGTCAAGCATTTTTGGGAGCACAGTTGCAAAAAAAAAAGGAAGATTAAAAATGTTATCTGTACTGTGAAGAATACAGTTCTAGGTGTGAATGGTGAGGCAAATGAGCCAATTAACCAACATGTACTCTTTATTAAGGGGGCTCTCAATTTCCCGGAAAGTTATCACTCAAAATGGGAAGCATGAATATATATATATTTTTATAAAATTGGCCTGATACATAAAAGAATTTCAGAATTTTTGACAAATCAACCCTATAATTAGAGGTTATATATTTATAGCTGATTCAAATCCCAAAATGAATAGAGATGTCAAAGCCTTGAGCATATTGAACATTTACACATGAATAAGCAAGATGGCAGAAACTGTTTTCAGGCAGACCTATTTTTTTTTTTTTTTTTGCCTTTGTATGTTTTTGGTGGTTCTTCAACTTGCAATTTCCATATAATATTTTTTCATGTTTACGTTAGCATGTAATTAGCATACATATGATTCCATAGTGGATATGTAAATACTCCCTACTCCCCAAATAGGTCAGATGGCTGTGGGTTTTATTTTGTTTAATACTATACTTCTAGACTATTTGTTATTTAGACAGTAATTGTATTTTTTTTCTTTTTAATTATTAATTTGAGTCGTGGCAGCTTATTAAGTCTCGTTTTTAAGTCAAAGACATTAATGTTTCAGGGCAGGTGTTTGAGTTTCAGAATTTGGAGGAATAGAGTTAAACACATTTATATTATTTTTCCCTTTCACCACACTTAGTATTTGAAGACTGTAGTCACTCTTTAACTATCAAATTTTTTTTCCATTTTCATAAAACTTTCATACAACCAGACACCTAAATACTATCGCAAAGTCATAACTTACTTCTGGAGGTAGTCGCTCTGTAACTCTTCTCAGATCACTGGGAGATATCTGGGAAATGTTTGAGGCAAATATTTCAATGAAGTGAATACCGAATTTATTTTAATGCTGTGTGTGTGTGTGTGTGTGTGTATGTGTTGAGTGAAAAAGACAGAGAAGCACACTATAGAGAATGTATTTCAATGATTAAAACATGCAGAGAATAAACCAGTTAAAGTATCATTTAATTGGACATCTTATCTTTCACCTAATACAGATGTATAAGGATTATGAGTAAAGTTATACATCTTTATATATATGTGTGTATATATGTATGTATATTTATATATATGTATGGATACATATATGTATTTATATCCAAAGGTCTCTGACACAGGCGTGTGCATGTATACACACACACACACAAACACACGCCTTTGCATTTCTTTTTTTGTTTTTGAGACGGATTCTCACTCGGTCGCCCAGGCTGGAGTACAGTGGCGCAATCTCAGCTCACTGCAACCTCCACCTCCTGGGTTCAAGCGATTCTCCTGCCTCACTAGACTACAGGCGCCCACCACCATGCCTGGATAATTTTTGTGTTTTTAGTAGAGACGAGGTTTCACCATGTTCGCCAGTCTGGTCTCTAACTCCTGACCTCAAGTGATCTGCCCCCCTTGGCCTCCCAAAGTGCTGAGATTACAGGCGTGAGCCACTGCGCCCAGCCTGCATTTTATTTCTGGTTAGCTCAGGTCAGTGAGTCATTACTGCTGGGTACAGATGTGAAGTGCTGATGATTCCTCTAACACTGCTATGGGAACAAATGGGGCTAACTGTGGCTGCTCCAGAGAGGTACAGTTTGTAGGGCACTGAGATTGTTGAAAAAGAAAATGACCAGTGATACATGGGTAGGGAGCTGGGGTGGGTGGCCCTCATCACTTCCATGTCACTATATACCCTATATTTCTATCTTTCCCTTGGTGATTTGCAGATTTATTGATACAAATATTTTCAACTAAGTAATTCTTCACATCCTAACATGTGTAATGAAATTCCTACTTGTAGAGTTACTGTGTACTCTTAGTAACCATTGGAAGCATGGAAAAAATTGATTTGGAAAGCCTGAAAGCCCTATGATAATAAAAATCATACAGCACTTAACTTGCCTGGTGTATTGTAATTACATTTGTCTGTCTTCCCCCACCCCCATACTGTGATTTCATTAAAAGCAGGGACAAATTTTAAATTTCCAGATTTTAAATTTCACAGTTTCTTATAGCAGAAGTATTCAATAAAGGGTAGTTGAATGAAGAAAATGGTGAATGAAGTTTAATGAAACATCAGGATCTCTCTATTTTGTTATCTTTACCAAAATCATTATTTTTTTTGCTTAGGTAAGTGACAGGAATTTATATTTCTTTTTTTGTATTTACTGAGACTGTCAAAGAACTATGATATTCGTAATGAAAAGAACACTGGAATGATAATATCAATACCTGAGTTTAAATGTTGGTGTCACCTCCTAGAGCCTTCCTTTCTTCATCTGTAAAATGGGCTAATAATATCTACCCCATGTAAGTGTTATTTCAGTTATATTTCTTTCTTTCTTTATTCAGGAAACTCTTGAAAATCTCCCATAATCCTAAACTGCCTAGCTAATATAGTAAGGATACAATTTTGAAACATTTCCTGATGCTTAAAAAAAAAAATCCCTGTAAAGCTTGCTCTGCAGGTGCCATGCTCATGGATGAGGGATTGAGAGCTTCTGTAGCTTTAGGAGTAGGGCAGGGACAGCCTACATTCCAAAACACATGTGCCCTGGCAGCTGTCAGAGAAGTTCTTATAAAAACCAGGATTTGTTGAAAATTCTAAAGCTTACATTTAAATATGAAGAAAAAACCCTGAGGATCTGAGACAGGATCTTATGTAAAGTGAGATGTAACCACATAGGAAAGGAGGACCCTTCCAGTGGGGCAAAGTGATGCTTGAGGAGAGATTGAGGATGGGGATCAGGAACAAAGGGATTAAAAACAACACAAAACACTTGGGAAGGCTGAGGAGGGAGAGGCAGAGGAGGCCGTATCTCCCTGATCCTCTGGAACCCTGGGGGAGTGCCTTTTGAGGATCTCCAAACCACTCTGCTTCAGGTAGTAGAGTTGAAAAGTGGCCTGTTGAAGAAAAGGCCATTCTACTCACGTCTTTTCCAGGTACCTCATGTCTTAAAATTGAGCCAGATGTTCTGGAGGGACAGATGTCGTGACCTTATAAGTAGGCATCAGCACACCTTGCCGGGTCCCAGTAGCTCAAAGCAAGGAAATTGGTGGCAGAGATTACAGGGTGCCCCTCTCCAAGCTGGGGTCACAGCTGAGTCTGAGTGTCAGATAGAGCTGAGATGAGGAGTCTAGTCAGTTGGGGGAGATGGCCAGAAGCAGGCATTGTTTGGTGCCTATGACCAGAGGACCATCCCAGGCACATCAGAAACAGTTACAGTTAAGTTAGAAGCCAGTAACCACCAGCGACCAGGCAAGATTAGCCATGCCTGACTCAGACTTTAGCAGCCCACCCAAGAAGGGCAGTAATGACAGCAGATGTTCTGTTGCCACCACAGCGTTACTTACACTTCCTCTGAGGAGGTGCTAGCATGCCAGAAGGAGGGGGAAGAGAGAAAACAACACGAAAGACTGAAAATCTGCCCCAAATTGACTATTTTTCAGAGAACCCGAGTGATACCAAATGAACCAGATTAAAATGTTTGTTTTGTTTTGCATTTTTATCACCAAGGGAGAATGGAGACTTGTGAGCAACGTGAAGTCCGTGATGTGATGGAAAACGCAGTTTTTTTTTTTTTTTTTTTTTTTTTTGAGACGGAGTCTGGCTCTGTCGCCCGGGCTGGAGTGCAGTGGCCGGATCTCAGCTCACTGCAAGCTCCGCCCCCCGGGTTTACGCCATTCTCCTGCCTCAGCCTCCCGAGTAGCTGGGACTACAGGCGCCCGCCGCCTCGCCCGGCTAGTTTTTTGTATTTTTTAGTAGAGACGGGGTGTCACCGTGTTCGCCAGGATGGTCTCGATCTCCTGACCTAGTGATCCGCCCGTCTCGGCCTCCCAAAGTGCTGGGATTACAGGCTTGAGCCACCGCGCCCGGCCGGAAAACGCAGTTTTAAAAAAAAAATTATTTTTTGCACATCTGTATTATAATGAATACATTTCCAATCAGCCACACTAGTGTGTCTTTCTCTCTTTTTAACTTGCAGATGTATAGTGTTCTCATTTGTAATGTATGTGTTTGGAGCATCTTACGGTGTACAGAATGCTTTCCCATACGCCCTCTCATCTGTTCCTTACCATAACACAATGAGGTAATGTCAGTATTATTACGCTTATGTTTCAGGAAGTTGAAGATTTGTCCAAGAGCAGATAGCTGAAGAGAGAGAGAAAGAGAGAACAGCTTACAGCTCAGTTCCTCTCTCCATGCTTAGGAACCACTACAAATGCTATGGTCTTGAGTCTCATTTTGTTTCCCTCTGGAAACCACATGTGCACTTTGTTGGCGACAGTATGGGTATGGTTATTTTGTTAGTTGTTACACATTTATTTTAAAATGTAATGAAGTAGTGCCATAAAGCTTTATCAGGATGTATTTAAAATGAAAATAGTCTCTTGTTATCTAGCATGCAACTGATCCTTTCAATTTGGTTTGGTTAGTCAGAATCTTACCAGAAGTCTGTCCAGGTGATTTAGTTGAGAGCATCAAAACCAACCAAAATAAAACAAAAACAATAGCCCATGGCAAATTCATTCTGATCAGTTCATATCCTAGAGAAAAGTGCAGAAAAACAAAGGTGAGTCAGTATTTTATAAATTCAGGGTCAATACTGTATGCAATGTCAATAGTGTATGAGTTCCAAAGGATTTGTGTCACTATTACATTAGAAATGATCCACTTTTATTTGATGTATAGTAGATCTGGCCATATAATGGCCAATAAATAAATAAATAAATAAATAAATAAAACTCCCACACCAGAATACAAAGGATAGAGAGCAAACATATTTCGTACGATAATTGCAAACCACTTATGGGCTTCAGTACAAAGTAACAGAGAACATCTCTTCTCTTTCGCTTTTCATTCATTTTTAGCATTAGCAAATTTATGGCCTGTGCTCTTGACCTTGAGCGCTAAGAGGTGTGTGTCTTTGCCATGCTTCCATGGCTACATTTTAGGAGAGTGAGTGTGCATTACAGATCCATAATCCAGATCTTAGATAGTAGAGGGGTGCCATTATAATTTGTGGAGAGAGGCTATAATTTGGTGCTCAGGGATTACTTCCTTTGTATATGTTTGCCCACTGCATGCTACCATTTATTGTAAGCTTTTAATTCATGATCTTCATTCTAGTTGAATCTGTGGAGCTATTGGTCATGAGTATAGAAATAGATCTATAGGGTTTTCTTGAATGGCATTTTTCATTGCTAATGTGTTTTGTGACCAGCCAGGTTTATGGATAAATCCAGTTTTTCTGTTTCTCTGAGAGGTATGCATCAAAGCAGTTTTTTCCTCTTAGGAATTTTAATTTCCCTTCGGGGTTCAGTGGGCCATTTAGTACCTCCATTATCTCATAACTTATTCTTACTATTTAAGTGACTTTTTTTTTTAGGATGTTAAAATAGCATGTTGGTCCTTTTACATACCTTTTATTTTCAAAGTCAGGCCAAACAAACCACCAGAGTGCTGTAAATTTATGCCTTACATTTGTTTGGGATTCTTTTTATATTCATATTTTTAGAGTCTTCATATGCAAGCAGAAATTTTCCATCCCCTCTCCACTGATCACCATTGAGGACAGGGCACGAGATGGGCAAACCCATGCTTTTATGTGCCTGTAATGGCTAGCCTCTTTGTTACATACTTTATATTGGTCATTATCTGCTAGAATTCCAACAAATGAAAACATGCCCAAGTTAAAGAAATTAAATCTCCTTATCCATCACCTTAGAAAAATGACAACACAGCATGTATATAATTTAAAATGACTTGTTTGAATATTTATTGCTAGATTGGGAGAACATTTCTACTGATAAGAAGCTCCTTTGATTTATCAAAGTTTTCCATATTATTTGTTAATTAACTCCATGTCCTTAATATCCACAGCTCATTTTTCCTATGATAATGACTCCATTGTGCAACATATAAATATAATGAAAAATATCCCTACCTGTATTAAAAATTGAGAAACCTCAATTTAATTCACACACATTGTATTTTGTAGTCAACTCAGGACTGTAGTTATATAACTTGAGTTATTATTGCTGGAGCAACAAGATAAGAGAGGCATTGAAACACTGCAAAAGAGACTGCAGTGGACCAGGGTGGTGATGTTGTCCTGGTAATAAGCCTACTCCTGCCATTGCTGTTAGATGAAGGTTTTCTTTTTCTTTTTTAAGTATTATATAATTATATGCAATTATTTTTGTCCTTTGGTTTTCCTATTATCTTTTTCCTCCTCTTTTTGATATCAAAATGACATTAACTGGAAAATATAAACCAATAAGATTTGAGCTATTTAATATGTTAAAAGATAATTTGCCAGGTTTCAAGTTATTTCCTCATTTGGATCTAGCATGCAGCACTTACTGATATGAATTTTCTAACTCATGTCTATTTAAAAGTATTGTGTACACATTTCAGCAAATTTTCGCAAAAGGGCGTCCTCTGATGGGGAAGTGACTGTTCCTTTCTTTTGCCATTTCCCAGTCTTAAACCCTTGTTTTTAAATCAAGCTCCTTTGTTAAGGATTCAACATAAAAGTCTTTGATACTATTGAGTCTATCTCTGACTCATTATTAGCCAACACTCTGTGTCTGGCTGGCAACTTTTCCGTAAGTGGTAAGGTCAGCCTCATACAGTATTGCACAGCCTTTCCCATTCCTTTGGCGTCAGTGAGAATCAGATGATTCAACAGTGAAAAGCAAACTCTTGGACTGGAATAGCAAGATGACCCATCTCTAAACAAAGCAAACTGATGTTCAGACTAGGTAGGATTCTCTCATGCTTAACATGCATCTTACTGGTTCTTTATGAAGAGCTTTCTCTTGGTAAGAGTACTCTTTAATATTTGTCTTTACCACAGGTAATCAGCATCTGTAATTCATGATTTCTCTCCTTAGTTAACAAGGCTATGGAATATTTGAAAGCAACTTAGGGTCAGCCTGATATAGTGGAGAAGCTGTTGAGTCAATAGATATGTGTACCATCTGGGTGCTCATTGAGAGGCCTGCTACCCTCTCTTAGTCTATAACTTCATCTGTAAAATGGAAATAATCTTATCTGCTTCACAAGGTTGATGCAAAAGTGAATATGTATAAAATTACTTGGTAAAATGTAAAACCCTATTCATGTTTAAGGGACTGCTATCCTTTTAAGAAGCAGATGTGTTTGCTGTCATCATTTGAGAGAAGATGGGAATACTGGAACCTTTTTAAAATTGCAGCATAATGTCTTGGAGTGATTTGTTAAATATTGACTTAAACTAGTAGGATTTTCCTTTTTTCTTTTTCTTTTTTTAAGACAAGTTCTTGCTCTATCATGTAGGCTGGAATGCAGTGGTGTTGGTGTGATAGAGGTCAGTGCAGTCTCAACCTCCTGGGCTCAAGTGATCCTCCCGCCTCAGCCTTTTGAGTAGCTGGGACCACAGGTGTGTGCCACTGTACCTGGCTAATTTTTGTAGTTTTTGTAGAGCTGGGGTCTCACCATGTTGCTCAGGCTGGTCTCAAACTCCTGGGTTGAAGTGATCCTCCTGCCTTGGCTTCTCAAGGTGTTAGGATTACAAGTGTGAGCCACCGTGCCCAGCCAACTAATGGAAGTTTCAATAGTCAAAGTGTAGCATTTTCCTTAATCTTTGGCTCTGTAAGGGTATCATGCTATATTGGAAAATCTTCTTTCTTTAACCACAAAATTTAAAATGAAACTGGATTTGAGTTAGCTAGTACTCTTTCAGTAAATTGTGTGTATTTCCTTTTAAGTAATTTGCTTCTTCCAATTGTTTCATCTTTATCATTCATTCTCTTTCCTCAGTCCTTTATTCACTGCTGAGGGGAAGCAATGAAGAATGTCCTTTGACTCTGCCCAGTTTTTTATGCACACACACAAACCTTTTTTTTTTTTTAGAGACAGGTGTAAAGGAAATGTAATATATTTTTTAAACCTAGTGGTGGGTGTGCCAATTAAGGAACTTGTAAGTAAAAGTTGAACTTTGGAGCCAACACGATTGTTGGGGCTCATCATCTTTATAACGAAAGTCTTTGCAATTATTATTTCGTTTGGCAAAGATGAAGTTGTACCCTTGGGAGATGCCTTGCCAAATCTTTATCCGTGATTCTGAATTGATTCCAGCCAGACTTTTTCATAGGCAAACTACTTCATATCCTTTCTTTGTGGTGTGTGCCCTTAACCTCAAGAATTCAGTTTATGAACACTGAAATAGTGTTCACAGAAAGTGTTTGGAGAAGAACGCCTTTTAAAAATTACAGTCATTAAGGTATAATGCCATATGGGCTCAAGGGGTGGCAGAGAGGCTGAGCGGCTTCTTGTTCATTAAGACTGAAATATTTATATGAGCAGTAATAATAAGAGCATATTTCAGAGTCTGTGTGGTATGAAATTGAGCAGCGATGCAATTAGATAATATTGACAGCCCCTATTGTAATTATGTAAATAGTACTAAGTTCAGCTCTCCTTTTGTCTTTCATTTCCGTGTGCCCATGTACGGAGAAGGCTAGAAAATATATAAATGTTGGGCAGGAGTGCTTGGCTGTTTATTTATAGGACACAGTAGCCTGATGCTTATGTTCCCTTAAGTTATTTATTTATTTATATTTTTCATCCAAATGAAGCAAGTCCAGTGGGTTCCCAGAGGGGACATGCAAATATGTGTTTGTTTGGAGAAATGCTTAGTGTTAAACCATCCACATGAGGACCCTGACAACCTCATAGGTCCATTCTGAGTACTTGTCTTTTGGAGCGGTGTGTTAGAATCCCACTTGACTAATACCAATACTTTTTTTTTTTTTTTAAACCTTTCGAACAGATAATTTAAAGTTGTTCTCCATAGAGATGTTTTCTATGTCTAGCTGCCTATCAATCTTTCCATCTCAATGCAGAAGTATTTGATTAGTGTATTTAAGGTAATAAAGATGCCAACAGTAGTGTCACCGTGATTGATGCTAATTATAAGTCTTTAATGGTTCCTCTGCTTTGGCCACTGTCTCTGCAGATTGTGATTTTTATGGTTAAAATAGTGCCCTGCTGTCCAAAGGCTTAATCATAAATTCTGGTCTCCCTTGCTTTAATGATTTTGCATGCAGTGGTATAATCCCAGTAACATACATTATCTTCGTTAAAAGCAAGCAGTGACTTTCATAGGGGCGATTAATGCATTTTTAAGGAGCTTGAGGAATCCTTGTTGGGATCATAGCAGAGGTTATGATGATTGTGCTTCCTGGGCATTAGAATTAGCAGCAATGTTGCACAGACTGTCTGAAAATAATTGAAGATTTTTATGCAGTCCCTATTTAGCACATTAATGTTGTAAATGAGACTATAACTGCAATGATAGAAAGGCAGGATTTGCAACCTGAAGATGTTATCAGTATGTGGCTGTCAGACCAACGAAATGAAAAGCAAGTTAAATTATATGAGGGCTTTTCCTTCTTTAGAACAGTCTTAAACAGATTTGGGGTCAGTCAATTTGAAATATCTGTTGATGAAAATATCTCTTATCCTGACGTTTTTCAGGCTGAATTTTCACAGTGCTAATATATGTTTAGTCTTTAATCTCCTTACTCAAGTCCAGAGATACAGTTTTAAATAAGAAGAAATGTGCCTAGTAATATACACATTTATGGGACTTTCAAGGTATGGATAATTTGCTTATGTAAATATATGCCCATATACACTACACATACTAATACTTCTCTGAAATGACATATCTTATTGCAGACAAGCTTAACATGAATTAAATCGATGCCCTGCTATCTTGTAAGAGCAGTTTACTTTCACATCAGTTACAATGCATAGCTTCTTGCATGTAGCGGGTATTTTAAAATAGTGCTTTCATGCTCTTATTGAAAAGACCTTGATAATTAAAAAAATTGTTTTTTAAAAGCACATTAATATTGGCACACATTAACATTATTATGTACCTGTTTTCTCCTATTTAATTTTACTATATTCTATGCTTACAAATTAAGCTAGATGGAACTACAATAAAATGTTAGGTGTTTATATCATATTAATTTCCACTAGTTTTATTCAATTGTAATGATAATATCATACTATAATATCCTCTGTTAGTGCTAACCACTGTCTTCTAGACAAAATTGTTGACTTCTAGTAAGGAGAAGATACTTTTAAAATTTTTGAACTGTTTACATTTTCAAAGAAGGGAATGCTAAATTGTTTTATAGGTAGCTATTCCCCAAGTGGTACTGGCTTATAGGAAGAAACTACAGATCTCAGAAGCCAAGCTTGGAAGAGTATTCCTCTAGAAATATCATCTATTCAACATTTCTGGGGGTAGCTATAGTTAATAGTTCTGGTTGATTAACAAAAGTCTACCTAATATTTATTTTATGGTGGAAATTTGAGGAGATATGCCCAGCTGCATAGTGATTATTAGAAAATGCCTCAATTTACAAGCATTATGTTGAAAAACTTGTGACATCTACTTTGGGTGTTTACAATAATGACTTACTTGCAAAGTCTTTTATTTTGCCATAATATAGTTTAAGGCAATTGTTTGATATGTTAATGTTCAGATGTTCTGAGGTGCTCTCTTAGGTAATGATTATCATTGGCGAGCTATTGGACATCTTTTCACCACAGTGATAATACAGAAAACATACACACAGAGTGTAACCTCTCCCACAGGGAACCTTTATTTTTAGAGCGTCATTCTGACATTCTCAACATGGGCAGATCAGAAAGGGGTGTTAGAAAGCTTGCGATGGATGAGGAGGGCTGGAATTAAATGAACGAGGATTGACTGGGGAAGAAGACTGATATGGGAGCCTATGGGATTGTTAGTGGAGATCTGTATGGTAATTAATCCCGTGTGAAGACAAAACGTACCCTCCAATCTGTTTGTCTACTCATTCCGCCATTGTCATGCTCTACTGATTATCGATAGTGTCATTAGAAAAACCAGAGAAAGACTCTTCTGTGGGTGTCAACAATCTGCAGAGGTCTAACTAAGCATTAGAATGACATCTTGTGTGATTCTACAATGAGAGACGCAAAACTGCTTGATCAGAGGAGGTGTGGGCTGCATTGTTTAGTCTCTCTTGCTGTGTGGATAATTTTCTTTTGTAGTTTTGATAAATTAACATTGGCTCATGTATTCAGCAATATTCAACAGGAATCTTTTTTTTTTTTTTTTTTTTTAAGCCCCAGGGCTTGTGTTTAAAAATGCAGGTTAGTTCTCAGAGGCTTTCAAAAGCATTTCTGCATCATGCTACTAATTAAGATAAGGTTATCATTTTAAGTTATACCATGAATGCAATTAGAGCTTCTAGTGAGAACTGTAGCAATCAATTTTATACAAATTATTCAGACCTGGTAAGGTAGAATAGAGTTTTAATAGGACAAGTGAACATACTGTGATTTATTAGATATAATGTGAATTCAAAAGACACCTGAACACAGCATCTGTAACACATCATGTAGCCCAAGTCACTGGGACTCTAGTTCAACAGCCCTTCACTGGGAGAGATTTAGTAATATGCCTTCCATTCTCTATTGTTCAGTGACTGTTATTTTGGATTTTGAGAGGGATTTTTGTTTTTCGGTTTGAATGGTTTTCAACATGAGAAAGGATACAAAGCGCAGATGAATGAGTCCCCTCTGTCTAGACTGACATGTGCTGCAGAGCTGTGGGTCAGTCCTACTTGTCATTCCTTTTACTTTTGTGGGATCCACAGAGTCCAGGTGACCAGCTGACAGTGTAATTAACTATTTTTTCTACACTGTCCATCTCTGCTAAGAGTATTTGGTGTTGGATAAGAAACTTACAAGTGTTATCTGCCAACTGTCAGTAATTACTTATTCATTGAATGGATACCTGTTTTCTAAGGATGTATGAGGACTGCAAGGTTGAATAGCTCCTGAGGAGGCTGTAGATCCTTTCTTCCTAGGATCACTGCAGGTCATCTGAAGCTCTCTATTAGGTCATAAATTACAGTACTTCTGGGCTTCCTTTTCTTAAACCTCTTAAAAATATCTGGAACACCTTTTACTACTCCCTGGTTGGCTTTTACTCTCATTTGACCTATCAGCTTGTTCTACATTTTTCCATGCACCGAAATTCCTCAAATTGCAGTTGTTCATTCAATGTATATCTAGAGATTTTCCATCGTGTGCCATGCATTGTGCTAGGTATTGAACACATGGTGGTGAAAAAGGATACTGTACTAATATCTATAACATATGACTGCCTTTCCCACCTCCACCATTAAGCACGTAACGTCCCTTCCCAGCACTTGTGACCTTGCCTTGTAATTTACAGAGAAGGTAAATATCCTCTAGTACAATCTCCTCTGTCTTCTCCTTTCTTCCGTGTCTGCCATTATCCACAGCTGAAAGGTGTTTTCTTTCTTTTCTGTCTCATAGAAAGTGTCACCTCTCCTCCATTAAATTGCCATGATTAAGATAATTTTCTTTAACATTTCTTTCTAGGCATTAATTTTTCCAATAATTTCTCTTTTTGCAATAATTTTTCTTTTCCTTTCTTTCCTGCATTAATTTTTTTTCTCTCTACTTTATCTCAATCTTTCTTACTCTTCTGCTATTTCCCTTTGGCCAAGAAGCAGGCTCATGTTTTAGCTCAACCCTATCCAGAAACAATAAGTAAAAAATCTGTTATCTTACCTCTGTTACTCATTCAAACTTCCTAGTTGCTAGTTTCTTGAAAGTGTGCCTACACAAATTCAGATTTTTCTTCTTCATGTCTCTGTCTTCTTACAACAGTCTGGCTTCTGGACCAGCAAACCTCTAGACCAATACACACCAGTGGCCAAAGTTTACTTCTCACTTCATTTAGCCTCGTACTAACATTTGTTATTGCTGCATCTTTCCTACTTCTGAAAATCGGCAGCTGTCTGGAATCCATGGTGTCATTTCTTCATCCTCAGTTTCTTAGGCTGAGTTGTCCTTTTTTGCTAACGCTTTTGGTGACAATGTCCCTCAGGGTTTCAACTTTAATATTCTTCTTTACTTACTCTGTGTGAGGAGGTTCTTAAAAGAAGAGGCTTCAAAGGTGAACTGTGAATGCCCTAAAATCATGTGCTACAGGCCGGGCATGGTGGTGCACGCCTGTAATCCCAGCACTTTGGGAGGCCGAGGTGGGTGGATCACGAGGTCAGGAGATCGAGACCATCCTGGCTAACATGGTGAAACCCCGTCTCTACTAAAAATACAAAAAAAAAAAAAAAAAAAAAAAAAAAGCCAGGAGTGGTGGCGGGCGCCTATAGTCCTAGCTGCTCAGGAGGCTGAGGCAGGAGAATGGTGTGAACCTGGAACTTGTAGTGAGCCAAGATCCTGCCACTGCACTCTAGCCTGGGCAACAGAGTGAGACTCCATCTCAAAAAAAATTAAAAATTAAAAAAAATTTTTTTAAAAATCATATGTTACATATACGGTGTGGGTACCTACATTTTTCTGAGAAAAGGGTTTGTAGCTTTCATGTGATTCTCAAAAGGTGCCAAAGACTAAGCTACAGCTGAAACTTCATTCCTTGAATGGTGGCATCCTCTTCCATGGTGTTCTGCTCTAAACCCTCGTCTGCATTTGTACTGTATTCTATCTCAGGTTGACGCATTGCTCTTGACCTAAGTTCTTAAAGAATCTTCCAGTGTCTTCTCCTTCCACACTCAGTTTTATGCCAAATTCTTTCCATTATGATTCACAAATATAATTGGTCTGTCATGGTTTTGTCTTAGTTAGATTCCTTGTTACCTATTTTTCTCACTACCCTGGTCTAATCTGCACAATATCTCCAGAAATATCTTTTGATGTATCCTAAAATTAAAAAGCCTGCTCGTAGGATTTTCCCTCATTTACTAATCCTCAGTACATTCATTCCCTCCTCCTCTACAGGTCAGATTCCAAGTGAGAAATCATTTGAATTATAAAAGCCTTCAATATGATTCTCCTTACTTATATAACTGTTCCTCAGCTTATGAACACTTTGAACCCTTTGCAATTAGCCAAGCGAAAACTCTCCCTTCAACCTTTAAAGGTTTGCTTAAAAATCAAGTGACAAAAGACAGATTAATAGGAGAAGCAGCATATATGTTTATTAACATGCACTGGAGTCTTAACAAAATATAAGAACTCAAAGAAATGGCCAGATGGTTAACACCTTTTTTTTTTTTTTTTTTTTTTTTTAAGATAGGGTCTCACTCTGTTACCCAGGCTGGAGTTCTATGGTGCTATCTTGGCTCCCTGCAGTCTCGATCTTCTGGACTCAGGTGAACCTCCTACCTCAGCCTCCTGAGTAGCTGGGACAACAGGTGCACGTGACTACACCCAAATCATATTTTAAAAAATTATTATTTGGGCTGGGCACGGTGGCTTATGGCTATAATCCCAGCACTTTGGGAGGCCAAGCTGGGCAGATCACTTGAGGTTGGGAGTTCGAGACCAGCCTGGCCAATGTGGTGAAACCCTGTTACTACTGAAAATACAAAAAAATTAGCTGGGTGTGGTGGCATGTGCATGTAGTCCCCAGGTATTCAGGAGGCTGAAGTGTGAGGATCACTTGAACCCAGAAAGTAGAGGTTGCAGTGAGCTGAGATTGCACCACTGCACTCCAGCCTGGGCAACAGAGTGAGACTCTGACATATATTATATATATATATATATATGTGTGTGTGTGTGTGTATATATATACATGTATATATAATTTTATATAATTTGTAGAGATAGGGCCTCACTAGGTTGCCCAGGCTGGTCTCAAACTCCTGGCTCAAGCAGTCCTCCTGCCTTGGTCTCCCAATGTGTTGGGATTACAGGCATGAACCACTGTGCCTGTACTGGTTGACACTTTCTTTCTTTTTTTTTCTTTTTTCTTTTTTTTTCTTTTTTCTTTTTTTTTTTTTTTTGTTGTTTTTGAGATGGAGTCTCTCACTGATGCCTGGGCTGGAGTGCAGTGGCATGATCTCAGCTCACTGCAACCTCCACCTCCCAGGTTCAAGCGATTCTCCTGCCTCAGCTTCCTGAGTAACTGGAATTACAGGCACCTGTCACCACATCCGGCTAATTTTTTGTATTTTTAGTAGAGACAGGGTTTCACTATGTTGGCCAGGCTGGTCTCGAACTCCTGACCTCATGATGCTCCCGCCTCGGCCTCCCAAAGTGCTGGCATTACTGGTGTGAGCCACCACGCCCAGCCTGGTTGACACTTTCATACCATTTTGAGGTTACAGAAAGAATGAAAACTTTGATTATGGCAAAACAGGTTATGAGAGGGCAAGAAGAGCAGGCCTGGCTAGCAAAGGTGGTCTTCTTATGTAGATGAAACCTCACAGGTAGCAGCCCTCAGAGAAAATAGATGGTAAATGTTTCTTTAGACCTATAAGGTGTCAGACCCTCAGGTCATGTTTCCTAACTCTGGACAAGGGAGAGGGTCAGAGAAAGCATGGATGCATCAATGCCAATTTTCTCTACAGATGTAAATCTCCCCTACAGAAGACAGCTTTTTGGCTGTTCTTGTATTTCTAGCCCTTCTGAATAGCCATCTTGAAATATATCAAAGAAGTATATTTTGGGGTGAAATATTTTGGTTTCCTTCACATTTCTCCAGATGTGTTATGCTGCGGTTTTCTCTCCCTGGAAAGGAACTCCTCTTGGATCTACATAGATGTTTCCTATTTATCTCCCAAAATCCAGCAGAGCCATTACCCTGGTCCCAGCCAGCATTCAACATGGCTTCCCTCTTGTCCATAACTCTGTTGTTGCATTGACAACATTCAATATCCTCACTTTGTTCCCATCTCTCTCTCCAACAATATGAGAGGCCAGGGAATTTGCAGCAAATTTTTGTTATCTGAGTCTCCTTAGCCCTTCAAAAAGTGCATGTTGACAGATCACACACTCTGAACTTCAGTTGGACATTTATTTAGATATAAAAGGTATTGTAGATCATTTTTTGGATCAAACAAACACATCAACTTTTTCAGATTTCCTTTCTGAGTGAGACTCCAACTGCTGTGGTTAAAACTGCAGTTATCATCCCTGAAATTCTCCTCGTGATATAGTCTACATGAATGTGCATCATATGTAATATATGTTGTTATACATGTAATATATGCTATATACTAGCGGAAAGGCCTGGATCTATTTTATGAAACAAGATGAACGGCATATATAAGCATATAATATATTTTCTGTGATGTACTTTTTAAAGAGAAGGTAAATCTTGAGTATGTTGACCACAGCTCTGGGATAGTTGATGTGTGACTTCAGTGGTAATTTGGTATTTTGCAACTTTTTAGCAACTTTTTGCAAGGAGAGATCTCTTCCACTCCCCTCTTCCATGGTTCTTATTCTCCTTCTTGCCCATGGTTAAGGCAACATCAGATCAAAGCAATTGATATCTCTGTGCCTTAAATTTCACAGTGTCACACATTAATAAAAGTGATGGATATTTTTCTCTTTTCTGAGAGTTTGTTAGATTTTTAAAGGTAATTTATTAACAAGATGTATCCTAGGGAAATACATTTTTTCACCTATCACTATCTTAGTAACAGGTTTTGCTAATGAGGAAACTGGGTCACAGAGAAGTTAAATTACTTTCCATGAAGTTTTTATCAGAGAACCATTAAGTGTGATGTCATTAAAAGTTACAGTAAATTTCATTTAGAAAAAAATGTATTGCTTCATCATCTGTATTAGTACTTTATCCTAAGTCAACCTGGTAAATAGTTTCTAGATACAGTACAAAGCTAGAGGACCTTACCTTCTAATCCAGTGAGCTGTCTTCCATCTTTCCTTCTGCTCTCTGTATCTTTTTTTTTCTTTTCAAGGTGGAGTCTTGCTCTGTCGCCCAGGCTGGAGTGCAATGGTGCAATCTCAGTTCACTGCAACCTCCGCCTCCTGGGTTCAAGCGATTCACCTGCCTCAGTCGCCCGAGTAGCCAGGACTACAGGCGTCCACACTGTGCCCGGCTAATTTTTTTTTTTTTTTTGTATTTTTAGTAGAGATGGGGTTTCACCGTGTTGGCCAGGCTAGTCTTGAACTCCTGGCCTCAAGTGATCCACCTGCTTCAGCCTCCCAAAGTGTTGGGATTACAGGCATGAGCCACCGCACCCAGGTGCTCTCTTTATCTAATGTAGAGAAAGATAACACAGAGATTCTTATTCGTATTTTTATGAAAAGTTTAAAAAGGAAAGAAAGATTTTTGTAAAAGGAGTAGGTGTAGAAAGAGTTAATTTTCTTTCTGACACTTCTTAAAATATGAAAGGAATTAATTATTTGGCTGTTAGGTAGATTAATTAGGTGATGGGCATTCTGGGTTTTTTTGTTGTTGTTGTTGCTGGTATCTTTTCTGAATACTTAAAGACGTCTTTGGCCGGGTGCAGCGGCTCATGCCTATAATTCCAGCACTTAGGGAGGCCGAGGTGGGTGGATCACCTGAGGTCAGAAGTTCCAGACCAGCCTGACCAATGTGGTGAAACCCTGTCTCTACTAGAAATGCAAAAATTAGCTGGGTGTGGTGGTGGGCGCCTGTAATCCCAGCTACTTAGGAGGCTGAGGTAGGAGAATTGCTCGAACCCAGGAGACGGAGGTTTCAGTGAGCTGAGATCACACCACTATACTCCAGCCTGGGTGACAGAGCAAGATTCCGTCTCAAAAAAAAAAAAAAAGACTTTTTTTCCCTTTTAAACACTTTAATATTTGGGTTTGAATAGACAGAATTTAAATAGAAGCCATTCTCTATTACCTGGGATTTTTGTTTTGTTTTTGTTTTTGAGACAGGGTCCTGCTCTGTCACCCAGGCTGGAGGGCAATGGTGCGATCACGTCTTACTGCAGCCTTGACCTCCTTGGGTCAGGTGATCCTCCCACCTCAGCCTCCTAAGTAGCTGGGACTATAGGCATGCCTGTCTAATTTGTTGTTGTTGTTGTTGTTGTTGAGACAGAGTTTCACTATGTTGCCCGGGCTGGTCTTGAACTCCTGGACTCAAGTGATTCACCTGCCTCAGCCTCAGATTCCCAAAGTGCTGAGATAACATGCATGAGCCACCACACTGGCCTTACCTGGAACTTTCACTTCAAGCTTCCTTTCAGCCTACAAAAAGTCGTGTTACAAAACATCTGAGTCCAAATTCTGCCTCCTTACCTTGGCACCAACAACTCGGTCTTGGCATGAGTCTATGTATTAGTCTCAGACTGATTCCATTCATGTTAGTTGTGGCCACCTCGTATGTATTTTCTTTTGTACGAGAATGGAGCCTAGTTTCATAAATGTGATAAAATGCACTGGATTTTTTTTTCTTTTTCTGGAAGGAATTTTGAAAGCTTGAACTGTTGTCTCCTGGAGTATGTTAGAGTATAGGGATGTCTCAAGATATCTGACCTTGTCCATGGACTTCTGCATATCCTTGATTATCAGATATCACATACCACAACTGGAAGTATGTTTTATGATCATTCATTAATCCTCTCCATTGCAAAGGCTGAGTGGCACATTTAAGAGGTTGGGGAACATGACCTGATGGGCACACTCCTTTTAACATTGCTTCATTATAAGGCAGATTGATTAGGGCCCCTGCTACTGTCCTGAAAATTGTGTATGTCCTCTGGATCCAAAGTACTGTTGCCCCTGTTTCATTCTTATTTTTGTTTATGACTTTTAGTACCTCCTAGGTTTTTATTCAAGATCTCATGTGAACTTTCTGTATCTTGTCTTTTCTGCCTTTGTGATGCTACCAATTAGATTATAGATAGAACATCACATCTGCTTGGTGCATCCCAGAATGGGCCCTATATACATTAATTATTCACTTTTCTGCGCCTGTTCAATCCTGATTTAACAATAGCAATCTTATCAGATTGAAGCTTGCTGCTTTAAGCAATATCTTTGCAGAATATTTTCTTTTGGATCTTGATTTCTATAGATGAGTCTAAAGGTGCTACCACCCATAGTAGTTCTCTAAAGGCATTGAAACAATGTTGTTAGTCTGTGGGCATGATAAGAAAGTATACCTTAATAACATAGATATTAGATTGCCTGTTAAGAGTTAACTTGCATAAATCTGCACAAAATGGATGTGATTTATCATGAGTAATTGTTAACTCAAAATTTTCTATAAATAGAGACTCAAGAGATTACAGAACCCATAGATGCTAATCAACGTGGACTCTGGGAAAAATCTAAGAGGCAGGACTGGAAAGTGGTTATCATTTGCTAATCAGCAACATTATCAGAGTATTATATCCTGTTTTGAAAAGGGCTATACAAATATAACCAGGTTAACAACTAAGAAAATGTAGAAAAGGAAAGTCACAAAGGCAAATACTGTTGATGTTCATGTAAGCAAAGTCTGGTGGAGAGGAAGTCTTGAATAAAAGACTTGAACCTTACCAGCAAAACTGCTGATAAATTTAGCATCTATTGTGCCAGGCATATGCTAAAAACTTTATCTGCCCTGTTCTCATAAATTCTCAAAAGGGATTTTGACCTACTGTTGCATTTTTTTCTTTCCAACTTTTGTTTTAGGTTCAGGGTTCCATGTGCAGGTTTGTTACATGGGTGAATTACGGTCACTGGAGTTTGGTGTACAGATTATTTTGTCACCCAGGTAATAACCATAGTACCCAAAGGTGGTTTTTCGATCGTCACACTCCACCATCAAATAGGCCCTGGTGTCTACTGTTCCCCTCTTTGTGTCCTTGTGTACTCACTATTTAGCTCCCACATCTAAGTGAGAACATGTGGTATTTAGTTTTCTTTTCCTGCATTAATTTGCTTAGGGTGATGGCCTCCAGCTGTATCCATGTTGCTGCAAAGGACATGATTTCATGGTTTTTATGGTTGCATAGTATGCCATGGTGTATATGTACTGCATTTTCTTTATCCAGTCCACTGTTGATGGGGATTTAGGTTGATTCCATGTCTGCTTTTGCGAATAGTCCTGCAGTGAACGTATGTGTGCATGTGTCTTCATGGTAGAACATGTTATATTCCTTTGGGTATATACCCAGTAATGGGATTGCTGGGTCAAATGGTAGTTCTGTTTTAAGTTCTTTGAGAAATCTTCAAACTGCTTTCCACAATGACTGAACTAATTTACATTCCCACCAGCAGTGTATAAGTGTTCTTTTTCATCTGTAACCTCACCAGCATGTATTATTTTTTGCCTGTTTAAAAATAGCCATTCTGATTGGTGTGAGACAATATCTTGTGGTTTTGATTTACCTTTCTCTAATGTTTAGTGGTGTTGAGTATTTTTCCATATGTTTGTTGGTTGTGTGTATGTCTTCTTTTGATAAGTGCCTGTTCATGTCCTTTGCCCATTTTTTAATGGTATTGTTTTTTGCTTGTTAATTTGTTTACATTCCTTACAGACCCAGGATGTTAGATCTTTGTTGGGTGCATGGTTTGCAAATATTTTCTCTCATTCTGTAGGTAGTCTGTTTACTCTGTTGATAATTTATTTTGCTGTGTAGAATTAGGTCCTGTTTGTCAATTTTTGTTTTTGTCACAATTGCTTTTGGAGTCTTTACCAGGAAATCTTTATCATGGCCTACGTCCCGAATGTATTTCTTTTATCTTTTTCTAGGGTTTCTATAGTTTTAGGTTTTACATTTAAGTCTTCAATCCATCTTGAGTTGATTTTTGTACATAGTGTAAGGAAGGGGTCTAGTTTCGATCTTCTGCATATGGCTAGCCAATTATCCCAGCTCCATTTATTGAATAGAGAGTCCTTTCCCCTTTGCTTGTTTTTGTCAGTGTTGTTAAAGATTAGATGGTTGTAAGTGTGCAGCTTTATTTCTGGGTTCTCTGACCTGTTCCATTGGTCTATGTGTCTGTTTTTTGTTTGTTTGTTTTACAAATACCATGCTATTTTGGTTATTGTAGCTATGTAGTATAGTCTGAAGTTGGATAGTATAATGCCTCTGGCTTTGTTCTTTTTGCTTATGATTGCTTTGGCTATTCAGGCTCTTTTTTGGTTCTGTATAACTTTTAAAGTAGTTTTTTTTTTCTATTTCTTTGAAAAATTTGGTGGTGGTTTGATAGGTATAGTAGCATAGAATCTGTAAATTGCTTTGGGCAATATGGCCATTTTAATAATATTGATTCTTCCTCTTCTTGATCATGAAATGTTTTCCATTTGCTTGTGTCATCTCTGATTTCTTTCAGCAGCATTTTATAATTCTTACTGTAGAGATTTTTTACCTCTTTGGTTAGCTGTATTCCTAGGGTTTTTTGTTTGTTTGTTTTTTGTTTTTCTTTTTTTCTTGGTGGATATTGTGAATAAGATTGCATTCTTGATTTGACTTGGACATTTTTGATGTTGATGTATTGAAATGCTTCTGATTTTGTACATTGATTTTGTACCCTGAAACTTTGCTGATTTATTAGATCAAGGAATCAAGGAGCTTTTTGGCAGGGACTAAGGGGTTTCCTAGGTGTAAAATCATATTATCTGTGAAGAGAGATAGTTTGATTGCCTGTCTTCCTATTTGGATGCCTTTTGTTTCTTTCTCTTGCCTGATTGCTCTGGCTATGACTTCCAGTACCATGTTGAAGAGGAGTGGTGAGAGTGGGCATCCTTGTCTTGTTCTGGTTCTTAAGAGGAATGCTTCCAGCCTTTGCCCATTCAGTATGATGTTGGCTGTGGTTTGTCATATATGGCTCTTATTATTCTGAGGTATGTTCTTTCAATGCCTAGTTTGTTGAGGGTTTTTAACATGAAGAGATATTGTATTTTATCAAAAGACTTTCCTGCATCTGTTGAGATGATCATGTGGTTTTTAATTCTATTAATATGCTACATCATATTGATTGGTTTGCATATGTTGAAGCAACCATGCATCCCAGGAATGCCTATTTCATTGTGGTGGATTAGCATCTTGATGTGGTGCTGGATTTAGTTTGCGAGCATTTTGTTGAGGATTTTTGCATCCATGTTAATCAGGGATATTGACCTGAAGCTTTCTTTTTTTGTTGTGTTTCTACCAGGTTTTAGTATCAGAATGACACTGGTGTCATTGAATGTGTTAGGGAGGAGGATTCCCTCCTCCTCAATTTTTTAGAATCTACTGTTGTATTTTGAACTATCACCATCTTATAGATCAGGGAGATGAAGCTTAGACAGGCTCAGGGATTAGTTATAATAAATTGCTTATTACCAAGTCATTCAGTTATAGAGCTGGGATTTGAACCTAGGTTTCAGGGTTCCAAAGACTACAGTCTCCCTAACTGTGCTATGTAATTTTCTTGTACCAAGACTGTTTGCTATAAGTAAAATAAACTTCTTATGTTCTTTGGAGTACGCACTTAACACATAGAGTGATACACCCACCAGGATAATCAAATCCCTCCTGCCACTTTGAAAACAATCCCTATATTCCTACTTTAAGTATCTGGAAGCCATTGCTCTGTCTTCTGTTCCCACCTATGTTTTAAACATGTGTTTTTATTTTTAAATTCTATTTACTTGTGTAAACTTAAGGGGTACAAGTGGAATTTTGTTATGTGCATTTATTGCATGGTGAAGTCTTGGCTTTTAGTGTAGCCATCATCTGAACAATTTACATTCTACCCAGTAAGTTATTTTTCATCACCCACTCTCCTTCTGTGCCCCTTTCCTAGTCTCTAATGTCTATCTTTTTTTTTTTTTTTCCATCTTCCCCTTATAAGTGGGAACATGCGGTATCTGACTTTCTGTTTTGGAGTTGTTTCACTTATGATCATGGCGTCTTGTTCCATCCATGTTGCTCCAAGACATGATTTTATTCTTGTTTTATGGCTGAATAGTATTCCATTATATATATATATACACCATATTTTCTTTATCCAGTCATCTGTTGATGAACACATAGGTTGATCTCATATCGTTCCTACTGAGAATAGTGCTGTGATAAATATAAGAGTGCAGGTATCTTTTTGACACGATTTCTTTTCCTTTGGGCAGATACATGGTAGTGGGATTGCTGAACTGAGTGGCAGTTCTATCTTTAGTTCTTTGAGAAATCTCCACACTCTTTCCATAGAGGTTTTACTAATAGTATATAAGAATTCCCTTTTCTTCACGTCTTTGCCAACTTCTGTTGTTTTTTGGCTTTTTAATAATAGCCATTCTGACTGATGTAAGATAATATCATTGTGGTTTTAATTTGCATTTCTCTGATGATTAGTGATTTTGAGCATTTTTTTTCATATGCAGGTTTACCATTTGTATGTCTTCTTTTAAAAAATATTTATTCATGTCCTTTGCCAACTTGTTAATGGGGTTGTTTTTGTTGTTGTTGAGTTGTTTGCATTCCTTGTAAATTCTGGATATTAGTTTTCTGTCAGATGCATAGTTTGTGAATATTTCTCTCATTCTGCAGGCTGTCTGTTTGCTCTGTTGATTATCTCCTTTGATATGCAGAAACCTTTTATTTTATTACGTCTCAGTTTTCTATTTTTGTGTTTTGTGGCTTGTATTTTTAAGGTCTTAGTCGTGAATTATTTTGTTAGACCAGTGTCCAGAAGAGTTTTCCCTAGGTTTTCTTCTGGTATTTTTACAGTTGAAACTGTAAAATTACATTTAAGTTTTTAATTCATCCTGAGTTTATTTTTGTATATGGTGAGAGATATGGGCCCATCTACATTTTTTAACGTAAGGTTTACCAATCTGTGACTGGCTTGGCCAGGGTAAAAATATATGTTGGTCAGATTAACAAAAATATCTGGTTGAACTGACAGTTGTATCTCTCATTGTAAATTAATAGATTGACATTCTGATTAGAATTTCTTTCTATGTTGTTTGCTTAGTAGGAGAGAATTAATTGCCAGGTGTGTGTCTGCTTGAAAATGGCATATGCATATGTTTTTATATTTGTAGGAGGGATGAATATGATCATGGATATAAAAATATAAGTAAGTATTAGACTATAATGTCTTCTTTAAGAATGACTCAAATTTATATTGATAAAAATATTTATTGGTGACCAAAATCAGAAGCACATTGAAACAAATATCCAAAATCAGTTTGACTCTCAGATTGGGTTTTGATATGGTTAGGCTCATCCAAATCTCATCTTGAATTGTAATACCCATAATCCCCACGTATCAAGGGAGAGACCAAGTGGAAGTAATTGAAGCATACTGATAGTGAGTGTGTTCTCACGAGATCTGATGGTTTTATCACCTACACTTGGCACCTGTCCTTCCTGCCACCTTGTGAAGAAGGTACCTGCTTCCCCTTTGCCTTCTGTCATGACTGTAAATTTCCTGAGGCCTCCCCAGCCATGCTGAACTGTGAGTCAATTAAACCTCTTTCCTTTATAAATTTCTCAGTCTTAGGTAGCTCTTTATAGCAGTGTAAAAAAGGACTAATACAGGTTTGTTTCAGTAACTATTTTGAATACAAGTTGTTCAACCAATGACTGTTTATTGAACATCTTCATCAGGCTAGAAACTGGATGAAGAGGTGGGGCACTGGATGGAATGAAAAACATTCTCAGCTGAAAAAAACAGCAAGTGCAATGTGTCCGAAGTGAGAGGAACATGGCATATGGAGTCATGAAGGAAGGCAGGGATAGCCAAAGGGAAATAAGGAAACCAATGCATATGAGAGCAGAGTAGAACATAGGCAGAGCTTGGATCTATTATTGGTTTCTGTGACATGTGTTATGAAGAGTATCATTTCACTCACTGGCTCTGCCCAAATATATTTGACCATATTTACATCCCATCTCTCCCATTCTGGACTGCTGAAGAAACTTACACTATCAATGGAGTCTTTTTTTTTTTTTTTTGAGACGGAGTTTTGTTCTTGTCGCCCAGGCTGGAATGCAATGGTGCAATCTCCAGCTCACTGCAATCAATATACTTCTCTCATGTGTACTCAACTATTCCCTCTCAAATGAATCCTTTCCATTGACTTTAAAACTTGGTTACAGTTATCCCATCTCACCAGTAAACAGCTACTCCCTGACTCCTTTAGCTCCCTGTAGGTACTGCTTTCTCTCCTCCCTTTTATAGCCAGATGTGCTGAAAGCACTTCCCTGTCTTCGCTTTCTTGCCTTCCATGCACCCTTCTCTAATTTAGCTTCCAGCTTCATCAAAACGACTTTTACTTGCAATGACTGACTGTTGTCCATCCCATAGTCCTCTTCTTAGTAAACTTAACAGCATTAAATAAAAACTGTCTTCTTCTGGAGCACCAACTTCCCTTGGCTTCCAGGATAGCCCAGCCTCCTCCTTCTTCAGGTCCGGCGGTATACTCTCAGTCTTGTCTGCCAGGAATCAGTTATTAATATTGGCAACCTCAATATCCCTCTTCTTTTTTACTCCCTACTGTCTCCAAAGTTGGTTTCAACCCCCTTCCTTGGCTTGCTATGAGAATGACATAGGCTAGTTATAGTATCTGCTCATCTAATAATTGTGAGGATAAAATGAGTTCGTATATGGAAAGTACTTAAAGTAATGCAAGGCAAATGATAGTTGCCCCTTGAGTTGATAGCTGTAGTTATAATTTGTGGATGAAATCTGAATGACATCAGTCCATACCTATGTATTCAGTGGCCTATAACTGTCTCCATATTCAACTCTAAAGGCACATCAAACTCAGTGTATCCAAGACCAAATGTATGTCATTCTGGTGCTTCATCCCCAGAAAAATAAACCTGGTCTGTCCTAGTGTTTCCTGCTTCAATGAGTGGTCCAACCATTCTGTCATTTGCACAAGCCAGCAAAGTAATTTGGCCCACTAAATTTCTATGAAAAGCTTCCATTTCTTAACATTCCCTCTGCCAGCACAATAGCCAGAGATACCACCATCTCTCATATGAGTTCTATAAAAAGAGGTTGCCTTGTTTTCATTCTGTTGACTCATCACCCCCTGTAAGTTCTTCCCCAACCCCCATTGCCAGAACACTTATTTCAGAAGACCACCCTGAGTCCCCGTTTGCTTCCGGCCTTTCCATGGCTTCCCATGACTCAGGATAATGAGCAGAATCCTTCACATGGTTTGCCAGGCCCAGCCTCTGAGGACTGTGCCACCCATCTCTCATCCCACCTCCTGCTGCTACCTCCACTCCAGCTGTGCATGTCACTTTCAGCTGCTCATACACACTTTACTCTCCCTGACCAGAGGATTTGTACATGCAATTCACCATGCTGGAAAGCTCTCTCCACCTTTATAAGCAATGTCTTATGCATCCATTATCACAACTCAAACTTCTCTTTTTCAGGGAAGACTTCCTTGACTTCCTAGTCTTACTTCAGGTTACTATGTTATAAACTCCCACAAACTGTATTATTCTCCTTTAGCACATGTACCTCATTTTTTAATTGTAGTATTATGTTGGGGATCCCCAAGATAATTCTCAGGCTCAATGATTTGCTGGAAAGACTCACAGAACTCAAAAAAGCTGTTATACTTATGGTTAAAGTTTATTACATTGAAAGCATACAGGAAAAACTCAGCAAAGTGAAAAGGTGGATAGCGTGGAGTAGAGGAGAAATTAAGCACCAGCTTCCAGTTGTCCTCTCCCAGTGGAATTGCATGGATTACACTTAATTTTCTGAGCAACAATATGTGACAACATATGTAAAGTGTTGCCAACCAACGAGACTCATTTGAGGCCTGTGTCCAGGGTTTTTATTGGAGGTCAGTCGTGTAGGCATGCAGCACCTTAGGTACTAGTCTTCAGGCCTCAGATCAAATTGATACAGCATGATCCAAAGCCTCAGGCATACAAAAACAGGTGTTTGCCATAAATCACACTGTTGGCATAAACTCCTATCTCAGCCAAGGGCTCAGAAGTACTCTTCCCAGGAGCCAGGCCAGGACCAGTCTTGAGACTCTGGGAATACGCAAGGTTTGAACAGCCCAGGCCTGTTGACTTAACCCTTTCCTTCACAAGTATCAATGGTGCCATTATTTGATTAATGTCTGTCTTCCCGCAGACTACATGAGAGCATAATGTGTAACTATGTAGGTAATATACCTAGTCTTTAGCACAGCTGCTGATAATTGGAGGTACTCTGAAAATTTTTGTTGAGTAAATGAATGAATAAAATCCTCCCGATTATCTTTATCTCCTTCTAGTGTATACTGTGTTCTATGCCTTTCTGCCCTATAGCTTTCAGGCACTTCTTTATAATGGAATCTTGTCATGCATTTTATACCTAAAGTTACTTTGTGCTAATGAGTAATACGTAGTAAGTACTTAAAATATTTATTTTATTACTCCAATTCCCAATTATATCCCTGTACCCCCAGGTATTATTCTGTCTACATATTAAACTTTAAACTGGCAAATGTTTTTCACAATTATACTTGAGATATATGTATAATTGTGAAAAACATTTATATATCAGATTATTGATATATAACAAATTTCATTAAATAGCATGGAGATTAAATTAAAGCACTATTATGTAATAAAAACCTTTAGTGGTACTAAAATTTTAGAATAGTTCAGATATACAGAAAAATTTCAAAGATATACAGAGTTCCCATTTTTTTCCTATTACTAACCTCTCATGTATGTCACAACTAATGAATATTCAATACAGTATTATTAACTAAAGCCCATACATTTGTTCAGATTTCCTTAGTTTTTAGCTAACATTCTTTTTATTTGTTCCAGGATCCCATCTGGGCCACCACATTGAATTTATTTGTCATTTTAGGTACCTCTTGGCTGTGAGTTTCTCAGATTTTCCTTGTTTTTGTTGCCCTTGACAGTTTGAGGGAGTAACTAGTCAGTTATTTTTGTAGAATGTCCTAAATTTGAGTTTGGCTGACTTATGTATCACATAATCTGATATATAAATGTTTTTCACAATTATATATATAATATTAGTATATCAGATTATGTGATGCCTACTTATAAGCACCAAAGTTATTTCTAAGAGAATGAGGTATTGATCCAACATCCGCCTTAAGAATTGTAGTAAACAAATTATGCTTAACTTTGAAGCTACTGACTATATATATTGAATTTTATCCTGGATATATCAGAAATATAGGAAGAAAGTTTCCTGGAATGAGGAGGTATATCCCCATTTTCTCTGTGAGATGGAAGAGCAAATACGTCCTGATGATCTGTAGTTTCTTAACCTTCAAAGTCCACATGACGTCACCGTGCTTTGCTCTATCCAGAATCTCTGTTTAGCCAAGGTCAAGAAGTGTCAGGCCCATTTTAGCAATGAATTTCAATGCATCTCCATTAAAAATTTCTTTATTGTGTTAGTATTGGATTATAACCCAAAGTATAAAAGAAATACCCATGAGTCCATACTGATATAAGATCAGATAAATAAATAAATGGGAGAGTGAGATAATTTTCCCATGCAGAAGAATGGCAAACAATTTATGTAGATTTTCTGCTTACAAGTGGGTGGAGCTTAACTTCCCACTCTTTGAGTTTGGGATGCATATAGTGACTTTCTTCCAAAGAGTACACTACAGAAAAGTGGGTGATGAGAAGAGTAACTTTACAGTGGAGAAACATGACAAACACTACAAACAGCCAGGCAATCAAAGTTCACATCAATAGTATAAGGCATGCTGATGGTATGTACCTTTAATATAATTTGGTGAGAATGGTACTTCACCTCTGTGGTCTTCCTCCCCAAAACCCATAACCCCAGTCAAACCCTAAGAAGAACATCAGCCAAACTCAAATTTAGGGCATTCTATAAAAATAACTGACTAGTACTCTCTCAAACTGTCAAGGTCATCAAAAACAAGGAAAGTCTGAGAAACTCACAGCCAAGAGGTACCTAAAATGACAAATAAATTCAATGTAGTGGCCCGGATGGGATCCTGGAACAAATAAAAAGAATGTTAGCTAAAAACTAAGGAAATCTGAATAAATGTATGGGCTTTAGTTAATAATACTGTATTGAATATTCATTAGTTGTGACAAATATGAGAGGTTAGTAATAGGAAAAAAATGAGAACTCTGTATATCTTTGAAATTTTTCTGTATATCTGAACTATTCTAAAATTTTAGTACCACTAAAGGTTTTTATTACATAATAGTGCTTTAATTTAATCTCCATGCTATTTAATGAAATTTATCAATTGTATTTGTGTTTGATTGGACCTTATCTCAAGTTGATTAGAATTACTCATATTTTTTAATGGTATTGTTGCAGTTGTAATAAGGTTGATTTTTCTACAATAGACATAGTAATTGTTACATCATCATTTAATTTTTGAAAAATAATCCTATCCCTTGTGATTATAAACTTGAGATTCTTTAAGAAAGTAGAAAGGTTCTAAGATGTTATGAGTCATAAGATATTTCCAGTTCTGAAGTAATAAGACAAAAATCATTAAATAAATAAATTGGCATAAAATAAAATTAAAAAAAAAAAACAGTATTTTTGAGAGGACCAGTCCAGACAATGTGTCTGTAAGATAGACTTTACAAACTTACTTTGATTAATTTTTGTTTTTCTGAGGATATGATTCTTTTCTGTAATTACTGTTCTGTTTTTTTCTGACAGGCTATCAAATATTGGCTGCCTTAAGCTCTCTGTGAATTGAGTTATTCTCAATAATACCCTGTATTATGAAGGCATTATTTGAGTGGCTGTCCACTGTGATCTGGTTATTTGGAGCTTTACATAAAACAGGTGGTTCTTCCATCTCATTGACATTTCTTATTACCCAGAATTCACCATCCTTTTTCTATGGCTTGTCATATGCAGGCCATCACAGACAGGGCCCTATCCTATAGTTTACCCCAGTTTATTTGGTTTTTCATTTACATTCTGGTCTTTTCTCTTAGATACTCCAAGTTCGCTTGTTTTTGGACTTTATCAAGGCTCTTGCTACATGGTTATGTGTTTATTTACACTGGGAATAATTCCCCAAAGGCTTTGCAACAGCTAATTGTATTTGTTTGGCTCTGTGAGATGACCCAGCCACCTCCGATTCCAGTCAGAGAGGCCATTTACTCTGAGTGGACATGAGGATGATGCCCAGAAGCAAAGAGGAAGCAGCCTCTGATCCGTGATCCTACAGTCTCAGTGCTGCTCAATGGTGCCATTTCTGCTGACCTAGATGCCTGGAGTTGACCCTGTTTGTCTCTCCAAACCTCTTTACTGGTTTTCCTTGACTTAGATGATGCTTTGAACTTGATCTATTGTACTATGACTGTAATTCCAAGAGCACAGGCTTTCCCGTCATGTAGAGCAGTATCTGAATCCTGCCTCAATCGTTTGTTACCTTTTTGATCTTGAGGATGTTACTTAATCTCTGTGGGTTTCAGTTTCCTCATCTGTCAAAAGAGGATAATAGCACACTGGCAGAGTTGTTATAACGATTAGCTAAAATGTTTCTAAAACTCCTTTAGAAAACCTCATTCTGTATCATGGACACTAACTACGACGCCTGAACAGATTCAGGAGAGGGTTCTGCCTTTGATATGGTTTTGGGTGTTAGGGGTCAGGTGGGAGAAGAGAAAAAGAAGGAAGAGATACAAGGCAGAGTAACGGACTCTGGGGCAAGAATTCTGGAGCCTCACTACCTGAATATGCAGTCTGGCTCTCCCATGTGTTAGCTGTGTGGCCTTGGTCATTATTGAACTTCTCTGTTGCTGCAGTTTTCTCATCTATAAAATGAAGATTGAAATAGTGCCTAACTCAGTTAATGCGAAGTGCTCAGAGCAGTGTCTAAAATGTAGTATTAATTGTCCAGTATTACTAGATTTATTCTTTTCCCAAGGTTTTACATTTTACATTTAACTACACTTGATAATCCACTTACTGATCAATATGTCTTTTTTACAGCCTCAGTAACCTGAAAGTATTAAGATCATTTTGGCCTTTTTAGTATACTTATATAAACAAAAGTTTCTTCTTTCAAAGAAGGCATATGAAGAGGTGCTACATTTATGTCGATATAGCAACACATTTGAATAATTACTTTTAAATTTTCTTTAGATTCTGAAAAAAGATATTCTTTTCAGTATCCTCAGTAATAAAAATCTTTGTCTTTGAATATAGAGTATCAAAAATTAAGCCAACTCTATTAAATTAAATTATTTATGTTGATACTCTGTCTTCTATATGTATAATTTTGCATACTTATACAGTTAATATACTTTATAACTTTATAATCTTAATAAAACATAGACATATCTATTTATATATGAACTGTGAGTGAGTGTGTGTTTGTGTGTTTTGGGAAACGGGGTATCAGGAACCAGTGTTTGATGTAAGCTGAATTATTTTCATGAACATAAATTCAATCATTGAGTCACAGCTCATATGAAAAAAATCGCATGTGATTTACTGCATGTTTCAGAACTTTTAAAATAAGGCCTTATTAGGTTTTTGACCTTATGGGATGAATTCTACATAAAGCATGCATTGAGTCAAATGGAGTAAAAAATGAACATCTTTTCTTTCCAGTTCTGCATCCCTTCTTCCCTTCCATGTACCTACATCCTGTAGACACCATAATACTATAACACTGATCTTGGAGGACCTGCAGACAAGGCCATCAAATGCAGTGGAGCGGGGGCACTGTACTTCAGTAAGACACTCAGTCTAATCTTGGGCATAAGCCTGCCTCCTCTATTGCCTGAGAAAGCTTTACTGCTTTAGCAGCCAATGATATACCTATATGCATTTGACATCCTGAACGTGGCCACTTTAATTATTTTAAGGTTTCCTCTAAAAGTCTGCCTTGCTACTTGAATGGAGATGTGGTCATTTGTGCTAATTGCATTTTAGAGTATCATATTGGTTAGAGTAAGCTAATGTTTAAACTTTTGTTCATATCAAATGTCATTGGTCACTTAATTATGTAACAGTTTTCTACCTAGGTATATTTTGCAAACATCAAAAGGCATCAGTCCATCTCCGCATCACTCTCTATGTCTGGACTATGTGCGCATCATATAGTTGCGGCTTTTTTTTCAGGCTCATGAAGTGCTGCATGCCCCCTGCTACTGAAACCCAGGGTCTTGGCTTGAGAGCCCTCTGCCTGATGCCCAGAAAGGGATTTGAGACTGAGAAAATATTGTTGCACTAGGGTCTTTGCCATGAGGCTTTTAAGAATGAGAGAAACTAAGATACAATATGACTTGTGGATCTCTAGGATCATAAGCTGCTTGGATAGCTTACATGTTGAAAGCAGAGGATCTTCAAAAGCCAAAAATCATGCCTCCTTTCTGACATATGGGCAGAGAGCCTAGACACTCAGAGACCTCCTCTGTTTTACAGGAGATGGTGCTGAGGTCAGGATGGTGAAGGAATATGCACAGAGAAAGGCTGGGTCAAAACCGGGCCCAGATTTTGAGAAAATAAAGCCCACCATTCCAATTTTTATTTTAGTTCTTTTGATCTGAGAGAAAAACTGCATAGTTCCATAATATACTTAGTAAAAAGACCAACTATTGTACTCTGTGAAGTTAATGTTATGAGGGTGTGTCTTAGAATCTGATCATGGAGTTAATTTTACTCGAATGCAAGATTTTAAGATGGGCGGTTGTTCTCTTGTTATGACCATACGCCATCGTTCCCTCCCCCCTCGCTCAGAATGTGAATAGTAGTCCCATTGTGGGAACTGCTGATTGACATCAAGGCACTCTGTTGTCATGGCTCTAGTTAAAAAATGTGGAAGAAACTAGATCTTTTCAACCTAAAGGTTCTCTCTGTATAGTTAATTAAAGACATTTTAAGAAGACATTTGGATTATAGGAAAGTGATGATATCACATTATGACATTTATTCCTTACCCCAAGAATCTCAGTAATTGGTTCACCTATTCAAAACTGTTATTTTATCAGAGGGTAAAGATTCCAGGACCCCCAGTCAGACTTATCTAATTTCCCTAATTGGCATATTAAAAAAAAAAAAAAACTCTGGACATAAGAACTTTCTGATTTGTGAATATGCCATTCACTCACTTAAGATACAATTTAATGTAAAACTTATCTAATGTTAATGAAAGTCTATAGAAAATTTTAGTCAGGGCTTAACCACTGGCTAATATACAATTTATTCCATTGTATTAAAGAATAGACTTACAAATTTAATTAGAATTCCACAGAAATATAAATTATTAGAATGCGGTACAACTCAGGGTGCTTATTGTTGAGATTCTCACTTTACAATGAAGGAAACTATAGCTTGGAAAAAGATAAAGTGACCTTTCGATAATTATGTAACAGATAAACAGATAGTCTGTAGCAACACAGATACCAGATCCAACAGCTTTTGACTTCTAGTCCCATATTTTTCCTACTAGGCCAGGGTATTTTATATAATCAGAGTTATTTTATTCTATGCAGTGCTGTTGTGATATATGAAAAACAGAAGATGTACTCAATGCTTTCTAAGAACTTCTGCTCTCATAAATCTTGTATCTTACCATGGATAGATATGTATATTTATAAGTATATCTATGACTCCTTCAAGAGTGACTTACTACTATTTCTTTCTTTTCATTTTTATTTTTTATTTTTTATTTTTGAGACAGAGTCTTACTCTGTCACCCAAGCTGGAGTGCAGTGGTGCAATCATGGCTTACTGCAACCTCCATTGCAGTGAGTGATCCTCCCACCTCAGCCTCCTGAATAGCTGGGACCACAGGCGCACACCACCATGCCTGGCTAGTTTTTGTGTTTTTGTAGAGATGGGGTTTCACCATGTTGCCAAGGCTAGTCTCAAACTCCTGAGCTCAAGTGATCTGCCCCTCAGCCTCCCAAAGTACTGGGCTTACAGGCATGAGCCATCATGCCTGGCTTAAAAATGTTTTAAAATATACCTAAAACCTGATCACATATGGTAACCAAAACCAACAACAAAACAAAACCAGTCAAATGAATGCACAAAGACGTTGAAGATGGTAGAAATGTGATTTAAGTGAAACTATATGAACAAAGGCACAGGTGAGCCCAGTAAGAGTCACCAACATGAGGTACCCACTAGGAAAGAAAATGCAGGTTAGTCTGCACTAAATGAAATATGATCAGTTTGAATGATGGAAGTAATAGGACTGTTTCGCTTTGTGTAGCCACATCATGGGACCTTGTGTTATGTTTTGTGTGACACATCATTCAAAACACTATTGATCAACTGGAATGTATTCCTAGGCTCGGAAATTGAATGTTGAATAGACTTGAAGTCACAGAGTAATGTCTAAAGAAATTGCAGATATTTTGTGTAGAGGAGGAAAATCTGGATGGGGGATGATATATGCCCTCCAGTAACTGAGGGGTCATCATGTGGCAGTCTTGCTAGATTTGAGCTTCCAAATCGAGGGCTAATAAACAGAAGCTCCAGTGAGGCTCCTGCTGTCATAGAATAGGACATTTTGGCTCAGAGTTTTTTTTTGTTTTTTGTTTTTTTTTTGGCACGGAGTCCCACTCTGTCACTCAGGCTGGAGTGCAGTAGTGTGATCTTGGCTCACTGCAACCTCCGCCTCCTGGGTTCAAGCAATTCTCATGCCTCAGCCTCCTGAGTAGCTGAAATTACAGGCGTGTGCCACCATGACTGGTTAATTTTTGTATTTTTAGTAGAGACGGGGTTTTACCATGTTGGCCAGGCTGGTCTCGAACTCCTGACCTCAGGTGATCTGCTTGTCTTGGCCTCCCAAAGTGCTGGGATTTCAGGTGTGAGCCACCACGCCCAGGCCTTGGCTCAGGGTTTTAAATACTCAGGCTGTTGCATTCAAAAGATAGAATGACTTGTCTCTCTCCCAGGGCACTGCGTTTATAGTCACCAGAGGTGTTCCCCTTGAGCCTGGATGATTACATGGAGGAGGTTTTAAAGGGCAGCATTGACAATTTAGATTTGCGGTTGGACCAGATGACCTTTAAGGTGCTTTCCAGCACCTGGGGTTTTATGATTCTATTTCTATTATGCATCTACGCTGGGTATGTGTCACATTGTTTGAAGCAAACACTGAGAATGAACAGGAGCACAGTGTGGAATGTTGATGGCGCTCACATCTATTTTGTGTTTCAATTTCTGGAAGCAGTCTTTGTCTTTGAGGCAGTTTGGTCCCTGACCTTCTGTAACATTTGGAGCCCAGCCACACTGTCTTTGTTTACTGTAAAGAGCATGGAAAAACCGACTTCCTGACAGTGCTCTGCAAAGTCTAAGGTCAAACCACTCACAGGTGAACAAACACAGTTCTTCCACCTTAAACTTGCCATTTGGAGCCTGTGAAATGGACGAGGGTAATAACGCTGGGTAGCAGAGAGAGGGGAAATCAGTCCTCTGCCAGCAGCCAGCAATTAGTCACTTTGTCAGTCTGCTTTGGGAAGGGCTCATCTTAATTCAGCATCCATTTTGAAGAGGTTAGAAACCATGATATGCAGTTTTAAGTCCTCTAGCAACTCTGCTAAATAAACCTATAGACCCTGCCTTTCTTGACACTATCAGCCCATCATTAATATTTCCCAGGATTGCACAGATAAAGCATAGCATTCTTATATAACTTAAAGGATTGAAGAGTCACATTCATTGAATATTCACAGCATGCAAGCTCTTTCTGCTATGATAACATCTTCAGGTGGCTTAGGTGGGTTGGCTCCCTGTCAAGAGAGCAGACCCTTCTTTTTTTTTTTTTTTTCTTTTTAAACTATATCCTGCTTTTTCTTTTTTTTCTATTTCTTTTCTTTTTTTTGAGACAGTGTCTTGCTCTGTCACCCAGGCTGGATGGCAGTGGCATGATCATGGCTCACTGCCACCTCTACCTCCTAGGTTCAAGTGGTCCTCCCACCTCAGCCTCCTGAGTAGCTAGGACTACAGGTGCACACCAAAACACCCAGCTAATTTTTGTACTTTCTTTGGTAGGTATGGGGTTTTGCCATGTTGCCCAGGCTGATCTCGAATTCCTGGGCTCAAGCAGTCCGCCCACCTTGACCTTCCACGGTGCTGGGATTACATGAGTGAGCCACTGCACTTACCCTGCCTCCCCTGCTATTTTTTTACTATCATCAAATGCAATAGCTTCCCTCTGTGAAAGGAAGGGAAGTGTCTTCTTCCTGGGTAAGTGTATTGTAAGCTCTTTCAGGGCCCTAGACAATGCCTACCACACTCTCTTAGATTAGCAGGTCCACATAATGCATTTGTGTGAACATCATTGAATCAAACAATGACCTTGCTCACACATTTACCCATTTACTCAAAATCACTTATTTGTGAGATCCAAGTTTTCTTCTTACTATTTAAAGATTATTAGAGTTGATCTAAAGTGATATAAATGAAAATATTCCCAACATAAATTCACGTTTTTCTTTTTTCTTGGAATAAATTCAGCTTTGGCTTTTTTTTTTTTTTTTCTCTCTCTCTTGTTCTTTTTTTTTTTTTTTCTTGGTCTCTGGTGTAAGCGGGCTCTCGAAATGCCCTAGTTATCTAACATTGCTCTTGAACTCCACTTACAGATGATATACTAGCCTTTTACTAAAATATATCTGGGTATTAAAAGCTCAATTCTTTACTGCTGATGAGAAAGATTATTAACACTTTTTTTTCCCAGCTATAATACGAGGCAGTAACACCCCTTTTAACTTCCAGAGCCAGAGGCAGTATGTCACATTAACCTTCATTAACTGCCCAAGAAATGAGGTGCGTTCATTAATTTAGTATTCTTTTTAGCTAAGATTGTGTGAGAAGGCTGATAAACGTCTGTGGTTTCTCCCTTTGCTATTAAAAATAAATAAATAAAAGAATGGTAAAGTGTGTTAGCCTGCTTATCTTATCGTCTTGATAAGTGCAACATTCTGATTAGGGGTCAGATCTGGACAGGATGAGTCTGCAGCTGGTGGGCAAGGATGGGGGTCGCTGGGGCAGGGCGGAGGAAACGCAGGCTGACCGAGATCAGCCTGAGGAAGAGCATCCGAGGCGTGTGGTGGGGGAAATCAGGTAGCATCTGAAAACCAAGCCAAAGGTGGAAAGAGAAAATAAATTCTATTTCTATATAAGTAATGGCATGATGGAAGCCAACCCACCTAAGCCACTCAGATATCCTGTGAATTACTAAATGCACTGTAGAGATTTTTGGTATATGTGGCATCATCACTTCTGATGTTCCCATTTCTCTTTCCATCACCTTCATTTATTCATTACTTTAAAAAGGCATATCAAGCATTTTGCTAGCTCCTGGGGGAAAAAAAAGATGAATGACACAACTCCTAAGCTCAGGGACCTGCGTTCTTTCTTCATCTGAGCTTTAAAAAATGTAGAGTCAGCTTTACCATCACCTCCTCTCTGTTTTCCAAGAATACTGCAATAATGTTGTTTCTTCATAACACCTCCAGAATCTATCTCAATTTTCCTTTCACCACTACCAAGGTTTGGGCACCATTCCCTTTTAGCCAGGCAATTGCAGAAGCCTCTTGATTAGTCTCCTTATATCCAATCCCTTCCTCCCCCATCAATCTTAGATTTGGTTACTGGACTTATTATCCTACAATTTCGTTCTTGGTCCCATTGTTTATGAAGAGAGGGGTAATGTCTCAGCTTTATATTGTGGCTCTCTTCAACCTAGTCCCACTTCTACAGCACTAACACCTGACTTGAACCACAGTGATTCCTTCATCCACCTTCAGACATATGTATGTATTTTCACATATCTGGTCTCCCTCCCACAATTTTTTTCATTTCCAAAGCAGGACAGCATGGTGGTTAAGACCATGCGCTTGGGGACCAGATATGCTTTACTACTTACTTGCTGTGTAGTTTGGACAATTTATTTAATCTCTCTTTTGTGCTTCTGTCTGTATATCACTGAAAATAACTTATTAAAAGTATTTTCTCATAAAATTAAGTAGGTTAATGTATCTAAAATGCTTAGAATAGATGCTGGCACGTAGTAAGTGCTAATTTTTAACACTTACTATTGTTGCTATTGTTGCTATTGTTGTTAATACCTAAACCCCTCCCTACTCCCTGGCCAAATATTTTATAGCTCACTGCAAATCCCAGGGAACTCGGGGAACCTCCCCAGACATTTAAGTAGAAGTGTTTGTTCCTTTTTCAGCCCTTCTGTGGCACCACTTATCTGACCCACATTTAGCAAGTGGATTGAGACTTACTAATTATTTTCATGGGAAATAAAACCTGAAGAAATGACTAGCAATAGAAGATAATAAATGGTTAGTAATGATAGAAAAAAGTAGCGTAGGCTCTATAGAGTGTATGTTCTCTGAGGGCACGGTCAATGCTTCGTGTGTCTTTGTTTCTTGTACAATGCTTTGTGCCTTCTTGTTAACAAAATTAAGCTCCCAGTTTTTTTCCTGATTCAATCGAGGATGTGATCAGAAGATCATTAATAGACCAATCTGTTTAAACAGACAATGGATAATCAGATAATAGAGTGTCTTGACTGGTAGTGTATCAATGTGAAGAAATAAGGAGCCACCTTGGTTTTGGACAAAGGGTTGTCTAGCCCATCTGGACAGTAGTTCTGGACATCACGAATGTGGTGGTTTGGGAGGATTAGTTTGGTGGCAGGCTGCCAAATGGAATGAAACAAAAAGAGGGTCACCAGAGAGGAGGGTATTAGTACCTGAGCTTGGACTCTAGGAATAAATGGAGAAGAAATCTTAAATCCAAGGACAGATGGCAAAGAGAGAATATATAGGAATTGGGAGATCATAGAGGATGTTGAAGAGGCAAGGGTAAAAAAAGTGACTGCTGGATCTCTTCCTTGGTTAACTTTGGAGAATTCAAATTGGGAAAAGGTTGTCTTGAAGGACAAAAGACGTATGCAGTTACTGGACCTTGAGTTCCAGGATGTCTGAGACCATGCATCTCTTGCTCATCACCGGAACCCCAGTGTCTGGGGCCATCCTTGACACACTTATATGGTGAGAGGCTGAAAGGGCATCTCAAATGAATTAATGGCCGCTTACCTTGATATCCACACAGTCCAATGAGACATGTTGTAGACGATTATCTCTCACCTGTTTAATGGTTCTCCGGTTCTAGTTAGCTGGCATAATCAATTTTGCTAAAAAGGCATACCTCTCACATCTTGGGAAGGACATCCCAAATAGGCAACTTACTTAATTCCAGGAAGAGTGACAGAATCTACAGACCCTGAGGCAATCTCACTTGTACTTGCCTTCATGTAACTAGTAAAACATACCTGGCAGTGCAGCACCTCCACAGAAAGGTGCTCCAGAAAGCAATTGTTTGCTCTCACCCTGCTGAGAAGTAGCAATATCCATGTGGCTTAAGGGCTGTAGCTGCAGCCATGAACAGTGTTAGAAAAATATCACCACCATTTGCCAGCATGAGATGCCAAACTGCAAATAAGAGACATGTCGGTTCAATGAAGCAGAAACATTTCACTTGTTTTTAAGATTACTTGCGAGAAGTTTATTGCTATGTGTTTGTCTGCCTTTAAATAAGAAATTGCATTTTTTTAAAAAACCGCCTCCTCTCTTCTCCCCACAAAGGGACAAGGCTTTCCTACTCGGGTGAATATTGCCTGTGCTGCTTACCGAAGAAAGGGAGCAGTCTTAGCAAGCATCTTATTAGTCTAAAAATAAATTATTCAGAATGCAGGTTCAGATACAGATTGCAGGGAGAGATAATAGAATTGGTTTTCCAAGCCTGATCATGCTATGAAGACGTGGTGTGTGCTTTTCAGGAATCCACTTAAGTGGAATCAGCTTTGACTAATACAAACTAGAAATAATATTGCTGCCATCCAGCTAGTGTCTGTGGTACAGCATCCTCAGAATGTCTTCAAGTATCCACGGCCTCTTTAGTGTCTGTAAGTGCGCATATGTAAAAGTGTATATGTATTCCCAAGCAAGCTTCAGAGGCATGCTTCTCATTGTTCTTTTAAGGAAATGTCTTCCTGGCCGCCTGAGAGGGGCATGTCTCACTTGAGGTTTGTCTCCCTCCTGCTCCCCCTGCCTGGGTGAAAGAGTTGACCACATCAGCAGCCGACTGCAGTTTGTCATGTGGTTTCTCATGTGATGCTGGGTCTGCAGCACTTGGGAGCAAGTCTTTGTGACTGGCACTCATGGACAGACAGTGGTGTTCAGGGACAGAACAGATTTTGGAGGGGGTGGGGAGGCCAATAAACCAAGAAACATCAGAAATAAAAGTCGCATGAAGTACTCTGATCTCTGTATTCCTTTTTTTTTTTTTAAATTTGATTTTAACTCTTGCTTTTTTTATGGTTTGTGTCTGTTTTTTCCACCCCCGCTGGCGCCGAGCTGCGCTGTTTTGTGTTTCTTTCTTTCTTTCTTTTTTTTTTTTCTATTTTTTTTTAATTCTGAAGCCAGACCGTCTCTCCTCACAGCTCCAGGGCTGCATCTCCGTGGGCACGCCAAGCTTCCCCTGGTTACCTGAGCTGCTCCTGCCGTCTCCCGCCTGGGCTTCGCCGTGGTGCACCCGATCCCGGAATCGTGCGTCTGCGCCCTGCGAAAGAAGGACCTGCTGGCGGAGCTCCGGCCAGGGTCTCCTCTCCTCCCTCGCAGCTGGGCGAGGCGACTTGGAGGACAGGGTGAAGCTGCAGAAGACCTGGGGTGGGACGGCTAGAGAGGACGCCAAGGACTGGGGAAGGGGAAGTTAGGAGTACCTTACATCCAATGCCCACCCGTGCTCCGCAGGGCAAGGGCAGCCGTCGCCTCGGCCGCGTGCACCCAGCTCAGGCTGTTCCCAGGGATTTAGTCTGGGGGGTCAACCCATGGCGAGATGTGGTGGCATTTTACCTCAGAGTGGAGCTGAAGATGGATAAACAAGGTATCTGATGTATCTGCCTGAGAAGGCAGAGCTGGAGAAAGGCGGAGTGAGGGAGCGCGTGGAAAGAAAGAGATGCCGAATGCCGGGTGATTGTCTGCCGCTTGCTGTGCATTCTCATTCTAGGGAGGATGGCATAATTTATAACCCAGCACATGGATGGAGGAACTGTAAATTGCAGTCTGGATGTCCCCGACGCTGTCAACGAAGGAACTGATGGGCTAGGTGACTGTACCAGCGTCCCCAGAGAAAATCGCAGCCTCGCAGCATGGATTTAAATGCATGTGCATGCATGTAGAGACATGAAAAAGGTTTCTGACCATTTTACACAGGAAGTCTGTCACTTTGCTGGATGGGGCTTGATTGCAGCTTGTGTTTTCAGCTCCAGCTCAACACCCATTTCCTGACTAGTGAGACAGCATGGCCAAAGCAGCTGCATGCAGAATTTTCTTTTTACTCGGAAAGCAAGCCCCCTCTGTTTTAACTCCTTCCAGTTCTGAATGCTCTGTGCTTTGCTAGGACCGATTGTGGGGTTTTGTTTTCTTCTTCTACAAATCCCTGTAAACACAGCTGTATTCAGTAATGGCAAAAAATTCTATCCTGTAAATAGAAATCTGATCAATTTAATCAAAATAAATGTATCCCAGATGACTTTGAGACCAGCTGGCTACCACAGGCTTCAGATGCTAAATGCTCAGTGGAGATGAATACAGTGTTATATTTACATGTTTCAGAATGCGGGGATCAGCCTATAATTTGCAAAAAGAAATTATTTTCTAAGGAGGAGAGGTGGTCCTACCAGCTCACAGCTAAGATGGCTAGATACAGGTGTAAATGCTCTTCATGTGATTTGGAGATTTGCAGTGTTGCATTTCAAAAGGCATGTGCCATGAGGCAGAGTATGGCCGTTGTCAGTATGGAGAATGCTCGCTTCTAACTTGCTGTTATGGAGAGCCGAATGCCCTCCAAGTAGCTTCTAGTGAGGTTGAGGGCAGGCACTTGAGGCTTGTTGTAGATTCAAATGTGAGGACTGGGGTTCTCCAACCCCAGCTCAGTGGAGTCAGCTCCACCCTGGGGGTGAGGAGCTTTCCCAGTTGTCATGGGGAGCTCTTCTGGGACGCCTGTCTGGCCCTTCCACTGTTTGTTACTATTTCTACAAAGGCAGCTCTGTGTGTTGGATTATGTTTGGCCAGCTGTTGGTGCATTCCTGCGGGTGGGGCTGGGTGAGGATCTTATTACTGTACTTTCAAACTGTAGATCTGTGTGCAGGGATAGTACAGAAGGAAAGGAAAAGCAGTAAGTTACAGAATCTGATCATTCTTACCTCTTTCTCCAGATAGTCCTAGAGTGAATCCAGAAAGGCTTTAAAGTGAAAAGAGGAAAGAGAGAGTAAGTGATTGGGGGTGGGTGGCATGAGGAGAAGAGAATGAAACAGAGCAAGCGCACAAGAGAAAAACAGCCTTAGAACTTCAAAGCTGCATAGACAAGCAGAATGTCACCAGCTTGTAATTAGCGGTTCGTGGTTGCGTCAGTGACTGTATCTGTCCAAGAATAACTATGTGATGTGTGCCACAAAGTGAAGAAGATAGTCATAACTAAGTTATCAAACCCAGTTCAAACAAGGGCAAATGGATTAAGAAATTTTCTGTTTGTAAATCAAATACTGATGGATTATACAAATAAGACTTACTGAATTCTGTATAATTGAAGGCTGAATTATCAATTTATCAGGGGGGATATGTTCATTTAATGAAACTGTGAACGCTTAAACATGCAAAGTAATCATGTGAGAAAATATCAATGCAAGCTCTATCAATACAAGACGTTTTACTAAATAGCCAAAAATGGCACTGCCAGTCTCCTATCTCTGTATCCACACATAATTTTGTTTGTTTTTGTGCATTTCAATAGAGAGAAGTCAAAAGTGACATTCAAGTGAATAGGGTAAATTAAATTCTAAAATTCCCACTTTCGAATTTAAAAAACAACTAAGGAGTTTTGATTTATGGTGATCTCCCAAGTTTAAACCTTGAAGGAGGTTTTGTTGTCTTGAAGCCAAACAGCAGCTTGTCAGTAAACGTTATGGGAAGTCAGCGTACCAGAATTGTTGAGGTTTGAAGGCCACATTCACTTCCCTCCCTTGTCTCTTGTGCTTGGAGATTTGGGTGCTACTGAAGCCTCCACAAAGAGATGGTGGGAGGAGCTGATTGGTCCGTAGGCTTAGAATGTTTACTCTTATTTGTTTTCAGTGCTCCTCCACGGCATTCATTTTCTATTTGTATTTGTGTTCATGCCGCACAATTACTCCTGACCCGCTTTGTTTCTCTGCCCAAAGAGAAGTCAATTTTAGTTCAGCTCTGTGTGTTTAGCTTGCTGGGTAATATGTGCATATGTATTGCATTAGCCATGTATGCATTTTTTCTTTTTTTAAAATGTGGATTAGGGAAAATTGTAGCATGGAAAGCTGCATATATTAAATCAATAGCTTTTTGAATCACATGTAATATAATTTAAATATACTCAGTTTGAGGTTGCCAAAACTGACATTGTCTGAGCCCGTTTAATTTACATCTTCGATTTAGTCAAGAAGCGGAACCTGCCAGATCAGAATAGTATTCTGTGCACCCAACAGGGTGGAAGACATTATTTTGTTTGTGTTAGTTCAAACAGCTGGTCATTAATGCAGTCCCCATTTCTAGAGCGAAGTGCTGCTGGACATGAATGCCTGCCTGATTAATGCTGCCCCTCCGAGGGTCCTTCACCCAGCAGTCATGCTCGCAGCAGAATAATGTAGCATGATGTGATTGCACTCTAACAGGATAGTATGTCATTGTGTCACCAAGCAATTGAGGTTATTATGGGGCAGGGCAGACAGACGGGACAGTGGGGTTACTAGACCGTAGCATTTTTAGAAATACAGGCCTGACCTACTTAGAGTTATTCTCTCTGGCTGGCAGCTGCATGGTACATAAAGTCTCCTGATAGGCTGAGGCTGTTGCTAGGGGGAATTAGCATGAATTTTTCCACACACAGACTCAGTGGCTGAATGATAAAAGCTGACTGGAATTAAAGAGATTTGGTTTAGTATTATACAGATTTATCTGCCTCCTTTTCTTTCTCAAGTGCAGAGAAAGAGTGCAAAACACAGATTTTGTTTCCATTTGTTCTTTGACCTTCTTGTTCCTCCTCCTCCCCTCAAGATGCATGAGGGGAGGAGAGTGGGGCAGTTATGAAATTTTGGTTAATCACTCACTGTTGGGGGTCATTGAAATGATGTTGCAAATTGCAAGATATTTAAGCTTAAAAACTGTTGGGAATGACTAACAGAAGGTTAGATTATTTTTCCTCTTCTGCGCACTAAGCTGTTTTGAAGTTGGGCATGCATCTTTCATGCACTGTATATTTAAACTCTCTTTCCCTTTTGGGCTTGAACAAAACATTTATATAAATTCTTTTCTATCCAAACAGATTGAAGCTTGCAATCTCTGGCTTGTTTAAAATAAGGTGGTCAGGATTCCAGATTTAGACAGGAAAAAAATATATATATTACCATTTTTGTTATTACAAAATATTATTTTCTGGGCTATTGTGGGTTTGACTTTCTTTTCAAAAACCAGCCTGATGTAGATGCTTATGGATGAAACTTAACTGCTCCTACCCTACCCTGTTGGCTTCACAATGTATAGGAAAACATAGGTTTTTCTCCAGAAGAAAATCTGCCTGCAGAATATATCTGGAGGTTGTTTTCCTTGTTGCTGACATATGCACTGCATATAGACAACTCACATAATCAATTTTATAAGATGACCCATTTTTTTCCTTCTCGTGGATCTCCAAGTGTCTGTGGCTTTTAGTATATCTTTTCTAGAGGAGGAGTTTTGATAGATCTTTTTAAGGTAATCTGAAAAGCCATCAGGAGAAAAATTAAAGCAACACATATTCAAGAATACTTTAATTTTTCTTGTTCTTAATTATATGCTCTCTATATTTAAACTGCAATTTCTTTCTGTTACCTTTTATTGCTGAAAGTAGTGATTATCTTTGCCTTTTAGATTTGAAATAAATTTTTGTGAGAACACCCTGGGATATCACAAGTAAACAAGAAGCTGGGCTACATAAAGGAAACAAATAACAAGAGATTCTTGTAAACTTGTCACATCAGATTTTTTTTTTTTTTTTTTTTTGGCCACATGAAAAAGGCAAGAGAAAATTTAGGTGTAGCTTTTTCTTTTCATTTAGATTTTTAAAAATATTTAGAACTATTTAGATACATAATGCTTTTAAACAGTGATTTCTACTTATACCAGAGAATACAGTCAAAACAAAATAAAACAAATCCTCTCATGGTGTCAGAGCCAAGAAATCTATCAATCATGTGTATATTTTTTAAATCCAGGAGTGTTTACATTCAGCATATAAATCTTATCAAGCTAAAATAGAGTATATTTTCTGATGTAATTGATAGATCATACCCTCACTAGCTTTGAGAGTCCCCATATAAACATTTATTGTAAAGGTTTGCAACTACACTAGCAATCTTTCTTAATTGAATAAAATGTCAATTTATATTTGTGGAATAAAAGATTACCTTGGTGTACTGCTCCTTCCAAAATGAAGCAATTTCTTTGTTGTTTTAACAAGTGAACATTTTTTTGGTTTTCTTTTGCAGTATTTATTTTGCTTAGGTCAATGGACAATTATTTAAATATTTAAATGCAAATACATGGAAATAAAATGTCACTTTAAAATCACTTAAGAAAGGAAAAGTGTCAACATACTTTTATTAACACTCTTTAATAAACATGTGGCTAATTTATATGTAAAGCACAGCCTGTTTCCAGGTACCCAGTCGAATCAAATGTTTATTGTTTGGTGAAAAATAAATTGATCACATTATAATAGTTAAATGTAAGTCTTATTTGGTTGTTTAGGTTGCTAAGAATTTCCCATTGTTTTTATCCATTACCAGGGAGGTAAGTATTCAATAAGTCAAAAAGAAAAACAAAGCAAGCATATTTTAAAATGCCATTTATGCTGACTTAGCTAAGCTTAAGCTTATACTTAAGCTTGAGTCCTAGATATTCACTCAGACAATGTATGTCATAGTATTCATTTCATCCTTTGCCATTCATTAAAACACCAAAGGAGCAATCATCCTCACTCATTGCATCAATCATTTATTTATTAGGTATTTATTTTCTGCTCACACATGAGGCTAACTTCTCTAGTTACAAGGTTCAACATAGACCGATGGGGTTTTGGTGGGATTGGTGGGTAAACAAAAAAGGAAATATAAGCAGTTGATTGTTGTGGGCCACCAAGCGCAGGTGAATCTTGTGTTGGATAGTTTCCCTGACTATGTTCTGTCTGACACCTAATGTTACTTAGTCCTTACAACTCTGGGGATGAGCTGGTGCCCTTATTATCAGATGCTTGGAGATGATCAGCTCTCCTGATGTCACAGAGAAGCTATATCTCTTCCAAACCGTCTCAACACTTTTATAATATTTAAAGATCTATCAATAAGTCAGAACGTGCCTTTTGTGAAGTCGTAAAAGCATAATGTAACCCAGTGATTTTTGACATCGCTGTTAAAATGGGTAATAGTATCTCAACCAGAATACCTGAAGCGCCCGAACTGTATACTGCCTGAGACCTTATCAGATTCCCTCAGCCTGATGCCTCCAGGGTTTCGTTTTTACCAGGCTCCTGTCTTACTGGAGCAGTCATCACCTGGTGGTATTCTTTAGTCTGTTTCCCCACGAGTCTCTAACCCATTCTTCATCTATGTGCCAGGGACACAGAAGATGTTTCACAGACATTAGTTGATTAGCAAATGAATGAATGAGTGAATTGATGAGTATCCAGAAGACAGATGTTAGAGAAGAATAATGAAGTCTTCTATCTGTGAATGTGTCAATGGCATAGGGCAGGGATCAACAAAGTTTTTCTATAAAGGGCCAGATAGTAAATACTTTAGGCTTTGTGGACTGTATGGTTTCTATAGCAACTACTGAACTTGGCTGGTGTCGCTAAAAAGCAGCCATAGACAATAGTAAATGAGTGAGTATGGCTGTGTTCCAATCAAACTTTGTTTACAAAAAGAGGCAAGGGGCTGGATTTTGCCTGTAGGTTATAGACCCCAAGTAGAATCATTACCTTTGATATTTTGAGGGTGTGATTTACACCTATAGGTTTACTGAAGATCAGTGTATTAAAAAAAGAGGAAGATTTCAAACCAATAAAAATTAAGAATAAGTGTTGGATAAATATTAGTTATTTGTGATGAGAACTCAGTGCTAATCAACCACATTTTCTTCTCTCACTGATGACACAGATGGAACAATTTATTTTAAAACTCAAAGATGAAAGCAAGGATTGTTACTCTTTCTTAAAATATAATGGTATTGTATTGCTCAATATGTAAAAAGGAAGAATGGAAAATTTTTACCTTCAGAATTATTTTTTTTAGTGTTGGTTGCCCAGTGGTAAAGAGGAAGTCCAGCCTCTTTGTTTGAAGAAGGGCACAAAATGTAAAACGTGTGAAGTGGTAACTCTGGAAACATGGCTACTGTGCCTCCTGTTATCTTTTGCATATTCTTTTAAACAGTGTAAATACTGTGCTATTGCAATAAACTAAGTCAGATCTTTCCTTTGTCCTATCTCTCCAGTCCCTTCTGCAATTGTAGTAATTAATCTGCAACTGTAGAGGTTCTGGACGAACCCTTTTCCTCCTTTCTCTTGCTCTACTTCAGCCCTTTCCTTGCCTTTCTCCTTTGTTGTAGGGCAGCTGGTGTTGGCCTTTTATGTTGGTGAATGGTGTTGGAGGCAGTAAACCAAGATGGATCGTGCTCTAAAAACCATGGGCCTGGGAATTAGGCAACCTTGTGTGTACATCTCACTCCTGTATCCACCAGCTGTGGGACTGGGGATACTTCAGTGAACTTCCCTAAGCTTGAACTTCCTCATTCATAAACCAAGGGTGATGCTAATACTTACCGTGCAGAGGCTTTGTGAGGGTGAGATGAGATTATGAACATAAAGCCCTCCTAGAACTTTCTAAATATGCAGCATAATTTCATTGCGGTGCTGTGACTCCTACTACCGCTCTTGTTTTTATAATTGGGAGTTGTCCTGCCATCAGAGAAGTGTGCATTAGGCTTTGAGATCTTGGTGGCATCCTTAGGGGTAATTCTCCTTAATGAGAGGCATTGCCAAGAGCATTTATTTTGGGGAGTTGGGTATCAGAAGTCCTGAAGCCGAGATATTTCAAGCCAGTATATTTCAAGGAATTGTGTTCTTGCTGTTTCACCTCTAATTTTGTTGTTGTTGTTGTTGTTGTTGTTGGCTTGGTGTGTTTTAGCATATTCTTTTAGGATTGTCCTAGAGACACAGTTTGTTTCTTGTCTGTTTTTAGAGTAAGACCAAAGACAGATAGAGCAAAAAGGACTGCCCCTCTACCCTAAGGCTGTGATTTCCTTATTTTAAAACTGTGCTCCAGGCTGATCTTCTCCAGAAAATTTGTCCTGATTAACTGACTTGGGAGCAACACATGCTCACAAACATTCATCAGTCTTCAGCTGACTTTGTGTCCAATGATTTTTTTAAAGCACATTTGTTCATCATCACCTGACTAACTTTTCTATCATTTCCAGGCCTCTTATGTTCCCCCTGAAGTTTTTATGGCCCCAAAATGTGGCTGAGGTTGTCCTCTTATGTAAGTGCCCATGAGCTCACAAAGCAAAGCACTTACTAAACTGTTATTTTTGCTTTTTACCTCTCTAATCACCTCCATTAGACTGCAGATACCAAAGGGCTTACCTTAATATGATATTCCCAGCAACTAGAAGAGCCATAGGCACATTCTAAGTGCTCAATAGATATTTGTATAGGAAATGACTGTCAGAGGCATTTTCATTCTGCATATTCTAATAATTTATATTAAATAAGTCATTGGAATATTGCTGAACTATTAGTAGTAACTACTACTACTAAATTGATGGTGAAATTAATGAGTTAATCTATCCAGTATTTGTAGAATATCACTTAAAAATAAAGGATTCTATCCACACAATTTTGGAATTAGTAAATGAGAAAATACATATACTATTGTGACTCCTCAGATTGGACCCAACTAATTATACATCTTTGTTTAGACAGCATGCAGCATAGAGATGAAGAACAGAAACCAATTTTTTTTTTAAAGCAGCAAGAATAAGAATTATTCCAAAGCAAGAATAATCATTCTTCTTTTGTGGAGATTTCATAAAACATGTATTTTATTCTGTGAGTGAGACACGTTCTTAGTTCTAACAAACCATTGAGAAGCTTATTAAATGAAAAGTGTTCAGGAATCATCAATTGAACATGATGTTTGATATTTTAGCTTGTCTTTATATTTTTCTTAATAAAAAAATCCTTTAGTTCTCTAACAGAAATGTTAGAAAAATGTTACTTTGATGCTTTTAAGGACCCTTTCCTAACCCACAAGGCTAAAGTATATTAATAACAGAGAGGTGTAAGGCAGGAGGGGTGGGGGTGTAATTGAACGTGTCTGGTCTTCCTGGGGTTTTTTCCTTGCGGCTGCTAGTGGTTACAAATGGCCACGTACCCCAGGGGAAGTGAATGCAACAGCATGGGAGTGAGAGCGTTTTTGTGTTCTCTGCCAATTATTAGGTGTGATTGAATATTTTGAAAGAAGCCAGTACATAAAAATGGACATTTGGCTAGTGCCCGATAGAAGTGATTCTTTTTCTGCCTGTTTTCTTTTCAAATGTGTTTGATATTCTGACTTCAGACTCTGCCTACCCCTCTTGTTATCAGGGGTAGACATCAGTTTTACAAAGGACACTTGATAGATATGGGGTGGACGACATTGGGTTTACAATGTTTTTTCCTTCTCTAGCTACCATATGTCTGTGTTTTCCCTTGTTCTATAGGGAAGCCTTTGCTTCAATTTTTTTTTTCCAGGACTGTAGTAATCAAAGTCTATACCACAAAGGCTCTTGGATTTAGGTTTTAGTTGTAAGAATGAGGAATGCCAATATTGTTTCCCGAGAATGACCACTGATAATATTATGGTATTTTCAGAATAAAAGGCATAACAGAATTTGTAATTGTTGTAATTTTAAGGAAATCTCTTTATACTCCTTTATTGGAAGAAATCTATCGAATTTTGCATTTCATACTTTTAACAGGAAACACAATAGTAGTAGGAGCACTATTTGGTGATCATTAATCTTCACTAGGATTTGAGAACTCTTAATTAAAGAATTATGGAAGGCCTGGGAATTTTTTGGCAACACATACAAATATCAAAAGAGAGAGTCTTCTAGGAAAATATTAATCACTTAGAGCCAATTCAGATAATGGCCAGCAAACAGAATTTGAACATCGCATCCCTCCTTTTGATCAATTCTCCATGTTTCTAATTGTTAGAAATCAGGGGTAGAGGGCTTGTCTTCATTCTGGAGTCCTGTTTAGAGTTTTGAGGAATCACTTTAGCATAAAGGATGGCACTGTATTGTCAGGAATTTGTATTTCCAGGATTCTCTTTAGAATCAATGTGCCAATTTTTGCCTTCTTAGTCACGTGTACAGTAGCAAGGTAAACATGGATTATGGTCTACATGTTTATACAGCTGCTTTTGGGGGGATCAGTTTTTAATTATTAGAAGGAGGACATGACGTATTATATACTCAGTCCTTAAAGGAGCAGTTAGTTTAATTTTCTTTAGATCTATCCATCAGACTCTAAGATCCATGGGGACAAGTCTGTCAGTTTAGCTTATCATTATATGATGCCTGGCCCAGCAAAAATGCCATATACACATCTATTGAATGAATTGGAAGTAAGTGGGAGTAGTGTTAAGATATTTTAAACCAAAATTTTCAATATAAACCAGTAGCTTTCTGTTCAAAATGTAAAAATAAAAAAATGCCTATCCATGCAATATAGTTTTATTATGAATTTCTCACTTCTTTTGTGTGAAATAAAATTTTCTGAAGAGAAGTATAATTTTAACCATGCTATTGCTTTTTATTATGCTTACTGTTGTAGGATGGTTGCTTATAGAGAAACACTGTTATGGTAGTGATTACTTGAGATTTAACATTTTTCTTCTTTATAAAATCATTCAGTATTTTTGATTAATTTTTAGAAGTATCCATAAAGAGAGCAGGTGGCACCATTTTTTTCCCTCTGAGTAGAAGAATAACTTAGAAAGGTTATTATGATATAATCATTTGTCTAGCAGGAATTAGAATAAGTATCTTAGAATGGAAGGGACCTTATAAATAATCTAATCCTCCCACTGCCAGTCATTTTGCAGATAAGGAGATTGGGTCATGGAGCGGTTAAGAGATTTGCCCAAGGTCACACAGCTAGTTTTCATCAGAGCTAGAACTATAGCTCACTTTTTTTCTTGATTCCAATGTTCTGCCCCGCTATATTTTAGGCCTCATTTCTGTAGTTCAGAAGTGGTCTACATTTCTTATATTTTAGAAGTTATTTGAGCTTGTTCATCACCTAAGAAATGTATCACTGAGAGCTTGCATAGGGAAAATACGAGGAAATACTAATGCCATGCCATAGAAAGTAGCCATAGAAATACTAATGCCATGCCATAGAAAGCACATACATATACAGTAACTTTGGGAGGCTGAGACGGGCAGATCACGAGGTCAGGAGATCGAGACCATCCTGGCTAACCCGGTGAAACCCCGTCTCTACTAAAAAATACAAAAACCTAGCCGGGCGAGGTGGCAAGTGCCTGTAGTCCCAGCTACTCTGGAGGCTGAGGCAGGAGAATGGCGTAAACCTGGAAGGCAGAGCTTGCAGTGAGCTGAGATCCGGCCACTGCGCTCCAGCCTGGGAGACAGAGCCAGACTCTGTCTCAAATTAAAAAAAAAAAAAAGAAAGAAAATACATATACAGTAGCCTCCAGTACCATATTTTAGTGTGGTAAAATTCAACATACTCCATCAGAAAGTTCATAGACTGCAAACTCGAATTGTGGATTACCAACCTGGCTCTGCTGCTAACTAGCTGTTTGAGCTTAGCTGGATCATTTATCTCTCTAGACAGTGAGAGAATAGCACTTTGATAGTTGCTTGAGGTTGCCTCTAGTTCTGTTGCTCCAATAGTCTATCATTGCCCAGAAAAAGTGATCTTATATTTTTGAATCTGTGCCCAAAATATCTCTTTATTAAATCATGGTCTGTGAACTAGCATGAATGAACAGAAGTCAGTTTCCGGGTGGACTGAAGACATGACAGTTGAAATTATATCATAAGAAACTCTTGCCCTGCTATTGTTTCCCATATTCAAGGAAAAAGGAAAAAAAGTACTAGATGGTGTGCTGTCCAGTATAGTAACCACTAGCCTTATATGGCTATAGAGTACTTGAAATGTGGCTAGTACAAATTAAGATGTGCTGTAAGAAAATACAGTCTGGATTTTGAAAATGTAAAATGAAAAGAGAATGGCAAAATATGTATTTCATTTATTTTAATGCTTATGACAAGGTAAATGATAATATTTTTGATGTGTTGGGTTAAAATGATAGTATTTTGAATGTGTTGGGTTAAAATATGTTATTAGAATTAATTTTTCATTTTACTTTTTAACAAAGTAGCTCCTAGACAATTTAAAATTAAATATGTAGCTCACATGATATTTCTAGTGGACAGCTTACATCTGTACTACAGCTTGACTCCTTTTTAATTTGGAGAATAACTCTTTGTGTCTTAGAAGCCTTGTGAATACCATGGTGTGTTGAGAACACTGAGAATGTGCTGGAGAATACAGGAATGACAGATGAGTATGAAATCATTGAGAGGGGTAAGATTCTCATGGTTGAGGTAGGGGTTTCCTTCTGGAAGCTGCTAGCTATGCTCCCACATTTATATTTTAATGTTAATGAGCTTACTTGGAATGCTTACAAGTAACCCAGAGATGGGTACAGTCAGCTACCAATTCACAATCAATCAGCTGATTGAAATCAATTTCCAAGGTCCTTCTAATCTCTACAATGCCAAATGTCTTGCCTTTTAAAGGATTTTTCCTTTTCTAATGCAGTTCACTGGCTTAAAGTAGATTTAGTCTGAAGTTCTTACAATGCCAAAAGACACAATTACCCACAGGATTCATGATGATAGGAAAATTACAGAATTTCAGGTAGAATAGATGGAATAGACACCCTAAAGGATCATAAAGGAGTTATTATAACTTTGACAGTAATACAAAACATTTGAGCAATAACGATTGTAAACCTGTGGGATAACCACCATCATCATAACAAGCTATAGGGCTCTTTGAAAATAGCATTGAATTTAAGTTTTGAAAGAATGAATAGAGCACTGAACTGATTATGTTGTTTAGTGTGTGTCAATATTGCCTTAAACTAAGAAAGTGTAACTGTTTATTGAACATAGTAATATTTAGACTTATATATCTTAGAGGTTTTCTCTATATGGCTGAAAGCTCTGTGCAGCCTTAGAGTTGAAAGGGGCATTTTTAGTGATGGAAAAATAGAGATTCAAACATAGGAAGTGATTCAGTGGTGCCATACCTGCGGCCCACATCTGTTGATTTCAAGTCAAATACTGTTTCCATGTTGCTGTGGGAATACACTTCTGTAAATTTAGCATTATTTTTTTAACATTAACTTTAAAAAGCACTAAATTCCAAGATTACAAGATCACATTACTAAAGCACAAGTTTTCCAGCTTTATAAATTTTCTTGATGACTTCTTTCTTAAATTACAAAATAAAATGCAGCAAGACCTATTCAGAACCCCCAACCCTCTATGAAAGCTACTTATTTATAAACAAATTAAGTAGGAAAATAAAAAAAAATTAAAAATATTGAGAAACAAATACTCTTTGAAAACACTAAAGGAACTATCTTGTTTGCTGGCTAGAAGAAAGGAACACTTTTGTTGACCAACTAATAGTGACTCTTGAGGTCAGGACCTCCTGAAACTAAAACAAGTATCAAAGGAAAAGGAAAGAAGGATTTGCTTTACATAATGACTAAGTAGGCTCCTAGGGACTGACATCTCTGCAAGAAAACAACTATGAATTCTGGATATAATACAAAAAGCAGCCACTGACAACACTATAGAAGAAACACAAGTAGGCAGAGTCTATTAGAGGAGTATCTTCTTGGAGGACGGGAATCGGATAGAATTATTGCTTTTTCAGGACTTTTCCTCTTTAGACATGGCATGCAGGATAAGAGAGTGCTGCCGAAGAAATCTACATTCCTTCAAGACGGGTAAACTGAATCTGGGGAGACCTCAGCCACGAGAGAGGAAAAGAGTTACACGTGGGATTCCCATATTCATTCTGTCTCCAACATAGGTGGCTTACCCATGATTCATATATACATGGAACAGATTCAAAGTTTCCAGTTAAAGATAAAATATCTGAATTGGGACCAGAGTTGTCATCCAGAAATCAGAATTTACAGTTATGATAAATTTGTAGTAAATAATTTTGATAGTAAATTAAAGGTAATTTATAGTAAATTAAATAGATAATTTTGTAGTAAATTAAAGGGAACAATACTCATAGGAGGAAAACTAACAATCCAGAGTCTCTACATCTTGATATTAATAATGTCTTGGATCCAATCCAAAATTATATGACACACAAATTGTTAGGACAATGGTGTATATTCTCATGAGGAAAGAACATTAACTGATATCAACACCAAGATGGCTCAGGCATTGGAAGTAACGGACAAGATTTAAGACAGCTATCATGACCATACTCTATGCAGTAAATACACTGTGTTTATAGTGAATTAAGAGATAGAAATCTCTGCCAAAAAAAGAAAAGATAAAGAACCAGTGGGCCAGGCACTGTGGCTCATCCCTGTAATCCCAGCACTTTGGGAGGCTGAGGTGGGTGGATCACGAGGTCGGGAGATCGAAACCATCCTGGCCAACATGGTGAAACCCCACTTCTACTAAAATACAAAAACTTAGTTGGGCATAGTGGTGCATGCCTGTAGTCCCAGCTACTTGGGATGCTGAGGCAGGGGAATCGCTTGAACCTGGGAGGTGAAGATTGCAGTGAGCCGAGATTGCACCATCGCATTCCAGCCTGGCAACAGAGTGAGACTCTGTAAAAAACAAACAAACAAGAAAACTAATGACAATTCTAGACCTAAAAAATGCAATATATGAAAAGGATTTAACTTGATGGACTAACAGCCAAATGGAGTTGACAAAAGCAAGAATAAGTGAACTTTAATCAATAGTAATTATTTGGTATAGAGAACAGAGAGAAAAAACAGTTTGAAATAAAAATGAACTGCGCTGCAGAGATCTGTTTCAGCAGGGGTCCCTAACCCCTGGGCAATGGTTCAGTACCAGTCTGTGGCCTATTAGGAACTGGGTCACACAGCAGGAGGTGAACAGCAGATGAGCGAGCATTACCACCTGAACTCCACCTCCTGTCAGCTCAGTGGTGGCATTAGATTCTCATAGGAGCACGAACTGTATTGTGAACTGTACATGTGAAGGATCTAGTTTGCATACTCCTTATGAGAATCTAATGCCTGATGATCTGAGGTGGAAAAGTTTCGTCCTGAAACCATCCCCCACAACCCTCCTGTTCTGTGGGAAAATTGTCTTTCATGAAACCAGTTCCTTGTGCCAAAATGTTGGGGACTGCTGTGTTAGAGAATATTAAGTGGTTAAATTTATTACATATACTTGGAGTCTCAGAAATAGAAGAGTGAAATGATGAAACAGAAAAAATAAAGAAGTAATAGCCAATATTTTCCCAAATTTGATAAAAAACATACATTTACGGGTTCAAGTTGACACCAGTTACCAAGCAGAATAAACAGAAAGTCCACACAAAAAACCATAGTTAAAGCAGTAAAAGTCAAAGCAAAAATCTTATAAACATTGAAAGAATAATAATGTGATTAGCACCTGGCTTTTCCTCAGAGACACTGAAGACAGAAAAGTATGGAACATTTTTATAATGCTGGAAAAAACCCTGTCAACCAAAGATTCTGTATCCAGCAACAATATCCTTAAGAATAAGTATTTTCTAGACTATCACTGTGCAATACAGTTGGACAATAATGGAAATATTTGTGTCTGTGACTATCTAGTAGAGTAGCCACCAGCCACATCTAGCTATTGAATGCTTGAAATGTGGCTGGTGGTTTTGAGAAACTAAATTTTTATTTAACATAATTCAATTTAAATAGCCACATGTGCCTAGTGGCTACCATATTAGAACAACTCTAGAATACATAAACTTGAAACACGAAGATAATAATTAAATGATTCTCAGCAGTCAAAGAACTTAAAGGTATTGCCGTTAAGACTGTCACAATTAAAAACTAATATTTAACATGGTAAGTTTCATATGAATAAATGATTTATCCATAATCATTATTCAGCTATTCTCATTACTGGAATGGTACTAGGTAAATTGGTATTGACTAAAGTCAGTGTTACAAAATTAAGAAAGCTTTTGGATAAGAATATTTAAGAAATAATTTTGATTGAACAGCTAATATAAATAGTTCAAAAGAATATTTATCATTAAATCTTTATATAAATTTATATTTAAATATATATGTTTACTGTAACACAAAGGCATACATGTAAGCAATGTGATGTCTCTCAAGTAGAAAGGGGAAGGCTTCCTTTGCTCTATCTCTGCTCCCTACTCCAGAGGTGATCACTGTGAACAGTTTGGTGTGTATCTTTCCAGACTCTTTTCTATGCACATCTGTATACATGCACATCTGTATACATGCACATCTGTGTGCTCCTACTTACATGGGAGCTTTAATTGTTTTTTTTATTTCCATCGGTTATTGGGGGACAGGTGGCGTTTGGTTACATGAGTAAGTTCTTTAGTGGTGATTTGTGAGATTTTGGTGCACCCACCACCCAAGCAGTATACACTGCACACAATTTGCAGTCTTTTATCCTTCACCCACTTCCCATCCTTTCCCCCTGAGTCCCCAAAGTCTATTGTGTCATTCTTATGTCTTTGCATCCTCATAGCTTAGCTCCCACTTATGAGTGAGAACATGCGATGTTTGGTTTTTCATTCCTGAGTTGCTTCACTTAGAATAATAGTCTCCAAACTCATCCAGGTTGCTACAAATACCATTAATTCATTCCTTTTTATGGCTGAGTAGTATTCCATCATATATATATATATATATATATATATATACACACACACACACAGACACACACACAGTCATATATATTGTCACATATATACACACATCATATATATACACACACACACACACAAATACATATGTGTATATATATGGCGCAGTTTCTTTATCCACTCAATCGGTGGGCATTTGGGTTGGTTCCACATTTTCACAATTGTGAATTCTGCTGGTATAAACATGCAAGTATCTTTTTTGTATAATGACTTATTTTCCTCTGGGTAGATACCCAGTAGTGGGATTGCTGGATCAAATGGTAGTTCTACTTTTAGTTCTTTAAGGAATCTCCACACTGTTTTCCATAGTAGTTGTACTAGTTCACATTCCCACCAGCAGTGTAGAAGTGTTCCCTGTTCACTGCATCCGCAGCCACATCTATTGTTTTTTGATTTTTTGATTATGGCCATTCTTGAAGGAGTAAGGTGCTATCGCATTGTGGTTTTGATTTGCATTTCCCTGATCATTAATGATGTTGAGAATTTTTTCACATGCTTGTTGACCATTTGTATATCTTCTTTTGATAATTGTCTATTCATGTCCTTAGCCCATATTTTGTTGGAATTGTTTGTTTTTTTCTTGCTAATTGTTTGAGTTCATTGTAGATTCTAGATGTTAGAACTTTGTCAGATGTATAGATTAGAAAACATTTTTAATTGACATATGATAATTGTATATATTTGTGGGGTACTATGTGACATTTCAATACATGTATATAATGTGTAATGATCAAATCAGAGTAATTAGCATATCTATCACCTCAAACCTTTATTGTTTCTTTATGTTAGTAACATTACAAATCTTTTAGCTGTTTGAAAAAATACAATAAATTATTGTTTACTATAGTTACCTAAAGCTCTTTAGGACACTAGGACTTATTCTATCTAGCTGCAATTTTATGGACATTAACCAACTTCTTCCTTCTCCTCTCTAACTCTTCCCAGCCTCTAGTAAACACTGTTCTACTGTCTACGTCTATGAGATCAACTTTTTTAACTTCAACATATGAACAAGAAATGCAGTATTTACCTTTCTCTGCCTTATTTCACATAACACAGTGTCCCAGGCTCATCCACGTTGCCATGAATGACAAGATTTCACTTCTCTTTTATAGCTAAATAGTATTCCATTGTGTATAAATTCCACATATTCTTTATCCATTCTTCTGTTGATGGACACTTAGTTTGATCTCATATCTTGGCTATTGTGAATAGTGCTGCAATAAATATGAGAGTGGTGATATCTCTTCAACATACTGATTTCTTTTCCTTTGGATATATACACAGTAGTGAGATTCCAGAATCATACAGTAATTCTATTTTTAGCTTTTTGAGGAAAATCCCCATAATGTTTTCCTTAATAGCTGTACTAATTTATATTCCCTCCAACAGAGCATAAGAGTTTCCTTTTTCCCACATCCTCACCCACCTTTGTTATTTTTTATCTTTTTTTTTTTTTTTGAAACGGAGTCTCGCTCTGTCGCCCAGGCTGGAGTGCAGTGGCGCAATCTCGGCTCACTGCAAGCTCCGCCTTCCCAGGTTCACGCCATTGTCCCGCTTCAGCCTCCGGAGTAGCTGGGACTACAGGCGCCCGCCACCACGTCCGGCTAATTTCTTTTTTTTGTATTTTTAGTAGAGACGGGGTTTCACCGCGTTAGCCACGATGGTCTCGATCTCCTGACTTCGTCATCAGCCTGCCTCGGCCTCCCAAAGTGCTGGGATTACAGGCTTGAGCCACTGCGCCCAGCCTATTTTTTGTCTTTTTAATAATAACCCTTTTAACTGAGGTGAGATGTCTCATTGTGGTTTTGATTTGCATTTTCCTGATGTTATTTTTTTTTAAATATACTTGTGGCTATTTGCATGTCTTCTCTGGAGAAAGGTCTGTTCAGATCCTCTGCCCACTTTTAAATTGGATTATTTGTTTTTTTAGCCATTGAGTTGTTTCAGTACCTTGTATATTCTGGATATTAACCTCTTGTCAGATGTATAGTTTGCAAATATTTTCTCCCATTCTGTAGGTTGTCTCTTTATTCTATTATTTGTTTCTTTTGCTGTGCAGAAGTGCCTATTTTTGCTTTTGTTGTCTTTGCTTTTGAGGCCTTAGCTGTAAAGTATTTGCTCAGACCAATGTCCTGAAGCATTTCCCCTGTTTTCTTCTAATAGTTTCATAGTTTTAGGTCTTATATTGAAGTCTTTAATCCATTTTGTGTTGATTTTTGTATATAGGGAGAGATAGGGGTCTAATTTTATTTTGTTTACGGATATCCAGTTTTCCTAGAACCATTTATTGAAGAGGGTGTTCTTTCCTCAATTTATATTCTTGGTCCCTTTATTGAAAATCAGTTGTCTGTAAATGCATGGATTTCTGGTCCCTTTTTTCTGTTCCACTGTTCTATGTGTCTGTTTTTTTGTAAATACATGCTGTTTTGGTTACTAAAGCTTTGTAGTATATTTTGAAGTCAGGTAGTATGAGGCCTCCAGTTTTGTTCTTTTTGCTCAAGATTGCTTTGGCTATTTGGGGTCTTTTGTGGTTCCATATGAATTTTAGAGTTGTTTTTTCTATTTCTGTAAAGAGTGTCATTGGTATTATAATAGGGATTGCATTGAATCTATAGATCATTTTAGGTAGTATAGTCAATTTCATAATATTCTTCCAATCCATGAATCTGAGATATCTTTCCATTTATTTGTGATAAATTTCCTTCATCAACATTTTATGGTTTTCATTGTAGAGGTCTCTCATATTGTTGGTTATATTTATTCCTAGATATTTTATTTTAAATTTTTTATAGCTATTGTAACTGGAATTGTTTTATTGATTTATTTCAGCTGGCTAGTTGTTGATGTATAGGAACACTACTGATTCTTTTGCATGTTGATTTTGTATCCTGCAACTTCAGCAAATTCACTTATCAGTTCTAAAAATTCCAGTGGAGTCTTTAGGTTTTTCTCTATATAAAATTAGAGAAACTGTAAACAGGGACAGTTTGACTTCCTCTTTTCCAATTTGGATGCCTTTTATTTTTTTCTCTTGCCTAACTGCTTTGGCTAGAACTTCTGGTACTACGCTGAATAAAAGTGGCAAAAGTGGGTTTTGTTTCAGTTCTTAGAAAGCTTTCAGCATTTTCCTGATTAGTATGAGGTTGGCTGTGACTTTGTTATATATTGTTTTTATGTTTAGGTTTGTTTCTTCTTTACCTAATTTGTTGATGGCTTTTATCATGAAGGAATGTTGAAATGTATCCATGGTTTTTCTGCATCTATTGAAATGATCATATGGTTTTTGTTCTTCACTCTATTGATGTGATGTTTTGTGTTTATTTAGTTTGTGATATAATTTGGCTCTGTGTCCCCACCTAAATTTCATCTGGAATTATAATACCTAGGTGTCAAGGGAGGGACCTGGTGGGAGGTGATTGGATCATGAAGGCAGTTTTGCCCATGCCGTTCTCATGATAGTGAGGGAGTTCTCAGGAGATCTCATGCTTTAAAGGTGTTTGGCACTTCTCCCCGCTTTCTGTCTCTCTCTCTTCTGCTGTCACGTAAGATGTGCCTTGCTTTCCTTTAACCTTCTGCTGTGATTGTAAGTTCCTGAGGCCTTCCCAGCCACACAGAACTGAGTCAATTAAGCTTTTTTCTTCATAAATTACCCAGTTTCAGGCAATACCTTTATAGCAGTGTGAGAATAGACTAATACAGAGAATTGGTACTGTGATAGTGGGGTACTTGTATAAAGATAACCTGAAAATGTGGAGGCGGCTTTGGAACTGTGCAACAGGCAGAGGTTGGAACAGTTTGGAGGGCTCAGAAGAAGACAGGAAGATGTGGGAAAGTATGGAACTTCCTAGAGACTTGTTGAATAGTTTTGACCAAAATGCTGATAGTGATATGGACAATGAAGTCCAGGATGACGTAGTCTCAGATGAAGATGAAAAACTTCTTGGGAACTGGAGTAAAGGCAACTATTGCTATGCATTAGCAAAGAGACTGGCAGCATTTTGCCCTGCCCTAGATATTTGTGGAACTTTTAACTTGAGAGAGATGGTCTGAAATTGGAACTTACGTTTGAAAGAGAAGGAGAGCCTGAAAGTTTGGAAAATTTGCAGCCTAACCATGTAGTAGAAAAGAAAACGAAATTCAAGCTGGCTGCAGAAATTTGCATATATAATGAGGAGTCGAATGTTAATCATCAAGACAATGGGGAATATGTCTCCAGGGCATGGCAGAGGTCTTCACAGCAGCCCCTCCCATCACAGGCCCAGAGGCCTAAGAAGAAAACTTGTTTCCATGTGCTGGACCCAGGTCCTTGCTGCTTTGTGCAGTCTTGGAACTTTGTGCCCTGCATCCCAACAGTGGCTAAAAGGGGCCAACATACAGCTCAGGTCTTTGCTTCAGAGGGTGCAAGGCCCAAGCCTTTGTGGCTTCCAAGTGGTATTGGACCTGTGGGTGCACAGAAGTCAAGAATTGAGGTTTGGGAACCTCTGCCTAGATTTCAGATCATATATGGAAATATCTAGATGTCCAGGCAGAAATTTGCTGCAGGGTTGGAGCCCTCATGGAGAACCTCTGCTAGGGCAGTGTGAAAGGGAAATTTGGAATCAGAGCCTCCACACAGAGTCCCCACTGGGGCATTGCCTAGTGGAGCTGTGAAAAGAGGGCCACCATCTTCCATGGTGGAATGGTAGATCCACCAGCAGCTTGCACTGTGCTCCTGGAAAAGCCACAGGCACTCAACGCTCGGCTGTGAAAGCAGTCTTAGGGGCTGTACCCTGCAGAGCCACAGGGGCAGAGCTGCCCAAGGCCTTGGGCGCCCACCCTTTTTGTCAGCGTGCCCTGGATGTGAGAGATGGAGTCAAAGGAGATTATTTTGGAGCTTTAAGATTTAATAACTGCCATGTTGGCTTCCAGACTTGCATGTGGCCTGTAGACCCTTTGTTTTGGCCAATTTGTCTTATTTGGAATGGAATCATTTACCCAATGCCTATACTCTCATTGTATCTTAGAAGTAACTAACTTGCTTTTGATTTTACAGGCTCACAGGCCGAAGGAATTTTCCTTGTCTTGGATGAGACTTTTGACTTGGACTTTTGGGTTAAGGTTAGTATAAGTTAAGATTTTGGGGGACTCTTGGGAAGGCATGATTGATTTTGCAATGGGAGAAGGACATGAGATTTTGGAGGGGCCATTTGCAGAATGATATGGTTTGGCTCAGTTCCCCACTCAAATCTCATCTGGAGTTGTAATCCCTAGATGTTGAGGGAGGGGCCTGGTGAGAGGTGATTGGATCATGGGGGTGGTTTCTGCCATTTTGTTCTCACAATAGTGAGGTAGTTCTCAGAAGATCTGGTGCTTTAAACGTGTTTGGCAGTTCCCCACCTCTCTCTCTCTCTCTCTCTCTCTCTCTTTTTCTCTCTCCCCCACTGTCCCCCTCTCCCCCAACCTCTCCTGCTGCCATGTAAGACATGCCTTGTTTCCCCTTTGCCTTCCACCATGATAGTAAGTTTCCTGAGGCTTCCACAGCCATGCAGAACTGTGAGTCAATTAAACCTTTTTTTCATAGATTACCCAGTCTCAGGTAGTATCTTTATAGCAGTGTGAGAACAGACTAATACATTGTGTGTATGCTGAACTGTCCTTGCATTCATGGGATAAATCTCACTTAATCATGGTGTATTATCTTTTTGATGTGCTGTTGTATTCAGTTTGCTAATATTTTGTTGAGAATTTTTGCATCTGTTTTTATCAGGGATATTGGCCTGTAGTTTGTTGTTGTTGTTATATCCTTATCTGGTTTTGATATTAGGGTAATGCTGGTCATACAGAATGAATTTGGAATAATTGCCTTCCCTTAGATTTTTTTGGAGTAGTTTGATAAAAGTTGGTATTAGTTCTTTGAAAGTTTGGTAGAATTCAGCAGTGAAGCCATCTGTCCCTAGGCTTTTCTTTGTTGGGAGATTTTTTTAAATTACTGACTCAATCTCATTTCTCACTATTGGTCTATCCAGGATTTCTGTTACTTTCTGATTCAATCTTGGTAGGTTGTAATGTATCTAGGACTTTATCCATTTCCTCTGGGTTTTTCAATTTGTTTGGTATATAATTGTTCATAATAGTCCCTAATGGCCCTTTGAATTTCTGTGGTATCAGTTATAATGTCTTCTTTTTTGTTTCTGTTTTATTTTTGTCTTTTTTTTTTTTTCTTAATCTAGCAAATGGTATATGCTAGTCAATTCTTGCACTGCCATAAAGAAACACCTAAGGCTGAGTAATTTATGAAGAAAAGAGGTTTAATTGGGATATGGTTCTGCAGGATTTACAGAAAGCATGGTGCTGGCATCTGATCAGCTTCTGGGGTGGCCTCAGGAAGCTTACAATCATGGTGGAATTTGAAGGGCGGAGCAAGAGAGAGATGGGGAGATGCCACACACTTTTAAACAACATTTCAGGAGAACTCATTCACTATGGTGAGAACAGCACCACGCTATGAAGGATATTCCCCCATGACCCAAACACTTCCCACCAGGTCCCACCTCCAACATTAGGCATTGCATTTCAACATGAGATGTGGGTGAAGATAAATATCCAAACTATATCATGATGTGTTCAGTGTATTTTATTTTAATTAATTTAGAGACAGTGCCTCACTCTGTCACGCAGGCTGGAGTGCAGTGGTGCAATCTTGGCTCACTGAAATCTTGGCCTCCTGGGTTCAAGCAATTCTCATGCCTCAGCCTCCCAAGTAGCTGGGATTACAGGTGTGTGCCACCATACCCAGCTAATTTTTGTATCAATATTTTTAGTAGAGACAGGGTTTCACCATGTTGGCAAGGCTGGTCTCGAACTCCCAATTTCAGGTGATCCACCTGCCTCAGCCTCCCAAAGTTCTGGGATTATAGGTGTAAGCCACCTCGTCTGGCCTATTTACTTTATTTTTTACTTTTTTTTAACTTTTATTTTACGTTCGGTGCTACATGTAAAGGTTTGTTACATAGGTAAACTTGTGCCACAGGGGTTTGTTGTACAGATTATTTCATCACCCATGTATTAAGCCCAGTACTGAATAGTTATCTTTTTTGCTCCTCTCCCTCCTTCCACCCTCTACTCTCAAGTAGACCCCAGTGTCTGGTGTTTCCTTCTTTGCTTTCAAAAGTTCTCATCATTTAGCTCGCACTTATAAGTGAGAACATATGGTATTTGGTTTTCTGTTCCTGCGTTAGTTTGCTAAGGATGATAGCCTCCAGCTCATCCATGTTCTTGCAAAATATACGATCTCATTCTTTTTTATGACTGCATAATTTTCCATGGTGTGTATGTACCACGTTTTCTCTATCCAATCTGTCACTTATGAGCATTTAGGTTGATTCTGTGTCTTTGCCATCGTAAACATTGCTGTAGTGAACATTCACATGCATGTGTTCTTACAGTAGAATGATTTATATTCCTCTGGGCATATACCCAGTAATGGGATTGCTGGGTCGAATGGTCATTCTACTTTTAGCTTTTTGAGGAATCATCATACTGCTTTCCAAAATGGTTGAATTAATGTATGCTCCCACCAACAGTGTATTGTGTTCCCTTTTCTCTGCAACCTCTCTGCCATCTATTTATTGACTTTTTAATACTAGCCATTCTGAGTGGTGTGATATCATATCTCATTGTGGTTTTGATTTGCATTTCTCTAATGATCAGTGATACTGAACTTTTTTTTTCATGTTCTTTTTGGCCACATGTATGTTTTCTTTTGAAAAGTGTCTGTTCATGTCTTTTGCCCACTTTTTAATGGGGTTGTTTTTCTCTTGGAAATTTAGATTCTTTATAGATGCTGGATATTAGACTTGTCAGATACATAGTTTGCAAATATTTTCTCCCATTCTGTAGGTTGTCTGTTTACTCTATTGACAGTTTATTTTGCTGTGCAGAAGCTCCTAAGTTTAATTAGATCCCATATGTAAATTTTTGCTTTTGTTGTGATTGCTTTTGGTGTCTTTGTCATAAAAATCTTTGCCTGTTTCTATGTCCAAGATGGTATTGCCTGGATTGTCTTCCAGGCACTTCAAAAAACCTGCTGCTTATTTTGTTGATCTTTTGTATTTTTTGTCTCTGTTTCATTTATTTCCACTTTGATTTTTTTTTCCTTCTACTAATTTTGGGCTTGGTTTGTTATTGCTTTTCTATTTCCCTCAGGTATATTGTTAGGTGGTTTATTTGAAAGTTTTCTACTTTTTGATATGGACACTTATTGCTATAAAGTTCTTTCTTAGTACTGCTTTTGCTGCATACCATAGGTTATGGTATATTGTTTCTATTTTCATTTGTTTCAAGAAATTTTTACATTTTACATTTCCTTCTTAAGTTCTTCCTTGACCAATTGATCATTCAGGAAGATGTTGTTTGATTTCCATGTATTTTTATAGGTTCCAGAGTTCCTGTTGTCGAATTCTAGTTTTATTTCATTGTAGTCAGAAAAAATACTTGATATGAATTCAGTTTTTAAAATGTTGTTAATGCTTGTTTTGTGACCTAGCATATCTCGTCTATCCTGGAGAATGTTCTGTGTTCTGATGAGAAGAAGTTGTATTCTGCATCTGTTTGATGAAATGTTCTGTAAATGTCTGTTAGGTCCAGTTGGGTATAGTGCAGTGTAAATCTGATATTTCTTTGCTGATTATCTATCTACATGACATGTTTGCTGAGAGTAGGGTGTTGAAGACCCCAGCTATTATTGTATTGAGGTTTCTCTCTCTCTTTAGATCTAATAACATTTGACTTATATAACTGAGTGCTCTGGTTTTGGGTGCATGTATACTTAGAATTATATCCCCTTGCTGAATTGATCCCTTTATCATTATATAAGGACCTTTCTTTTCTCTCTTGTCAGTTTTTTACTTAAAGTCTAATTTATCTGATACAAGTATAGCTACTGTTGCTTGTTTGGGTTTCCATTTGTTTGGATAATCTTTTTCTATTTCTTCACCCTCAGTCTATAGTGTCTTTACAGGTGAGATGAGTTTCTTGTTGGCATCATATAGTTGTATCTTATTTATTCATTAATTCAGCCAGTCTACATTTTTAAAATGGAGAATTTAATCCATTTCTATTCAAGGTTATGTTATTATTGATAGGCAAGGACTTACTGTTGTCATTTTGTTAGTTTTTTTTTGAGGGGGGTACATCCTTTGTTTCTTCTTTTATTGTTGATCTTTGCAGTTTTCTGTTTGTTTTGTAGTGATAGTATTTGATTCCTTTCTCTTTCTCATTTGCATATCTGTTCTAGCAGTGAGTTTTATATTTTCATGTGTTTACATGATGGTAGTTTTTATTTCACTTCCAGTTGAAATACTTCCTTAAGCATTTCTTGTAAGGCTGGTCTACTGGTGATGAATTTCTTGAGGTTTTGATTGTCCAGAAAGGACTTTATTTCTCCTTTGTTTCTCAGAGATAACTTTGCTGGACATAGTATTCTTCTCTGACAGCTTGTTTTCTTTCAGCACTTTGAATACATCATCCCATTCTGTCCTGGTTTTTATGGTTTTCTCTCCTGGTCTGCTGAGAAATCTGCTATTAGTCTAATGGGGACTCCCCTATATATATGACTTGACACTCTTATTGTTTTTAGAATTCTCTATCATTTACTTTTGATGGTTTTGGGTTGAAACTTTGGGGAACTTTACAACATTGTGTATCTGGCTGTGCGTATCTCTCCCAAGACTTGGAAGCTTTTTAGCTATTATTTCATTGAATAAATTTTCTATGACTTTTCCCATCTCTTCCACCTCTGGAACTGCCATAATCCAATCATTTGTTTGCTTAATGGTGTCCAATAAGTTTGACAGACTTTCTTCATTCTTTTCCATTCTTTTTTCTTGTTTGACTGGATTATTTCAAAAGGTATCTCCTCATGTTCAGAGATTCTTTCTTCTGCTTGATGTAATGTATTGTTGAAGCTTTCAATGACATATTTTTATTTATTAAATTCTTCAGCTCCAATATTTCTGTTTCTTTCATTTTTGATACCCATCTTTTGTTGAATTTCTCATTCAAATCATGAATTGTTTTTTCATTTTCATTGAATTGTCTTTTTTGTATTCCTTTGTCTCTGAGTTTTCTTAAAGTTATTATTTTGAATTTCTTTTCAGGCAATTAAAAATTTTCTTTTTGTTGAGATCAGTTACTGGAGAATTACTGTGCTATGTAGTGTTATATTTCACTGCTTTTTCATGTTCTTGTCTCCCTTGCTTGATATCTGTGCATTTAGTAGAACATTTGCCTCTTCCAGTTTTGTAGTGTGGCTTTCATGGGAAAAAACTTTCTCCTGCAGATATGTCCTAGGGTGTCAGTTGGGTAGGGTGCATTGGCTTTTCTTTGGGTGGGTGCAGTAGTGTAGTCTTTGTACAGTTTCTTCAGCTATAGTCAATATCAGCAATGCCCCTGCATGCCTTAGTGGCTTAGGCTGTAGAGATTTGTATGCCTATTCCACCTACTTGGGCTCTGCTCCTCTAGGGGTAGGGTGCTGGACTGGTCCATGCTTTGGAGAAGTAAGGGGCTGGTAAATCAGTGGCTTGAGTCAGCTCAGGCTCTGCTCCTCACATTAAATCTTGAAAGATGTGAATTTCATTACCTCTTAGTTACATAATGCCATATACAAACTCTTTGTTGTTTTAAATCTAATCTCTGACTTGGTTATAAATGATTGCACTTTTCTACAGTTTCTAACTATAGCATAGCAGTGCTAAAACATCTGGGAAGGCAAAAGAAAGAAAGATAGGCTAGTAACACCAAAGTAATGCTGAAACCTGGAAGGAAAGAAAAATACATTACTTTCCTCTCCATTCTTCTTTGACCCCCTTTGAATATATGGCTTATTATAACAGCAAGATGTGTGACCTTGAGCTTTTTATTTGTCTGGAGCCACAGCTTCTTTACTTATAAAATAAAGTTAATGCCATTTACATCTCAGAAACTGTGAATATAAGATGAGAAATATGTTTATAAAATCTCATACAATGCTTGTCACACAGTAAGATTTGGTAAAGCGAATCCTTCAACAGCGTTCCTCAGTTCTTTCTCTTGTGCTGAAAGTGGACTACCTTAGAAAAGACCATACAAGCAAAAATAGAATGACTTGGTTACAGAGCTGTTTCACTGTGTACGGATTACCAGCTTGTCTTAATCCAGTGAGATAGAACACTCCCCAACACAAGTTACATGAAGGCAGTGTATTACTTACAGATAGGACAACAGAAGCCTATGATTCATAAAAGCCTCAAGAAAGCTAGTTTGGCAGATGGAGTTTCATCTGCATGTGCCCCCCATTTGCGCTGCAGTGGAGGGTCCCAAGAAAGTATCCCACCCTGGGTTTTATACCCCAGCATAACATGATTCACTGTGCTAATGTGTTGAAGGACATACTGTTTCTATGAGGGATTAGAACAGAGCCTAGACTGTTCAGGCTAGTTTCTCCCTATCTTAAGATGTTGCATTCTCAGCATATTCTATAGTTATTCTTAAGAACTATGAGTAAAAAAGGGGGGGGTAACTGTGTCAGTCCAAAGATACCTGAAGAATTGTCCTGTGCTGACTAACAGCAGAAAAGTTTCCAGTTGATTTAAAGTCAAGTGTTTCGCAATGTAGTTACAAACAAAATCATTAAGTGCCTATTTTGTGTTTGGCCCCATGGTAATACTAATAATGATTATGACAATAATAACAAAATATATTAAGCAATCATTTTTTTTTTACCTGTTATTCTTTGAAGCATTATCTCATTTACTTCTCCCAGAACCCAGTAAGGTAGTTAGCATTATTATCTCTAGTTTACAGATGAGGATATACTGAGTTTGCAGTGTTTAACTCATCCACAGTCACATTACTATTTGTGGTGGAGGGGTGATTTGAACCCAACCTATTTGACTGATTTTTTAACCAGATTGTTAAGAAAATAAACATCAGCCATCCAAAATCTCCCCATCTAATCTAGATGGGAAGTTTACAACTTGAAATAATTAGTCTCAAGAGATTTCACAGAAGTGGTAGAAAACCGACATGGCCTTGGTCTTCTACCACTAAGGTTTTATTTTTAAAATAAATGAATAAGTAGGTCTTGACTTGCCATTTTATAGCTTTGGTCTTAGTTCAACAAGAAGGAGCAAGTAGGAAGACTTTTCATAGCGAACCCCCAACGCAGTTGAAATCAGCATTAGCATAGAGCTTTAGAAATAAGATTCAGCATGCACCTTGCAGTGTGACCAATCCTGTTCTCCATCACAGAATTCTAGTTACTTGGTGAACCTGGGAGGCCACTCTCTGTCCCCATCCTGGACCCCCCCCTATATTGCAGATCCTCCCTGACATGGGACCCTGGACCCTAAGGCTCAGAAGGGCTCAACCAGGACTTAACAGCAGTTTCCGAAGGGCCTTCACCCATCTCCCAAGTCTGGCCAGACTGACAGGACCAGCAAGGGATGGGGCATGGGAAAGATTAGAGACGTAGAATAAAGCAGTATCGTGGAGAGCCTTGAAAGCCAATTTAAAATTGTTTTATCTTCTAATAGTAGGTCCTAGCTTAGCGGCCGTTACGCTTTGGATCTTGACTCTTTAGTAGGTTGTGAAATTAGTGTATTGGGTCACAACCACCATACCTGTTTTAATGAACTAGGATAGAGGAAAACAGAAAATAGAAACATGTCTTGCAGTTAATAAGGGTTTTTGTGAAACATTTGCTTTAGTTATATACAGTCAATTCTTGTTATCTGTAATAGTTCTATTCTATAAAGTCACCAACCCTGAATTAGTAATTACGAAGCCATTGCTTCCTGGGTAAATACAGGATTAGGTTCCTTTGTTCCTCTGGTCACAAAATTTTCATCAACAGATTAATACATACCCTTATTTTATGAGTGTTTCTGAATAAGGACACCTCATTTAATATATATATTGATTCATTAACATTAAACTCTAGGCTAAAGCACTATCACTCATACCTGAATGAAGCTTCTCGAACACATGTGTTTTTCTCCCTAAGGTACATTACAGCCTTCTTGTGCTGATGAACGGCAGTTACCACGTTAGCGCTGTGCTTGGGGGCCATTTTAAACATGAAATCACCAATTTAAAAAAAGCACAAAAATGCAAAAAGTGTGACATTAAATAGGCCTTGAAAAGAACACTCGTTTACAGTTTGAGCTGAAATAAGAAGACAGAGCACCACTTTTTTCAACCTCAGCTGGGAACATGTATGTCAGGTGCTTACATTTTCATCACTGTACACATGTCTGTGACTGACCACAAACATGCTTTGAGTATGGATTTGGGAGTTACAAATATATTTAGCAAGCAGGTGAATTTGCAAATATAGAATTTGTAAATAATGAGGATCAACTGTGTGTGCACGGACACACAAATATGTTTACTAGGTCTATGAGGTTGTAATGTAAAATGTATTTCTCAAAAGAAAGTTTTTTTTTTGTTTTGTTTTTTAGACATACATCCCTAAATAATCAGATTGCTGAGGAATGACACAGTGGACATTGCTTTAAGAATGTCCCTTAGTGGGGTTTAAGAATTTAAACCCCACTAAGCAGAATGGGGTTTAGAGGCAAGCAGCCTAGATTAGAAGACTTCTATAGTAATCTAACCCCATGAAGCAATGAGGGCAAAAGTGGGCCTGGGGACTAGGGATAATTAAGCCAAGGAAAAAAAATGATGACTTGGTTACAAATTGAGTATGTAAATAAAGAAGGAAAAATTGATGATTATTCTGAAAGTATCTGGTTTAGAAATTAGAAGGGTGGTAGGTATAGTGAGATATGTTGTATACTGGAAGGAATAGAGCTTTGGATGCTGGTGGAATCCAGTTTCAGTCTTGCCTCTATGACTTTATTACACATGTGATCTTTGGCAAGTCATAAAGCCTTCTGCCTCATTTTTACAATCATGCCATTTAAATATCAGATAATTACTACAATTAAATGAGTCAATATACTATATATGTGACATTCGTAGAATACACTAACACCCAGGATGTAGCTGCAATATAAATAAGTGCTATGTCTGTATTATGTGTAATTATTCATAATATGTTTATTATATTCACATATATATATACATGCAAAATATAGTATAATTACACCTGAAGAAATATTGGGACATCAAAGAAGGGTTACTCATCAGGCCGTGAAATTATGAGATGGCAATAAAGTTGAAAGGCCAGGATTACTATATATGTGGATTATCAGTTTTTCAAAGCACTAGAGTACAAGTAATATATATTAAAATTGCCTGATAAAATTTAAACTTTGTTTGAGAATGCACAGTAGGATCTTGTAACCAGCCATAATCAGAAATATCAATTTTTACCATATTGGCACAGCTCAAAATTGCTAGTAGAGAGGAACTTCTGGTTGATGGACTACCAAATACACAGGCTTTTACTGTAATTTGTTCTACAGGTTAAAGTTAGTATTATCAAAACATGGCAGGCAACATTATAGATTTTAAGGCTTCAGTATCTTTATATCTCCCATGGTATTAAATATAATTCAAACACAGAAAAATGCTCTTCTCTCATTATGTCTTTTCTTTTTGATGAGAGATGAATAGGTCCACTTGAGAAATGATTGTATCGACTATTGTACTTTAAATTTTCTTTAGCACTACACAACTGGCAAGAAGTGGCAAGTCAGTAAGTCCAAATAGACAGCCGATGTGTGATTTCATATCACAGATACTCTCTCTGCAGCACAATAGAACACAGGGTATTGAGTTATCCCCTAATGAATTAAAGTCCCTCTTGCATCCTTTACATACCGATTTCATTAATATTAATAATTACTAATTGTAGCTAACACTTGCCAATGCATAATGGGAACTACATTTTTACAAATGTTGCCTAACAAAGACTGTTATTTTTTTCTGCATCTTGGTTGTGGCACAGTCTGATAGCTTTCAAAGAGCAAGCCAAATTGTCAAATGCTGTCCGGTTTGTAATGTCATGTTCGATCTGGAGCTGAGAAGGGCGGCCTCAGGTTTCTGGCCTGTCTTTTATGTCACAGAAGCACAGAATTGTTAAACAATCTGGGGAAATTGAAAGCAGCAAATGTGCAATAAAATTTTCTCTGTAGTTCAGTGCTACATAACAAAAGAGACCCATAAACTTTCTTCCATTCTGGCACTGGATGGTGACTTATCTGTGGGAACAGCAGCCACAACAGATGTAAAGAAAAACAGATAGAACTTTTAAAAAATAAACTTCAGGAAATAGTTTTCATGTCTTTATTTTTCCCTGTGTTTCAGCTAATGCTCAAAGCTTTCCTAAAATGTTCTGTTGGAAATAGTGAGACTGGAATAAGCTCTATTTTCCATTTTGTCTCCTTGTTTCAGGGCTTTCAGGTGTCCTTAATAACCCCGAACTTGTAGAATGTTTTAATTAAGGACTTCATTGTTAGAGTATAATAACATAAACCTAAGATCCCCCGTGATAATCATGCTATGTTTATGGTTTTACAACAAACTTGTGTTTTATCCTGTTGGTATATTTGTTGTATTTTGGCATTTCTTTTGACGATGCCTAAAAATGCCAGAAGCTTAAAGAAGGAGAGACAACCTCTGAAGCCACTTTGACTTTTCTTTTTTTCTTGACAAAGTGTTTTATCTCTGAAGAATTCAGTTCAGTGCATGGGTCTTTTGAGTACATTTATTGTACTAAAATGTCGTATTTGCTTAGATCAAATGAAGAGCAACTATACTGAAAATAAGATAGATAACTATTTTATAAAAGAATTTCTATCTTTCTCTGCCAAGAATGCTGTATGTTTTTTCCTTACATTAGGAAATGGGGATAATTTTGACACTTTCCACTTTATTTTAGAAAGAGCTTGTACTTTTGTCTTGTAAGGGAAATAAAGAAAAGTAAGCATGGTAGGGCACAGTGGCTCATGCCTTTAATCCCAGCACTTTGGAAGGCCAAGGCTGGAGGATCACTTAAGCCCAGGAGTTCGAGGCTGCAGTAAGCTCTGAATGTACCGCTGCATTCCAGCCTGGATGATAGACCGAGACCTTGTCTGTGAAAAAAAAAAAAAAAAAAAATGTGTGAGCTATACTGTTTATTATGAAGCTTAATTTGCATTGAAGTTAAATGTTAATGGGATTCTTCTTTCTTCTTTTTCTAACTCAGAAATTTCATTCTAAAGCCATGAAATGGGCAGGGCAAGGTAGGAGTCTGCAGCAGGGAGGAGGGCGGGGTTTGTGGTGGCTCAGAGCAACATGTCAGACCCGAGAGGGTAAGTACCGATAGGGCACAGCCTGTCAAGGGCTGTCAGAGCCTTGGCAGGGTGATGAGGATGTTCACATGTGGGGACAGGCTGGTGTGGGGTTTTGGAGGACAAGCTGGGTGAAGCAGGTGTCTAGAGGTAGAGTGGATTGGAATATGGACCCCCAAAGTATTTGTCCAAGTGCTAACTCCTGGTACCAAACTCTGTATTAATTTCTCAGAGATGCTGTAAGTAATTATGTTAAACTTGGTGACTTCATTCAACAGAAATGTATTCTTTCACAGTTCTGGAGGCCAGAAGGCCAAAATCAAAGTATGGGCAGGCTTGATTTCTTTAGAAGACTCCAAGGGAGAATTGTGTCTCCTCATTTCTGGTGGGTATTGGCAATCCTTGGAGTTCCTTGGCTTGTAGGCACATCACTTCAATCTCTGCTTCTGCTTTCACGTGGGGCTCTTCCCTGTGTGTGTCTGTGTTGCCTCCTTTTCTGACTCCCATAAGAACACTTGTTATTGGATATAGAGCCCTCCCTAATCCAGGATGGTCTCATCTTGAGATCCTTATCTTGGTTATGGCTGCAAACACCCTTATTCCAAATAAAGTCACATTTTGAAGTTTTGGGTGGACATGTGTTTTGATGTGCCACTATCCAACACACTACCAAATGAAAGGAGGTGACTCATCACATGGTTTTAGAGATCAAGAGGAGTGAGAATGGCATCCCTGTGAAGGGGTGGTTTCTTGTGGGGCAAGAAAGCTTATGCAGGATAGGAGAGCATCTATGCTAGAGGTCACCCAGCATAAATGTCAGACCCCAAGTGGGGTGAGGAGGCGAGATGAGAGATTGGTTACATATGATAGACTGATCAAATAGGTAAGTAAGTATATTGATGGTGAAGGGCCAAGATTCTGTCATAGAAGCAAATTACAAATATATAAAAGGAGAAAATTATGGAGTTGAAGGTACTGGTGTGAACTTATAATTTGTAATAAATAAAGATATATTAATACATGGAGATGTAAATATATGTGTGTATTATAATACCTAGCTCTGTTCACTGAAATAGACTGGCAACATATCCACCGCAATAGCAACTAGCACATTTAGCATCCATATCTTGGCTTCTAAATACCAGTCTTCACCAAAAAGAGAGAGAGTTTTTCTGGGAAAATGACCAGATTTCATAGAGGGAGTACATTGTATAGAGGGAGTACAATATCAAGCATTTTATACCAAAAAGTAAGGAAGTCCTTTAAAAAAACAATGAAGTCATGTCAAAAGGGCATAAAAATCATCTTGAAGAAGCTCCCATAAGCCAAATTGGGAATAATTTGACCATCAAAATAAATTATAGTAATGTATTACAGCTCAATAAAATACAAAACCATAAGTCCATCATTATCAAAGTGAGTAAATTGAAAATTTGGAATGAATGAGATATTTACATACTTTCAAATCTATCCCCCACAAAATATTTACTAATCACAAGAGGGAAAATAAATACATTTTGAATGGAGAAACATGGCAGATGCCACCTGAACTGAGTGATCAAAGTGAACATCGTCAGTGATAGCATAAATCAAGATTACTTGTCACCTACCTGATAGAATGCAATGAGAAACATCTGTGATATTCCTGTCAGATGCATCATCTAAATCTCATCATGCGAAAGCACAATAAAGCCAAATTGAGGCATATTCTACAGAATAACTGGATGGTAATTTTCAAAAGTCTCAGTTTTGAAAGTCAGGGGAAGACTAATGAACTAATTAAGGCATCTAGAGAGACATGATAACTAATTGCAATGTGTGTTTCTGAACTGGACCCTTATTTTGACAATCGAATGGGGTCTGAAAATTAGAGAGTAGTAACATCTCACCATATCAATTGCTTAGTCAATACCCGGAGCAGAGTAAGCACTCAGTTTATGATGATTTTGACAACGATGATAATGACAATGATCACTGAAGGACCGCATGAAAAAATATACCTAGTATCTATCTACTTAATATCCTGGAATTCTAGAACAGGAATGTTCTGGATTCATGTGCAAAAAAAACAACTGGTTCCCCAGGTCTAATCAAATTAAATTGAGAGGTAAATTTAAATTATATATATTTTTTATCCAACAGAGAAATAAAAAGCACTTTGCCAAATAGTTAAACACTTGAGAACCAGATAACTAAACTCTTCAGACCTAGGAATTCTAAAATTAAATTGTTTTCATGAAAGTCAAAATTCAGTCTTCTTCCAACAACCAAAGAAGAGGAATTAATATGAAAAGAGAGGCTGGTTCATTGAACTGTAGAGCTGGAAGAGATAATGGTAAATGTGCCAAGATCCTTCGATAATGCCAGTTTGGAAGACTGAGCCCTAATTTTCCAAGGGAAAAATAAATCCCAGTGTCATAATTGCATTCCTGTGTAGATCTTTGCTTAGGTTTTCCAAAGTTCAGAGCTAAAAGTATATCATCCTTTGTATTTAAGGAAGTCTTATGGGTATCCTCACTTACTCATGGTGCAATAATATTCCTGCAGATTCTACATCTCCATCCATGGGCCACTGTTTCAGGAATCTCAGCCAGTGCAACACAACCTCAACCAACAAGAGTATGCAGAGAAAGGAGTCCCCTACCTGCCACAAAGCTGTTGTCTGAAAACTATCTCATATTGTCTCAAGTTGTCATTCGGTGTGAATTAGACCTTTTTAACATGTAATCTGCAACATGCTTCATTGTCTAATTTTCCACAGCCCCTCATATAAGAAACTGTATTATTGGTATAATCATCATGGTGAGGAAGTTGATATGTGGGGGAGAGATGACAGGAGCAGAGAGTAAGTCAGAGTTGGCTGCCTGACAGATAAAAAGGAAATGCAAAAAAAAAAAAAAAAAAAAAGACACAGAAGAGGACTTAGTTGACCACACAGAAAAGGAAAGTACAGGTAAGACAGCAGTAGACTAAGATTCGTAAGACTCAAGTTCTAGTCTTATTTATTAGCTATGGGAGGCCTTGAGAGAGTTCTAGAATTAAGTGATCTCTCTTTATAAAGTAGGAACAGTAATAACTTCCCTGGCTATCTCACAATGCTGTAGTAGTAAGAAATAATTTTATAATTAAAGACTATTTTAGGGCTGATTACATTTTTGGGCAGTGGCTCATGCATGTAATTTCAACACTTTGGGAGGCCAAGGTGGGCGGATTGCTTGAGCCCAGGAATTCAAGACCAGGCTGGGCAACATAGACCTTGTCACTACAAAAGAAAAAAGATTAGCTAGGCATGGTGGCATATGCCTGTGGTCCCAGCTACTCAGGAAGCTGAGACAGGAGGATCGCCTGAGCCTGGGAGGTCAAGGCTACAGTGAGCCATGATCATACTACTGCACTCCAGCCTGGGAAACAGAGTGAGACTCTGTCTCAAATAAAGGAATATTTTACACTTCAAGGTTCTATACAAATGTAAAACATCATTCTATTACATATTTATAATGCTGATTATTCTTTAAATGACTTTAAAATGTTAATCTCTGCTAAGCCCACAGAGAAGTATATAACAAATTGGTGGAGTATTGGCATTAAAGATAGTCAAAATAAAACATAGAAATTATGGTAAATAATTTAACTGGTAAAATAATCTAAGTGGTAGTTGTCAGGTAAATGGAAATTCAATCAGCTGATTGTTTAGGATTCTTGGTTGTAAGTGACAGAGACCTAACTAGAAGTATGTGAAGCACATAACTGAGAAGTCTGTGGTATGGCTTAGCAGTCAGAAATGCGAAAATATTGGGACCAGTTCATGTTTTATTTACATTATCTTTGTTCCCAGGCAGTCTCTGCATGTAAGTGACAAAGATGACTATCTGCAAATATATATACTTTTTTGAAGGGCTATCTCAAGCCGTTCTAGAGAAGCACTGAAAGCTTCTTATACTTCAAGATAGTTTGCTTTCCCTGATTTGTGATGAGTGGAACACTGAACAGTGATATAGAATAATATTCTGTAGTTAAGGGGTTGTTGTAGTATGGCCAATGGGTGGAATCCGGTCCTCAGCCTGATTTTGCAAATAATCTTATAGAAACACAGCAACACCCATTTATTACACCTTGTTTATGGCAGCTTTGGGGTTACAATGGCAGAATTGAGTAGTTGTGACAGAGATCACTAGGCTCACCACATCTGAGATATTTACTGACTGACCCTTTATAGAAAGTTTGCTGCTCTTAGAGGAATGTGTATTTCTAGTATCAGCAATACACTTCTTGAATTTGTTTTGTTTTCTCATCTTTACAATGATAGTTGCAGACTAGTTGATCCTTGTGACTTGTTTTTGAATGCCACTGTGTATTCTGTCTGTCAGGGCTCGCTGATTCTGTTTCTTATGGTGCTGAATGCACAATTTAATGCCCTGGAACTTCCTTCTGTCTTCTGCTAAACTTATGCTTCCTCAGATAGTTAAAATCCTGTTCTACCTTAGAAGTCTCCAGAGTTATTTTCCTAAATTAAGAAGAACTGGCTTTGAAGTTAGTCATTATGCCACACACAACGGTTGAAAAGAGCATCTCTTTTATGTACTGTGTGTATTTCAGCATCCACTCAGCTTCTTAGGTAGCAAAGGAAGAGTCTTTCACAGTGTATTTTATCCATATTTGGGTCAGAAACTCTTCTTTACCACGGAGGGTGATGCAAGAAAGATATGCGATGGTAACAGTAGGCAAGGGATGTAATAATCACAAAATTTGAGGCCAGGCCTGGTGACTCATGCCTGTGATCCCAGCACTTTGGGAGGCTGAAGTGGGTGGATCACCTGAGATCAGGAGTTCAAGATCAGCTTGGCCAATGTAGTGAAACCCCATCTCTACTAAAAAAATACAAAAAGTAGCTGGGTGTGGTGGTGCACATCTGTAATCCCAGCTACTCAGGAGGCTGAGGCAGGAGAATAGCTTGAACCAAGAAGGTGGAGGTTGCAGTGAACTGAGATTGTGCCACCACTGCATTCCAGTCTGGGCGACAGAGTGAGACTACGTCTCAAAAAAGAAAAAAATCTAGAAAAAGATCTCCAAGATTCAATCCTCTAATTATTTCTTTTAAAAATGAGAAAAATGACTTCTGGTCAGCTTTTACCTTCTTTTTCAACTGTTTTGGCAATACTTTCATATTGGGCTCTTAAAGTCTCAAGTAATAGGTTTTAAAAACCTCAGATAATAAAAGTATAAAAATAAAACATATTAAAGACAAAACCCAAGAATCAGCTTCCTCTTCCTTCTTTACTCTTCCATGGGTGTTGGTTCTAATTTCTCCATCTAGTTAGGCAGTTCTTTGCTTTTTATTGCTTGTTTGTTGATGACATTTGCCATTTGTAGCAATAGTAATAGAATCATCTATATGTTTATGGCCTTGTTGAGTGTAGAAAAAGGATAGTGGCATTTTCTAATTGTGTAACCCTGTAACACCTTGACGGGGACTGTAGATCATATGCTAGACCTTTTGTGTTTGTTCATGGTGGGTAGATTGCTTTAATATACTTACCACATTATCCTAATTGCCAGCCTTTTGGGGAGGGCTATATATCCTTGCTAAGATGGTAGCATTTTTGTTTTAACATAGAGGTGACCCAAGGTAGACATAAGTGTTGTTCATTTTTGCCTAATACTAATAAAATTACCTAATTGTTGAAGCTTCAAGCTTGAATCTAGGCATTTTATGTCATTTCAAGTACACCCTAGCATTTTAAAGCATAAATATCCTACTATCCTCAACAACTGTAGAACAAAAATAAATATTTTAACAAGAAAAAAGCATGCCATGACAAGCTGTAACTTAATAAAGAAAGACAAGGAATGGTCTCTATAGACCAAGAGAAAATGGGGCCTCAGATATAGTTATACCAAAGGAATGTTATGAATGTAAAAAACAGCTTGACCCCCTTACCAAAAAAAACTCAAAAAACCCTATATTTTGTTATCACAAGACTGTTTTAGTGAATAAAACAGTATGAATTGGTTTTACTTGTTTCCATTTAATACTTATGAACTTTATAATTATATTACCTGAGGGTTTTAACTTCAAGTACAATGTGATGACTATAATAGTTTTACACAAGGCAAATGGGAAAACAGAAGTAATTTCTTTTAAAAAGTATGAAATATCTAAACGGTATGACTCTTCAGTACATTAGCTTAGGTGAGCCAGACATGTAACTTCTCTTTCCATATTTAAGCCTAATGTTGCTTTTGTGCCTCTGAGGGCTTGGAGTTTCCGTGCCACCCTCTCCACACCTGGATGTGTTCACCAACCCGGAAGTTCTTGGAACCCCATCATTTGAGGTTTTTATGGAGGCTCCATTAAGTAGGTATGACTGATTAAATCACTGGCCATTGGTGGTTGACTCAGTCTCCAGCCTCTCTTCCCCCTCTGGAGGTGAAGAGGTGGGAAGGTGAGGCTAAGTTCCAACCCTCCAATCACAGGGTTGGTTCCTCTGCAACCAGCCTTCATCTTGAAACAATTCAGGACCCACTGAGAGTCACCCCAGTAGCATATTCAGATGTGATTGAAATGGGGCTTATTATGAATAACAAAAGGTATTTCTCTCACTCCTATTACTCAGACAATTACAAGGGTTTTAGAAGCTCTTGTGCCAGGAACTGGGAACAAAGACGAAATACATATGTCTTCTTCTATTACAGTATCACAGGTGTGATACAGTACGTAAATGGAGTCTCAGAGAGTCCCCCAGAGTATTCCATGGATCCACAAAATGAAGAATAAATAGATGGTTCTTCCCATGATCAAAAGTGGCCTAAAAATACTTGAGAATGAGTCATAACTAAAAAGGCCCTATAGTAGAAAAGAATGCACAGAGGACCCAATGTAAAAGAAGGCATCCCAGTCTCAGCTAGTGTGGATGCATGCCAGTGCAGAAAGATGCTAGTGTGGCTCCATGGTGCACTGAAGACCAAACTGCTGCATGGCCCCACATCCTTGATACCTTAGCTCTATATCATCCCCTAAAACTTAGGTGTCATGACATTCAGGATATGCTACCCCATAATTTTTTAAGCTAAAGGAATTTGAGGAAACAGAAACAGGAATGTAATTGTCCAATGGGTTCTTCCTGCCCTCTGCACAGACAAAACCAGTTCACTGAGACCATGGTATTGCAGTTAAGAAAGAGTTTAACAGGAGGCTGGCCACATGGAAGAATTACGGTTACTACAAATTAGTCTCCCTGAAGCCTCAGAGGTCAGGGTTTTTCATGGATAGTTCAGTGAGCAGGGGATTGTGGGGTAAGTGCTGCTGACTGGTTGGGGATACAATCATAGGGGTGTGGAAAATGGTCCTTGTGTGTAGAGGACTATGTGCTTGCAAACAGGGTGTTCCCCATAAGTCCTGCTCTCGCTAACGAAGCAGGGCATTCCTGATAAGTCCTGCTCTTGCAAACGAAGCAGGGCATTCCCAATAAGTCCTGCTCTTGCAAACGAAGCAGGGCGCTGGGGGCTTGTTTATGTGTAAACATCTTGAAAATCCAGAAAGTCAGGGAAAGGTCAGAAAAACAACAATGTGTCTTGTGTCTTGTGACTTGGCAACATTCCACAAACTGTACAAACTGTATAAAATAAAGCAGAGTGCGCCATTCGAGGCGGCCGCCATGTTTGTCTTGTCTTGTGTTGTCTTGTGTGTTCATTCCTTTGTTTAGGAAACACGCGGACCCCAACATTGTGTACTGAGTCACCTCTGGTGGGAAGCCACGGGACCCGTTGAGTCATGAGTCACGAGTCTGGCTTGGGTCAGTCTGAAAAACATCTCAAAAGACCAATCTTAGGTTCTAAAATAGGTGATATTATCTGTAGGATCAATTGGGAAAGTTATAAATTATACGACCTCTGACCCCATGACTTCTGAGCAGTAAGACATGATAGAAACTAAACCTACATTTTATCAGAACTTGGGCCTCTTCCATAATCCTAATCTTGTGTCCTTTCATTAAAAGGCTGTTTGGTAACTGCCCTCAAGCAAGGAGGGGGTCAGTTTTAGGGAGGTGCTATTATTATCCTTGCTTCAAAGTTAAGCTATAAACTAAATTCCTCCCGTAATTAGCTTGGCCTACACCCAGAAATGAGCAAAGAGCCAGCCTGTGACGTTAGAAGCAAGATGGAGTTAGTCATGTTAGATTTCTCTTACTGCCATAATCTTTACAAGGGAGGTTCCAAGAAGGTCATTCTACCTTTCCCCTCACCCTTCTCATGTGACACAGGTCATAAAGCCTAGGAAGGATTTTCTGACCTTTCCCTGAAGCAGGTCTTAAGACCCTCATTAGGGAGGTACCATTTCTAAACCAAGAGAAAAGGCACATCCTTATGTCTGACACAGAGAAGAATCTGAACACACAGGCCTTGCTAAGTTCCCCTCCGTTTATTTTCATTAGATCATGCCCCTTTGTTCAATCCTGTTTCTCCACAACTATTAATTTCTTCATCAAGCCTAGCATAAAAAATACAGGTTTCACAGTTTCTTTGGGTCTTCATTTCCTTAAGAAGTCTCCTGTACCATGTAAAACTTAAATAAGTTTCTCTGTTTTTCTCTTGTTGATTCTGTCTTTTGTTTTATGGGCCTCAGACATGAACCTAGTGATGAGTGTGGAGAAGATATTTCTTTTCCTCTACAGATGCAAAAGGGAAGAGGGAGCAATCCCTAAACTGAAGTTATGATCCAGGGATCAGAGGCTCAAAAGCAAAATTAGGTTTAAGTGTAGAAAAATATGTTCCTCTTTCATTTTAGATCTATAAAATGCCCAAATCTACCCAGCTGTTTCTCAGAAGTCTGTTTCCCGTCCACCCTCTGCTCCTCTGTGTAGTGAAACTGTCTCGTTTGGGAGTAAAATGGCCTGGCTTTCCTTATTGAATATACTCTCAAGACTATTGCCTATTACTTTTTTCCATTCCTTCTTGAGAAGTACGCTTTTTAAAACAAGAATTGACTCCATTTATCTTTTTCTTTTAGCCTTCTTCTGGGGTATGCCTTCTCTAAAGCAATGAATAAAAAATGCTTTAGCTGAATAAATGGGGCAGGGATCAAGGAATACAAGCTAATATTTCACAATATTATCCTGCCATAAATAAAAGTATGGTTTAAATGACAGTGGTGGAGTTAGGAGTTACAGGTCATTGAAACACCACCTTATTCACTGCTACCAGCCCCTTGGCTTTCTACACGGCAGCAGAGAAGCAACACATAGATAGAATTATGAGCCAACATTGTGACTAGAGAGGGGTTGAAAATCTCATTTGTTGTCTTCCTGTTGAAATTAGACCCAATTCTTTGGCGAAAGTGCTTACTCTTTTTTTTGTTGTTGTTGAGACGGAGTCTTGCTCTGTTGCCTAGGCTGGAGTGCAGTGGCACAATCTAGGCTCACTGCAAGCTCTGCCTCCCAGGTTCACGCCATTCTACTGCCTCAGCCTCCTGAGTAGCTGGGACTACAGGCGCCCACCACCACACCCAGCTAATTTTTTGTATTTTTTTTTAAATAGAGATGGGGTTTCACTCTGTTAGCCAGGATGGTCTCGATCTTCTGAACTCGTGATCTGCCCGCCTCAACCTCCCAAAGTGCTGGGATTACAAGCGTGAGCCACCGTGCCCAGCCCTACTTACTCATTTTTGAGGTCCATAATAAATTGTAAATATGAGGCCTTTGTTGTATGAGTTTAGTATGAGCTGATTGGTGGGCCACAGTGGAACGGCAGAGGGAAATAGATGTTAACTAACAAGTAGAAGTCCCCTTCAAGTTCTGACCCTGTCACTAATGAAGTCTTTATTTCCATATTTAGTAATTGCCTTTTTTTCTTTTTCTTTTTCTTCTTTCATTTTTTTTTTTTTTTTTGAGACAGAGTCTTGCTCTGTCGCCAGGCCAAAATACAGTGGCACAGTCTGGGCTCACTGCAACCTCTGCCTCCCAGGTTCAAGCAGTTCCCCTGCCTCCCAAGTAACTGGGACTACAGGTGCGTGCTGCCACACCCAGCTAATTTTTGTATTTTTAGTAGAGACGGGGTTTCACAATGTTAGCCAGGATAGTCTCGATCTCCTGGCCTCATGATCTGCCCACCTCAGCCTCCCAAAGTGCTGGGATTGCAGACGTGAGCCACCATGCCCTGCCAATTGCCTTCTTTATATCTCATTTAAACAATTTATAACAAAGAAGTGGGTTGATTTTCAAGACCTAGTTCAGTGTTAGTTTGAATCAGATGCAAAAATCTGGCAAGTTTGGGGTCTAAGAAAAGATAAAGATCTGAATGCTGAAAATGTAGAGAATTCAGTTTACTAGGGGATGACTTAAGGTCACTAGAACCCAAATGCAGGGAAGAGTTCGGTGCTTTTTGGCAAATAAACATTCCTGACTTAGCATTTTTCTTAAACCTGAACAAGTCCGTTTTTTTGTTTTGTTTTGTTTTGTTTTTTTAACCTCAGCCAGGCCTGCGTGTTTATTCATCACATATTCTAAGCTCATATACAACTGTGACCTGATCCAGCCTTCAAGGAGCTCACTCTTGATTTTAGGAATCTTTCTACCACTTCGATTTCATCTTACTCCTGAAAGAGTCAGCCAGAACTGTTTAATTCAGTCTATATTTCTGATACAAAACTCTACCCAGCAACCACTGTGGTTTTGTTGCTTTAGGTACGTGTTAGAAAGCACCCACATCAATTTATAGAAAATCCTTAACTGAATCTCTAGTCCCAAAGGAGTCATATTTTATTATATGGTGCTTTTTATTTAAAGAGATAGGTTTAGTAGAAATTACTCAGGCATTTGAAGTGATAGCTTTAAAATGTGGGACTGGGGAGAATAAGAACACTTGACCTCTCTCCATAAAATTGAATTGTTCTTTAGGTTTAAAGTTTTGACAGACAAAGAGAAAATGAGAACAAGTGAGGGTGAAAATACATCCTTATTTGGTAATGAGTACCCATTAAGAGGACAGTATATTACATTTCATCTTCCTACTTCACATTCCTGTTTTAAGGATTTGTGAGCAAAGTGCTGTGAGACCTCTAGAGTTAAGAGGCTGGAGATAGGTAGTTTTGATGGTATTTTAAGGGGTGCTCCATAATGTGTAGCGTCTGAGTGGTGAAGCTTAATCAGCTTCAATTAAATCCAAAACATACTGAACAGCTCCTATGTGTCTGGCATTGAGCTGTGTGCCAAAGCGGTGGAAAGATGTAAGAGCCACTGAGGCTTAGAGATGAAAAGGATCTTGGAGCCATTGGTTTCCTGCCTGCTGGAGTTTTACCATCGAGGACCCTTTCATTATTTTCCTTCTCCCATCCATGCATTTTATTAAAATTTTTGGTTTACTAAACCAAATGCACTAATGGGATGTTATTTTCATATCAAAGAGTATAATTCTGCCAATCAAGGCTTCTGATCAGCATTAAATAATTAGGTTTCATACTGAATGCACAATTTCTAGTCAAAAGCAAAGACATTTGATGATATGTCTGCTGTGTTGCCATTTGCTTTGTGAGAGGTAAAGGTAGCGTGGTTTCTGTTCACTCTGTAGCACAGAATACATCATTCACAAGTCATAGGTGTGTTCTTTTAGGCATCTAATTACTGTCAGCCTCTCATTTCACACAGGTGATGTGATAAGGTGAAAAGATTACTATATTTAGACTCAAAAGTCCTGAGTTTGAGTCCTGGTTCCACTATCTAGTCCATGAGCCTCAGTTTTCTCACCCGTTAAATGGAAATGATGATTATCCCAACTGCATTTCCGGGTTGTTTTGAATGATAAATGATATGGTGTATATGTCAGCTTTTTGCAAACCAGAAAAAGCTATTCTATGGTAAACACATGCAATGGGCTGAATCGTGTCTCCCAAAATTTGTATGTTGACGTCCTCACCCCCAGGGCCTCAGAATATGACTGTATTTGGATCTAGGGTCTTCAAGAGATAACTAAGTTAGAACGAGGTCATTTGGGTGGATCCTAATCCAACTGACTGATATCCTTCTAAGAAGAGGAAATATGGATACGGAAATACACAGAAGACAGGGAGAAGATGGCCATCTACAAGCTAAGGAGAGAGGTCTCAGAAGAAACAAACCTGCCACCCCTTGAATTTGGACTTCTAGTCATCAGAACTGTGGGAAAATAAATTTGTTGTTTAAGCCAGGAGTCCTCAATCCCCGGGCCATGTACCAGTTGGTGGCCTGTTAAGGACTGAGCTGCACAGCAGGAGGTGAGTGTGGGCGAGTGAGCATCACTGCCTGAGCTCCACCTCCCATCAGATCAGCAGTGGTATTAGATTCTCATAGGAGCACAAACCCTATTGTGAACTGCGCATGTGAGGGATCTAGGTTGCGCGCTCCTTACGAGAATCTAACTAATGCCTGCTGATCTGAGATCGAACAGTTTTCAGCCCAAACCATCCCCTCCACCACCATGGTCTGTGGAAAAATTGTCTTCCACGAAACTGGTCCCTGGTGCCGAAAAGTTTAGGGACCACTGGTTGAAGCCACCCAGCCTGTGGCACTTTGTTATGGCAGCCCTGGCAAAGGAGTACAACACATTTTAGACTATGATTTTACACGTGCAGTGTGTTGACAGCCAAAGAACCCAAATGATTCGTGGTATCTGCCCTTGAAGAGTTTTCAATCTTTTTGGGCACGACGAAACATACACATGGGAAATAAAACAGCATATAACCAAGTGCCTAAATAAGTAATAAATACAGTTGACTCCATAAACATTTAGGAACCTTCTATCCCACGTTTCCACATTCCATACCAGTGGCTTTTGCCACTAAATTTCTTCACCCAATATTAGACTGATGTTTTTTCATCTTTTAGTATCAGACTCAAGCGTTAATCTAGAAAGAGGGGGTGGGGGGATAAATGCTATACTTTGGAACCAGTCCAGATATTTTAAGTATGTTTTTAAAAAGTTTAATCCTCACAACATAAAAGTTATTAGTTCTATTTTTCAGGTGGGAAGAGTTAAGGTCAAAGAGACGAAAGCTAGTTAGTGGAGGGACTGGCATTCCAAGCCAAGCCCATTCTGGTTAAACTAAATCCTGTGTTCTTTCCACTAGATAACTGCTTTTTGTCTTAATTACAGTTCTGTGACAAGGATGTATAGTCAAGGAATATATACAATAGAAGAAGCAGATTCATAAACTTGAGGTTTGTGAATCTGAACTAGTTTCGATCGACTTTCACATCAGCAGCTCCTATTCTGGGGAGAGAGAATGGAGGATGGGAGTGATCTTGATAAACCTTAATGCGCAGGTTTGTGGTGAAATTGGATTCACACCCAAGCTTGTGGAGTGTGGGCGAGGCTGGCCTGTCACAATATCAGGACAGCCTCTCTTAATAACACTGCAGAAGGAATCAAGGGGCCTATGGTTTACGGTCAGTGTGCCTCTTGTGCCAACTTTGGCACTACAATGTCTTCAATCACATTATCTTCCAAACCGGCTCTTCATCCTATGTCCTTATTTCTGCTAATGGTATGCACTTCTCTTATTCATGCACTCTGGAAACCTTGGTGGTATTAAAACCTGTCTCTTCTTTCCCCCTTGCTCTTCCACATTCCATTTCCTTTCAGCAGAATTACCAAGCCTTGATCATTTTTCATTTTTGGTGCTGTTTCAGAGTTGCTATAAACTTTGCCTGGGTCCTCTATCACCTTACCCTGCCATTTGTTGTTCTGCCTGGTAAAGGGTTGAGCAGCTTTATCCATATGAATGATCTTATTTAAGCTATTCTGTACACCGTCTGCTACTTAAACAGGCACTGTGCTTCCACATCTGCTCTCTATCTGCCTATCTGACTCAAACAAACTTCAATTGTCTATCTCAGACATCACCTCCTCCATGAAGCCCTCTTATGTTATCTAAAGTAATCTCTCTTCTGGGCTTTCATAGCATTACTGCTTGTAACTCTCTCAAAGAATGAATTTTGTGCTGTTCTTTAATGAGTACAAATTGAGCGACAAATTTGAAAAACTTGTGTCTGTGTTTAATATGAAAATCTCATCATTTTCAATATTTCTTAGAATTTCAAAATGTACTAAACACTATTATTAAAAATCAATCGTGGCAATTTTAACATTGACTATTGTTTTTTGAAATATGCATGCTCCTCTCTCAAGACTGGTATACTTTCTCACTCTACTCCCTTTACAAATGCCCTGATCGAACTTTGCTGATGAAATTATCTTTTCTTAGTTTCTTAGACTTTGGATGGTGGAGACCTGTGCCTGCTACTTCTCTCATCTCCTGATACCTAATGCATAGTGTTCAGTAAGTATTTATTTGGTGATAATAGTATCAGAAACTAGATAAGCTAGTTTGGAAGATCTAGCTTCCAAACTAGATCCAACAACTTCCAAAATCTCTGTTAACCAGGTACTGAAATATGGTCAACCAGATGAGCTGAAATGTCAAGAACTTACAGACACATATGGTTTCATGGTTGTGAAACTAGAAGATGTGGCATATTTTACACAATGGAGGGAAGAGCAAAGGTTATGCATGTGTGGAGGCAGAGCCCCTAGGCAGGTTTCCCTCTTTTCCTTCCTGTGCACCGATTTTTATTTTGGTGAACTGAAACAGGGGTCTAACAAACTGGCATCTCATTTGTCTTTATAAACATAACGGCCAGATTGGCTTTGCAATCGGGGGCTCCGTAGGGTGTCCACCTCCTCAGTTTGGGCAGCAGCATTACATCTGAATCTTAGCAGAATGCAAATGGAAAACAATGGCTCAACACATTGGTTTCTTTGTCACCATCCACATGAGGGATCTCTATGGTAAAAAAACAGACTCCAATGTTCAAGGTCCTGGGGCTGGAATCAAATCCATCATTCATTTATTTCGGTATTTTAAGGCTAAATACATAGGGAAGTAAATGAAATGTGAGAAATGTGAGAAATATGCATTTGCAGTGTCATCTTGAAAGTGAGTAATCTTCAGACACATAAAGTAGATTGGTGGTTAACTTGGGCTGGGAGAGGGAGTGAGGAGAGGGAGTGAGGAGGAGGGAGTGATGAAAGGGAGTGAGAAGAGGGAGTGAGACTGTACATGGCACAAGGTTTCTATTTAGTGTGATTGAAATGTTCTGTAATTTGATGATGATTGTATAGTTCTGTAAATAAACTAAAATGTATTGAATTGTATAATTAAAACATGCAGATTTTATATTTAATATACTTTGATAGAAGTGTTTTAAAAAATGAATATCTCGTAGGGTAGAATGAAATGAATAAGAGAAACAGTGAGGCATCCAGGGGTCTTTCTGCACAGTGGGTCTGTCGTTAGGCAGGTACATTGCCACAGCCAGTTCTAATGCCCACACTCATAGGCTGATGCCTAGGACAATTGCTCAGATATCGCCTCTGACAGGCAAGTGTTCCATCCGTAACAGCAGGCATTGGAAGATGATGCCATTCCCTGCTGTTAGTATGATTATATTGACTTAGGTTTTTAATTTTCTTTCTTGCTGTGTTTTTTTTCACCTTTTTAGCCACTAAAGCATGAACATCTGTGTTTTTCAGCTGCCTTTTCAGAAGGCAATAAAAAGGGTTTGTTCGATTTCTCTCTTCTGGATCTTCTGGATTATCAATGCTCCTCACTGGCTTAACCAAACACAAACGTTAAACAACTTGGAAAGGATCATAAAATAAAAGATTGCAGTGTGTCTGCTGTGGACTGAACCGTATCCTCCCTCAACCCCCAAATCCATACGTTGAAACCCTAACCGCCAATGTGATTGTATCTGGAGACAGGGTCTTCAGGAGGTAATTAAACTCAAATGAGTTCTTAAGGGTGAGGCCCTAATCCAATAGGACTGTGACCTTATAAGGAGAAGAAGAGAGATTACCCCCTCCCACCACCGCTGTAGGAGGACACAGCAAGAAGGCAGGGAGCCCTAACCAGGAACCTAGCACAGCTGTACATTGATCTTGGACTTGCCAACTTCCAGAACTTTGAAATAGAAATTGTTGTGTAAGACACCCAGTCTGTGGTATTTTATGATGGCAGCCCAAGGGAACACAGTGTCCTTCCAGAAAAAGAACTATGTCCCTAAGTTGAGGGTATTCACTTCTCCATAATAATAGATGCTCTGAAACATTCATGCCAGTTTGCTCGTGTTGCAGAAATAAGGACAGGATTGTTTTCTTTTTGTTTTGTAGTGCCTCCCCAGCTAACCTCCCTTAGGCTCTTCTCATTCATATAATCTCAACCCAGACTGGGTAGAGTCATCCAAGTTATCTTTTCTCTATACCTCAGTCAGTCATTAGATGTGATTTGATTTTACTTCCTATATGATTCTTGTATCTGTTCTCTCATCTCATTTTTTATTCCCCACGCTTTTGTTCATTTCAACATCATCTCTCATATGAGTTATTATAATTACTTCTAAAATCTACTTTGGTAATACCTTTGCCTGTCAATAACTTCCGGTTACCTACAGAAATACAAGCTAATTCCAATGTCTGTCATGCTCTGTATTAGTCCATTTTCACACTGCTGTAAAGAACTGCCCGAGACTGGGTAATTTATAAAGAAAAAAGGTTTCATTGACTCACAGTTTTGCTTGGCTGGGGAGGCCTCAGGAAACTTGCAATCGTGGTGGAAGGGGCAGCAGGCACGTCTCACATGGCAGCAGGTGAGAGAGAGGGGGTGTGTGGAGGTACCACCACTTATAAAACCATCAGATCTCATGAGAACTCACTATCACAAGAACAGCATGGGGGAAACCGCCCCCATGATCCAATCACCTCTCACCCGGTCCCTTCCCTGACATGTGGGGATTACAATTCAGATTACAATTCTAGATGAGATTGGGGTGGGGACACAGCCAAATCACATCACGTTCCAATCCCTTGCTATGCCTTCAGACCTAATTCTACTCATTGCCCTTATATTAATCTCCATTACTGCTATACTTCTTGCAGGATATGAGCACAGCATATGGCTTCATTCCTATGTGTCTTTGATAGGTCTTTTTTCTTCCTGAAATGTCTTCACTCCTGTATATCCTCATTCATTTTTCTGCACAGCTTAAATAGTATTTATGGCCAGGGTGGATTTATATTTTCAACTGGGATACTTTTGAGAGTAAAAGTAAGCACTTGTTAATTATTGCTCCAGAACCACAGATGTAAACTGACATTATGTTAGGTAAATAGTAAGAAATGGTTATCCTATTTGCAGCTAAAAGTTTATACTCTGCCTACCCTAGGAATCTATAACATGATCAGTAACACATCATAACTCCCCTTTTGTTTCGACATGGTCATGGTCATTTGCAAATAGCAGCTGAGAGGCTGACACGCTGTGCAGAACTCTAGCAGATTTACAGGGCTGAGGAGATTAAAATTAAATTTCTGGTACCTCCAATATAAAGGGACCTGAAAAGACCCCAGGTTTTTGTCTGGAGCCTCAAAAAAGTTGCACAATAGAAAGAGAAGTGAAAAGAAACTAGAAGAGCATCTATAACAACCCCAGATTCAAACAGCAAAATACCTGACCAAACAAAAGTGATTTACTTTAACTTAATTGAATATCTGAAGCAAAATTAAACCCAAATCTCAGAAAATGTCATCTAGAGCCTCAAATTATCTCTCCAGTTTTTTTTTATTACAATGCCTTGCATGTAATAAAAAATAATTAGGCACACCAGAGAACTAGATAAATTGAACAAAAATGAGGAGAAATAATAAAAATATAATAAAAGTAATCCCACAAGTCATCCAGATATTGCAGTTATCAGATGTGGACTGATTAACATGTTTAAGAAATTTTGTGCTAAAATAAAGGATAGTAGCAGACAACTGAAAAAAAGAAAACTGAAATCAAGATCAGAATATCTGGGTTTAAGAGCCAATTAGACATAGTTTAACAGAGGACTGGAATTGTAGGTTTGTTTCTATTCCTTTTCTCTGAAAGTTAGAAAAAAAAAAAACTGGAAAATGACACAAATTTGTAAAAGAAGAAATATATGAAAAACAGTGAATTGGTCTAATATATGTGTAAGTAAAATTTTAGAAGCAGAGAAAGGAAATGCTACAAAAACAATGTTAGAAAAGATGTTTAAGAATTAGCAAAAACTGATGAAACACTTCTAACCACAAATTCTAAAAGCCTTACAAACCCAATGTAGAAAAAACAGAAAACCAACATAAGGCACACCATAATACAATACACAAAACAAAGGACAAAGATAAAACCTTAGAAGTATTCAGAGAGGACTTCTTGTTTCAGCCATAAATGAGTACCTCGTGTAACATTAACACTTTTGCCAAACACAACGAAAAGCTAGACAAATTTTTAAAAAAGGTCGAAGCCATTAGAGTATAGCTAATGCAGGAAGGATGTGAGGTGGCACAGTCACCGATGGAATGGTAGCACATTAAGATGAGCTTCACAGTCACACTGACTTTTTCCTTAAGGGCTTTTTTTCAGATCATGGCATTGGGGGAATAGTGTCTGAGCAGAAAACAATAGTATCATTGACTTAAGAAGACAGAGGTTGTAACTTGGGGCTGCCAAAGTTGCTAGGACATGAAGGCCAATATCTAGAGAGGAAAAACTGTAATAAAATGAGGTCAAATGTTGCTATATCTATGTTGCACATGTACAAAATAAAATGAAAAAATCACGCTGAAAGCAGCAAAGATTTGAGTAGTTGTGACTGTTAGAGGGATAAATATTGGAGTTTCGAGATGGCTAAGGTGGATGGACCCTGGGAACTACCTCGGACTTTTGTCTGAGAATTGGGAAATGCCACATCTTAGGAGAAAGGTCTGTACCAAAGGGTAAGGGGAAAACCTACCTATAAACATAGAACAAACCTATCACAGGATCAGGGTGATGTGCCTATACTCTGTCTGCCAGAGAAAAATTTTTTCTTTTCAGATGAAGGTGTCATTATCCAGAGCCTCAACACTTTTTATTCATAGGTCTATTACCAAAAATTTTTAAATTGAGGCATGCTATATAATACGACCAAGGCAAGGCGTGGTGGCCCACAACTGTAATCCCAGAACTTTGGGAGGCTGAGACGGGCAGATCACTTGAGCTAAGGAGTTTGAGACCAGCCTGGCCAACATGGTGAAGTCCCATCTCTACTAAGAATATAAAAATTAGCCAGTGTGGTGGTGTGCACCTGTAATCCCAGCTACTTGGGAGGTTGAGGCAGGAGAATCGCTTGAACCCAGAGGTGGAGGTTGCAGTGAGCCAAGATCACGCCACTGCACTCTAGCCTGGGTGACAGAGCAAGACTCCATCTCAAAAAAAAAAAAAAAAAGAAAAAAAAGAAAAGAAAAGAAAGAAAAGAAAAAGAAAAGAAAAAAGAAACTGCCCCTAATGTGATTAAGATACTGAAGTCATCAGAGTCTTCAAAATAATTTTGAATAGTATATTCGAGAAAATAACAGGAAAAAGGGATATTTTCAGCAGATGTGAAATCTGTAAGAAGGAATCAAATTGAATTTTGGAACTGAAACATACATTATCTGAAATTAACAACTTAGTAGATTGTTTCTATGATCATGCAAAGGAAAACAGAGGATTAATGAACAGGAAGACAAGTCAATATAAAACGACCATATTGAAGCACTGAGAGGAGATACGGAAAATTAATCTAAACACTCATATGAAACAAAAATAATATTTAAATAGATACTGACCAAGAGTTTTCAAACTTATCAAAAGTGTTCAAGATACTCCATGAATTCCAAGCAAGAGTATTGACACCTAGGAGAAACTATGTCTAGGCACTTCGTAGTCAAATTGATTGTTTTTAAAAGTCAAAGAGGAAATTTAAAAACTACTGGAGTAAAAAGTCACATTAAAGGAAGCAACAGTGATACTGATGAATCACTTTTCCACATAAATGAAGTGAGTCTCATCATTGTAGAATAAAATCTTTGAATTATGGAAAGAAATTATGTGGCAAACCATAATTCAATATCCAGGAAAAAGATACTTCAAATGTGAAGGCAAAATATAAACACATTCAGACAAAAGGTGAGAATTTTTCACCATCACAAATTCTATATTCTTCATATAGTAGGATATTGATCTGGAGGAAGCACAGAGATGCAGAAAGGAAAGCATAAAAATATGAATTAAGAAAACAATTGATTAATCCAAAATAAGGCCAGAAAGTTAAATAATGGAACACGTAATAAATAAATAAAAACAAATGGCAAAAATGTATATTTATCCAAATGTATTAGTAATTAAATATGAATGGATTAAATTCTCCAATGAGAAGACAAAGATTGACAGATTAGAATAAAACAATCAAAACTGGATATGCTGTTCACAAGGAAAAGATAATTTCCTTTTGTTTATTAAGGCCAATGAAAACTACTTTTAGTCTGATTTTATTTTTAAAAGTTTTGATGCTCTCTGAAAAAAATTAATCATTCAATATATTTAAATATCTGACAATGTTGCAAATATCCAGTTCTTATATATTCAATCTAACATATGGCTAAAGTAAAATCTGTTTAAATCAGGAATTCTTAATATATTGTTAAAACTAATTAACAGGTGCTATAGTGCTCATGGTGCCACTACATTGCTGGTCTGGAACTCCTGGTCTGAAGCAATCCTCCCGCCTCCACTTCCCAAAGTGCTGGGATTATAGGCATGAGCCACTGCATTCAACCTCTTAAGGACTTTTTGATCCGGCTTCAGTTTCTGCTCCACTGTTGGTACAATCCTGCTTTTTAAAACACTTTGGATCACATTGGTGCTGCATCAAAGCCTTCAGCCAACCTGGGAAGTGACCAGGACTCTGCAAACTCCTTATGTAAATACCAGATATGTTTTATGGGCAGGGCACCTGGCATCTCCCTTGACCTCCAAATTTGTTGATACCAGATTGCATTTTTCTGTCATTTCAGGGCACCAAGGAAGAGAACCAATGGCAGAAGTCACACATGCAAGCAAGATGGGAGTCTGGAGAGCCTCAGGCTAAATCACCAGTGCTCAGCCCTCTTCTCTTTGTAAGGGCAACTGGGTCGTATCTGCCAGCTTAGAGCTGCTCTGTCCACAGCCCTAAAATTTAACACCTAGAAAAATCAATGCACTTAGCAAACTCTCTCAGCTGGTGATGAAACCTGTCACTAGCCAAGGGACTCGTCCCAAGGGAGCTGAACACTTGCCCCTGTACCCTGACAATGGGTAAGAAACAAGCACCACTGTGGATGCAGCCCCAGAAGCCTAGTGTCAAGGGGGCACGAGGCCCTGCTTCAGGCTGGGGGCCTGGGGAGGGGCTGGTACCTCTCCACCTCCTGCAGCTCCTGTTCCTCCAGCTCCTGGTAAAAATTCAGGTCTGACACCCACCAGGTCTCGAACCCATAGCAAGCCACAAGGCTTCACATTCTGAGATGCAGCTAGAAGAAGCTGGTATAATATAGGCCGTGCACTACCTAACTACATTTCCTCAACATGGGACTGCATATATGACAATGGTCTGTCCCGTGAGATTATAATACAGCTGAAAAATTTCTATCACCTAGTGATATCATAGCCATAGTAATGTTAAGGCCCAAGGTATTACATGTCTGTGGTAATGCCGGTGTGAACAAACTTGCCACACCACCAGTCATATGAGTAGAGCACAAACGATTATATAATACATAGTCCTTGATCGTAATACACAATTATATTACTGGTTTATGTATTTACTATAGTATACTTTTAATCATTATTTTAGAGTGTACTCCTTCTGCATATATGTGTCAACTGTAAAACAACCTCAGGCAGGTCCTTCAGGAGGTATTCCAGAGGGAGGCAATGTAATCACAGATGACAGCTCTATGTGTGTTATTGCCCCTGAAGACCTTCTGCTGGGACAAGATGTGGAGGTAGAAGACAGTGATGTTGATGATCATGACCCTGTGTAAGCCTAGGCAAATGCATATGTGTGCTCTAGTCTTAATTTTTGCCAAAAAGTTTAAAAAGTAAAATAGGAAATAGCTTATGGAATAAGGATATAAACCATTTTTGTACAGCTGTACATATGTTTGTGTTTTCAGCTGTGTTATTACATAAAGGTCAAACTTTAAAAATAAACAAGTTTATAAAGTAAAAAGATTCCAGTAAAGTACAGTAAGGCTAATTTATGGTTGAAGAAAAACATCTTAAAAATAAATTTCGTATAGTCTGAGTGTCCAGTGTTTCTGAAGTCTACAGTAGTGTAATGTCCTAGGCCTTCCCATTCACTTACTACTCACTGACTGACTCACCCAGAGCAAATTCCTGCCCTGCAAACTCCATGCATGGCAAGTGCCCTATACAGGTGTACCATTTTAACCTTTTATATCATATTTTTATTGTACTTTAAACATATCTACGTTTATATGTTTAGATACACAGGTGTTTACCATTGTGCTACAATTGCCTACGATATTCAGTACAGTAACACGCTGTACAGGTTTCTAGGAGTGATAGCCCATACCATACGGACTAGGTGTGGTAGGTTGTACCATCTAGGTTTAAGTAAGCATACTCTATCATGTTCCCACAACAACAGAATCGCTTAATGAAGCATTTCTCAGAACATATCCCCATGGTTAAGCAACCAATGACTGTATTTTCTGTCTACCTTTCACCTCCATAATATGTACATTTTTCTACATTTCTCATGGTAGAGGGAAAGAGCAACAGGACTTCCAGGAAAAAAACTAATGTGTCTTCAGGCTTTTGCTTGTATGTGGCTCATGTTATATCTGAGCGTATACTATTGGACAAAGTGAGTCACATAGCCAAGGCTTACAATGGGATGGGGAAGCACACTTCATTTTCTTGAAGGCGCTCTAAGTCACATGGCATCGATGGGGTCATATTGTTCTTTTATAGTGAAGAGGGGAGTAAATAATAGAGGACAATAATACAGTCCAGCAAAGATACTAAGACCACTTATATCCAAAAAGCAAGATCAGTTTGGTGGAATGACTTACTAATGCACTGAGATGCCCATATGCCCATATTCCCTGCCAAACAGTCTAAATGGAAAACTAGAATCCTAATTAAAGTGAGAAAAGGCATGTCACAAAGCTTCCTTTATTGTAGAGCAGTTGAGTTGTGGTGTTCGTTACTACATTTTTTAAATTAGCATGGTGTTAGTTGTATATATGCTTTCTATTTATTAAGCACTTACTATGTGCCAAGCATAGTAGTAAACCTTTTTCTGACCTTATTTAAACCTAACAACAGTCTCAAGGTGGAACTGTGTCTCTTCCCATTTACAGGTGAAAATGTTAAAGGACAGAATAACTAAGCAACTTGCCCAAAGTCACAGGTCCCTGCTCTTATCTGCTATATTTTCTCTCTTTTTCTTTTTCATGTAATACAGAAAGTCCATGATCATCACGATGCACCTCTGTGTGGATATCACAGGAATGGCAACTTACGACCTTATGAAGTAGTTTATCCTAATTTAGGGTAGCTCAAATTACTAGAACAAATATTTAACGGGCCTTTAATCTGCTGCCCCTAAAAGTTTTTCCAGTTCGTTCTAGTTTTATCTTACGGAGCTAAATGTATAGAAAATAATCCAAATAATCTTCCTTCAAGTAGAAGAAATAATCTTCTAGATTTTATCTTTCCCAATCTAAAAATACATTGTTGTTTCAGCAATTCCATGAATAACATGGATTGTGGATTTTTATCATTGTGGTTACTTTTCTCTTGGACTGCCAGACATTTTAGTGTGGAACAAGAGCTGTCTGCAATAAAACATAAGGAATGTTTATGCTAAATGTTTAAGCATCGACAACTTCTATTCAACTGATATATCTCACAACACAAAAGAGTACTTGCTGTTTCAGGAAATTTGGTTCCTTTCTCCTTCTCTGATCTGAATCGTTACATTGATAAATTTGACATATTCTGCCGAACAACAAATTCTGGCATCTTCACTGAGGAATCAGTGTCTGTCTCTAATACTTCTTTCTGTGAAATCCTGACCTGAAGTCTCCTCTATCATCCCAAATATTTAAAAAAGATTAAAGGTGAGGCACGGGTTTCTCTGGCCTGCTTTGGTAAATTTATGTGCTCACATAACTCATTAATTGTTTAGGTTTAATTCAAGACAAATACCTGCACGTTTATATTTGACACTAGTATTTGCCAAATCCCAAAACTGATCTGAACCCTAAACAAACCATCTTCTTGGCATCTCCTCCAAATAACACACATAGCAAATATATTGACATCAGTTGTACTTTAAAATGTCAACTCTGCTTTTCCTTTTCTCATGATGCTAATAAAAGATTTTGTTTAAAAACCCTAAAATTGGGAATGAATGCCAAATTCCTCTCTTACCATTCAGTAGATCTTTTCCTATTTTAGGTGTGGACTATGGATTATTTCATTTGATGTTCTTGCTGTTTACACAGTTACAATATGTGAAAATACAAAATTTAGGCAGTTTCCATTATGCTATGGGAAAGTAAAACTTTATTTTTTAAGAGAATCTGTAAGTATGTACATTATCAGAGCTGCCACAACCAGAATTATCTTTACTGTTAATTAATTAATCAAAAATATGGTGGACGTTATTGACAATAAGCCCTGAAGCAACAATTTTGGAATGACCTAAAAGAATTGCTAGACGTGTCATTCAAAGTTCAATAAAAATGCCTTATAGGAAATTTTGTTTTGGACTAACATGTCATGATGGAGTTGAACAAGCAGTAGATTAACATTGGAACACCAATTATAAATTACAGTGTTGTGTGATATTAATAGAGTGATTGTAATTAAGGAACTAGTCCTCTTTTGATCTTATTTGCCTCATCTGTAAAATTATCTACTCTTACTATCACCATCACTAATGATAAAAACATATAAAATATTGCTACTTGTGCTAGGCAGAATCATGGCCTCAAAGATGTCTGTGACTTAGTCTCCAGAACCTGTAACTGTGTTAGCTCATGTGGTAAATGGGACTTTTCAGATGTGATTAAATTAAAAATACTGACATGGGGAGATTATCTCAGATTGCCTGGGAGAATGGGCATTGTAATCACTTGGATTCCTATAAGCGAAAGAGGGAGGGAGGGAGGGGATATGAGAATAGAAGCAGAGTCAGAGTGATGCAGCCTAAGAAACACCTCACTGTATATTGCTGCCTGGCTTCGAAGGTGGAAGGGACCACGAGCTAAGGAATGGAGGTGTCCTCTAGAAGCTGGAAGAGGCAAGGACACAGATTCTCCCCTAGAGCCTCCGGAAGGAAGGCACACCTGCCAACACCTTGATTTTAGTCCAGTGAGACCTATTGTGGACTTCTGACTTCTGACAGTGTAATACAATCAATTTGTGTTGTTTTAAGCCACTAAGTTTGTTGTAATTTGTTGTCGCAGTAATAAGAAACGAATACACTATTTCATTAGACTACTGTAATGATTCCAAAACTTAATAGATTATGATAAAGTGCTTTGTAAACTGAAGTACTATAGAAATGTTAATTATTATTGACAAAATTAAAGTGGCTTCTAACAACTCTAATTAGAAGGATGAGGTCTGTTTCAAATAAAATTTAGATTAGAGATGGGCTAGTGAGTCTTTGCCATTTTCATAAACTTTAATAGGGATTCCCCCCAAAGTGAATTAACAGAACTATTAAAAGCAACCCTTCTGGGAACAATCTGAAATTAATTTTTCAGCTTTATCGCCAAACATTCTCTAAACCATAAATTAATAGGAAGCAATAATTCTCCCCTGAGCAGAGCAACCGCTTAAGTTACAGGTCCACTGGTGTAGCACGCAAGTGGCCTGAGGATAAATCCATCTTTGGTGGTGGAAAATTTTTAAGTCAAAGAAAAATACATTATATGTCATAGCCCACTGTAGTGTAATTCTAATGGTAAATTATTTTTCAATTTTGTAGCCTACAAATATATAAAGGAAGCATCTTCCAGCTCAAGAAAGAACTTTGTTCTCACCTTCTCCCTTCTAATCTCAGTCACTAGTTGTTACCATTAATTAACCCTCATGAGAAAAACCTAATGACATTGTTTGTCAGCAACAGACTATAGTAATATTCCAATTGAAACAATAGGGATGACCCCTTTTTAGCCAGTAGTTTCTTATTTTTTGTACCTGAAAACTATTTTGTATTCAGGAACAATAATATTTAAAATTTAAATCAACTGATATATTTGTTTTAAGCTATTTATATAGTTAGCATTGTGTAGAAAATTGATTAATTGGCTAAAATCTTCACTGTTATTCCAGATACCTTGTTATCAAAAGGAACACTTCTGTATTCTCAAAATTATTAGTTTGTCCTTGCAGTGATTTTCAAAAGCATATCGATTGTTGAAATTAAGACTAATTTGTCTATTACAGACATGACCTTGGTTTCAAACAGGTTCTGATAAATCTGGCCAGTCCAGCACAAATAGAAAAAAAAAAAAAAAGACATTGGAAAGAATACGACTGAACTGAACATTGTAGGCACACCAAGTCTGTAATTTCACTCTGGACCTTGAATGAAAACATGTTTCATTTAAATTTATTCCTACACAAAATTATTTTAATCTAGCAATTACATAACAAAAGCCTCCAGGGGAAATGTGAGCCACTAGACTTCTGGTAGTTGTAGTCGTTTACAAAGACAGAGGAGCCAAAATGATACTAGGGTGAACATGAAGTTCTGCCTCCAGGACTTAAAGGGTGCCAGGGGAATATGGATTTTATTTATAAGGAATTCTCTTTGGGCACAAATTTAAAACAGTTGGGTGTGGCATGCATGTTAGCAGCCCAGTATGAACAGAAAATGAACAGAATTTTGGTTTGCTTTGGTGTCAGTATTTAGTTTTTTGGACTTTGTCCAATAAAACTAATTTTTTTTTTTTTAACTCGTGTCCTAAACTGCAACAGCTGTTGCAAAAAGTAGACTGGCACCTACATTTGACTTTCCAGTGGAAGTCCTTGGACCTTTCTACAAGAACGCAGTCCCCTCTGACCATTGGATTCATCTTACTCTGCCCTAGGGCGCCTAGGAGACTTCAGGCTTTCCTGTGCCCAGAGGGAGCATCCCTGCTTCCTAGTAGCAGCTTCCTTCACTGTGTGTGTAGCTGCCTTAGAACCAAGCTAAGCACAGGAATGCCTCTGCAGAGGCAGCCTTGCATGGCACCAGGGAATGTTGCTTTGTTTATTCAGACTCCATCTCCTAAATTCTTTTTCTTTTTCTTTTTCTTTTTCTTTTTTTTTTTTTTTGAGACAGGGTCTCAGCACAAGCTCAGTCAAGGCTTACTACAGCCTCAAACTCCTGGGCTCAAGCAATTCTCCTGCCTCAGTCACCCAAGTAGCTGGAACTACAGGCATGTGCCACCACACCCAGCTAATTTTTTATTTTTTATTTTCGTAGAGATGGGGGTCTTTCTAGGTTGCCTAGGCTGATCTCAAGCTCCTGGGCTCAAGTGATCCTCCCATCTTGGCTCCCGGAGTGCTAGGATTACAGGCATGAGACACTGTGCCCAGGCCCAAATTCTGTATTTCTCCCAGGTATTGTGAAGCCTCCAACATGGTCTGTTCTGATTCTGTCACCTTTCTCTTCCTTCTTAAGCCCCAGTAGGGGCCTTGCCTCTCCAGTGTACCCGGCTTTTGGAGGACCTTGTCTCCATGTTTCCATTGTTGATGGAAGGACCGTGGCAGGACTTTGCTTTCCAGTGCCACTATTATGTCAGCAGGCTAGCCCTGAACCCCACATGGTAAGACCCTTTATGTGAGAGTTTTACACCTACTTGATCTTATTCCTCTTTCCAGGTGAGCATCGCACACTGACCCAGCTAGGCTCAGGGTAAGGTAGCTCTTGCTCATTTTGGCCAGGTATTTAATTATGTGACATTCGCAGTGTGCCTTTCTATTTATCTTTTTATCCTTTTCAGTTCAAAAAACGTGGCTATACCAACTCGTCACAGCGCCCATCCCACTTTCTAGAAGACTTTGATATCTCACTCAGAGCAACTCCTGCCAGGAGTTTATATTGTGTGCAGCTGATTCAGGCAGTAACTTCCACTCAGCGAGGGGGTCCATTTAAGAAAAATTACTTCTCTTCCTTTTATGCCCAGTATGGTTCTTAAAATCAACCAGACCTATCTTTCACCAGCACCACTTGGTTCTTTTAAACCACAGTATTTCTGCTGCTTCTAGTTAGCAAACTTTAATATGAGATTTAAGATATGGTTTGCTTTCTGGATTGTTGTATGCTACTAGAACCGAAGAAAGAGAAGGAGAAATGGATGAATCGATGGACCGTATCACCCTGGCACCTATATCAGCTCAAAAACTGAAGGAAATACCCCTTTCCTGCCCTCTCTTTGACTAATGCTGTAGACGCTGAGTCAGTAGTTCCTCCTGGGACCTGAGAGTCCACGTTCCTAATGAGCTCCAGGTGTTCCCATGCGGCTGCCCCTCTGACCACACTTAGAATTGGAAGGCTTGAAATGAAATCTGAGAAATCAGCCTCTTGATTCCAATTTTAAACATGCAATTGATTCTTGTAATTTGTCATTCTTGTCGAAATGCATACCAGTAAGTTTGTAATCAGTATTGGCATGCTTAAAAGAGTTTAAGACTTGCTATATTTGTCATTTTAATGTATTTAAACTTTAAAGATTTGTTCAGAACTTGGAAAGATTTTGCTTGTTAAGCTCATAAATTTACCCACTCAGGCATATGAGATAGGGTACTTTGATTTATAAATGAAGTTTAAAATTAAAGGAATTTAATTAACTAAGTTTTTAAAATGAGATTGGTTGTTTTAAGGGGAATTTACTTTGTGTAACTTGAGTTGATCAAACACTAATCCAAGTTCCCTGCAAAACCTGTTCTGCTTTATATAACATTTACTCATTTTAGAAACAGATGAGAAGATTTGCAAATTGAACCTAAAGATTTAGGGCAAATTATGTACCTTTTTATACTTTAATAAAGAAAAATAAAATAAGTTTAAAACACAAATAACTCTAACTGGCCCTTTTTATGTAAAAAGAAGTACTTGAATAAAATTTACCTTGACAGCACTAGCAATTCTGCAACTCTGACTTGTGTCTTTGAAAATGTCTTATTTCCTCTGCATTGCCCGGCTTCCTCTCTTGATTGTTCTGCTGGGTGGAGGGGGGAGATTGGAGCGGGGAGCACACATCTGGGAATACTTTTCTACCTCATTCAGGGCATCTAGCTCACTCCTTAGTGGGTGGGCTTCCTAATGGATTCCTGGGGCTTCTGCACAGTCTCTTTCTACTGGTATATCTGAATTCCTCCCCCAACTAGTGTCTTGCTCCTCCTCTTCCCTTCCTCCCTCCTCCTTTCCCCACCCCATTCCCCTATCCTCACAGTTTCCCCCCCATACTCCTTAGTCTTTTAAATCTCTTACACCTGCCTCCCACCATGCCCCTTGCAGGCACCTACTTCCTTTTGTCCTTAGTTCTTTGGTCCAGTTTCAGTTCCATCTGGTTTTCCATGGTGGAGACAGCAGGAGATTTAGATTCACAAGGTTTTAAGTATGGGATTAAGAAAGACGAAACATCTATAAGACAAATAAGAATTTAAGTAAATCTTTTATTGAACTAAAAACATTCTTTGACTCTTTTTTGTGAATTAAGTTGCGTTACAAAAACAATCTCCTTCCGTTATCCTAACTTGAATATTGCCTAGCCTCCAAATAGAGGAGCAGAAGTACAGCCCTTGAGAAACAGATGGGGTGGGGTATGTAATACTGCAGCCTCCAAAGAGAGCACTTCTGTCTGGCATTCCAATAGAGTAAATCAGAATTTTCCTTGCCTTTTACTTCTGCATGTCAGTTTCTTCATTCTCCAACCTGTCCCTCCCTCCCTCTCAGGAAAAATGAGCTCTATGCTAGGCCCTACCCAAAGCCAACCAAGACACTTTCTCCTTATTTTCCTCTGTCTCCTCCTTGAAACCATAGTAGAGGCCCCATCTAATCTCCAGGTGACCGTACTCTGGAATCAACATGCTCGCTGAAGCCTGAGATCTGGGATGCTCATTAAGTGGAGGCCCTTCTTCCCACCTCTCCTCCTGTGCTTAACTCCCTGGTTTCCTGGTTTGCCGTTCAATTTCCTGCTGGAATCAGACCCTTGTCCTGGACCTCACAATGATTAGCAGCTTGTTTGGCCTTTGAAAGGCCCAGCGCCAGGTTAATAAACCACGATTTAGAAAGAAATCCCAATAGTTGGATACTCCACATCTGCTTCCAACCAATTAACCTCTTAGATTGGAGACATATGATCTGCCTGCATGGTAAGTGGAGATTTCTGGTCTTGTGTTACCAGCACCTGGAGGGTACTGCTTGGATGTACATATCAGCCCTGATTGAAACCCAAGGTCCCTCATCTCCTTGAACTTTATTATTTCAATTGCTGGTTTTACCCTTGAGAGTAAGCCCTGCCACCTGGCTAGTTTCCCCAGCTCTTGACCCTTCCATTCCCCACTGTCATTACTCTTCCTGCGGCCCTGCTTGAGCTCCAAGTGTGCAGAGAGCCCACATGAGTTATTGCCTTGCATATCCGCAGTTCAATTGTAATTGATGTTCATAGGAATGTCCTTAAGTCACCACAGGAGCTAAAGGTACCTTCTAAATCATCAAGGAAAAAATAAATTATGTTCAGTAAGATTTTATTATTCCCATATTTTCATTCTTTAAAGCCTGGTAATCCACTGAGGAAATATGGCTAACTCTGTATTAATCAGATTCATCAACAGCCCATTTCTGAGTAGCTTAAGATTTAATGCCTTAGGAAAGATCTAGATGATTGAATATTTCATTAATATCCAGATATTTGATGTCATGTACACAGATTTCAGACAGAGTTTAGTATAAAGAGAAGGTAATTTCTAGCAGATGAGCCCACAGTGCCTTGGCTTCTTATGCCAACAGTCTAGACTACCTACTAATTGTTTTGTTGCAGTAACATCTAACCTTCTTGGTGAATTCCCTTCATTCTTTGAAGAATTTAGCACCCAGTTCACCACCTTTCCCTCACGTGTTACTCCTTGATAACTCTTAAGGAGAAATTGTCTACACTGTGGCAGCCAGACATACTCTCCGTGTTACTGGACATGGTACAGGTAGTGGGGTTCTATGACTGGTTCCAGGCAATGATATGGTGAGTGGAAATAATGAGTATCATTGCTGAGGCAAAGTATTTAAGAGTCCACGTGCCATCCCCATTCTCTTGCTTCCTTTTCAACAGTGACTATAGATGCCACATGTTGAAATGCAGAACCCAAAACTGACTCCTTAAGTAACTCAGTGGAGAGACTAGCCTTGGAGAGTTGCTGAGCTTCAACTTTGCGTGCATTAGAAGTGTGGAGGTTTGTTACCACTGAAACACTGAGGTTGTTACTGCAATATAGCATCACTTCTCTTAATGTGTACACACATGTAGTTGATCCTGTCAATACCATGGACTGTTAGTTCCTTGGCTTCTCCTTCAGTGATTTTGTCTCTCAACTTACCTTAGCCATCCATTCCCTTGGTTTTATATTGGTTGCTGCTGATAACTGTACCCCTTGTATAAACTAAATCTTGAGTAGCCCTCTTTCCAAATACCATCCCCTATATTTCCAATTTATTTCTGCTGGTATCTCAACTCCAACAATTCTGCTAACCCTACCTTTTGCTTTTCCTCAAAACACACATTCTTATTTTTCTCTGTACACAGCTTAGATTCCATAGTTTATCACTCTAACTACTTTTGTGCACACGACCTCAATTACTTAGCCCTCTCTCTCGGCAGAGTTTAACCTACGTAAAATCTGACATTCTTGAAACACACTCATATTTGTGAACAGGCAAGTGGATATTGCTGCAGAAAAGCATAAAAACCCCTGAATGGATCCTACTTATTTAATTATTCCCATTATATCCCTCGCAAGCCTTTCACTCTTTCACTGCCTTGGATGAGTATTTCATACCTTTTCTCTTCTCAATTTCCCATCACTTTCTCCCCCATTGCATTCTCAGCTGATGACTTTACTTTTTATTTTATTGAGAAAATGTCAGCAATCTGAAAAGCACTCCCATACACTTTCCCTACCAACTCTACCAACCTACCAGCATCTTGGCCCATCTATTCTACTGTCCCACCTGCTACTTCAGATGAACTGTTCTTACTCCTATCTAAGAACTATTTGGTCATGTGTGCATTGGATCTTGTTCTCTATGCCTAGTCAAAGTTACTCATCCCACAATTGGCTTCCCTTTCTCTTGCATTATAAATTTCCACTTCTTTACTGGATCATCTCATTAGCATCAAAACATGCTCTCATATCTTCTGTCTTAGTAAGACAGAAAATCTTCATACACCATACATCTCCTTATAGCTACCTCCCCATTTCTCTGCTCCCCTTTATAGTTAAGCTCATATAATTGACAGGCTGCATGTCCTCTCCTCCCATCTTCTCCTGAACTCCTCCAATTAAAGTTGTATTTATATCACTCCTATGAATTAGTGTTTGTCAAGATCTCCAGCTCCCACAAAGCCAAAGCCAAAAATCAATTCTCTCTTTTCATCTTACTCCATCTTTTGACATAGTTGACCACTTCAAACAAATTGAAATGCTTTCTTCACTTGGATTTTAAGCTGTTATTCTCCCTTGGTTCCTTTACCTCACTGTCATTTTCTTCTCAGTTTATTGTGTTTCTCATCTCCTAGACCTCTCATGTTGGCATGACACAGGCCTGGATTTTCATGACTTTTATCTGCCCTGATTCCCTGACCTATCTCTTTTGATTCACTGGCTTTAAATATCCATGTGCTGACTACTTCCAAATATGCTGCCACCTGAGACTTGATATTCAAACTCTAGAGTAAACTCAGTTGTAAAGAGCACAAAGTACTTCTGGACATTTTGTTTGTTTTTGCTTTTCGTTCTGTAAATTGACATTGCAAAAAGACAACTTTTGCCATACAAGCTGTAAAGTGCATCCCTACAATGTTTTAGTAATTCTATTTGAGGTTTTAAGGTATTTGAATACTCTGAGAGATGAGAAGAGCTCAATTATACTTACAATTAATAATTCTAAAAGCATTAAGACTGAACTTAGGTGAGATTTACTTTTTCCTTCAGACTAGTTAGCATCAAGTTAACTTTTTCTGGTGTTGTTTTCTATGCTAAATGTCCTGAGATGGTCTGGCTCTGTGTACCATCCCCCCTCCCCCCGCACCAAACCTCACCTTGAATTGTAATCCCCACGTTTTGGAGGACGGACCTTGTGGGAGGTGATTGGATCATGGGGGAGGTTCCCTCATGCTGTTCTCATGATAGTGAGTGAGTTCTCACAAGATCTGATGGTTTTCTAAGGGGCTGTTCCCCCTTTGCTCTGCAATTCTCTCTCCTGCCACCTTGTGAAGAAGGATGTATTTGCTTCCCCCTTCCACCATGATTGTAAGTTCCTGAGGCCTCCTAAGCTATGTGGAATGGAGTGAATTAAACCTCTTTCCTTTATAAATTACCCAATCTTGAGTATTTTTTTTAATAGTAGTGTGAAAACTGACTAATACATGTCTTTTCCTTTCTCTGTCTGAACATAGATATGGTCCACCCTCTTCTTTCCCTTTCTGCCAGGCTTTTCCACTGCTCTGCAGAAACACAGAGTATAAAATACGAAAGTCAGTAGTTTTGAGATAGATTACAATTTAAATAATTAAATTGCCACTTATGCAATTAAGGCAGAGTGTAGTACATTAGGATTATAACCTGGACCCCTGAATATAAATTTTAAAAAATTATTTTTGCCCCTATTCTCCAATGGTATTTTAACCTTTATTAGCTTCCCATTGAAAAACTTGTGTGCACAGAGAAAATGATTCAAAACTGCAACAGCACTGAACATCAGGGAATATGGTAAATAATTTTCCAGAATGTTGGAAGTATTTTACTAAACAAGTTTGGATCAGGCTTCTATATTAGGCAAAATAGGAAGAGCACTGGACTTGGGGTCATGGTAACTGCCACCAAGTAGTGGCTTTAAATGAGTCACTTTTCTGTAGACATTAGCTGCCTCATCTAAAAAGTAATGAGATTGAAGCTAGTGGTCTGTAAGTGTCCTTTTAGGTACTCACGTCCTATAACCTGTTTGTGTGTGTGTGTGTGTGTGTGTGTGTGTGTGTGTATCTTTACAAAAGCAGATAAGATTGAATAAAAATGTATGCTTTTCTTTTTTTGAGTGCATTATGTAATACACTTTGCAGACTTGTGCATGTGACTTCTCCTGTTTCTTGTAGAAAGCAAACCCTGTTGTTGTATTCTCTGAAATGGAGTCAGTGTTTTCTCTGTGTGGTATTCTTCCAGCTTTACTAGGTTATGCAATTCCCTTTTTTTGGGAAATTCTCCTTGTGGCTTCCCAGCCATGTAATTCTCCCAGTTCTTCCATGTCCTTAAATAATTCATCTCCCCTTTCATCATGAGAATGACATTAATCTGATCCAACCTTAGGAGAATTTTCTTCTGATTATATACGATTGCTCCCAGAGTTAGGCATAGAACCAAGCCAGGCCATCAACATTTTTCCTATCATTGTTCAACCTGGAGAAAGGGAAAAAAAATGGCATTTCCTCATTTATTATGAAGCTGGGAAACAGGAAACAGCTGGCTTCATCTTCTTTTGTTCCCTGCTATGTGGAGAAAGCTGGTCAGAGGACATGATGCCACAGAGTGACAGGCTGACGCAAGAGACAAGGGGAAAGATGGGCTTGGTGGTATCTGAGAGTCTGTGGCCCGCTGAACCACTCTACTTCCTGTAGTTACGTGAACCTTCTGATAAATTCCAATTTTTGCTTAAGGTAATTTGAGTTTAGGTTTCTGTCTGTTGCAACCAAGATTCATTAATGACTTTTATTTTCATACCCCCTCAGATATGAAAATTTGTGATAAAAGAGGTAGGCATTCCCCCCCACCTTTACTCTTTTTTAAGCTATCAAAATAATGGAGGACATACAGGACTTTGGTGTGAATTAGCATCAGTCACACTCAGAACTGCTTGCTGTCATTCCTGTCCATTTCACACCTTCTCTTCCTTTTTATGATAGTCCTTGGCTCCTGGCCACAGGAGTGAGGGCTTGGCTCAGGATGCTCTTATCATGTATCATGTTCTTCATGGCTCTGGGTACACTGAGTGATTCGCCCAAGGTTTGTGGCACATAACCCAAGCCAGACTGTTAGCGGTGGAAGAGATCCGAGTTACTGACGGCGTATCCCTATGGGTCCTTAGCAACTTTAGTCCTTGTCTCTTCAGAAGAAAGAATTCGACAGAACAGGGATGGAAGTTTATTTAAAAGGCTTTAGAACAGGAAAGAAAGGAAAGAACGCTTGGATGAGATCCAAGTGAGTGCCTGAAGGTCAAAAAGAGAAAAGAGAAGACAGAAGGAAAAAAAAAAAAGGCCTTTAACCTTGATTCTAGGACTTTATAGGCTCTCCTCTTTCCCATGACTTTTCCCTTAGGGTGGACTTCCTGCATGCACAGTGGTTTCCTTACCTGTTGGAACTGAGTGTGTGCAGTGTGTATCTGGAGTTATACACTGCCCATCTGAGGCTTTTTTCCTTTTTCCAGTCACGTGTGTCCCCCAAAACATCCTACTATGCCATTTTGTCTCTTAACACGCATGTCCAAGAAACGGCTTCTCTCTGGGGCCTGCATTCAATTAACACGCTTAATGTTAACAGGTGTGGACCATCAGGAGACTGTCCCTAGCTGCCGAATTATCATTTTTAGAGAGGCGATGCAATAATTGCTGAACCATCACCCAACATTTCTAGTAGGTGCCGGGGGAGAGCCCTCTCCTGCCCCACTCCTACCTGTAAAAAGACCAGTAAGAGCTTTTCTCTGGATTTTTTCAAACTGAATCAGAAGAGATGCCTCTTAGATTCTTGTGCCACAGAATTGCTGTTGTATGATAAGTGTGATACATCTGTGGCTGTGCTGTCCACACACAGGGTTAAGAAAGTCCATCATCAATGGGAGAAAATTAAGCTGAAAGGCAAATGGGAAAAAATTTTGACAGCTATGGAGTTTGTGGGTCCAGTCATCACCACGTAGAGGCTGCTGTCGTGGGTTGTGTTTTTCAGAAGCAAACGCTGAGAGGGATTTGGGCATATTGGGTATTTTTAGGGATCAATGCCCATGAATCCTGTGCTGGAGGTTGGGGTCCCCGGAAACTTGCAGGAGAGAAGCCTCTCCTTTATTTTCAAACAAGGGAGGAATTCCAGCTCCTACTAGAGAGGTATGGGCTACCACTGCAGGCTCCAAAGTTGCAGAACATTCTGGGGTTCAAAATTTTGAGGTGCCTTTGTCCAGGTTCTACAATTTCAAATGGAAAGATCTCAATTTTCCCAAACAGGTGCTGATGTTTATCTAACAGCCTGCCTCTGTTTGAGTATTTTCCCTTATCAGGAGTTTGGCCACCCTTAAACCAGGCCCTGGCCCAGTTTTTTCTTCCCTACTGTTGTAGAAAGTGGAGTCCCTGTGCGAGACCACAGAAGCCAGAGGGTTTCCATACTTGGTTTTCATTGGCTGTCAATCACCTGCACCTTTTCATTAATTTTTTCTGGAAGAGTGGTTTTCAAAGGAAGGTCCCAGAGCCAGCAGCCTCAGCATCACCTTGAAGTTGTTAACAATGTAAATTCCTTGGCTCTATCTCAGACCTTCTTGATCAGAAACATTACACTGGAGCCCAGAAATCTGTGTGTGTTGCCAAATGTCCAGGTGATTTTGATGCATGCCAGAGTTTGAGAACCACGGATTTAGAATATCATTAATATTTAGCAATAGTCATTGGATAGCATTGTCCTAGTTACGAAGTCGTAGTACCTCTCAAATGCCCGATAGATCATGCCAGCTGGTGCCTTTCCTCCTACTGGTGGGCTGTGCCCAGTCAGCTCTGCTGTGAGTTTTAAGAAATTCTGCCTTGTGCTAGATGTTGTCAGAACTCCCTGTACCCAAGAACTGAGTACTTAGTAAGCTAGGGCTAGTTGAAGTTAGGATTCTACCACTTGCCACTAAACAAATTCTGACTAATATATCTGAAACACCTAATGTATACCTATGGGGAATGTATTTTTTAAAGAATATTAATAATAATCATTTAGTACCATGTACTTACATGGCGCATTGCTGTTTAAAAAGTTCTTTCCTATGTTACTTTATGTGATTGTAATGAGGAAGCCATGAGAGGAAAGGCAAGGCTGATTCGACTGTAGATGCCTATGGCTTTCTATGTCTTGAATAATATTTTACTTTTCTTTTATGTCAATGTGAAATATGATAAGGTGAACTAAAGTAGAAACTTCTGGTTGTTCACAGTAGAGTAAGATGCTTTCATTCTTTCATTGCCTTTAATTGAAACTTGCTCCTATAATCTCAGGAGAACTGAAGAGATAAAGACCTGTCCTCTGACTTCCTCAGAGACCGTTTCTGCCGCACGTGCTGTCACTAAGATGACACAATCCATCCACAAAGCATATGACAGTGTTCAATGACAATATTCTCCACATTTTCTCTGGGTGTATGTGTAGTTTCCAAATGACACACTTGATCCTATCATTTTGGCAGTACTCACGTTTAATACCAATCACTGCTCCCAACTAACTGTGATTTACATCAGCTGTTATGGTAGGTGAACACATTTTTCCTTTGCACAGTTTCTGTATTTTGCAGCTACATTCTTGATGTCTAGGTCTTTGAAACTGAAATTACCAGTCTTTATTCCTGGAGATATTTTGAAGCTATTTCAACTGATTAACCAGAAAACATTTGTTTAAATGCCTAATAAGAGACTGGTATTAAGTTAGACATCATGGTAGAGACAAGAAAATATATAAAACATGGTCTAATTCTAAGGTGAGTTTCTCAGGTTGGGTTCCCTAGATTGTGAGCCTGACACGCAAATTCTTGGGCAAGTGATTCACTGAGGGGGTGGTTTCAGGAGAATCCTGCAAGGGGTAAGGGAAACAAGGTGGGGCAGGGAAAGAAGCTGGGCAAAGACATGGTTTCAGAAAACATTTAGCCTCAGATTTTTCCCATCGCAGAATCCTAGAGAGTGAATCCTACCACGGAGATTGTCCTACACAGAGGGGACTGTATGAGTCAGTCATTGGCTATGGATTGCCTCCAGGGGTTGAGACACAGCATCCCCGGATATCTTAGTGGAGTCGATTCCTGTCAATCAAGGGCAATCTTCTAGAAAAGTTTGCAGGTATGAACCTGAGATAACCTACACCTGCTGCAGCTGGGCAGTGGGTGCATGAGCCTGACAAAGGGGAATCAAATAGGGTAACAACATCATCACTTACATAAAAAAGTTATCTGCAATTCTAGTAATAGTGATGGTGATGTTAACAGCAATTATACAGTGCCTAATATATGTTAACACTGTTTTAAGTGTTTCACAGCTATTGAATCATTTAATCCTCAAAACACCTGTGAAACAGATACTATTATCCCATTTATAGGTGAGGAAACTGTAAATAGTCATGATCTTGGAAACGATGTAGGAAGCAAGATCCAGCCAAACCCAGGCCCAGTGGGAAACAGAACCTAGGCAATGTGTCAATGGGGGAAAGAATAGACTGGACCTGGTGATTATGTGGAGGATGACCTTCCAGATAGAAGTAAACATTGGGAGGTACACGGATTCTCATGAGGATATCAATGATGAAACTTTATCATTCATAGTTCACAAAATACTCTCATCAACAATCTAATTACATTTCCACAATGACCTGGTGAGATAAGGGTTTGGATTCCCATTTTAGAGAACTAAAGACTATCAGAATTTGTGATCAACTTGATGACACTCAGAAGGGATGTCCTAGCTGGGTCTCCAGACCAGATCTTTGCTGCCGAGATGCGAACACTTTTAATAGCTACAACTAAAAGTAGAAAAGATTACATGTTTGAAGACTGTTAAGGATTGAGTAATATTGCCTCAAAATTCATGTGTTGAAGTTGTAACCCGCAATGAGACTGTATTTGGAGATAGGGCCTTTGAAAAGGTAATTAAGTTGAGAAGAGGTCAGACGAGGGGGCCCTAATCCAATATGACTGGTATCGTTATAAAAAGAAGAAGAGACATTAGGGATGAGCTTGCCCAGAGTGAAGGCTCCATGAAGACACAGTAAGAAAACAGTGATCTGCAAACTGAGAGATACCTCAGGAGAAACTGAACTGACTGACAACTTAATCTGGACTTCCAGCCTCCAGAACTGTGAAGAAATAAATTTCTATTGTTTCAGTCACTTGGTCTGTGGTATTTTGTTATGGCAGCCCTTGCTGACTAACACAAAGACCAATGTTAAAGAGAACTGGTGACCGAAGTAATCATCACTAAATATACTGTACACACCATTGACCTTCAAAATACTGCTGATCTATACAAACAGTTCAGCCTAATATGCCAACTGTATTAGGTTACTAGGGCTGCCATAACAAAGTACCACCAACTGAGTGGTTCAAACAAAGAAAATTAATTTTTTTTTTTTTTTTTTTTTTGAGACAGAGTCTTGCTCTGTTTCCAGGCTGGAGTGCACTGGTGCAGTCTCTGCTCACTGCAAACTCTGCCTCCCAGGTTAAAGTGATTCTCCTACCTCAGCCTCCTGAGTAGCTGGGACTACAGGTGCACACCACCATGCCCAGCTAATTTTTGTATTTTTAGTAGAGACGGGGTTTCACCATGTTGGCCAGGATGGGCTCGATCTCCTGACCTCATGATCCACCCGCCTTGGCCACCCAAAGTGCCGGGATTACAGGTGTAAGCCACTGTGCCCAGCCAATAAAAATTAATTTTCTTATAATTCTGGAAGCTAGGAATCCCAAATCAAGGTGTCAACAGGGTTGGTTTCTCCTGAGGCCTCTCTCCTTGGCTTGCATATGTCTGTCTTCTCCCTCTGTCTTCACATGGTCTTCCTTCTGTGTCTGTGTCCTAGTCTTTTCCATATGACATTGGTTATATGGGATTAAAGCTCACCCATATGACCTCATGTTAACTTAATGACCTTCTTAAAGATCCTGTCTCCAAATACAGCTACATTCTAAGCAGCTGGGGGGTAGGGCTTCAACATATGAATTTGGGAGAAAGGCACAAATTCAGCTCATAACATTGATGATTTCTCAAAAAACCTCTAAGTACTTCCTAGATGTAACATGTCCCTCTCCCGAGAACATTAACTGTGGATGTTTCCTTTGTGTGGTAGTTGTCTTGCTTTACACCAAGTGACATGTCAAGAACTCTATAACTTGTTGAATAAGTGGCTCAATGAAAAGGAGTTTTATAGAAACTGTATTGCTACAGAACTGTACCTGATAACACTGCTTTAGATTGAGCAGGGCTAATCAACCCAAACATACCCTCTCTTTTTGTGAGTTTGAATTCATAACATATAAAACAGAGACTGAGATGCTGAATCATCAAGATGGTGAAGTGATAGAGCTGGTAGCCACAGATACCCTCTGTGCTGAAATTTGCCTCTTTGCCCTCAGGTTAATTCTCTGTATTTCTCTAGCACTGATGTCTATCACTAGCTCCTGGTTATGTTAAGCTGATGGAAGGTACTGGTAGGAGATGTGGCTGCAGGAAGAAGGGAAAAGCCGGCATATTTTTCCCTCTCTTCCTCACTCGGTTGGTGTCTCTGACAGAGGCTATATAACCTTTATGATTCCAGCTCCTGCCTGAAAGCACCTCGTTTGATAGTGCGACCTCCCACCAGGCAGGCCCACCATGGTTCTCTTTCCCCCAGGTGGCCACGCTTTGTGGTTTCTTGTAACACGACCTTCTCTCTTTGTCTTTCCAGCTCTCGGGGGGACAGCAGATTATTGTTGATTGTAATGGGACCCACTAGTGCCTGTTGATCTTCTCACCTTTTCACCACTTGTGAAACCAATTCCTACATGAAATTCCTTCTACTTGAAGCATTTCGAGTTTTCCTGTGCAGATCACAATGCCATGCTTTGCTAAGGAGATGAATTCTAGAGTTGCTCTCTAGGAACCATCTATTCTACCCTAAAAAATTACAAAGAACATTCTGCTTTCAATCTTTGGTATCTATTGCAGAGTTAGTTTTGAAGTTTCTTTCCTTTCTCATAGGCCTACAGTGTTTATTTAACATCTGAGATAGCCTGAATGTATCTATTCTTGTAACCTGAGCATCCAGGATAACTCAGGCAATGACTTGTAAGAGAACAACACTTTTATTTTTAAAAAAGATGAATGGTTTAACCAGCCGATCACAGAAAGGTATAAGTGTTAAAAGCAGATCCTAATTGCAATTTCCTTATTATTTACATGGATGTTTATTCTATTTATCCATTTACCAGCTGGAATTCTTAGCCTCTGCCCCAGTGGGAAGGGCAAACTCTGGTTGGAATATGAACACATTTCATGGCTACAGTAATATTTCTCACTGTAAAATGGAGATGCTCAAGGTATTCATTAGTTAGCCACATTTCTATTAGAGCCTCAGAATTAGCCTTACAATATTGCTACAATATTGCTACATGGAAAAAGCTTGAATGGCAGCTTGATGTTTTGGGAGGCGACATCAGCAATCTGGAGTTAAGGCATCTATAATTTTTTTAAGTCCCATAGGGGATTCTAATATACTACCAGTGGTGAGAAACAGAAGTTAAGATTGGTAGAATAAAACAATGTCTTTCAATATTTTTCCCAACAATTATCCTAGCCATATGGTAGGTTTTCTTGCTCTAAGTTGATGTGTGATATTAGAAGCATATTTGAAAGAATAAAGGATTTTGCTTAGTGATAAGGTTTGGCTCTGTGTCCCCACCCAGATCTCATCTTGCATTGTACTCCCATAATTCCCATGTGTTGTGAGAGGGACCTGGTGGGAGATAATTGAATCATGGGGGCAGTTCCCCCATACTGTTCTCTTGGTAGTGAATAAGTCTCATGAGATCTGATGGTTTGATATGGTGAAACCCGTTGTACTTGGCTCTCATTGTCTTCTCTTGTCTGCCGCCATGTGAGATGTGCCTTTCAGCTTCCACCATGATTGTGAGGTCTCCCAAGCCACATGGAACTGTAAGTCCATTAAATCTCTTTCTTTTGTAAATTGCCCGATCTCAGGTACATCTTTATTGGCAGCATGAAAACGGACTATTACAGATTGTTTTAAATTAAATTTGTATGAATAGCATGGCATTTGGTTGGCATAGAGTAGAAAACTACATTAAAAAATGTAGCATGTTTTATGGAATACCAGCCTATGGGGCATGCCAAGTTGAATCTCAGACCCAAGTTAAGTCAAGAGGAAGATGGCAGTGTAACTGTCTCAGACTGTTATATGCCAGAGACTATACTCCTGAGTTTCACAGTCAGTTGTTGTAGCACAACTGCTATGGTTTTAATGTCCCCTCCAAAACTCATGTTGAAATTTAATCTCCAATGTGGCAGTATTGAGAAGTGGAATCCTTAAGGGACGATTGGGTCATGAGGGCAGGATTAATCCATTCATAGATTAATAAGCTAATGGATTAGTGGGTTATCATGGGAATGGGACTGGTGGCTTTGTAAGAGAGGAAGACAAATCTGAGCGATCACACTCAGCCCCCTTACCATGTGATGCCCTGAATCAACTTGGGGATCTGCAGAGTCCCCACCAGAAGAAAGGCCCTCATCAGATGTAGTTCCTTAACCTTGGATTTCTCAGCCTCCAAAATTTAATAAGTAAACTTCCTTTCTTTATAAATTACCTAGTTTCAAGTATTCTGCCATAAGCAACAGAAAACGGACTGAGATAACCACTTAAACATCCTCATTAAATTGCCTGAAGGGAGTTTGCAAGTGGTGGCTTGGAGCACTGCTAGCTGACAGGCACTGAAGTCATGCTTATTGTAACACAACTCTGCTGGGCAGGAAGGAGGACAACCCAAGCCATCTGCTGCACATCACGATGAGGGGGATGACCAAACGCTAGTTGAATAGATGAAATAACTGAGAGGCAGCCAAGCTGTCTGGTGGTACAAGACTGGTGAGTAACAAGAGCAAACAAATCTTCCTAGACATAGAATAGACAAGAAGAGGAGTGATGACTCACTGAAATAGAGCCTGTGGTTTAATTCTCCATACTTGGGAAAGATCAGGCTGTGCTAACCTGCTTTCAGATTCAGAGAGGTGCAGCAAACTTGCGTGGGGTAGGGCTGAGAGTTCTGGTGAGGAGCTTACTGACGTAAGGGATCTGAACACTTCCTGGAAAGTGGCACATTCCAAGGGAATGAGAGAATCCAGGATTTGGAAGCATAGGGTTTTCTCTGCATTTGCCATTACCTGGTGATAATGACCCAAGGGTGGGTTTTCACATCAAGTCAGATGAGTTGTGTCTTTTGGAAAAAGTAACAGCCAAGATCTGGAGGAGCTAGAGCTTCCAAAGAGGCACAAGGGGGAATGGTGCCAAGAGTGTGAGTCTGAGATTTCTCACACAGATTCTGGGACCACCTATTTTCTTATCACGGTCTGTTTTGTTTATGTTCCTCTATTGCTTTCCACTGATGCTTCTTTCTTACAGAGGAAAAATGCAAAATCCTGTGTCAGTGTATTTTACTTAAATGATCACTGATTCGGATGAACTGTGTGATGTTTCTCTTTTCAATATTAATGGCATCAGAGTGATTCGATAGATAATATTTTCCTAACTTATTTGAAATAGTTATTTGGAAGTGTTTGCACAGTTATTCTATCAACGTTTTCTATTTATGGCATAAAACATAAGGCAAGTAAGATAAATCATTTCATGTTGATGAGGAAAATAAGACAAGGCTCTGTAGTTTTTCTTCTTCCCTCGGACTTTAATGCTTTCAATGAAAAGACCTCAAGGCATATGCTTCTTTGAGATAAAATACATTTTGCATCACTGTCTTTCCTCTCACATCATGGGTCTCTGCCTTCACCCCCTCAGATGGTGGCTCAGAGGTATGTCTTATCTCTTCCAAACATGCATCATGCCATGTTATATTTCTTAAATGAATGAAAATCTTGTTTAAACAGGCGAGCAATATAATGATCACCTCACCTGTTTAAATGTATGAGTATGCTTTGGTCATCATCATTAAAAATGTGTTTACTTGGCAAGTTCTACTGCTTTATGAACTACTCGACAAGAATTCTCCCATAATAATTATTAGTCAATGAAAATGTAGTTTAGTGACTATTTCATGTATTTTAAAATTCAAGGCAACAGTTTAATAAAATGAAAAAGGAATGGGTTTTGGAGTTAGAACTTAGTTTTGATACTAGGTTTTCTATTTACTTCTTGTGTGACCTTGGAAAACATTTATGACCTCAGATGAAGAACTCAGATGCCTCATTTATGAAATGAGAATAAAACCTACTTTGTTGGGTCACAGTGAGAAAAAGGTACTAGGTTAAAATACCTGGCAGGATTCTGGCACGGAGTGGATGGCATAAAAAATTTTTTTTGCTTCTTTTAGACTTTTTATTTTCCTATTTTTAATTCTTCTACTTGAGAATTCGCTGGATATTTTTTATTTTATTAGATTTAAAGTTGACTTTGTTAACATCTTGCAAGAATAAGTCAAATTTGCGTTTTCTTAAGGTACAAGATACCAGACACTTCAGTGAGAATGCAACCATGGAGCTGGTGAGTCAGGGCACGCAATCTTGGCTCTGGTGACATTTCTCTTGCCTTTTTGATCATTTAACATCTTTCCATTTTAATTTCAAATTCTCCAAATGTTAGCAAAACTAGCACTTTTCAGTTCTCTACAAAACCATTTAGAATTTTTATTCTAGAGAAGATTAAATGGGTGGCAACATTTTCAATACTTGTAAAAACAGTTTGACAAGTTCAGTTTAAAGAAAAGGGACACGAGTAATGGGCATGCAAACAAACTTACGGGTACAAATTCAAGCTGCTTGCCTTTTTTTCCCCCCCCAGAATGACTAGTTTGCAGTTTTAAAAGACCCAAACAAAGAACCCTTTCTATAGAGGATAATAACATTACAATATCACTATGGCCAGCAGGTCAGCTGGGGAAGGAAGGGGATAGGTAACAGAGAACATGTTGCTGGACTTCATTTTTTTCTAAACAAGGGCATATCCCATATTTCAAGAGAATACCTATCATTTTCTAATCTAAAAAGAAACCAGCTTTAGAAACAGTGTGATGTAGTAAAAGGATATGAGCTTTGGAGCCAGATAGACTCAAGGTTCAGCCCTCAGCAGAGGCCATAAGCCAGCTGGACACATTTGAGTTGCTGTTTATCCATCTGTGCCTTCGTATCTGAAAAAGGAGATGCTTCCATCCAATTGGCTGGCTGGTTGTGAGAATTCAATGAGATAATGCATGAAAAAGTGCTTTGCATATACTAGAGTCTCAATAAGAGATACTGATGTTAACTAATGATGTTTTTATTTCTAATGTTGAAGTTAAACCAATCTTAAGAGGCCAGGGATGTTTGGAAACCTCACAGAGTTCTCATGAAGAAATCTTTTAGGAGCTTCTGTGAAATAATATCATGAACATATGGAGTAGATTTCTAACTTGAACACACTGTGGCCTCAGGATTAAGAAGAAAATTACTGACTTTAACCCACCCTGGAAAGTTTGACAGGAGTTCAACACATTTGACCCTTTACAGATCTGAATTTGCCAATACCGAGGAGCCAGGGAGTGTTGAATGAAGAAATACATCTGCGTCCAAGCCTTCAGAATCCATGTGATTTAAAGTTCAGGGTTGCACATACAACTGACCTATTGTGGGACTGACCATGCATGTTTCTTAATACCGTGACCACTTTTTCCTCTCTCCTGCTCCATTTATATTTCTGGTGGCACTCCTTAGAGATTAAATCACTACCCCAAGCAAAGCATTTTCTTTAGTGCTACTCTTTAGCTCATTCCCCAAATTATGCTGCAGTTGGATAAGGTTCAATTGCTTCTGAGAGACGGTTGTTTGACTTTTGGATTCCATTCACATGATTTTGTCCTTCATAACTCATAGATGATCATTAATAATAAATGCTGTCAAGAGTATGTTATGTGAAAAGTAATATTAAGAGGCTGAACTTCTAAGGCAAGACCTATTAGGCTGTAGTAAGACATTAAACTTGTAAGGAAACTTATTACCTCTCTGAATTATGCTTCTCCATATTTCTCATGTGTCTTCTTGTCTTAATGTCTTAATGCAGTTGTATAATAGAATTACAATTTAGAAAATGTCAGAACTGAGAGTTCATTAGTCCAACCTCCTAACCCTACTGGTAAGAGTACTGATGAAAATATTTACTTTGAAAGACTATTTTAAGAGCATATATATTGTCTTAAAGATAACCAGACTGTTAATATTGGTAACAATCCTATGAAAGGATATTTAAGCCAAGGCCAAATTAAAGATTGAGAAACTAAGTTGCTCATGTGTCCATTGATTGTTGAGTAATAGAGGAGAGTATGACTTAGTGAAGCACATTTTGGATTTCAACAAATTGAGGTTCTACTCCAAGTTTTACTAGTTGTGTAATCCAGTCACTTAACTTTAAAGCCTCAGGGCCTTGATTTTATAAATGATAATAAGGACACTATCATGTAGTAATGTTGTAGGTATTGCAGAAAATACGCAAAGAAACTAAAGCAAACCTAACATACAGTATATCCTCAATAAGTGATAATTATGAATACATAATAACCAAAAAGAAAATCCTCAAAATACACCAAAATAGAACCTCCTTAAAGCATAAATCTCACAGGACCTGTATAACAATAACACAATGAAAAAAAGCCAAGGTATTCAGGCTACAAATAGTACAATGAATAGAATAGTAACTCACATTTCAATACTCACATTGAAAGTAAATGGCCTACATGCTTCACTTAAAAAATGCAGAATAGATAAGAATTGACCAACCAAGTTTCTTCTGTCTTCAGTAGATTCACCTAACACATAAAGACTCACATAAACTTAATGTAAAGGGGTGGAAAAAATATTCCATGCGAATGGACACCAAAAGCAACAAGGAGTAGCTATCCTTATATCAGACAAAAAAAAACTTTAAAGCAACAGCAGTTAAAAAAGACAGAGAGGGACAGTATACTATGATAAAATAACTAGTCCAACAGGAAAATATCACAATTTTAAATATATATGCACCTAATACTGGAGCTCCTAAATTTATAAAACAATTACTACTAGACCTAAGAAATGAGATAGACAGCAGCACAATAATAGTGGGGGACTTTTATACTCCACTGAGAGCACTGGACAGGTCATTAAGACAGAAAATTAACAAAGAAATAATGGACTTAAACTATACTTTAGAACAAATGGACTTTACAGATATTTACCAACCATTCTACCCAACAACTGCAGAATATTCATTCTATTCATCAGCACATGGAACATTCTCCAAGACAGACCATATGATAGGCCACAAAACAAGTCTCAGTAAATTTAAGAACATCAAAATTATATCAAGTACTCTCTTAGACCTCAGTGGAATAAAATTGGAAATCAACTCCAAAAGGAACCCTCAAAACCATGCAAATACATGGAAATTAAATAACCTGCTTCTGAATGATCATTGGGTCAACAATGAAATCAAGATGGAAATTAAAAAATTCTTTGTAATGAATGATAATAGTGACATAAACTATCAAAACATCTGGGATACAGCAAAAGCAGGGCTAAGAGGAAAGTTTCATAGCATTAAATGCTTACATCAAAAAGTCCGAAAGAGCACAAATAAACAATCTAAGGTCACACCTCATGGAAGTGGAGAAACAAGAACAATCCAAACCCAAACCCAATAAATAACAAAGATCAGAGTAGAACTAAATAAAATTGAAACAAACAAACAAACAAAATACAAAAGATAAATGAAACAAAAAGCTGGTTCTTTGCAAAGATAAATAGAATTGACCATTTGCGACATTAACCAAGAAGAGAGAAGATCCAAACAAGCTCAATTAGAAATGAAATGGGAGATATTACAACCAATGCCACAAAATACAAAAGATTATTCAAGGCTGCTATGAAAACCTTTATGCACATAAGCTAGTAAATCTAGAGGAGATGGATAAATTCCTGGAAATGTACAGGCCTCCTAGATTAAACCAGGAAGACATAGAATCTCAGAACAGGCCCATAACAAGCGGCAAGATTGAAATGGTTATAAAAAAAAATTGCCAACAAAAAAATGTCCAAAACCAGATGGATTCACAGCTAAATTCGATCAGACGTTCAAAGAAAAATTGGTACCAATCCTATTGACATTACTCCAAAAGATAGAGAGAGGAAAATTTCCCTAAATCATTCTATGAAGCCAGTATCACCTTAATACCAAAACCAGGGAAGGACATAACAAAAAAAGAAAACTACAGACCAATATTCCTGATGAACATAGTTGCAAAAAATCCTCAACAAAATACTAGTGAACTGAATCCAACAACATATCAAATACATAATCCACCATGATCAAGTGGGTTTCATACCAGGGATGCAGGGATAGTTTAACATATGTAAGTCAATAAATGTGATACACTACATAAACAGAATTCAAAAACAAATCACATGATCATCTTAATTGATGCAGAAAAAGCATTTGACAAAATCCAGCATCATTTATGATTAAAACCCTCAGCAAAATCGGCATAGAAGGGATATAACTTAAGGTAATGAAAACTGCTTATGACAAACCCACAGCCAATATTATACTGAATGGGGAAAAGTTGAAAGCATTTCCCCTGAGAACAGGAACAAGATAAGGATGCCCGCTTTCACCACTTCTATTCAGCATAGTATTAGAAGTCCAAGCCAGAGCGATCAGACAAAAGAAATAAAGTGCATCCAAATAGGTAAAGAGGAAGTCAAACTGTTGCTGTTTGCTGATGATATGATTATATACCTAGAAAACCCTGAAGACTCCTCCAAAAAGCTCCTAGAACTGGTAAATTAATTTGGCAAAATTTCATTATACAAAATTAATGTACACATTAGCTCTGCTATACAGCAACAGTGACCAAGCAGAGAATCAAATCAAGAATTCAACCCCTTTCACAATAGCTGCAAACAAAACAAAACAAAAACAACAAAAACTTAGAAATATACCTAACAAAGAACATGAAAGACCTCTACAAGGAAAACCACAAAACATTGATGAAAGAAATCATAAATGACACAAACAAATAGAAACATATCTCATGCTCATGGATGGGTAGAATCAATACTGTGAAAACTCCCACACTGCCAAAAGCAATCTACATATTCAATGCAATTCCCATCAAAATACCACCATCATTCTTTACAGAACTAGAAAAAAAACCCTAAAATTCATATGAAACCACAAAAGAGCCCACGTAGTGAAAGCGAGACTAAGCAAAAAGAATAAATATGGAGGTATCACATTACCCGACTTTAAACTATAAGGCCATAGTCACCAAAACAGCATGGTACTGGTATAAAAATAGGCACATAGACCAATGGAACTGAATAGAGAACCCAGAAATAAAGTCAAATTCTTACAGCCAACTGATCTTTGGCAAAGCAAACAAAAACATAAAGTGGGGAAAGGACACCCTACTCAAAAAATGGTGCTGGGATAATTGGCAAGCCACATGTAGAAGAATGGAACTGGATCCTCATCTCTCACCCTATACAAAAAATCAACTCAAGATGAATCAGAAACTTAAATCTAAGACCTGAAACCATAAACGTTCTAGAAGATGACATCAGAAAAACCTTTCTAGATATTGGCTTAGGCAAAGACTTCATGACCAAGAACCCAAAAACAATGCAACAAAAACAAAGATAAACAGATGAGACTTAATTAAAGTACTCTGTAGGATTTTCTCCCACTCTATGGGTTGTCTGTTTATTCTGCTGATTTTTTTTTTTTTTTTTTTTTTTTGCACAGAGTAAATAGACAACCCACCGAATGAGAGAAAATCTTCACAATCTCAACTATACCCAGAATCTACAGAGAACTTAAATCAGCAAGAAAAAAAAAAAAATCCCATCAAATATAGGGCTAAGGACATAAATAGACAATTATTCAAAGAAGATATACAAATGACCAACAAGCAGAAGGAAAAATGATCAACATTACTAATGATCATGGAAATGCAAATCAAAACCACAATGCAATACCACCTCACTCCTTCCAGAATAGCCATAATCAAAAAATCAAAAATAATAGAGGTTAGTATGGATGTGGTGAAAAGGGGACACTTTTGCACTGTTGGTGGGAATGTAAACTAGTACAGCCACTATGGAAAACAGCATGGAGATTCCTTCAAGAACTAAAAGTAGATCTACCATTTGATCCAGCAATCCCATTACTAGGTATCCACCCAGAGGAAAAGAAGTCATTATACGAAAAAGACATTTGCACACACATGTTTATAGCAGCACAATTTGCAATTGCAAAAATATGGAACCAGCCTAAATGCCCATTAATCAATGAGTAGATAAATAAATGTTATATATATGTGTGTGTGTATATATATATGTTATATATGTGTGTGTGTGTATATATATGTTATATGTATATGTAAACACACACACACGCACACACACACCATAGAATACTACTCAGCCATGAAAAGGAACAAAATGATGGCATTTGCAGCAATCTGGATGCAATTGGAGACTATTATTCTAAGGGAAGTAATTCAGGAACGGAAAAACCAAACATCATGTGTTCTCACTCATATGTTAGTGCTAAGCCATGAGGATTCAAAGGCATCAAAATGATACATTGGACTTCGGGGACACAGGAGAAAGGGTAGGGGACAGTGAGAGATAAAAGACTACACACTGGGTGCTGTGTACACTGCTCTGGTGATGGGTGCACCAAAAATCTCAGAAATCACCTCTAAAAAACTTATTCATGTAACTAGACACCACCTATTCCCCAAAAACCTATTGAAATGAAAAACAAAATTTTAAAAAAGGAAAAAAAAAAGAAACTGAATGCCATGAACCACAAAATATAGGCTCTTTAAGAGACAGAAAATGATCATTCTAAATTCCCTACTACAAATCCAGAATTAGAGACCAACCATAGAGAATGTGATTCACTAAAAGTCTTGGTTTGCTCAGTGTAACAAGATGACATTGCGTAACAATAAACAGTTCAGGGCATGGAATGATAGAACAGAAGGGTGAATATTGTGAGCTCTAGTGCAAGGGGACCTTGGCTTGCATCCAGGGGATAACACTTACTATTTGCGTAGCCTTAAACAAATCATTTAGTCACTCAATGCTTCAGTTTCCACCTCTGTAAAATGGTGATAATAGTAGTGTTACTTGGGGTTGCGGTGGGGATTATGTGCAGTGAAATGCTTAGTCCACTGCTGGGCATACACTAAGAACTCTCTCTTTCTGTATACATGTGTATGTATATTTGTGTATGTACTCTCTAGGTATGTAAATTTATAAGTAAATATATATAGTAATTTATGGATATATTCGTGTATATAAATTATGATGAAGTACACACAATTTATGATCTTCACTATTTTTAGGTGTACAGTTCGGTGGCATTAAGTACACATTAAGTATATTCATATTGTATCACCACCATATATTTTCAGAACTCTTTTCATCTTGTAACTGAAACTCTGTACTGATTTAAAATACCTCTCCATGCCCCTCTTCCACAGCCCCTGGAAACCATCATTCCACTTTCTGTCTCTGAATTTGATGGCTCTAGCTGCCTTGTATCAGTGGAATTATACAATATTTGTCCTTTGGGGACTGGTTTTAATTCACTTAGCATCATAACTGCAAGGTCTATCCATGTTGCAGCATGTGTCAGAATTGCCCTCCTTTTTAAGGCTAAATAATTTTCCATTATACATAGACACCACGTTTCATTTATCCATGGATGGACACTTAGGTTGCTTCTACCTCTTCCTTATTGGGAATAATGCTACTATGAACATGAATGTACAAATAGTTTTCTGAGACCCTGCTTTTAATTTTTTTTTTTTTTTTTTTGAGATGGAGTCTCGCTCTGTCACCCAGGCTGGAGTGCAGTGGCGTGATCTCGGCTCACTGCAAGCTCTGCCTCCCAGGTTCATGCCATTCTCCTGCCTCAGTCTCCTGAGTAGCTGGGACTACAGGCGCCCGCCACCGTGCCCGGCTAATTTTTTTTTTTTTTGTATTTTTAATAGAGAGGGGGTTTCACTGTGTTAACCAGGATGGTCTCAATCTCCTGACCTTGTGATCTGCCCGCCTCAGCCTCCCCCTGCTTTTAATTCTTTTGTGTGTATACCCAGAAGTGGAATACTTGGATCATGTTGTAGTTCTACTTCTAATTTTTTGAAGAACTACCATTTGTTTTCCATAGTGGTTGTACCATTTTACATTCACACTAACAATGAACAAGCGTTCCAATATTTCCACATCTACATCAACATTTGTTATTTTCTATTTTTCTTTTTTTGATAGTAGTCATCCTAATGGTTATGAGGTAGATCAATTTTCTTAATGCCAAATTTATATTATTTTATTATGTGCATGATTGTCTCTGTGGACTATAATTTAAGAGTCCCATTGCCCACAGTCATGGAGGTGATTCATCCTGGGGTAAAATATAAGTCAGATTCTAGGACTGGGAGGAGCGGCTTCTTCAATAGGTATGTGTGTCTGTAGATTGGAGAAGGGTAAAAAATGTAAACCACGGGACAGATGGGGCAGAAATGTGGTCATGGGAGAAAAAAGCAAATTTCTGGCTACACTAACCCAAGCTGGATATATCTTTACAATTAATTTAATTAAAACTTTTTTTGGTTGTTGTAGGTTGTAGAGCTTTTGGCTTTAGAGATACATATCTAAGTGTGGCCCCACTGTGGGGTGTTGAGATTCTGGCAATGGCAAAAGACTGCTTTGTAGGTTGCTGTGAAACTCAGCTGGAGGCAACCAAGGCAGTGAGCGTGCTCGCTTGAACTCCACAGTTTCTGAGATTGGGCTTGAGAGACACCCTAAGCCTCTACCTACACTCTGGGCAGGGGCAACACATATGTCTCCAAAAGGGTCACTGTCAGTGACCCTAGAAATCCTCAAACTATGGAGGCAAACACTAGACAAAGGAAGATCGGACTTCTTGCTACCCTGGACAAAAATGGGTTCAGAGACCTCACAGACTGAACATTACTTTTAATGTTCTTAGAATGAACCTGAAGCTGTATGCTTCCTGCGCAAAATACCGTTTGTGTGTAGATTCATGCAGAAGCTGAGGTTTTGGGAATGCTGCAGCACTGAACATTGCAGATTGGACTTGGATTTGCTGTGAGCGCTCCGCATGGCCACACAAACAGCAGGGAGCCTCCAGGTACCAGGCTCAAAAACTATTGGCCGGGCTTTATGAGCTGGGGCAAGCTGGACACAGAAATCCTTCATTCACATTTGATTGATTTGCATCTAAGTTAGCAATTGTCTGGGACTTTGTTGCTGTTTAATTTAGTTTTATTTTGTGGAATGGAGAGGTTTAATTTAGTTTTATTTTGTGGAACTTTATTTTCTTAAAGTTTTGCTCCTCAAATTTAATATCCATTTGATTTTATTAAAAGCGAGCATGAACATAGATATATTTCAAACGTTGAGAAGTGGATTGAGATATTCAGAGAATATTATGATTTGTTTGTACATACTGCCGAAGACTTGGACTCCAGCACAGACACTGTGGGGCTCTGGGCAAGACATAGCCTCTGATCCTGATCTACATTGTGGCATAATGATGCTCACTGCAAAGGACTATGAAGATCAAATGGATAGTCCATATTCAATGTATATGTGTTAAATACATGCTGTCTTTCAGGTCGCAATACACACACACACACACACACACACACACACACACACACGTCAGTGCCCGGTGCACAGCAGATACGCAATATAGTAGAGGGGATAGAAATTGCAGACTCTGGTTCCGTATTTCCTGGGTTTGCAATCTGGCCCTGTGCTATCTTCTATGATTGCCATTAGTCATTTAAGATGTGGCTATTGCTGCTGAGGAATTGAGTTTTAAATTTTTTAAAATTTTAATTAATTTACATGTAAATGGCTACATGTGACTAGTGGTAACCACAGAGGACAGAGCAGAGAGCACAGGATGTATAGAAAGTGAGAGAGATTATTGAGGAGTATTGAGGGTAGTTTTCGTTTTTGTTGTTTTTAAAATAGTAAAGACTGGTACAATTCTAAATGCTGATGAGCCCTAGGCAGCAAAGAGGAGCATTTGACTTTGCAGGACAAGAGCAGAGAAGTAATTAATAAAGTGAGTCTCTGACAGTGAGGGATGATTTGGGATTCTGTTAGGTGTGTAGGCTGGTGGCAGGAAGTTGAGTGGGTTTTTAGCGGGTGGATTCCATTTCCTCTGGAGGATGGGAATTGAGGTCATCTGCTCTGAGGGAGAGGAAGCATAGTAAGTTAGAGGTTTCAAGAGAGTTGAGAAGATTTAAAACAGCTTTATGGAGAAGACAGGGTGCTGACTGGGGAAATATATAAAATCTGTTGAGTAATTCTTATTTTTTAGATGGGCAGTCTGAGACATAGGATGGTTGTGCAAGTTGCTCAGTATTATTCAAGTCCAGAGAACAATTGGGTCTTGTTCTTTCTGATTCCATAGCTGTAGCTCTTAACATCGCCAATACCTTGGCCCTCTGACACCTACTTCCTAGCACCTTTCTGTGCCTCTTTTGGCACTTCCCACTTCCCTATCTTATATATATTTAGTTATGGAAAGGCTTTGTTTCTCTTAGTCAATTCCTGGTGTGCAGGATCAATATTCTAATTCATCCTTGGGCCTCTGCAGTGCCTACCACAATTCTGTGCACACAGAGAAGGCTCAGTAATTATTTGTTGAGTGAATGAATGGATGAATAAAGAAAGGGAAGATGCATGAGGTGGAGGAAAAGTCCCTTTTCCTTATACAGGCTTTACCTTCCTCATTCATATGTATGATTGGCTCCATTTCTACTTCATATTTCTGGCTTAGACATAGCTAGAGACTCTCCCTGTTACAATCATAGTTTGGAAATAAGTCATTTAAAATCAAGTGAAGCAATGCAGCATGGAAAAGATGGGCTGCTATTTTTGAGAATTTCTTTCTTTTTAAAATTTTATTTTTCTATTTCTCGGAGTCCAGACACAGCCTAAAAGCTGACACTTGAGAGGTTCTCTTTTCACCAATATAACTGACATCACAGAGTTCGTGCCCTTATCTTTCATTCTCAAGGAAATAAACAAACATTGGGATTGGCCAGAGCCCTGACCTCATGGATGACTAAGGCCCCCTGGAGTTAAATTCTAACTAAGATTTTCCTCTGGGACTCAAATTCTATCATTTTGTGCTATATTTACCAATGATGTTACACTTTATCTTTATCTTAGCAAATATTTAATTTGTTGAGAGAAAACATGTCATGAATGCATTACTCATAAGTTTCCATATTTCCCAAGGATTCTGGCAAGTGGGAGAAAGGGAACTTTCTGGGGTTCTATTCATACAGCTGAAACAAAGCCAAGTACCAAACTTCAGTGAATTCAAAAGGGAAGAGATGTGTGAGGTACAGAAATGAAAAGACAAATACTAAATGATTTGATATGGCTAGTTGACCAGCTGGTCGGTTGTCAGCCCTTTCTTGCAATGGTTCTGCTTAGCTTTGAAATCAAATGGCTTACAAAAATAGTATCTGAGAATCAAGAAAATGTACCTTATCCACTGAAAATACGGAAAGCTCACCTCTTTTTGTTCTCAATTTCCTTCTCTTTTATTCAATTAAGTATATACCTGACGACGGAGAAATCTAATGATGGATTTTTGCATCATCATGATGAATTTCTGTGCTACTGTCTAAGCTTCTGAACTGAAACTCCTTTGAGAAAATAAAATACTTCTTGACATTAATGGTTCTGAGACTACAAAAATACACAGTATTCTAGAGAACCAAAATAGGCTATTTAAATAAGAGTTTTAATTGATAAGCACCCTTAAAAACTCATTATTTGTACTGCAAGCTGAAATCTGACCATAGAAGCAGTTCTCTTGATTTCCCAAGTGGCGTCATAAAGCGTTTGGGCTAAGTCTAATTCTAAAATCCAAAGAAAATAAATTTTATCCAGATGTTGGGCTTGGAGATTCGAGTTGCATTACAAACAAAACTGAATATTTGTTTTTGGAAAATCTTACTACTGTATATAATTTAAAGTAAATGTTATATGTGTTTCTTCATTCTTGTCACAGCTTCCCATGTTTAGCCTCCGAATGCCACTTTCCCACTTCTGAGTCTCCAGCATTTCTATGTTTGTCGACAATGCGCATGATTAAAATGATATTTTCATATTTCAGTGTAGTTGGAGCTCCTTAAAGCAGAGGGTTGTAAGTGCAAAAAAGAGATATGCAGTTCCCTAATGGCTTATTACCATCACATTTGCAATTCAGATCAGCTCTAAATTGACTGAAATTTTTAAACACATAGCAGGCAGTTTAAACTAATGATTGTCTGGAGGTTCACCACTGACACGAACTAAGCTTCTGTTCAAAACAAATTGCAAATAATTCCTCCCTTAGAGTCAAAATGTCACTTTTAAAACTCCATGTTATTGTTAGATTTTTGTCAGTTACATCAAAAAAAATATCTGCTTTATAGGGGGTGTTCTACCTTTGAAAGGACGGAGTGACACAGTTTCCCTATTAAAAAAACCCACAACAACACACATCCGTATATATGGATCTACGTCGGTTTCACTAGGAATCACCCCTCCCTCTTCCCCCTCATCCCCTTCAAAAATCCTAATTGTAAAGTAAAACACCCTTGGGGCAGTGGTAGGCCCAAGTTGCTTAGCAACCCTCAGCAGGTAGCAAGGATTCAGCTGCAGCTGTCCTGATTCTTTCCTAAGAACCTTCTTATTACTGTTTGTGCTAATCTTTAACCAGGCTTTTAAACCACAGTCTTTCTCTGGGGTCTCTTGTTGTTAGATTGCAGGGGCCTACTCAAATGTTGTCCCAGAGGTAATGGTATTAAGGGTGGCTATTGAATGTTTGAAGAGTGATAAGTGCTGGAAGGGATTAGAATTGCATGTTCCAACTAAACTTATTTTACATTCTTGAAGAGTATCATGAAAATTGTCCCCCAGTAGGAACAATGGTTGGTGTTGACACACAGCTCTAAACCTGCTTTTGCTCCCAGCTTGTAAATTGGGTGAGGCGGGCTCCCTCCGCATAATTGTTTCTTTTAAAAGACCTACATTCTCCTGTAAAGACTACTTAAGGAATTCATTAAGAATTAGTAGATAGCCTGATTTCAGTCTCTCATTTAATTATGAGAAAGCTAGGTGTGGATTGGTAGAGAGGTATAGACAGATGTAATAGGGGATTGAGAAAATTTCTTTCCACAAAGAAGTGTTTCTGTCTACATTGACAATCCAAAAACTCTGAGGTTGGACTTGAAGTTGGCTAATTATTACAGAACAAAACAGTGGCTAAAAATGGCGCATTTATTTTTAATAGCATGGAGATTTCTGCCTTGTTTCCTGGGTTGTGAGGTTTGGATAAATTTCAGAGGCTGCCCACAGCTGTTATTAACCAATGAGGGTAAGCTCATAAGATATTTTAAAGTAAGTCTACTTCTACCTTCCCATCACATAATACAAGGCAAAATGAAGAAGATACAGCTACCCTGAGGTTTTTTTCACTCAATCCCTTTCTCTCAGCAGATCAAAAAAAAAAAAAAAAAAAAAATTACGAGTGATTCACTCCTCAAAACTTAATTCTGTCATTTAAAAGGAATTTAGGCCTTTTTTCCATCATAACATTTTGTTACAGACTTGGTCCTATTATGCAACATAATATGTGCTGAATATGTGCTGATTAACTGACTTGGAAATTGGAGAAAGGTCAAAGCCATCTGAAGGAGATAACATTTTTATATGCTCTGAACCTTATTGAAGTTCATCCATATAGACATAATGTTCAAAATTCGGTTTAAAATCACACACACAAATAAGACTCAGGAGTCTCTTGATTTTTAAATTTCACTACATTCTCCTTTTTGTTACAGGTTGTATAAAAAATTGTTTGATCTTACTTAAAAAACAAAAGGATAGTGTCCTCCAATAGGTTGATAGTTGAGAGTGTCCGCCATCATACACATGGAATAGTTCACGTTTATTCTTCTGATCCCACCAAATCTCAAATACAGGGAAATATACCTTATATTTCTGATGGGAAAACTGAGACAGGAAACTTGTTATTTAGTTTTGAATTGCCATATTGGGATGCCCTGAAAGTCCCACAATATCGTATAAATCTCCCCCACAGTGAAATGGTGCTCAGATGTCTACTAATACTAATGTTGTATTTAGAGGACTAGCTAATTTTTCTTTCCAAGAAATCTTGGCCACACCATTTCAAAATGATAAACTCTCTCTCTAATTTTGATTTGTTTTCTATTTAAACTCCAACCTCTGTCTTTTATCTCTCCCTTGCCCTAAGATCCATTACTTTGTTAGATAAATGATTGCCCAAGTGGGTCAATTAAATTCTGAATACAGCTGGTGTTGATTACAGTTTTGCTAATAAAAATATCTTTGTGAAATCTTCAAGGCGACCTATAAAAATTAGCTCCTTGATGAACCTGGAAATTCAGAACAAAAATCTATCAGTAAACATGTTGATCGATTTCATCCTATCAATCAAAATTTAGTTTGCCAGATAATAATTTGTTAAATGTCAGTACAGGAGAATATCGTTTGGAAAAGGGCGATTTGAAACAACGTGCTTATGCCCTGGAGAGGTGTGTAGAGCCATCTTCATGGAGTGTGGGTTTGGACTCTGTCTTTCCAGTAAGTGGGAACGTAGACCCCACACCTATGGTCAGAAGGCACCATGTTCCTGTTATCTCCCGGCAGCTACCTGTGTTTACCTGGGGCAGACAGCTTTGTGGACCTCCTGTTCAAGTCCTCCTGTTAAAATATGCCTGCCCTCCCATTGTACCTCCAAACCATCAATCCACATGCCAGAACTACAACCCCATCCCTGAGAGGTGCATCTGGTTAGGGTGATCCATTGTGGGATGTAAGGTTTCTGTTGTGGTTCATTATGTTTGGTATGAACACTTATTTTTAGTGTCGTTTCTGGCTCCCCAAATTTCTTTTCATTTCTTTTTTGACATCTGAATCCAGGACTGAATAAAAGACCATATGCTTTATTCTTTGTTAGTAATTATAGCAAGTGGAGGAAGATTCTTAGATTTGTTGACTTCAGGATTTTTTAACCTCAGCACTACTGCTATTTTGGATGGTACTGACATTTTGGGCTGAGTAGCTTTTTGTTGTAGTGGGCTGTCCTATGCATTATAGGATGTTTAGCAGCATCCCTGGCCTGTGCCCACTAGCTGTACCACCCTGCAGTTGTGACAACCAAAGTTGTTTCTAGAAAGTGCCAAATGTCCCCTGGGGGGACAAAGTCATTCCTAGTTGAGAACTGCTGGTTTATTGTCTTGTGTGGTGCAGGTCAGCCATATCAGCATCACTGGGAGCTTGTTAGAGATGCAAAAGTCTCAGGACCTGCCCCAGGCTCACTGAGTGGGAATCTGTGTTTTAACAAAACCCCTGGATGACTTTGTATAAACATGAATGTATGGGAAGTGGTGATTTAGTCCATTATCTTGATCAGAAGTCTGGACATACATATCTCTTAGGCTTAAACAGCACAATTCCAAGGTTCAAAATGTAACTATAGGCCAGGTACGGTGGTTCAAGCCTGTAATCGCAGCACTTTGGGAGGCTGAGGTAGGTGGATCACCTGAGGTCAGGAGTCCGAGACCAGCCTGGCCAATGTGATGGAACCCCCATCTCTATTAAAATACAAAAAGTTAGATGGGCGTGGTGTCAAGTGCCTGTAATCCCAGCTACTTGGGAGGCTGAGGCAGGAGAATTACTTGATCCCAGGAGGCGGAGGTTGCAGTGAGCCAAGGTTGTGCCACTGCACTCCAGCCTGGGCAGTGACAGCAAAACTCTGTCTCAAAAACAAACAAACAAACAAACAAACAAAACGCAATTGTAGCAGACTTCTCAGTCTGCAAGTCCATGTATACGCTGATAAAATATATTTGAAGTAAAGTTAATTGAAGAATTAAGGAAAATTAAAAGGAATTGACTAATCTAACTAACCCCCGCCCCCAAAATAATTAACATAGTGTTTTGATCCTTTTACATTACATAAATATAAATTAATAGTATTTTGGAAGTATCTCTGTATCTCCCAAGCAAATCCATAAATAACACTAATAATAATACTGCAATCTATCAGGGTGTTTATTATGTACTGAGTGGTCTATTAGATTAATCTTCACAACTACTGTGTGAGGTATTAACCTAATTTGACAGACAAAAAGCTGACTCCGAGAAATCAAATACCTTTGCCCTAATCACACATTTCTACAAAGTGAGATACCAGCACCTAGTCCACGTTCATTCTATCCAACTATTCTGCCTTAACTTCTAAAGAGAGAAAAAAAAACGATAAAGAACATTTTCTCCAAACTAATTATGTCTAAACAACATCCACACAGATCCTCAACCCCAGGAATGAGCAAGGGAAAGGAATCATTATTTTTCTTGAAAGCCGTCTTTTGTTCTATCTTCTTAGGCAGTGGTCTCATTATACCTTGAGAATGTCTGAGTGTAGCCAACGCTTGAGGTGAAGAATCCTGCTCACCCATTTCTATCCCTTTGCCCCCACGGAATTAGCGTTCAGCAACAACAAAGCCATGCTGTACATTGTTAAGAAGCGTTCTTGGCAAGGATGGTTTTGTCTTTCTTGTTTCTGAGATTTGCCCACTGATTGCTAAAAGTATGTACTATGAACTTTGATTAGCTAGCCCAAGGGTCTGATGGGTAGACACAAACTGTGCAAGAAAGCCAAATGTGACATTTACATGATTTAATCCGAAGCGAATACATCTATGATTCTTTATTTCTTTCATCAGAGAAACCTTCTGCTTTTGCTTCTGATCCTTTCTTTGCCTGAACCTCTTCTACTGTATCATCAACCTATTTTTTTATTCAATGTATATTCTACCAGACAGTATTCCTAGCTTCCTTTTATCACCATGGTGACACTGTGTGCTTATGCCTTTATTAAAAATTTATCTTAAATAGATCTAGGAAGTCGTCTTTTAGGCAACGACAATTTTTTCAGTTTTGAATCCACCATAATGTCCAGATACTGGGAATTCGTGTGCAAATATCATTCCACTATTACTATAAAGGGAAATAAAGCAAAATGTTTAAATGGCTGCTATTCTTGTTAGCTGCTTATGCATGGAAAAAGACATTTTATATGCATTCCGTTCTTGCTTTTCAAGAGCACTTGGCACACAGTCTTTTGAAAGAACTTTACTTAAGCTTTGATTAGCTTATGTGATCATCTATTACTGGTAAATTTTAATAGTATTGCGTTTCTAGGAACATATTCTATGAAAAAAATCAGAAATACTAACAAAGATTGACATGCATATAATTGTCCTCACATTATCTATAATAAATACTTAAAAATCATAAAAATGTTCAACAACAGGGGGAGGATTAAATAATGGTATGGCATTACGGTTGAATAGCATGCCTCTCTTAAGAATGATAGTGTAAAGAATTTTAGTGACAGGAAAATAATTATAATATGTTAATTTAAAAAGATACAAAATTTATATATAATGTGACTTTTATCTTCATAGCTATGTATATAGCTTGTTAATTAATTAAATATCTTTACTTATATGTACATCTATTTATAAAATTCCAAAAATGCCAGATGTTAATAGTGGCTATATCTGGTTGGAGAGTTTATGGGTGATTTCATTCTTTTAAAAGCTTTCCTCTGTTTTCTACAGTTTTTTAGTGAGCATAAAATGCTTTTGAAATCAGGAAGAAAAAATAAGTATTTAAATATAAAACTGAACTAATTGAATTCTTCCAGGATTGTAGTAATATGATTAAGAGGTCCCTGAGATTTTTCCATATTTTTCTTGTATTTATAAACTCTATTGTTATAGAAACTACTCTCAGCCTGGTACTTTTGTTTTCAAAGAGAGTTCAAAACAATTACTCTAGATGAAGGACAGAGACTATTGTCTTCAACCTGGATAATGAAAAATGAGTGACATGGAGAGAGGCACAAAATCAGAGGACATTGTCCTGAGTGTGTTTAAATTGAACAGCTGATTTTTAAAAGGGTCAAATCTGGAGTCTGTAGATGGGTCTGGCAACAGGAAAGATTGCAGGGATTTTTTTCATTATAGTTAAACAAAAACGTACCTAAAAATGCAAAATGTAAGAAGATGCTTTTATATAAGAAAATGATTAATGAGTACGGTATTTACGGAAAGAAATACTCAAAGGTTGGTATTAGGAAAAGAAAAAAGCCACAGGATTTTGATCACAAGAAACCTTGGATTCTAGATCTGACCCTGCCAGTACTGAGACTTGGACAAGGCATTTATTCTCTCTTGGCCTTGGGTTCTTCACATATAGCATAAAGGGTTTGGATTAAATGCTATTTAAAATCCCTTTCAGTTTATAAAGTCTGATCTATTCTACCATTTTACATGTTTTCATAGCAAAGATCAAATTCTGGGAGTTTACATTTCTGAAACTTGGGTCAAGGTCCTGACCAATCCTCAAAAGAGCAACTGTGTGGACATCTGTGGCAATGGTAAGAGTTCTTTAGTGGCCAGTCAGCTCTGTTGTTCTCTCCAGCTAAAGGAAGGCAAGTAATATGAAAAGTAGGTCCAAGCACACAAAATCTCTTCTTGACTTCCACCAAACAGTCTTTTTCATTTGGAACACTGCTTCCATATGCAAAAGTATTTCATCTTTTATAAAGTGCTAATTTTTATAAAGTATAAATTTGCGATGAGAACCAGCAAGTGATGATAATAGCTGTTCTCTTTTGTGAATACAAGTATCTGTTAAATATATCTAATATGCACTTGTATATATGAGTGCATTTATTGAAAGACACTTAAGCTAAGCATGGATAAATGTACTAGTTTTTTAAACAGCTTTATTGAAGTATAATTGACATGGAACAAGTTACACATATTTTAAGTATGCAATTTGCTAAGTTCTTATATATATATGTACACATAAACTCTCACAGAACCAACTTAATAACCATAACATCACCCCTAAAATTGTCCTTGTTTTCCTTTGCAGTTCTGCAAACTTGTATGTGGTACAAAGCATGGATCAAAATCTTTTTTTTTTTTTTTTTTTTTTGCACTGTGGATATCCAATTATTCCAGCACCATTTGTTGAAAAACTATTCTTTCTTCCCTTTGAAACACTGTCAAAAATCAATTACACACATATGTATGGATTATTTCTGAAATCACTATTTTGTTTTGTTGATACAGTTATCTCTCTTCATGTCAATACCACATTGCCTTAATTGCTGTAGATTTACAACAAGTCTTAGAATTAGATAGTCCTACAAAATTGTTCCTTTCCCCTCCACCTAGAGTGGCTATTTTAGCTCTTCTGAATTTTCATATGAATTTTAGAATAAAATTGTCGATTTTGTGAGAAAGCCTGCTGAGATTTTCTTTTAGATCACATTGAATCTCTATTAATCAGGGGATAACTGACATATTGATATTGAGTTTGCTGATTGATGAACAGCAAATGATTCTGTAATAAATGATTCTCCTCATTTATTTAGGTCATTGTAGGTTGATCTCATTTTGTATTTTTCAGTGCACCGGTCTTGCATATCTTTTGTCAGATTTATCCTGAAATCGTTTGTATTTTTGATGCTTATATACATGGTATTGCTTCTTTTAATTTCAATTTCTGATTATTGATTGATACTCTATAAAAATACAATTGATGTTTTTAGTATTGATCTTGGATCTCATGGTCTTGTTAAACTCAACATTTAATTCTAGTAGATTTTTGGGTACATTTCATAGGAGTTTTTACACAGATGGTCATGTCATTTGTGAATAATGATAGTTTAACTTCTTTTTAAATGTGGATGCCTTTTACATATTTTTTCTTGTCTTATTACTCTAGCTTGAACCCCCGCTACTGATGAATAGATGTAGCAAAAGCAGATGTCTTTTGTGCCCGTGACATGGACACCATGTGCTTCAGATGTTGCTCTGCCCTGTTTGTCAGCCTGCTCCCAACATCCCAACCTCCTATGCACAATCTCATACCAACCTTTGCCCATCTGCACCCCACAAGGTTGTTTCTCGCAGTCTTCTTGACCCAGACACTGTATACCCCTGGTTGCACATGACCCTCCCAATGAGTGAGCTTTAGGCACCTTGACTCATTCTTTGCTCTTATTCACTAGCTTTGTCACCTTTAACTTGGGAAGGATATTTTGTTCTTCTGTTTGTCTGTTTTTCCTGTTTGCCCAACACATGTGGACTGGCTCTGGTTCAGACAATCCAGTGAACTTCTCTGCCATGCAGTGGGCTGCGAGCGCAGCTTTCTAATGAAGTCGTAATTCAGCCTTGAGGAGGGCACCCCTTTCCAAGTTTGCTCCTTTTTGAATGCTTTTCCTAAAACTTAAATTTTTCATTAGAGTTTTTTATCATGACCCCAAATTATGGTTAATTATCCTCTGCATCAAACCTTCTCTTTTCAAATTACTGTGTATTTTCTGCCTCTTAAGTAGACTTCAACTGACACATTACTTTTGAAAAAAATTATTGAAGTGTAATTAACAGACAAAAAACTGTACATATTTAAAGTATACATTTTGATGTTTTGACATATGTATACACCCATAAAATACAATCAAGATAATCAACATATTCATCATCCCTCAAATATTTCCTCGTGTTAAATGGTATTTAGGGGATCATGTAAAGAGAAATTGAGCTAGGGATGTGTTTAGTTTGGGTTCATTAGGATAGGTTTGTATGGTTCACAGTCACTTTCATGGATGGTTAAGACTGCCAGTCATCTTGGTTTAGGAATGGCTTCTGCAATTAATTTTGTTGCCTACTGCTCTTGCAAGCATCTTGATAGGAAGTGCCTGGGCCATGTGAATATATCCTATAGTACTGAGCATGGACCTATGTGGGTAACGAAGGAAAAAGGAGGTTCAGAATATATAAGAAAATAGAGCGGGACCTTGTTTGTGGAAAATTGTTCTAAATCCTGCACTCACATGAACAAAGATTTGAATGAGGTTTTTGTAAGTTATCAACAAAACTTTTAATAAAGTTACTAATAATACATTATTTAATAAGAAGCTAAAATTATTGTTAAATGATCAATCATATAAAGAAAATAAATATTTATTAACCATGCTCAAGGACAGTCTAAATTTCCTATTTATTCTCTCTCTTTTTTTGGAGACAGGGCTATCACCCAGCCTGGGGTGCAGTGGCATGATCATGGCTCACTGCAGCTTTGACTTCCTGGGTTCAAGTGATCCTCCCACCTCAGCCTCCCAAGTAGCTGGGACTACAGGCATGTGCCACCTCACCTGGCTATTTTTTTTTTTTTTTAATTTTGTGTAGAGATGGGGTTTTACCATGTTGCCCAGGCTGGTCTCGAACTCCTGGGCTCAAGTGATTCTCTCACCTCAGCTTCACAATGTGCTGGGATTTCAGGCATGAGTCACCACGCCCAGCCATCTCTTTATATAAAAGATTGCAAAATTATTGTTTGTAGAGAAATGATCAAAGGGGCTAAAGCCAAAAATGTGAGAAAAAGGTATTGTAGAGGTGGGTCTGACAGGTTATTAATAAAATTTTTTTGCTTTCCTTGAATTTACAATGTTTGTGGTAATGATGGATGATGATGTTCCTATAAGCTAAATTCATTAACTCCCTTTGTGGATATCTGCTATGTTACCAAAGATTTCTTCTTTATATCTTCTCAAAATTGTAGCTATTGCTATTTAAACCTAATTCATCTCACTGCATAATGAGAACCTCTCGTTAGCATTTACTATTTATTTTATACGGTCAATGTCTATGATGACTATATTTTACAAGTTAAAACATAACTTTTTCCTAGTTTATACATTTATGGTTTTATAGAATATGATATTTAAACACTTATGACAGTGTCCAATTAATTTGTATTTACTTACATACTTCAAGAATTACCTTTATTATAAAAAGTACATAAAAATTGAGTGCATATTTTGAGTATGTATTTCATGTATATATAAATATATTTGTGAAAATTATACTGGAAAATTGAGGACAATGTTATTTAGAGTGTTATTTGTTCCATAATTGTTTTTAGGTGTGTATTTTATTTTCATTTAAAATTTAGCATTAAAATTGGTGGCTTTAGACATATTTTACGTTAGAGACAAAGGTTAGAAATTCTTTTATGTATTGTGCCTTAAGAATTATTCAATACAGCATAAGTCAGATCATAAATATGCTTGTATTCTATTCTATTTACTTATAAGGCAAATGTATTATTTTCTGACATTTATATTTTGCTTTTATGTTTCATGAGCATCTTTTTAGTTTAAATAGATTTCTTTTCTTCTTTTCTCTCTTCATTTGTCATTTTTTTTTCACAGTCAGATTAACTGAATCCCAAGACAAGGAGCTCTTTGGTAATGGGCTAGAGGAAAGTGTGAAAGAATGGTTTAGAACTAATTCAAGAAAGAACAATCTGATTCCCACTTGGAGGAGGACGCAGGAGCTGAATCAGATGGGGCTGTGGTGCCTGGGGAGGAGGAAATTGTGAGTACTTGCTCTTGATTGAGTATCATTATCCTCCTGTTGTCTAGGAAGATGATTGTTATAATTAGCCACAAATGTCATGGGCAACTATAATTTACCTTTTCCTGTAACAACTGATAGTTTACCTTTTCAATGCCTCCTTTTATCTTCCCACCATGGGGCTTTCCCCATCCCTCCATAACAATCAAATATAAAATAAAATATATTTATTTTATAGTATGTGCCTGTCAATGTATACTTATAGTAATAATGTGACTATTCATTTTTAAAAAGTCATAAAGTGGCTACTTGCCCCAATTTCAGGCTCCTTTAAAATTAAAGTTCCTATAAGAAAAAATTAGAAATCATGAGGTTATATAATAGGAATGCTGGTGGAGTCTTTAGAGATATTTTAGGACCATTTCTTATTAATCTTATTTCTAAATATAGTATAAAGAGATGTTATTAATTGGGTTGCATAATGCCTTTGAAATGCAATATTAATATCCTTTGGATTTTATTTGTAGTATAATTTCTTAATTCCATTTTATGTTATAATAATTCAGTGGAAGTATATATTTGTATTCTATTATAGAATAGTTATAGTTTCTATGCTATTTTAATTTTTTAAATAGAAATACAATAGTTTGTATTCTATTTTTAGTAAGTTACTTTAGTAAGAACTAACTCTTGAGTTGAATTTTAAAAATAGAATAAAAATCACAATATTTTATAAAGCATTATATAATTGTGAAGAATTTTTTACTAGCATGTACCTTTGCTAGATACTAACCAAATAATAACCAAATGCACTGAGTTGCCTTTGAATGAAAGTCGCTCAAGTGCTCTTTTTAAAAAATGTCTCACTGTTTTGGACTTCATACTATATTTATTTATTTATTTAGAGATGGAGTCTCACTCTGTCGCCCAGGCTGGAGTGCAGTGGTGTGATCTCAGCTCACTGCAACCTCTGCCTCCTGGGTTCAAGTGATTCTCCTGCCTCAGCTTCCCGAGTAGCTGGGACTACAGGTGCACACCACTGCGTCCGGCTAATTTTTATATTTTTAGTAGAGACAGGGTTTTGCCATGTTGGCGAGGCTGGACTTGAACTCCTGAGCTCAGGTGATTTGCCTGCCTCAGCCTCCCAAAGTGTTGGGATTACAGGCATGAGCCATAGCGCCTGGCTTCATACTATACTTAGATTAATAAGTTTCATTGCATATTTTTAAGTAACCCTAGAAAGTTATATTTAGAATAGTAATTCAATGAAAACAAATCAGTGACATAAATAGCTAGTAAATCCAGGCCAAAGATAAATGTTCCCAAAACTGAGGAGAGATGGGACTAACATCTTACAATGATATGCTTTTGTTTGTATATAGCTACTGTCTTAACATTTTTGTTTCTTTTACTACTACAATTTTAAAATGAATGGTCAACATCTGATGTCTGCCTGTCTGCCTGTCTGCCTTACATCCTTATGACCTGAATTTGTTCTGCGTGTCCTCACTGAGACGTTGTGCTAGGATGTCATTAATAAATTATTTCTACAATATACAATGACCATTTGCTCAGTGTTCATTCTCCATGACATCTCTGCAAATTTAAAATTGCTGACCACACCCTCCTACTCGAAAGAAGTGGCTTTTGTGGTATCCATTTTGAGTTGTCTTATCTCTGGATTACTTCTACTCTTGCTACTATGGTTTTTTCCGTGTTTCTAAATGTGCGTGTTCCTTAATGCCCAGTTTTAGAACATGCACTCTTTTCCTTCTTCTTTAGGAAATATCTATTTTCTAGGCTTCAGTTGTCATTTCTGTGTGGATAAAATTATGATAAATAACATTTTTCCACCTCCAGAGTTGTCTTGTTGAATCTCCTAGAGTCAAGGAATAAAAGAAAAATAACGAGATTAAGGATTTTTTTTTGAGATCATAAAATTATATAGTCACAGAGTTAAAAATATGGAAATAACTGGAATTATGGAGATTCTATCAGGAAGGTTCCTGTTTGTTTCATTTTTCAAAAATTTTGCTCTTGTTTGAAAAAGGATGCATTTTTTCTTTTCAATTTTTATGTTTTATTCCTTGTCTCTTTAATTTTAGAGGTGGTTCTTGTGTTGTTGCGTATTTTTAAATTAAAGGCCAATAAAATATAGACTATATTTATCTATTTTCATGCAATTAGAATAATTTTATTACAGTAAGTTCCTTTAAGCAAAGGTACATAGTTTTTTTAGGTTATGGAAAAATTAAATTACTGTATATACTCAAAGTTCTGTTAGTGGCACTGGAGCAAGACTGTTATTTTAAAACCACTTGCTGATTTTGCTGGCAGTGATTTTAATGAAATATAATAATATGTTTTATTTATAAAGTGCTTTTCACCTGTACATTCAGAGTGTCTGGATTTCTTTTCTTTTTCTTTTCTTTTTTTTTTTTTGAGTGTCTGGATTTCAAGTGATACCCAGAGTATGTCAGTTGATAACTTCACTTTCCGAGATCTGACGAACACATTTGCATAACGTTCATGCTTGTTGATTACTCGGGTCAAAAAGACCAAATTCACTGCATGTGTTGAAAATATCATAGGATTACTCAACAAACTCTTGAAATTTTTTCCTACCATATTATTTTTGTTTAAGGACAGGATTTGGGACAAACAAATGAACAAAAGCCGAAGACTTCTCTGTGAAAGACCTAAACTAGGGTCTTGTGTACTGAATAAAATATCACTATAAAAGAATGACACAAATTTCCTTATATGATTGTGGAATTAGTCATGTTATCTTAAAATCATAGCATCATACCACAACTATTATTGTCACCACAAAAGAGCAAAGAATACTTCAGTTTACTGTCTAAAGATTGGTTTTACTCATGAAAAAACGTTTCCCTGCCTCCTCTTAGTTATTGGAAGACATTACATAAAAAAGCCCCACAGTTGCTTCTGAGTAGTTAAAGCATGTTCTTAAGTGGTTAATTTTCTCCCCCATTTTCACGTTGTTCATATTCTTTCCCTTTTTCTTCTCTACCAGTTTCCATCTTTTCTAAGACAGTTAGGTAATGACTAGCAATACATTTGTCCATACCCTGGATAATTCAATACATTAAAACAACATGGAATTCAGTAAGAAATATTGCTAATTCCACGTGTCCTCTGCTCAGTGTCTTTGACTGTGGACTGCTGGCTGCTCATTTTGCTTTTTTAATTTGAAGGCTGGCTCTAAAAAACGTTTTCTTCTTTGTACCTCATTTTCTGAATTGAAAATATTTACATATCCACATATGGCATTCAACATATGTGGAAACTATATTTGATAGTAAAGAAAATTTTATACCAAATATTTGGTAGAAGTAAGCAAATATAATCTTAACATAATAGTAAGAGCGTACTTAGCATAATAGGAAGAGCACATGGACCATTACATGATCAAATATTTGCTATAAAAACATGTTGGAATAGAAAATTAATGTTACTATAAACACTTTTAAAGCACTGCTACATTGGAAATATAGAAATGGAAATTAAAGTAACTTACTTGAATAATTTTATTCAAACTATTACTATTAAACTTAGTTGAATAGTCCTGTTCAAACTATTTCTATTCCTAGTCAAACTATGAGTAAACTGCAGCACTGTAAGTTACCAAACATTGTAAGACTTACAAAAATATCACCATACTCATATCCTTATTAAATTCATTCTGTGATCCAGCAGCTGGCACAACATATAGTAAATATTATGACAAATCTATTGAGAAGCATTTTGGGGTGTAGCATTGAAGAAAATAATTTCTGCATGATGTAGGGCAAAAAATTAAGATATTAAGAGTAAATACTTTCACGAAAGATCTAAATTTTCTAAAGAATGATGTAAGACATTCCATATTATGCTTATTTAGTTTATATTTGTACTAAAAATTTTGAATTTAGTTTTATTTCACTATAAGATGTCCCTCTGATATCCTAGGTAAAATAAAAATAACAAGCGAAAAAAAAAAAAAAACTCCAACATCCTGAGAGAAGTCAATTTAATTTTATTTTTAAAGCTTTAATATTTGGGATTTATGCTCTCATCCTCAATTCTGTTCAAAAGGAATAAAAGCTTAAAGCAGCAACGTATTTATTTTCTCCTCCTCCAAATCTTAGACTATGTTATTATTAACAGTTACTTGATTAAAAATGCATACCAGTTTTCCTTTTATTTTTCTTTTTCTTTAAAGTAAAGCATGTTACTCAACCCCATATTGTCCATGAAAGGAAAACAAATCTTGGGCATATCTACTCCACTATTATAGATGTAAAGCAGACCCAAAGCACACCAAGGAATTATAATGTCACTCAAAGGAAATTAAATTAAAAGTAATTTAACCTAAGAAATAAAAGAAAAACAACAATAAGGATATTAAATACATACCACAAAAACCTATACACTTGCTACAAATAAATCAAAAGCTAGACGAAGCCTTCTAACAATCAACTGAAAAATTGTAAAGTGGACCATTTTATAGTTTACAGAATTTATATGTTTAAAAATAGACTGTTCAAGAGGTAATCATTCCGTGTACTAGTCCCAGAAAGAAATTCTTACAAGGTTCTTCATTAAGAGAACACTGTAAAGAACAATGTCCACAATCATATTTCTATAGCTGAATAGTTTGAAGGGTATGTTTTTAAAAAGTTTATATTAAATATTTAAGATTTTAGACTTATAATTATGTTTACATCAATATACTATATGTAAATTAATACATGAATATAATAAATCTATGTATATGAATATATAAATATATCAAAACATATATCATAGTTTTTTAGAGCATTATAACAAAGTAGAGAATAGAAAGGCAGACATATTTTCTATGGAAGTACATGGTACAGGTACCATGAATCAACAATGACTTGACTGGGTCCAGTGACCCACGCCTGTAATCTCAGCACTTTGGGAGGCCGAGGTGGGTGGATCACCTGAGGTCAGGGTTTTGAGACCAGCCTGGCCAAAATGGTGAAACCCTGTCTCTACAAAAAATACAAAAATTAGCCAGGTGTGGTGGCAGGCACCTGTAATCCCAGCTACTGGGGAGGCTGAGGCAGGAGAATCACTTGAACCCAGGAGGCAGAGGTTGCAGTGAGCCAAGATCATGCCACTGCACTCCAGCCTGGGTGACACAGCGAGACTGCATCTCAAAAAAAAAAAAAACCCAAAAAACAGTGAGTTTAAGTAGACACCTGGCCATGCCGTTTGTTGCTAAGGAGAGGGGCTCAGGGGCACTGCTCTAAAATAAAGTTATTTATTATTATTATTTTTTGAGATGGAGTCTCGCTCTGTTGCCCAGGCTGGAGTGCAATGGCGCAATCTCGGCTCACTGCAAGTTCTGCCTCCCGGGTTCACGCCATTCTCCTTCCTCAGCCTCCCGAGTGGCTGGGACTACAGGTGCCCACCACCACACCCGGCAATTTTTTTGTTTTGTTTTTCTTTGTATTTTCAGTAGAGACGAGGTTTCACTGCGTTAGCCAGGATGGTCTCAATCTCCTTTGTGATTCGCCCGCCTCGGCCTCCCAAAGCGCTGGAAAGTTATCATTTTTGGCAAACTATCCATAACATACAACTGGTTGGTCATTTATAATCTTATGCAGTAGGTTAACTCATTTAGTTCTCTAGGTATATATTTTGTAGTCAATTCTTCTCTGTAGAAGAATGGCCTGCTTTTCAAAATGAACCACCCCAAACGTGCTTTCCTGAGACTTAAAAAAAATGGCCAAAGGACATGATTACTTTGTCTGCATATATAATTTTTAAGGATAATTTTTTTAAGCCATAGTACCTTCTGCTGGAGAACTTTAGGGTTGGTCCTTTTATCAGTATATCCAAAATTACATTCTGAGGAACTTCTTGCCTCTTCCCTAAAGGACTGAGAGACTTGGTATTCATTATATATTCTGTTAGGCAGACACTTTGCCTTTCCTAAGGGGATGTTAGTCTATCTCTGCTTAGATGGCTGCAAGGCATGGAGATAGTTCCAACTTAAGGCAGAACATAGAATAGCTCCATTCCAGGTAGCTGTTAAAGAGTACTTAGGTCCTTGCTGCTGCAATTTTATGAAAATGTCAGTTGAACAAAACTGTATTTATAAACATACACACACACACACACACACACATGATCACTGGATGGACATGTAGTCTAACAAGAAGATGCATTAATTGACTGAAAATTGCTGTTGGCCCTCAGACAACTGCCTTTATTGAATTGCTTCTTTGGTGCAGTGCCTCAGCCTACAGTGAGTGACTTTATAAGAAACAGTCTAGGAAACACATTGCTGCATTGAGTGTAAGAGTGTTGTTAAATTTGTCACATCACTTATTATCATTTTTATGAGGACCCATGGGAGAAAACTGTCTTAGATTTCAGAGATAGTAATGCCTGTCCTGGGCCACATTTTACCCTCTCATCCATGCTACAAATAATGTAACTGATTGGGCCATTCTGAATCCTGGACTTCCTGGCTCTGTCCCCCAAGGCCCTCCTTGCCCTGGATCCCAGAAAATGTAGCATCAATATATGTGCTTCGTCTAGCAGGTTTCCAGATCCCTAGGCATCCTGTGTATTCACTTCAATCTTGACTTCAACAAATTTCTTCCATTGTCATTTTTTCTTGATTCCATTTATCATATTTTTAGCTTTTATTCTATCTTTTCTTAGTATATTGCATGGATTTTTAAAAGCTATTTTCAATAATTTATGAATGTGAGCATGAGAATCTTGAGAGCAGTCACGGCTTTGACCTTTCAATGTTACATGTCCTCTGAGTCTAGGGGCCCCTGTGTTCTGTAAGCTGCCCCCATATACAGTTAGCCCTCACTCAAAATTTGCTCACTGTTCTCGCTACAGGCATTTTCTGTGCAGACAAAATAGTATTTTACCACCTTCCCTAGGGAGGACATGAAACATGGTTGCTACTGCTTCTGTTTCTGCACATCACTTGTGCTATGCACTTGAAGCATATAAATTTTAATATAAAATTTAAGCCTTCTTGGAGGTATTAGATTCTGTGAGCTTAATGTTTTTGATGACTCATATTGTTACTAGTTTCTTTGGTGATTTAGTGAAAGATCTGAACTCTTCTCTGAAATGAACACACTCATTTAATAAAAAAATGAAACGTTTACATAATTATTTTGATAAGAGTTGACAGTAAAGCAGAAATTCTGGAAATGCTGGTACTAAATATCATCAGTAAACTCATTTCTCCTTTGTCTGAAAGTATTTCTTACTTAAATGGCACATCTGAAATTCAATGTATGCTGTGAGTTCCTTTAGCACTCACACTTTTAGAATAACTAAGATGAATATAGGAAAATCATTTCTATTAGGTTATCATTCACTCATCCATTTATCCTGCAGGAAAATGCCCTGTATGATTCGAGGTACTGGGAATACTGAGGTAAGTATTACAAAATCCATGCCCCTGCGGAACTTATGCTCTAGTCAAGGGAGGAAGAGAACTAATGAATGAACTAATAAACAACTAAATGAGATAGTTTCAGATAGTTGTGGATGCACTGGATAAAAAGAAAGGTGGCCATGTATAGTAACGACTTTGGTTAGAGGGGTCAAGGTAGGTGTCTGATCTTTGATATGAAACTGGAATAATGACAGGGACCCAGACATGGAAAGATCTAGAGAAGAAACCCTTAAGGCAGAGGGAACAAATCACGCAAAGGTTCTTGGACGGGAATAAATTTGTGTTCTCAGGGTCCAGAGGGAAGGTCAGCACAACCTGAGCCAGGAATGTCACAAGAGGTGAGCCAGGAGGCTGGAAGGCAGGCCACTTGAGGTCTTTGGCTGTACATATCTTTTCTTTAGGCCCCTTGAGCATGTCATCTAACCTGTCTAGGCCTCAGTTTCCCCTTCTTTAAAGTAAAGGGGATAGAACTATCTCCTAGACTTGCTTGTGAAGATTTAGTGTGTTAATCGATGTTAGGTGCTTGGAAGAATGTCTGCCACTTAGTAAGAACTATATGTGTTATCTATTATTATTATGTATTTATGTACTTTCCCCCTAGCTAACAATTTATTGCTCTGATAGATTTTTAAAGCTAGAATAGGTCTTGGAAATCATATTAAATCTTGACATTTTACAGACGACACTTTAGCTCAGCAAGGTCAAATGGTTGATACAAGTTCCCAAAACTGGTAAGTAAATGTTTAGACTAGAATCTTGGTTTCTTGACTCTCAGGCCAAGAGCTTTCTACTATTAAATAGTGTTGGCCTTTAGCTATCAACCTTATGGCTTAGAATTGTTTTCCTTAGTATTTGCCTTATATAATTATATTGACGATAGTATTATTGAAGCTGTATTTTTTTGTAGAGACTGAGATAGTTACCACACTAGTAGTGAATTTACAAGCTAATGACTTACTGATAACTGAAAGATATTTGGAAATAATTAGGATCTTGCCATGAAGTTTATAACAGCTTTTGCCCCTAGTAAAATAGTAATACAGGCTATTATTTAAGATTATTCTATTTTATCTAATGAATTAACCACAGATTCAAATATCCCATTAGTAGCTTTAACTTTTGTACCTTTTGAATAAGATGAATATAGAAAAATTATTTTATTACATTTTTTCATTCATCTGTTTCCTCAACAACTACTCTGTACCCTGTACTAATCTAGAGACTAAAGATACCATTGTAAACAGTATAGAAGAGTGTCCTCTCATGGACCTTATACTCTAGTCAGGGGAAGCAGACAATAAACACATGAGTGAATTAATAAATAATGAAAAGGGTAATTTTAGGGTAGTCCCCAAACACTTTAAAATTGGGAAATCAGGTAATCAGTGATTTGTCAGTCTAATAAATAATAATGATATAACTAAAATCAGAAGTGTTAATCACACTTTAAGTGATTAGCCCATTTAAACAACTTATTTTTCCAAGCCTCAGTTCTCTAGCCTTACTACCCACCAATAAATGAGTTAATAGGTTACATAAATTAAAATGTAATTATGCACATAGTGTTATTAAACAGTGGGGTTAAATTAATATGTAGCAAAAAGAATGCTAAAATTACTTTACCTAAGAGGTATGATGTGGTGTCTCAGGTTAGTTTTAAATTTTAACTTGTCTCTTTCTACAACCTTATAGATTTTCCCAGACGTAGGAAAATTGGTTCCTGGGATAATCTTTATTTGTTTATTTTTCATTTGCTTCTCTATAGAAAGTCTCTTACCTACAAAAGGTTTTGTTCCCAAAGTTAATTTGGACACCATTCTGAACTCGTTTACCGTAGAAGCGGTGCTTAGCGTAGTCGTTAGGTTCAAATGTTGGTTTACAGAAGTTTATTTCACTGTTCTTGAAGCTGAAAAGTTGCACTTAATGGTGCTCCCTTGAGTTCTGGCCCATTGCAAGGAGTAAACAAAAGAGGTACATTTTTCTCTTTCCCTGAGCACAGACCTGGATCCAGTCCATCCTGGGAAGCAGATGAGATTTCCTCATGGCCCCCTCTGGTCTTCCCTCTCACACCCCTAACTGCTCGTGGCACTGTTCTCTTTAGGCGTCAGGACAGATTTTTTTTTTTTCTTTTTCTAGTAAGAGCTATGTGTCCTCTATTTACTTTTTTCCATCTTATTGGAAGAATACCAAAGTTGATAATTGAGTAAACAATATGGATATTTGATTTTTCTAAATGCCAAATAGATGTATCACAGTGTCAAAATGATTTCCTTCATCTTTTGTTCAAGTATCTGTTTTTAGGGGCCAAGAACTTCCTCAGAGTTACCTTCTTTTGCTTCTGAACAATACCCTCTCCTCGGTTAGAGCTGTCACTGACTGGCCCCGATGTTCATAGAATATTCTTGCTTCTAACTTTGAGGTGGTACGCGGAGTTAAAATCTATGTGATTTAACCCAAGGCAAGCTTAGTCCTGTTAAAAGAGAGAGAGAAAAAAAAAGGCTGAAAAAGTATAGCAGTGTTAATTGATTAGTTTGGGTTCACCCTGCTGTTGGCATTTACTTTATTCTCTATATTGTCCTTGTATACTTTGTTGTCACTTTAGAGAAATCTGCTATATGAAATCCCAGCATAAGCAAAAAGCAAACGGAAGCAGTGAGTTTGTCCCACACCACTGTCAAGACAGTGCATAGGTCTGCAGCCTGCCAAAAATAGATGTGGTTTATAGTATGTTCAACTCCATTGCTCATATTTTTTCATTTCCTCTTCCCAGCTGAGTAAATGGAGGGGGGAAGAGAAAAAAATTACTGCCATAAAAAGTACATTTTCCCCTCTATGTTCGATTATGGAGGGACATCTATAAACGTGGGCATAAAGCCCAGAGGAAAGGAGATATTTCCGAAATGTTGTCTGATAGTCACTTTAGTTTCCAAATAAATATAGTTTGAAAATACATTGAGGATGTCTAAGCAGAAATATTGACATATGGCATGTAATATTTGGCTGAGTTTGTGGATGAGAAATGAGCCTGCGTCAAGGAGCTTTGCTGGTAATTGTATAACCCAGGAAGGGACTGACAATCCGTCATGAAACACAGAAATTTAGGAAGCTGTGGAACCTTAATGATCATGTAGAAGAATTTATCTGGTAATTAAAACACTGAAATACAACTACTGTAAAATATGAACAAAATTAATGTGATCATTTAGAAATAGCTGAACTATTCAGTTTCAGCTTTTGCAATTTCCAAAAGGTGTTATTTGCTGGGCTCCAGGGTGCCATGGCAAAAACGGGACCTTTCTTTGGTCAGTACCTACAATTGAAATCTCATCTCCAAGCTGGCTGCTTAGGGTGTGGCATTTGTTTGTTCATTGTGATTTTACCATCAAAGCATATGTCACATATGCTTAAGTATGTTTAATATTATAAGGCACATATACTTAATGTGGAGAGCAGCATTTGCAGCAGTACATGCTCAAAGTAGTATTTACTTGAAAAACCAGTTTCGAGGAGATAGCATGGTTTATTAGATGCACATTAGATTGGAATTTAGAAACTTAATTTTCGTTTCTACTTTTGCCATCTGGCTTTATGAGTTTAGATAAGTGACATTCATTTTCAGATTTCTTTGTGTCGATCTCTAAAATGGAAAGGCTATCTAGTTGATTTCTAGGATTATTTTATAAATATCCAATAAATTCCATTGAACAATTTTCTCTAAGGAACTCATTTTTTTAATGCCAAGGGAATTGGCTAAAATTTATACAAAATAATATAAAAAGTAAAGAAAAATATTGGAATCATTTTTTTGTACTTATGTTTAGCTGATCCTGTGATACCTGTGGATGTTTTTGTGTTTATGATTTTGTGGTCAGGAAGAAAGATGCCACCCTTCTACTGAAGGCACATTAGTGACGGTTCTCTGAGGGGCCATCATCATTTAGTAGCTCTGTAGCCATCTACACCATCAAAAACAAGATGGCACATTCCAATGAAGAAAATAAAGAGAGCCTAATGAGCTGGTTAGAGCTCAAAGGGCTAGTTAGAAACTATAGTCAGAGTTCAGGGTAACCCATAAGGAATGGCAAAGATTCCTTTGTGACCAGTAAGAGCAGGGAGATCTTAGCACCTTTGGGCCTGCAGGAGCAAAGGGAACAGTAGATATTGGAATCTGTAAAGAGATCACTAGCTTGTTTGTAGCTATGGGAGAGGGTCTCCAACCAGAGCTCTGGGCTTTAGTGTAGAAGCTTGGCCACTTTCCAGTAGGAAGGGAATCAGAAGAGAGAATAAATATATGAATCTCTTTCTCTCCTGACTCTGTGATCTTTTGCTAGTGCCAACCATTGACTAAACTCAAGTGGAAGCCAGAGGCCAGGGGAGCCAGGTGGATCTAGTCCGGTAAGTTCAGCCTGTAAAAGCCCAAATCTTGATAGAAAAGAATTGGATGGTTCTGGAAGGGCAAATAGAAAGCATCAAATACATTCATAATTTTATGCTATAGAAATGTTTTTCCATCCTATAAAAAGTAGTCATGAATTTTTGATAGACATTTAGAATGACTCTTGGCATGATTAACTTTAATGGAAAAGGTAAACTCAAAACATTGCTTTGATCTAGACTTTGGTATCTGTTATCATATTGCTGCAATGATAATATTTTTACTAGACCCCCTACTGACTGTATCACTGACTTATTTAAACCTTTTGAATAGATACATAGTGTGACCAGACCTCTATGTTCAGGGTCTATGTGTATGCATTTTTGGATTCCGTTTACTGTGTGTGAGACTGAAAACATTTGTATCTAAATTTATGAGAGATATTGGTGTGTAGTTTTCTTTTTTTTTCACTACTTTTGTTTGTTTATAGTATCAGAACAATACTAGCCTCACCAAATTAGTTAGAAAGTGTTCCCTTTACTTCTATTTTCTGAAAGAGAGGTATAAAATTGACATTAGGCTGGGTGCAGAGGCTCCTGCTTGTAATCCCAGCACTTTGGGAGGCTGAGATGGGTGAATTACTTGAGGTCAGGAGTTTAAGAATAGCCTGGCCAATGTGGCAAAGCCCATCTCTACAAAAAAAAGAAATACAAAAAATTAGCTGGGCATGGTGGCGCATGCCTGTAATCCCAGCTACTAGGGAGGCTGAGGCAGGAGAATACCTTGAGCCTGGGAGGCAGAGGTTGCAGTGAGCCAAGATCATGCCACTGCACTCCAGCCTGGGCAAAAGAATGAGACTGCCTCAGGAGGAAAAAAAAAAAAAAAAAAAAAGACATTAGTACTTCTTTAAATGTTTGGTAGAATTCTCCAGTAAAAGCATCTGGAACTGCATATTTTTTTTCCAGGAAATTTTGTATCGTAACTTCAATTTCATTAATGGTTAAAGGACTATTCAGATTATCTATTTCTTCTTGGAGTTGTAATTTGCAAGTTTTGAGGAACTGCTTTTTTTTTCTCATTTGTCTAACGTATGAGTATAAAATTGTTTGTCATATTTTCTTGATAACTTTTTAAATGGCAGTGAGATCTGTAGTGATATCCTGTTTCCTTCCTAAGATTGGTGACTTGTGTCTTCTCCGTTTTTGTTTTGTCAGTCTTGCTAAAGATTTGTGAATTTTATTGATTTTTTCGAAGAACCAGTTTTTCGTTTTAATTATTTTCTGTATTTTCCTATTTTCAAATTTATTGATCTCTACTCTTGTTTTTATTATTTTGTTTGTCCTTTTCAACTTTTATTGTAGATTCAGGAGGTAGATATGTAAGTTGGTTACCTGGGTATATTGCATGATTCTGAGGTTTGGGGTACGAATGATCCCATCATCTAAGTACTGAGAATAACACCCAAGAGTTAGTTATCCAGTCCTCGCCCTCCTCTGTTTTCCCCCCTCTAGTAGTCCCCAGTGTCTGTTGTTGCCATCTTTATCTCCATGAGTACTCAATATTTAGCTCCCTCTTACAAATGAGAACACACAGTATTTAGGTTTCTATTCCTGTGTTAATTTGCTTCATACAGTGGCCTCTAGCTGCATCCATGTTGCTTCAAAGAACATGATTTTGTTCTTTCTTCATGGCTCTATAGTATTCCATGGTGTATATGCACCACCTTTTCTTTATCCAATCCACTGTTGATGGGCACTTAGGTTGATTCCATGCCTCTGCTATTGTAAATAGTGCTGCAGTGAACACATGAGTGCATGTGTATTTTTGGTGGAACAATTTGTTTTCTTTTGGATATATATCCTGTAATTGGATTTCTAGGTCAAATGGTAGTTCCGTTTTGAGTTTTTTTGAGAAATCTCCAAACTACTTTCCACAGTGGCTGAACTAATTTACATTCCCCACAACACCGTATAAGTGTTCCCTTATCTCTGCAACCTTGCCATCATCTGTTGTTTTTCGGCTTTTCAGTAGTAGCCATTCTGGTGTGAGATAGTATCTCATTGTGGTTTTGATTTGCATTTCTCTGATGATTAGTGATGATGAGTCTGTTTTCATCTGTTTGTTGGCTACTTGTATGTCTTCTTTTAAGAAGTGTCTGTTCATGTCTTCTGCCCATTTTTAAAATGCAGTTGTTTGTTTTTTGCTTGTTAATTTGAACTTCTTATACATTCTGGATATTAGACCTTTGTCAGATGCATAATTTGCATATATTTTCTTCCATTCTGTAGGTCATCTGTTCACTCTGTTGATAGTTGTTTCTTTTTTCTTTTTCTTTTTTTTTTTTTGCTGTGCAGAAGCTACTTAGTTTAATTGGGTCCCACTTGTGAATTGTTTGTTTTTGTTATAATTGCTTTTGATGACTTATAAATTCTTTCCCAAGGCCCATGTTCATAATTTTTGTAGTATTCTTATAGTTTGAGGACTGACATTCAAATCTGTAATCCATCTTGAGTTAATTTTTACATATGGTATATGTATATGTAAATTTTGTGTATGGTAAAAAGTAGGGGTCCAGTTTCATTCTTTTGCATATGGGTAGCCAGCTATCTCAGCACCATTTATTGAATAGAGACTCCTTTCCCCATTGCTTTTTAAAAATCAACTTTGTCAAAGACTAGGTGGCTGTAGGTGTGTGCCTTTATTTCTGGGTTCTGTATGCTCTTCCATTTGTCTGTGTGTCCATTTTTGTAGTAGTATTGTGCTGTTTTGGTTACTATAGCCTTATGGCAGGGATCCTCAACCTGTGGACAAGTATCCATCCATGGCCTATTAGGAATCAGGCTGCACAGCATAAGGTGAGCGGCAGGCAAGCATTATCACCTGAGCTCCACCTCCTGTCAAATCAGCAGGGGCATTAGATTCTTACAGGAGTGCAAACCCTATCGTGAACTGCACATGAGAGGAATCTAGGCTGCGCACTCCTTATGAGAATTCAACTAATGCCTGATGATCTGAGGTGGAACAGTATCATCCTGAAGTCATCCCCACCCACTTGTCTTCCACACAACCAGTCACTGGTGCCAAAAAGTTGGGGACCTGCTGCCTTATAGTATAGTTTGAAGTTAGGTAATGTGATGTCTCTAGCTTTGTTCTTTTTGCTTAGGATTGCTTTGGCTATTCTTTTTCTCTTCTCTTTCTAGTTTCTCATTTTTTTTTCCAGTTTCTTGAGAAAGGAATTTTGATTATTGATTTCAGACCTTTCCTTGTTTCCATTTAGTGCTATGAATTTCCTTTTCAACACTGCTTTAGCTGCATTCCACAAATTTTGATATGTTGTGTTTTAATTTTTATTTAGCTTTATGCATTTTTTTAATTTCTTTTGAGAACTCCTTTTTGACCCATGGATTTTTTTTTTTTTTTTGAGACTGACTCTCACTCTGTTGTCCAGGCTGGCACCCACACCACACCTGACTAATTTTTGTATTTTTAGTAGAGACAGGGTTTCACCATGTTGGCCAGGCTGGCCTCGAACTCCTGACCTCAAGTGATCCACCCACCTCGGCCTCCCAAAGTGCTGGGATTACAGGCGTGAGCCGCCATTTAGAAGTATATTATTTAATTTACATATATTTAGATATTTTCTTGTTTTTATATTGTTGATTTCTGGTTTCTTTCTGTTATAGTCAGAGAACACACTACGTATAATTTCAGTACTTTTACATTTGTTGAGCTTTGTTCTATGGATCAGGATATGCTGTATCTTTGTGAATGCTCCATGGGCACTTGAAAAAAACATGTATTTTGCCGTTGTGTTCTGTACGTGTCATTTAGGCCCTGTTGTTTTGTTATTCAGACTCTCTATATTGTTGCTGATTTTCTGCCAAGTGGTTCTATCAGTTTCTGAGAGAGGGGTGTTGAAGACTATAATTGTGGATTTGTTTATTTCTCCTTTCAGCTCAGAGTTTTTTGCTTCATGTATTTGGAGGCTCTGTGGTTGGTGTGCACCTATTTAGGAAGATTATGTCTTCCTGATTCATTGACCTTTTTATCCTTATGTAATGTCCTATGTCTCTATCTCTGGTAAATTTCTTTGCTTTGATGTCTACTTTGTCAGATATTAATGTAGCTACTCCTTCTTTAAAACAAATGTTTGCATGGTATACCTTTTTTAAAATCCTTTTATTGTCAATCTACCTATGTTATTACATTTGTGGTGAGTTTCTGTGAAACAATATATAATTGTCTTGTATTTTTAAATTCACTCTGCTAATCTCTGTGTATTTAATTGGTTGATTTAATTGGTTTAATTGTGTTTTAATTAGATCATTTCTATTTCACATAACTAATGATATATGTTAATGCTTACGTCTTCCATTTTTATTATTTGTTTTCGGTTTGTTTTTCTGGTTCTTGTTTCCATGTTTCTCTTTTCTTTACTTCCTGGGTTACTTGAATTTTTTTTTTTTAGGATTCCATCTTGATTTATTTATAGTGCTTTTGAGTCTCTACCTTTGCACATTACAATATACACATATGCCTTTTCACAGCCTACTGATATCAACAATTTGCCACCTTTAGTGGAGTATGAAATCTTCATTTCCATTGAGAGCTCTTTCCCTTCCCCAGATTTAAATATAGTTATTGTATCATATGGTATTCTAATTTTTATTTCAATCATTAAACATGATTTATAAAACTCATGAAGAAACTTCATAGTCTATTATATGTACTCATATTTTGGCATTTTCTATTATTTTCTTTTCTCCTGATGTTCCAAGGTTCTTTGTTTTATCATCTCCTTTCTGTTCGAAGAATTTATTTGGACAATTTTAAGACTGGGATCTGCTAGCAACAAAGTCTTTTATTTTTTCCTTCATCCGAGAATGCTTTTATTTTTCCTTCATTCTTGAAGGAGAGTTTATGTATAGAATTTGTGATAGTTCTTCTCTTTGAGCATTTCTCACTTTCTTAGTGCCTCCATGGTTTTAGAAGAAAAATCTACTGACATTTGAATTTGCATTCTCCTGTAGGCAAATCATCATTTCTCTGTGGCTGTTTTCAGGACTTTTTTCTGTGCCTTTCATTTTCTGAAATTTAATTATGTTCTGTCTTGGTGTGGGTTTCTTTGGGTTTATCCTACTTGAAATGTTGAGCTTGTTGAATCTGCAGGTTTGTCTTTTTCCAAATTTAGAAAGTTTTCAGTCATTATTTCTTGGAGTAGTCTTTTAGCCCCATTCTTTCTTCTCTTTTCATTTTGGAAAGTGATAATGTAATTGTTGAACTTTTTCTTGCTGTCCCATAGGTCCCTGTGGCTCTGTTCATTTTTCTAAGTCTATATTCTTCCTGTTGTTCAGATTGAATGAATTCTGTTCATCTGTCCTAAAGTTCACTTATTCTGTGCTCCATGATCTCCACTCTAAAATTATGCCCATCCAACAAGTGCTTTTTGTTGTATTTTTTCATTTCTATAACTTCCATTCAGTTCTCTTTTAAACATCTATTTCTTTTTATTTATTTATTTAATTTAATTTAAAGTCCTGGGATACATGTGCAGGATGTGCAGGTTTGTTATATAGGTAAATGTGTGCCATGGTGACACACTTACTAATCTATCACCCAGGCATTAAGCCCCTCATGCATTAGTTATTTATCCTGATGCTTTCCCTCACTTGAAGCAAATCCCCAGTATATGTTGTTCCCCCCCTGTATCCGTCTGTTCTCATTGTTCAGCACCCACTTATAAGTGAGAACATGCTTGGTTTTCTATTCCTGTGTTAGTTTGCTGAGGATAAGGGCCTCCAGTTCCATCCACATCACTGCAAAGGACATGATCTCATTCCTTTTTATGGCTGCATAGTATTCCATGATGTATATGTACCACGTTTTCTTTATCCAGTCTATCATTGATGGGCATTTGGTTGATCCCATGTCTTTGCTATTTAAACATCTATTTCTTTAATGAAATTTTTTCAATTGTTTCCAGAGAATTTGTAATTTTGTTGAATTTTTTTTTTTTTTATGATAGCTGCTTTAAAATTCTTGTAAGGTAATTACAACATCTGATTAATTTTAGTGTTGGCATCGGTTGTCTTTTCTCATTCAAGTTTTAGATTTTGGTTCCAATATAACAAGTCATTTTACTTGTTGCCTGAATATTTTGTGTTATATTAAAAGTCTCTGGGATCTTACCTAAATCTTTTATTTTAGCAGGAACTCATCCCGTGTATACTTAGCATGCGGTTCTTAGGCTACTGTGTGGGTTGTGGTTCCAATGGCAGTTTCATTTTTAAAGACTTTCGTGTGTTATTTTGGTCTGTTTGACTTATCTGATGTTTCTTGGGCTCACACTGGTTCCTGCAGAAGGGATTTCTCCAGACTGGGTCACTGGGTGTCCCTAGGTGAGAGAAGGCAGTCCCAGGCCTACAGGTAGAAAGAGGCTCCCTGACCGGATCTTACAGCATGAGCTCTCTACTGTGCCTCTAGTTGCCCCAGGATCTCTGGGCAGAGGAGGGGAGTCTTAGGCCTAGGAGACAAAGAGACTTTGCAGGTCCTGCTGCCTCTTGCGTCTGGGTCCCTCGTCCTGGTTTCACCCACGCATCCTTGTATCCCAGTATGGATGGGAATTCCAGGCTTGTGGCAGCTTCCCTAGAAAATATTTATTGTGACAAGATCTTCTCTTCTTTGAGGGCTAGAGTATTTCCCAGTCTGGGCCACTTGGTGTGACCCCCTTGAAGGCACCCTCTGGAGGACCTCACAGGCCCTCAGAGGCAAAGAGGCTCCAGGAGGAGACCGCGTGTGTGGAGTTTCTTGCAGGCGCTATGGGGCAACCTTGGTGTCTCCCCACTGGAAGGAGAGTGCTTCTCCTCATCCATCCCCCTTGATGATTCTTCCTGGCTTGCCTTGTGCTTTCTCAGGGGTTCCAGTTCCATCGGGGGAGGTGTGGCCTTACCCAGGCTGCTTTCTGGTGCTGGGTTGAAGGAAAATGCTGGTCCTGGGTCACTTTCTTCTACTGGGTCACTTTGTTTTATACGGTGTGGCTCCTCTAGTCTTTGGGTCCGAAACCAGCTCACCTTCTTCTTACCAATAACCATCGTTCTCCTTCATTTGCTTCTTGCTATTTTCAGGGTGAGGAGTGGGTACAAATAGTACGTACACCGGCTGGGCGCGGTGGCTCAAGCCTGTAATCCCGGCACTTTGGGAGGCCAAGACGGGCGGATCACGAGGTCAGGAGATTGAGAGCATCCTGGTTAACATGGTGAAACCCCGTCTCTACTAAAAAATACAAAAAAACTAGCCAGGCGAGGTAGCGGGCGCCTGTAGTCCCAGCTACTCGGGAGGCTGAGGCAGGAGAATGGCGGGAACCCGGGAGGCGGAGCTTGCAGTGAGCTGAGATCGCGCCACTGCACTCCAGCCTGGGCGACAGAGCAAGCGAGACTCAGTCTCCAAAAAAAAAAAAAAAAAAAAATTGTACGTACACCATCTTGCCTGGATTGGAAGCCCAGGGTCTGTTTTAAACCAAGGGAAGACGTTTCAATGAAGGAGGATGTGGAGGAAAATGAGGAAGACTGCCCAGCAGGCAGAAGGAGATGGAAGCTGTGAAGCCCTCTGTCACTGGAGGCCAAGGAAAGCTGAGAAACTACTCTAGACAGCATGCATACCTATCTCTGAGTTAGTATGCTTTCTTTTCCCCTCCCCAAATTTCAGCCTTTTGTATTTCTTCATTAATTCTCTATACAAATGGATGTGTGTCATGATAACCACACTAACTTTTGGTTTTGTTTGTAGGCCATTGCTTTGCTTTCAGTGTGCCTTGAGGTTTAAACCCCTGAAGAAGAGGAATCTATTGTGAAATTTGGATTATTATCTAGCAGTAGTTGAATTGATGATGGACTAATAAAAGGGTTAATGATGATTACTTAATCGAGCCTACAAAATTTTATATATGCGTATGAAGAGATATATTCATGTATAATTTTATTTATAGCCCCTTGTGGTATTATGAGAGCTTCGATTTAAATTATACATAAAATAAATTGTTTTATTATGGTTGCTAAACAAGCGTGCTGCAAGTATGTGTATGGATACCTAATCCATTAGCCCAGAGGCCTTAAAAGTGAGTGTTCTCAGTCCTTTGGAAAGAAAATATTAGCATTTCTATTTCTAGTTATTTTTTTAATCTCAGCATCCTTTCACTTATATTTTATGTGTATTATAAATGCTATAACATACTATACCAGCAATACATATATAAAATTTTTAAATTATATAAATTTGGGCACTGATAGGGTGCTGTAAAATCAAAATAGTTTGGAGATTAATGCTTCAGGCAGCAGAAGATTTTCAAAATTCACTGCATAAAAGAGTACTTAATTTGGGGGCATTCTTCCCAGAACAATTTATAAAATCTTAAATTCAACTGAGGAGAGGCAGAATGTTCACAATATTCATGTATGGATATGTTTGAATAACACATTTCAATCTCAGAACCTCAGAGGAAGAAATGTTTTTGAAAGTGTGTGGAAGAGAGAGCAATCTGGCAGCTCAGGACAAAACTTGGATCTGGGATGCAAGGGAGCACAGGTTTGCATGATTTAATGGAGGAAAGCCAGCTGCTACTGCTCTAAGTAGGTTCTAACCTATCTTTTAAAATCTCTTCCCTTTCTCTACCTGTGCGCCTAGAGCTCGTTATCCTACTTTCTTTTTTCTATAGCATGATTCACCTGCTAATATACTATACAACAAACTAGTATTAATGTTTATTGTGGGTTGCCTGTCTTCTCCCAGCTGGAATGTAAATTCCATGAGGTCATGTGTCTTCGTCGGCTCATTGATGTAAACCAAGCACCTGCAACAGTGCCTGAATAAAGTGATGATTAACTATGTATTTGTTAAATGACAAATAGTAGGGTCCTGGGCTGGCTTACAACCTTTAGGCCTTAGTGGATTTTATTAGCATTACAGCTAAACTGCTCTGTGGTTAATGTCCCAAGGTTAAGATATTCTGTTCTCTTTGTCAGCATAAACATAAACTACATTTGGAGATTTTTTTTAGATGCAATGTGCTAACTAGAACGTGCCTTTAAGAACATAGTATTCTTGATTTGTTTTTTTTATACAAAATACATTACTTTCTTGACTTAGTGCAATTAAATAAGTCTTACGATCACAGAGTTATTTTTAACAGTTGAGTTGAATAAGACTTCTCAGTGCTAATTCATATAGAGCCTTCCTCAAAGAAGGCACTCCTGATTAGGCTCACCTGGTTCCCATCACGGTTGTATGTCATGCAACCGTGCGTGTGTCTTCAAAATATGGATCATCCATTGCTTTCTAAATGTCTTTCGTGGCTTCATTTGTGTTTCCTGTCTTTACTATCCAAGAAAATGATAATCATTGCGGAAGATGTCGAAGTAGAAAAGTTGTACTTGGCTGCTCCTGAGCATTTTGGAAAGATGTTGAAGAGAAGTCATTTCACTATTAGGGATTTGTGTTCAAGGGATGAGAAAACTTTTCAGTTTCCATGGTCCTTAAGTATGAATTTACTTTAGAAGTGGACTTTTAAAATATGTATTTAGTTAGTGACTAATTGACCATCTGCTAAGAGCAAGGCAATGAAGGAACAATAAGCAAGAATGGATTCAGAAGAAAAGAAATAAGCAAGGATGGATGGATTCAGAAGAAAGAAATGAGAAATTCTTGGAGAAAGTAGACAAATGTAAGGGGAGCATTATTCATATTTTGTTTAGGGTTAACTCTGTAAATAAATAGATTGCTTTGATTTTATTTTGATTCATCCACCCTGCTTTACAAAGTATGTCTTATTTAAGTATTAAAGGAGACAAGTGACTTACAACTTATTATTACTAGGAAGTATAAATTATTTTGTTCTTCTATCTTATATAATCTTGTAGAGGTTCTTGAATGTAATAATTTCTCTGGTTTGCTTAAATAATATTTGATGATTTTTTTCTGGTCCAAATTCAATGAAATACAGGAAAACAAAGTTTATATGCATTTGGAAAGAACATTTACCTCATCCTCTCTTCTCTCTGACTTTCCCATCATTTGTTGTTCTTGGGTGTCTGTTTGACTCTTCTGTCTGTATCATTTCCTCCACATAGTCCAGGCCTATTGCTGTTTCTATACATCCCATGTCCTTTACTTTTTTTTTTAGATGAAGTTTTGCTCTTGTTCCCCAGGCTGGGGTGCAATGGTGAGATCTTGGCTCACTGTAACCTCTACCTCCCAGGTTGAAGTGATTCTCCTGCCTCAGCCTCCTGAGTAGCTGGGATTACAGACACATGCCACCACACCTGACTAATTTTGTATTTTTAGTAGAGATGGGGTTTCTCCATGTCGGTCAGGCTGGTGTCAAACTCCCGCCCTCAGGTAATCCACCCGCCTCAGCCTCCCAAAATTGCCCGTTGCGATTACAGGCGTGAGCCACTGGCTTTACTTTTGTCCTCTTGGCAGAGCCCTTTTTGATTTTCTCTTAGAGTATATTGATATTATTTCAACTTGTTTCTGGACCTCTTATTTTTTCTCTACCTGTCTCACACTCCCACAACCTCCCAAACTAGATTAATATTTCTATTTTCCAATTCTGCACATATTGCTTTCTTGTACTAAAATTTGCTATTTTCTTGTTGTCTGGTAGAAATAGTACAAACTCTCCAAATTGGCATGAATGATTCTCCTCAAAGCGTAAACAATCCTACTAGGTTTTCCCACGTTATTACCCTATAGCAGTGTGTCTAGCACATAATAATGAGAGCTATTAAAAAATGTTTGTTTAAAAATGAACATTTCTTATGTTTCAGCCAAACTTAATTATTGTTAGTGATACTTTATAATGCTATATGTACTAACATCTCAGTTCCTTTGTTCGGGCTATAGGGAAATCTATATCATAAAATGCCATAAGTTAATTGGCAGATAGGCTGTCTTCCTATTTTTGCCTTTTAGTATCCCATCAAGACTTCAAAACTTCATCGCAAAGCCATCACAACCATGCCACTTCAGAAACACTTCCTTGTGGCCAGGCACGGTGGCTCACACCTGTAATCCCAGCACTTTGGGAGGCCAAGGTGGGAGGATCACTTAAGGTCAGGAGTTCGAGACCATCCTGGCCAACATGGTGAAACCCTGTCTCTACTAAAAATATAAAATGTAGCCGGGCATGGTGGCAGGTGCCTGTAATCCCAGCTACCTGGGGGGCTGAGGCAGGAGAATTGCTTGAACCTGGGAGGCAGAGGTTGCAGTGAGCCAAGATCACGCCACTGTACTCTAGCCTGGGAGATAGAGCAAGACTCTGTCTCAAAAAAAAAAAACAAAAAAACAAAACAAAAACCTTCCTTGTTCTCACATCCATGTCTCCCAGCTGTTCTTTGAGCCACTGTAGCACTTTGTTTAGTATCACCTATCATACCATTTCCTCTACCATGTAGCATAGTAATTTTCACATTTAGATAACCGTCTTTCTCCACAACTTGAGAGCAAACTCTGGGAAGACAGATTTTTCTTACTTCTCTGTTAGACCTTGTAGTACCCATGACGAGTGATTTATTAATCTATGAGATCAATACATTTCAAGGGTTTTTGGTGTTTCTTTTTGTTTTTTTAACCACTGCTCTTCTTGCCATAGCAGGGCCATTTCATCAAATGTAATCTTGCATGGAAATCCACAGAAGAAGAAAAAAATGAATTCCCTCTAGTTGGAAGAGACGTGATTGTTATATTCTTCCCAAATATCCTCTTCCTGCTACCTTTTGCTGACTATACAGAACACCCATCACTGTGCTCAATCTTATCTGAAAACTACAGTATTTAGTTTATATGTCACAGCCAAACAGAGCGAGGCCTTTTACTATCACCCCCTCAGTGTTTTACCAAAGCTCTAAATTTGTGCTTGGAATAAACACTTAAATAGGGAGGAGCACCTGAAGTCACGTATGGTTAGTGGTTACCTTATATTTCTTATAATTGCATGTCTATTTATTGCCAAATTTTACCCCTGATAAAACCCACCCTACCTGTTGGAAATAGCTAGAAATTGAAGAGAAAGAACTTAAGTGAGTAACATAATAGGATTAGATGTTTTCAACAAATGACTTAGAAATAAAGTATATGCAGGTTTTCCTGTGCTCTTTTGCTTTTTGCAAGAAGAAGGCTGAAATATGAGCAAGCTGACATTTTGCATGCATTCAGGAGGAAAGGGAGGGGTTGATAGGATTGGTTTGGGGCAGAGTATTCTGTTGTATTCTGAGAGGTTTGGTTCATCACAGCTAGAAGCAGGGGCAGGAAGGATTCCGATAAAAACAACCCTGGCTATGGGGAAAGATAATTTTTGGGGGGTGGAGGGGTTGGGGTAATGTTCCAATGAGCACGGGAAAGTTTTCTCTGAAGAGAGGTGGAAAATTGCCTTGAATTCTGATCTGAAGACGTGCCAAATTCTGCTTGTCTCTAGAGTTACAGCCACTCAAATTGGTAAGGGCAAAGAATGCTCCTAATACAAACTAGAGTTTCAGGAAAGGAAGAAAGAAAAGGGAAGTGAAAGGAGTATATGAGATCATATTTGCTTTTAGGGTGTAAAAATTAAGGGAGATCTAGGTCTTCACCAAGGGCAGTATTCTAATAATGTCTTAAAGACCCAAGTCTTTTGTTCATTTTTCTTCTTCTTATCTTTCCTCCCTTCTCTCTCCCTTCCCCTTTGTTCTGCCCCCTCACCTTTTTATTTAATGTCTATCAGAAAGTTGAAAGTGATGTTTTCCATTGTCTGTTTTCTAGAAATCCCTGCTAAAGCCCAGAAGCTGCTGCAAAACCAGCCTGATAATACCGCTGCCTTCTAAGGGGAGCTTGCAATGAGGTTAGCCCTCATTTTAGGTTCTTTAGAGGTCACTAAACAAGCTTAGGGACCCTCATCCAGTCACCTCCCTCCATACTCAATAAATAGAAGATTAGGTGTTTGAGGAGGGTGTTATAATTCAGTGACCTAGTAGAGAATGTTTGTGAGGTCGACTCTTGAAGATAATTGCCGATAGAGATAATTACTCACTATATTTTAAAGAAGGAAAGACTAGCATCTCATGCCTGAGGTGAATGTCTGCTAATGAATCCAACTTCTGATCTACTCTGTGTCTATGTCAATGCGAGAAGGGAACTGGTAGAGACCTCGGGAAGGAGTCAGCCATGACCTAGTCCTATTGCTACTCCATTGCTTGGAGAGGTTATGATGCATGAGTTTCCTGTGGAGTGGTTGACACATAGCTGACCTCACGCTAGTTTTCTTCAACAGAGTTCCTGCAGAATGAGGGGAACAATAGCAGAGGCGGTGGAGAATGCTACAGATGGCAGAGCTATAGGGCGAACAGGAGAATCAAGCCAGAGCATTTCCCCTGGGAAAGAAACTATACTGTGTGGTGTCCCTACTAGTTGGTATCTTGGAAATTACAAATCAACTCCACTAGAAAGACACCCACTACTCAGAGAAAATCCAAGGTCAGTCCCTGTCAACAAGGGGAAGGGCACAGTAGTACTAACTAAGTCAGTGATGTTTGAACTTTTTCATCTCTCCTAATCCTCTATCCCATTCCAACACAGGTAAAGGAATCCAGAAGAGAGAGGGGGAAGAAAAGTTGCAGGAACTGACCACATCTGCTTTCTCTGTTAGGTCCTTTAATCCATCACAGTGCGCGAGAAAAGCATTAAATAATTTAAATATAGAGCATGGTGGCTCACGCCTGTAATCCCAGCACTCTGGGAGGCCGAGGCGGGTGAATCACGAGGTCAAGAGACCAAGACCATCCTGGCCAACACAGTGAAACCCCATTTCTACTAAAAAATACAACAAATTAGGGGGGGCGGAGCAAGATGGCCGAATAGGAACGACTCCAGTCTCCAGCTCCCAGCACAAGCGACACAAGACAGGGGATTTCTGCATTATCAACTGAGGTACTGGGTTCATCTCACTGGGGAGTGCCGGACAATCGGTGCTGGTCAGCTGTTGCAGCCTGACCAGCCAGAGCTGAAGCAGGGTGAGGCATCGCCTCACCTGGGAAGCGCAAGGGGGAAGGGAATCCCTTTTCCTAGCCAGGGGAACTGAGACACACAACACCTGGAAAATTGGGTAACTCCCACCCCAATACTGCGCTTTAAGCAAAGGGGCACACCAGGAGATTATATCCCACACCTGGCTGGGAGGGTCCCACGCCCACGGAGCCTTCCTCATTGCTAGCACAGCCCACGGAGCCTTCCTCATTGCTAGCCCAGCAGTCTGCGATCTAACCGCAAGGCAGCAGCGAGGCTGGGGGAGGGGTGCCCGCCATTGCTGAGGCCTAAGTAGGTGAACAAAGCCCTGGGAAGATCGAACTGGGTGGAGCTCACAGCAGCTCAAGGAGGCCTGCCAGTCTCTGTAGACTCCACTTCTGGGGACAGGGCACAGCTAAAAAATTAGCTGGGCATTGTGGTGGGTGCCTGTAGTCCCAGCTACTTGGGAGGCTGAGTCAGGAGAATGGCGTGAACCCAGGAGGCGGAGCTTGCAGTGAGTGGAGATCGCGTCACTGCACTCCAGCCTGGGGGACAGAGTGAGACTCTGTCTAAAAAAATAAATAAATAAAAATAAATAAATAAATAAATAAATAAATAAATAAATAATAAGGAGTTGAAAGCTGACTGGACCGGACTTGTTATACCCAGAATTGCTAGAACATAAAATGTGTGTAAGATAATGTGAAAGAGATGGGAATTTAGTAGAGCATGATTGAATACAGCTATTAGAAAAAGAGAAAGCTATGTCATGTTTATATCCGAACAGTGTTTAGACTGCTCAGTAAACTTCATGCTATTTGGAGGCACTGCAGTTGCACAGTAGTTATACTGTCTGTCATAACACTGAAAGTGAACTCACAGAACATGCCTGCTTTCATAAAGAACCCCGAGAATTCAATCTTCTTTGTAGAATGACTGCATGATTAATAATCTAAGATTCTAATCACTTGACCCACGGTAATCTACTGTGATTTTAAAGTAAGCTGTTAATTGTCTTATGTGCAAGGCTGGCTTCTGTTTTTTGTGACACATTCTGATAAGAACTTCTCAATGGGAGTGATAGATTTTCTTTGGATTTTCTATTAAAAGAAGAGAAGAAACTTTGACAAATCGGCATTTTAGATTTTGATGTCTCTAAGGAGTCAGTTTTTATTTTTTAAGAGGAGACCTGTTACACCCAAGCATGCATTCAAAAGAGAGAAAACTAAAAGAAGCTTGCAATGGGATGGATCATTAAGGACCTTCTCAGAAATAGATGAAATGGATGTGGGCTTTAGCAGTTGTTGTTGTGGATGATTCGGCACTTCAGGAGCTTGAGATAATTGTCGATCTTATGTGAATCCCTGCGTAGGCAGTGGAGCAGGTTATAATAAGCAGAAAGGCGAGACTCTTCGTCAGCCATCTGCAGGGATGGAAGTCCCGTCCAGACAGGGTAGATCTCATTTTCTTTGGTTTCAGGATGAACCTAATCACAAAAAAACAGTGACTTATTCTTCATATTATTAGCATTTGTATGTCCTTGTTCTTTCTACCTGTTGGATTAAGAATTGAGAATGAGATATGCATGTAAAGTTTTAGACAAAGGCAATGATTTTTGTATATCTGGGCCAGTGGATCAGAAACCTATTCATCTAAAAACTAGAAGCAGAATACACGTTTAGGTTTTCTGACATCTATGTGATCACAGATGAAGTATGTTTTTGCAGGAGTAGACAGATGAAGAACTGGAAAGGTACTATGTAAATATCGACATAGATTTGACCAAGAGACAATGGAGTAGCTCACTTCGGTGCTCTCACTCGAGGAACTATTTCATTTCCCCATTTCCCCAGTCTTGTCCCTGATGTATCCTTCGTGCTTTATTCTTCCTGACATCCTTTATTTTCTTCCTGCTTTGAACTCAATCTATTCCCTATCTAGTGTATGTTCCAAAAACTTTAAAAAAGATGAAGATTGTACTTGTACTTGATGCTTTGGGGTACAGATAATTTAGTGATGACCATGACTAAGAAAAGCTGCTTAGCAGTCAGGAGATTTTCATTTCCTCAGATTTCTAGGGGAAACAATTGCTTTCTTTTGAGGTCCCTGGGCTGGGAGGTGCTGGGAAAAGCACCTACAAGAAAAGGGTACAGGCCGGGCAGGGTGGCTTACACTGTTTCACGCACTTTGGGAGGCTTGAGGTCAGGAGTTCAAGACCAGCCTGGCCAACATGGTGAAACCCCATCTCTACAAAAAACCCCACAAAAATTACCGAGGCCTATTGGTGCACGCCTGTTGTCCCAGCTACTTGGGAGGCTGAGGCATGAGGATCGCTTGAACCCGGGAGACAGAGATTGCGGTGATCACGCCACTGCACCCCAGCATGGGTGACATAGTGAGATCTTGTCTAAAAAAAACAAAAGGTCGGGGGGTTGCCGGCAGCAACCCTTCAGTGGTGAGGGCTGTGTGGTAGGGTTGGGGGCATGGCTGTGATAACAAAAGGAGGCTGAACAGCACAACAGAGGGCATGCTATGTTTCTTCACACTCTATAAGCCTTTGCAAACCAGGAAAGCCCAGAGTTCTTAGAGACCAAGTAACCATTTTAGCAACTTTAGGGATGTCAGCTAGTTTGGAGAGCTATTAGGTATAAATCTGCATGTAGACATGGATTTACTAAACCTTTTTCTACAGAGTGAGAATATTTTTCAAATCTGGGATTCCCTATTGGAATTTAAAGTGTGTGTGTGTGTGTGCACATGCCTGTGTGTGTGTGTGTGTTTTCATTGACTGGCTTTATGTTTTTATTTTTAATTTTTGGTACTTGAGCCCTAAGACAAAATTTACTGTGTAAGGGATAATGATATGAACAAGAATAAATAAATAAGTGGTAGAGAAAAAAGAACAGAAAATGGAGTACTATAGAACAAATTAGTGACCTCAGAAATTAGGTTTACAGTAATCATACATTCCAAGGTTAGTATGTACTTTGTGTTTGTTTTGGACATATTTTTCTCCCATGAAAATAACAAAAATGATACATGATAACATGTACTTAGTACACAAAAAGAGAAATATAAAATTGTTCCTGTTATTATTCCTATAATCATATATTTTTCTTTAGATGGTACATTATCCCTGAAAACCTCAGAAGCTGTTTAGGTATTATCTCACTAATGTTGAAATTATCCCATCTGAATGGAGATATCTATTGCAAATACTAACACAATCTAAATATGACAGATTATTTGGGGGAGATTAAGTACAATGACATGAGTTTTGATTTTGGAGTCCCAAGAAAAAACAAAATTTAGAATGAGGCAACTTTCTATAAATTACAAAACAAAAACATTCCAGAAAAGATATATCCCCTTCTTTTGTGACTCCCTGCCATCTAGTGCTTGTGGGATCCCCTGAAACCAATGCAACCTGTGTGCACTGATATCATTGTCTTGTCATGTTAATATCTGCTCCTCCCTGACAAGTCTGCGCAGCAGATCGGGGTGAGTGGCTGCGGGACCATCTAATCTGATTTTGGTTTTCTTCTTTCTCCCATCCCACTCTCATCCTCTGGTAAGGGGAGAAAAGAGAAAGCATCTGACCAGAATTTTCAATAGTGGGTGTCCTGGGATACTCTGCAGAAAACATGTATCTTGCAGATTCTATTCTCTAGTTTTCTCTCCCTTGAAAACACTTAACTTCCTGTCCTCAGGAAGGGGCAAGTCTGTGGTTTTGCATATAGAGTAGGGAAAGTGACATCTGTCAAATAGCATTCTAAGATTCATTTACATTAGAATCTATGACTATGAATGACTAGGCTCTTGCTTTATTTAACAGCGGTCTAGAATATGGAATGCTGAAATTTTCTTCTTTCAAAGGGAAATATTTCTCATCACAGAGGTCACCGCTTATATTAATGAGAAAAACAAAGAAGCACCAGGAGGCTACTCACCTGGCTGACTATCAGCTCCATGCCCTCTAGAAGCCGTTTGGTTTGCTCCTCAATCTCTACGGCTTTGGATAGGATAGCCTCCGGGGCTTCTTCCATACCACGTACTTCTGTGACTAGATGATACAGGGGCTCATTCCAGGATCGCAATATGCTGACTATCAGGCTCAGAAAGTCTTTTTGCTATGAAACCATATAGAACAATTGCATTAAAATAGGTAAAGTACAATGGGGTTAGTTACATGTGATTTTTGCTTAGAGAGGCTGGACGAAAATATCTCTTTTTATTCCTATGTGTAGGTATATTTTTCTTTAGGTGATAGAAGTTGTAGAAATGTAAAATTTAAACTATTGGCCTAAACTTTGCTAAAATTAAAAAAAAAGTCTGGCTTATTTCAATAACCACTTTTTCTAGTAAGTGTTCTAATTGATAAAATGAAGAATTTTGTTTTTCCTCTGAAATTCTACCATCTGTCCACTTAGCAAAATCTTTTGTATTTGATCGATTTGCTTGTCCCTGGGGAGAAACTAAAGTGTTGCCGGAATTCAGTAGGTGCCCAGAGTATCTGACTTGTGAGAAATAGATTCCACTGGGGTCCATGTCAAGGGGCCCAAATCACTCTCATCCAAGCATTCATTCATACTAATGAATCAAATTGTTCATCAAACTATTCATAATTTTTGATTTGTAGCTTTGTTTGGGGATCCTAGAACGAAGAGACAATGAAGATGACATGGAATTCATCAACATGCTTTCCTTGATCTATACAACCCCTGCCCCATGCTGCTGGCAGAGCAGTCTGTTCTCTTGGCTTATGCAGGCGAGTAAGATGCAACCAATGTTATCTGGAATAACCATGGAATTCACAATGGCGTTCTGGCTGCCCAGTTTTTGCTTACTACCAGGATCGTGTAGGAGACTCCAAGTAGCTGATTATCTCTGATGTAAAATGCTTACTTTGTAGAAGTACGTGAACTAGTCTAGTGGTAACAAAAAGAATAAAGAAGAAATAAATGGACATTGCAATGGAAACATGTACGAGGATATGAAAGAAAGAAGCTATAAAGAGGTACAGGCCATAAAGTGAGTGTCAGTGTAGTTTTTCTGGGAGCATTGCAACACAATGATTAAGAGTAAGGGTTGTGAATTGAATGAAGCCCAGGCTCACTGCTTATTTGCCATGTGACTGGTACAAATTCCATAGCCTTTCTGAGCCTCAGTTTCCTTATCTCAGTAAGTGTAATAACAGTACCTCATGTTATAGGATTTTTATGAGGATTAAATACAGTAATGCCCATAAAGTGCCTGGCAATGTAGTACAATTTGAGCATTCCTAATTTAAAAATCTAAAATCTGAAATACTCCCATGAGCATTTTGTTTTTTTAGCATCATGTAGGTGCTCAAAAAACTTAGGATTCTGGAGTATTTGGGATTTCTGATTAGTGATAACTCAACCTGTAGATCTCAATAAATATTTCCTCTTCCTCCTCCTTCTCCCCTTTCTCTTTCTCCTCCTTCTCTTATTATCATAATTATTATTAATGAACATAGCAGACAGAAATGTTGGTACCATTCCTAAAATTGTAAATGGAGAATACGTTGAATTTGTAGGGGGCATGTATATAAAGATGTTTGTTTTAAATCATGTTAAGGCTGTGATTATGGTAGACAACCAAAGGGAGAAATTACAGCAACAGAAGATTGAAGCTGAGATACATGATTGGGGCTGATACACAGACTTGGTAGTCATCAGAACAGTGGCAATTGTTGTAGCTGTGAAAAGTAAAATATTATGTTTTACAGGATCTGTTTTGTTTTTTTTTGTGAGGGGAGTGGTGACTTTTAACTAAAAAGTAAGACAGGGCAGAAGAGTCAGTGAAGAATGAAAAAGTAGGTGTCAGAGAAGCAGAAATAGAACCAGAATAGAGTCTTGAAAGTCCAGAAGAGATGGCTCCAATAGTGCAGGGGTCAGTAATGTAACATGCTGTTGATGTAGAAGTCACGAGTAACATGTAATAAATAAAACTGCATTTGTTTTTCTTACATATGCATAAATGTATATTTACCCACAGAAGTCGAATTCAGTTCAAACTTTCATATAGTATATATATAATCCTAGCGAAAAGGCATTGGTTAAAATAATGTTATCTGCAAGGACAATGTACGAATCTGCTATTTAGATTGCCACTACCATCTTTACTTAGCATTTGATTTGACTCATATTTTGTCAACTACATAATGTAATTTTTCGATTGCTTATTCTTCCTATATTTTTCTCTGCATGTACAATTACCACTGTATTACAGCACCTCTAATAACCTATCACCATGATAATACAGTGTACTGACTTGGTTGTTTTGGTGCAAAGCCTGGATGAAGGACTCACATTCATCTGTTGGGCTTGCTCCTTGTCTTCGGGGGTGGGAAGGGAAGAAGTGTGGCAGCTGTTGATGGCCCTGGTAATGAACCCCCGGCCATGGGTATACCGTTTATCCTGGAAATGATGAGACAGATTCAATTAGTTGGGGTTGTTTGGGCATTGAATAAATGAATCCATTACCAGAATACTAATACATTTGACAGATGTGTAATTTTTAAAATTTAGAGCTACATAAAAATGAAAACTAAAGAATTAAGAAAGTAACCCTTTTGCCTACTTCCCCCCATTATCTCTGTAAACTCATTTTTTCATCTAGTTTTCATAAATCTCAATCTTTTCCCTTCTTTGCAATTCTCTTGTTGTTTACTTTTACCATTCACACAAGTCACACAAGTTACTATTTGGAAAGCAAATGCTAAAGATACCAAAAATATGAAACAATACATTTTGTACTGAGAATCATCTTTCTTCAGCATTTGAGCCAAATGCCATAGTGCAAATGTATTTACATGTATTCATTTAATCTCTTATTTACTGTGGGCCCAAACTGATAGACTTCTCTTAATAGGCATTGTAAAATTATAACTTTTCTCTAAATGTTTCTCAGAGTCCACACACCTGTACCTTACTAAATTCATGATAGACATGGAATACAACTTTTTTTTATTATGACAAAATAAGTCAGAAACACAGGGCACACAATTTTAGGAAATATAAACAATGGACTGAGGATAAGAGCAGAATAAAAAATGAGCTAACAAATTGACAGGAAAGACTAGTCTTTAGCAAAACTTATAAAAGTCCAAAGGAATTACTAGGAAGATTTGGAAGACAAAAGATGGCCAGTCAAAAATGGAGGATGAAAGAGAAATCAGAGAGTAAAAATAATTTTATAAATGTACATTTATTCTCTATGGAGGCCCCTGATTTATTAAAGCAGTAATCTATTGTCTGCTCCTTGATTGACCTAGAAGAGTTAACCTATGATTTCCAAAATAGGTTATTCAGAAATAGAGTACATATTTCTGAAAAAGAAAAGAAAGGGGGGAAGGAAGGAAGGAAGGAAGGAAGGAAGGAAGGAAGGAAGGAAGGAAGGAAGGAAGGAAGGAAGAAAGGAGGGAACTAGGGAGAGAGGGAAGGAAGGAAGGGTAAGGGAAGGGAGGAAGGAAGGAATGAGGGAAGGAAGGAAGGGAGGAAAAGAAAGAAAAAAGCACTGGTTTCCAATTCTAAACTAGTCCTTTATTGTAATTTTAAACCCATACACTGAAAATCCCAGAAAAATGATTTCTAGCATTTTGGGGTTTTTGAAAAGTTATTAATTGTTTATTTTCCCCAGCATGGATTCAGCTCAGTTTAATTCTATTCAATCCACCCAATTCACTGCAGTGCAGTTCTTCGTTATTGGATATCTGTTCTGTGCTAAGTGAAGAATGCCTGTGGAGTCTGACCCCTACATTCAAGAATAAGAAATCAACACTCTTCCTTCTCCTCAGCCCCAGCTAAGCATGCTTTAGGTCAGGTGTTTAAATGTTGTTTATTTTTAAAAAATAAAGTGAATTAAAGAAAAAATTTAAAAGTCATTACATTCTTTGAGAATCTTTGCGATTTCATGGCACTGTCCCTTTCTTCTTGTTCCACATCTTATGAGCTGGTGTCTTCTTTCACATGTTAAAGTGTAACATTTGAAATTTGGCTTGGGAGGTTTTCTAGGTTAACATGTAGTAGAGCCCAATAGATCATGGGAAGTCTCCTTCAGGGAGGAAGCCAGAAGCATGGTACTTACGAATTCGCTGAACATTTCTGAGGAGAGGTTATGGATGTAGTGGGACAGGACAACTGCGCGGTCAAACAGGTCTCGAAGGGTCACCTGGCATCTGGCAGCCCCACCAGGACAGATGGGCAAGGGGGCCACGTTCTGGCACAGGAGCAGGTTTGACACCAGCAGCAGCAGGAGGGACCCTGCTTAAATAAGAATGCGAACCACTCTGAGATGATCTATTCCACGGAGGTTCTCAAAAGAAATCCTGCCGAGGAAAGCCTTATTGCTCCCCACTGCCCTCAGCTGCCTGATTTGGCACTGTAATGGCTGGGATGGGGGAAGAACCAATGCCTTCCACTATGTAAATGTAGATATATATATAATTGTGTTTGCACAGATATATAGTTTGAGAAGTGGGTTACTTCCTGCATTTTTGTATGGTTCCCAGAAGTGCTTCTCTACTTTGCAAATATTTGGAGCTTAAATTAATTCTGAGCTAGGGTGTTCAGGTCATTCTCTTAAGATAGTTTAATGTCTTGGGAGTTTCTGCAGGTTTTAAGCAGTCAGGCTGTCCAGGAGTTTGTAATGTTTTTTTAACTAGGTGTGTCTGATAATTTACATTTTAGACACTGATATAACAAAAACAGCACAGTTGATCCTTTCGATTTATCATCCTGCCTGATAAGAATAAACACATGATTGTTTGATTGCTAATACTGAGTATGAAGAGAATTCTGACATAAAAATAATGCTGTAGCTTAGATCTGCTAACTCACCATAATAATCCCATGCATTTGTTTGACACTTTGCCAAAAGCATTAAATTTGTTTTCTATATTTGAGCTTCATAATAACCTTGTGAGATACACTGGGCCTTTGTAATTATCATCAAATTATATTGATGAAACAGATGGCTTAGGGAAGTTAAGTGATTTTTCCCCAAGTCGTATTATTAGTGGGTGAGAGAGGCAGGATGCCAATACTGTGGTCTTTGCACATCGTCTTGTCACATCGCGTACACCTGTGGGCTCTCAGTCTGCATCTGTGTAATGGGGGCCGCATGAGTAGCTGTGATGGCTCAGTGTTTACGCAGGTTGTTGCCATTGCTTATAAAGAACAAGTTCTTTGCCTTTGATTGATTGCATCACAACAGAGGCCCCAGAAAGCTTGATTTTATCCACTTTTCCTGCTCTAATTACAAAACACTCTGATCTTTGTCGAAGGTTTTCAAAGCTTTGTCCTCAATTTGCTATCTCAGCAAATGGACAGTTACAGGCCTGTAACATATCAATAACTTATACTTTCAAAAGGAAAGAAATGATATATAGCTACCAAATTTAAATCACTTGTTAACTTCAGTGACACTACCCCAAAAGAATGCCCAATATAAAACCGTGTTTATCACAAAACTTAAGTCCTTCGAAACCTTTAATAAATGCAATCTGAAATGTCCAAGATAAAACTAGGCAAATGCTAAAGATTAGTTTGTGAAAAAGTACCTAAACCTAAACACTTAAAAATACCTAAAAAATTGTTTAGTGTAGGAAGTGACGTTTTAGTTGCAAAATAAAATTTTTGTTTGAGATGATTCCTATTACAGACTTTTAATTTTTCAAAAACATGATGCTTCCAAAAAGTTTATTTTATGCATACTATAATCATATGATGAAACCAAATGTATATTTTATCTGTATGTGTAAATAAAATGTGCTTTGTGGATAGAGAAATTGGAATAACAGGTCTAGGAAATTCACAACTGGATAGATGTTCTGTATTCTGAGTACATTTATCTGCACATTTAGCATGGAAGGGATTTTTAAAGCCCAAGATGAGGTAAAATAGACACATGTTTTTGTTCTTCATTTCACTAGAAACAAATTTTATGGTTGTTACTAATTTATTTTCCTTGCAAATGTCAACCAAGAAAGTAAAGGTGATTAGTTATTACTAGGTAACCTGTTTTTCCTTTTGAAATGTCATTTGGCGTGAACCAAATTGACAAAGAATAGAAAAGACAATTCTGCTATTAGTGTCTATTTTATGGCTTCACAATTGAAAGTTTCATCAGGTTGATTTGAGTTGGCCAATCCACATTAGAGGCCTGATAACCAGAAAATGTTACTTTGTCCCTTTGAGAGTTGTGGCAAATTGGACCCATAGACTCTTTGAGTCTTATTCCAATCCAGAGTTTCTCAATCTTGATATTATTGGCATTTTGAGTTGAATAATTTCTTGTTCTGGGGGCTGTCCCGTGCATTGAAGGATGTTTAGTAGCATCCCTGATCTCTATCCATTAGATACCAATAGCACTTTTCCCTCACTTCCCCACCTCAGTTAAGACAACCCAAAACACCTCCTGACATTGCCAAATGCCTCTGGGAGAAGAGAGGATTTCCCTGTTTGAGAACCATTGTTCTGTTCTATGGTGCGCTTGTATAATTGCTTCCTAGAGCAATCATTAGATTGCACTTCTAAACATTGTAAACCTGCAACCTCTTATTAGTTAAAATTTCACATTAATCCCCCCGACAGGAGTGTTGATACAACCAACAACCCAGTGAGTTGTCACACATACCTTTCCATGGCGATCCTTTGATGTTCATGTTGGTGATCGTTGAGGGAAACACACTTCACCAGAGGAGATCCGGAAGTCTTACGGTTTTCTCTCTCCCAGATATTGGCTTTATAAACCTTTGACATCTTCATGAATATAATGAATCAGGCATTCGTTTCCCTTTTCCTGGTCATCTATTTCCATCATTGAGATTACCCCCATAATTTCAAACATCAAATGGTATTTTATTTCTTATTCATATTCAGGAAGACATATTGGTCAGAAATGAACATTCTAGGAAGGATTTTGATTAATTAGGCCAAAAGGAAATGAGAGAAATGATGAAGGTGAGATCTGAGACTAGTTTGGTTTGGAGGATCTATAAAACTACAGAAGTCATTTACTTTAAAATTTATCTTATTTCTCTACAGTTTGTTGAATACATAGGATTATATTTCACTTAAGTAACAGTCTCATGTATTATCAGTTATCAAGTTTCTTCCTCAAGATTGCTAGGTAAAGATTTAAACATTTTTACACTAAATACCAAGAGATATAGAATAAGGATTGAGAAATCAGAATTTTCAGTCCCCTGTTACACTGTCATTAAATTTCCCTCATTTTGTTTCTTTTTACATTTTGTCTTTTTAAAAATACGTTTCGTCTTTTTAAAAATAGCATATCTGTATGGTACTTTCAATGTACATCTTCATCTGTTTATTTCTTTTGATTTTAACATATGTGTTAAGTGGTATTATTCTCTCCAGTTTACAGATGAAGAAACAGGAGCCTGGAGAGACTAAAGGTCAAGAATATGAAAGAAGTAGTTCAGTGCAAAAGTAATTGTGGTTTTGGGCTTTACTTTTAAATGGTAAAAACTGCAATCACTTTCACACCAACCTAATAATTCTACAGTTGAGTTAAATGAAGGAACAATTATTACTTCACGGAAAATCAGGAGTCATGTGAGGAAGGCTGGGAAATGAATTCTCTTGTAAACATCCTGTGGACCCACTTCTAAGACAAACAAGCTATAACCCCTGATTTAAGAGTTTATTTTGGGGAAGTGATACAGTAGTTTTCCAGGGCAAACACACGTGCGTGCGCACACACACACACACAGACACACTTACACCCATCATCCTGCTATACCATGTAATAAACTGAAATTCTAGCCAGTAATTTCCACTCTTTTCGAGGATAGGAGTGTGTAAACTGTTATTAACTTATGATCTCTCTACCTTCTCTGACCCTGAGCCACTCTGGGGTTAAGGTGACAAAAATTCATCTTTCATGGGCTTAAAAATTCCATTCACCTTTTGAAAATTTCCTAAATGAAATGATTATAATGAATAAGAACTAAGTTTTATTGATGACTTTCTCTAATTTTTAAGTCCATGCATCTAAAGCAGCCTGTGACCTTTAGTTTCAAATTTGCTGTCTCTTACAATAGACTGATGAATGAGGTAATTTAAAAAATAATCTTCCTATGGCATTTACTTTTTCCATAGTTCCTAGAGCCACATATGTGCTTTAGCAATTATCTGACTAAGTGCTCTTATGGGGACCTAGAAATCTTAACGAAGACTAACGTCTCTGAAAAACTATCTTCCTAATTGCCTTAGTTTAAGGCAATCCTGCGTTTTGAATCATAAACATCAAATGTGATGATTCATAGACTCTCTCAATCTGAAAGCTGGGTCAGGATTCCATATATTCACATTAGGTATTCATTTTTTCCCTGGATGGTGAAAGTCTGAATTATTAAGAGAGCAGAGCTGTGTGGCAGAGAAATTTACATTATCCCGTATTCTCCTCCTCTCCCATAAACTTAAGAGTAAGAAAATCTGTTACAAGAACTGACAATGACAACTTAATCTTAAAATTTAAAGGTGTTGCAACATTTGTAGATAGCCAGGATAAGAGCAATCTAAGAAAACCTAAGCTGTGTTTATTCAGTGGCAGTCAGTCGATTTATTTGACTGCAAAGAGGTACATGTTTCTCTGTAAAATTTATTGTGTGTTTCCTTGCTGCTCCACAGCCCCACATTTCCTGTGAATGGAATATTGCAATATATAAATAATGCAAAGACATATTTTATGCAAAAATCATAGTTGTCCTATTCTTCTAACTGCTGTGCATGTTATCCCTTTTCACCTTAATTTTTATGTGTGCTTATTTGTCAGCCTTTCTCTTTATCAAACTGTGCCCTTAATTTAGAGCAATAAAGAAGTTCAGTAAGAATTGGGTTGTATGTTTTAAAACTTTACAAAACTTCGTTTGCCATTTTTGGTCTGAGGTCTTGTGATGAAACTGGGGGCTGATGATTGATTTATGTCAAGTAGCTGAATAAATAGCTCAAATGATGCTAAAATTCCCATACTACATTTAGTACCTGAAACTAATAAACAAGTTTGCCATCTTTTCTAAAGAACTCTAATTTTTAACATTAAGTAACATCAGGTTGGTTTTTATTCCTAATTTGGAACAAAGTTTGTGTTTTCTTCTGTTTATCTGTTTTTAAGTTTGGAATAATTTTGTTTTTCCTTCTGTCATGTATGAAGCAAAGTATATTTAAAATCTTTCACAGGCCGGGTGTGGTGGCTCACGCCTGTAGTCCTAGCACTTTGGGAGGCTGAGGCAGGCAGATTAAGAGATCAGGAGTTAGACGCCAGTCTGACCAATATGGTGAAACCCCGTATCCACTAAAAATACAAAAATCAGCTGGGTGTGGTGGCGGGCACCCACTGACTAGTCCCAGTTACTCAGGAGGCTGAGCAGGAGAATCGCTTGAACCCAGGAGGCGGAGGTTGCAGCGAGCCATGATTGTACCACTGCACTCCACCCTGGGCCACAGGGTGAGACTCCATCTCAAAAAAAAACAAAAAAAAAATGTCTTCACATAACTTAAGAGGTGTCTACTGCAAGATATGCTAGGGGATATTAAAGAGGGAAAGAAATTAAGAGTTAAAAAAATCCTCAGAATAAATGTATCACAAAGATATTTCAATTTATATTAGTAGTGAATTGTCTTAAATAAAGCGAAATATGAAATGATTAAAGGTGTATTGTTTATGAATTGAAAAATTCTGAATAGTCATCTTCTAATGCTTGGACTAAAAAATTAAATAGTATGTATGCTGTTTTCAGTATAAAATATTAGACAATGTAAAGGGCACATTGGAGAAAAGATCAATAGTGTTTTTTTTGAATGGCACTATTTTTAGAATAAGCAAAATGCAATGCCTTAATTACATCCTACTATTTAGATTAACTTCATACATATTGTTGAATTGAATTTGGCCTAATGCTGCCCCATTTTCAGTAAACTGCAATCTAACTTAGTATGTAAACAAACTGCAACCTAAATTAAGAATATATTCTTGTAACAAGTAGCTGAGTCTTGGACAATCTTAGCAGCTGAGCTTTCAGCCAGTTACAGGCTACAAACTGCTCAGACATGTCCAAGTAAGGCAAAGGAGGAGCTGTAATCAATGACACTATTTCTGTTTGTCATTTTATTTTTCTGTCTGTAAATACTGCCTGCCCACTTTGCAGGGAGGAGCTTTCTAAACCATTACTCATTTAGGGTGCTGCCTCATTCATTAATTGTCTCTTTGCTCATTTAAACCCTGCTAAAATCAATTCTTCTAAAGTTTTTTCTTTTAACAATAATAAGATATGCTTTTGTTTTCTTTTGGGAGTGTTCCTGTTCAGTGTTTGTTTTTGCTAGGGCTTTGGAGATCATCAGTTTCCCTTCAGAACCCCAGAATGCAAGTTCTTAATCTGTTGTCAGTTCCTTGAGGGCATTTGCTACTTAAATAAGAAAACTATAGTGGAAGCATTTGGAAATTTCCCTTATAATTCTTATTTTTTTCTTTTAATTGCTGCTATACTATTCATATCTTCTGGTCTAGTTCTATGAGATCTCTATGAATTATATGTCACATGCTTGTTCTGAATCATGTGTGCCTTGGGACAAATTTTAATGCCTGATATAAAATAATGCCAGATTTAAGGATGATGTGTCCAGAGACTTCACAAATGTAAATCTCACTCTTTAAGAGTTATGTTTTTTTTTTTTAGGCAAAATAATTAAATATTTAGCTGTATGCTAATCAGAAGTGAGGTGGATAACTTTCCTTGTGAAAGGTTCCTCACACTTCAATATTATAGGTATGTGCACAGGCACACACATTTCTTATCTGATGGAAAGTAGAGCTGAAGCATGCCTACTTCTAGCTAGGGATCAACTGGTCTATCTATCTATCTATCACCTATCTGTTAATCATCTCTTATTATTATCGAATAGGAAATGGGACTCTCAGCCATGCTTACTTCCAGGGATAATTTTAAATTTTATAATTTAAAATTCTAATTAGCACAGACACCATCAAATAGAACAGAAAGCTATAGCAATAGATCAGGGTGCCTGAGGCCCCCTGAAATGATAGGCATTAATTTTTTATTGTTTCATAGTGGTGAGACTGTAGGGGTTGACCTATGCGAGGGGCTGGGGGAGTCTAGAGGAATCAGAGCACTTGGGAAGTCAGGGAGTTGAGTCTGTGCTGAGAAGTATTTTGATATTGTAACAACGCTTAGGGCCATGCATGTGCTGACACACTATCACCCCTAACTTCCTCCACTGCCAATTTTTTTGCCTATATTGAAAGATTCAGATTGAAAAGTAGAGCAGGCTCTTCAGAGAAAATGCTGCCCTTCAAATCCAACCTACATACCCTTTATCCTCCAATACATTTTTCTGTTAGAATTTGTCTAAAATATCTTAGCTGTGACATATCTGCTTAGTTTTTTTTTTCTTATTTATTCATTCATGTCTTATCAGTATAACCAAAGGGATTATTTTTTAGGAAAGCTCCTTACCATTGCAGTGGATCTAGAAGAAAATGGACATATAAATAAGAATTAATTCTTTGATGGAGTGCTCTATTGTCCAACAGTAATTAAAACATGTATAATACTAGGCTTTTAAATGACATATGGGAATGTAGAAGTTCAAGGTGATGAAGAAGTCTTGTGGGAAAGGCAGGTCACAGAATCATGGATCTCACTAATTCTAATAAAATAAATGGAAAATAAGATTAAAAAGAAACTAAAAATACACTTATCAAAAGTGGAAGGAAGTATGAACATGTTCATTTTTAAAAATGGTTTATATCTGAGAATCAATAGATATAGTCAAGCTGATTTTTATCAGTTACGATTTCAACAGATGATGCAAAGTTCTGACTGTAACCCTTACAAAAATGGAAAACAGATCGTAAACCTTTTAAGTTGTCAGAAAAAGAAAATACACATACGCATACACACACATCCAAAACACAAGACTTTCCATTTAATAGAAAATAGAAAAAAAAGGATATGTAGGCCACAAAAATATGCAATTGGGGGCAGAATAAAATCAAGTATATCAAGATAAATCTACTTATTAAAAGAAGAAAATGACTCAGTTTCTCTAAAAATGGCAAATTCCAATTAAATGCTTATATACAAGTGACATAGCTTGTAGGGGAGAAGAGATTCTTTTTCTTGCCCATAGATAGGTTCATGCCTGACAGTCCTATAACAAAAGACAGTAACAAAATAAAAATGTACAGATTTATTCAATATAAATTTACATGAAAAAGAGCCTTCAGAAATGAAGAACCAAAGAAACAGAGAAATGTGTATTTTTATGCTTAAGGTTGATAAAAAGTGGACAGTCATGTAGAAATATAATTGTACAAAAAGGAGTATGATCTAAGATACTATAGGGAACTTACCAAAGCCTGTATGTTCCGATTCTTCTGGGTGTCTCTGTCTTTGAGGGTACTTCTGGAATGAAGGTTCTTATGACCTACTTTATAGAAACGTCAGAGGATTCTTTTATGGCCTGCTTCAGGGGAGAAGGGCGGGAAAAGCTCACAGAGTGAACTTCCTGTTTCTGCTGTTTTCTGAAATGCCAAGATGCCATATTTTGGGGTAGTGTGTTCTGAACCCCATCAATCTAAAAGAGTGGTTTTCAAAGGTCAAGCACTTAGGTGGTGATTTTGCCTCCCAGAGACATTTGGCAATGTGTGAAGATGTTTATGACTGTCATAACTGGAAGTGCGGGTGCTGCTGGTATCTGGTGAACAGAGACCAGACATGTTGCTAAACATCTTACAACACACAGAGCAGCTCTCAGGACAAAATATTATGCCATCCAAATGTCGGTAGTGCTGCTGTTGAAAAACCTAGATTAAAATGGAGTGCCTAAAGAAGTTAAAGTACAAAAATATCACACCAAGCAAATTAAATTGCTGGAGTAATAAATTTATTACTAGGCAAAAATGTTAAAGCAAAGTACAGTACTTTGTGATATTGTATTGATATGCAGTCAACATGGAGATGAGACTGTCTATAGTCTTTTTGTATTCAATAATAGGATCAAAAATATCAAGCATGTATTAAGCAAATGTGAGGGAAAATTAACCAAGACACAAGATAATGGGTGCGTGTATTTCAAGCACCTAGAACATCTACAATAGAATATATGACAAAAATAGTATATAAATAGTTGAGTTTGTTTTATTTTCTCTTACTGGTTACCATGATTGTTTAATGGCTGAATCTAAATAATTCCTTGAGTTCTTATCTATGTTAATTTTTGTTGGCATTCAACCTTATACTGCCCCTTTTGGCTGTCTTATTCAAAGTCATGACTTTACTTGTCATACCCAGGAAGATGATCCCAGCTCTGTTTATCTCTCCCTAAGTTCTCTTCTGAGTTACTAATTACCTGCTAGACATTTCAATCTATATGTCTACAAGTAAGATATAGTGAATTACTAAAGAAAATCCTTAACGATTCATCTTTTCCCTCAAATAGCTTCTCAGTCAACACTTAACATCTCAGAGTTGTGTTTATTTCCTTTTCTTTTGTTTCCCTTGCATCACACTCAACCAGTTGGCGGGTGACAATTATTCTGTCTCTCTAATTCCATAAAATTCTCTTTCCTCCTCTCTCCAGGTTATCTTGACTTGCATATTACAATAGCTTCTCTTCCAATTTCTCCTGCCTATGTTCAATTCAATTTCAATCTGTTCATCCATTAAGAAGATTAACCATCCTGAGGCTCAACTTCTGGACAATCTCTAATTTGTCTAAATCACAGTATTTTAGAGGTAGAGGAAACATGGAGTAATTCTAACCAAATATCACATTACAGAAATAAAGAAAGTGAGGTAAACATATTTAATTACTGAAAGAACTGGCACTGGAACTCCAAGTCTTTCTCCTGCCATACTGGTAATATTTCTTCTTACGTTCTGTCTGCCCACTTCTATATGCCTTTTGATGTGCCCACCGAGCTTCTTATGTAGCTGATGATAAGTCTTCATGAGGAGATAAAGATGTGACCTTGAATACACATTTTGAAACACATTATTACTTCAAGGAAAAATGCCAAGGTAATTGGGTTTCCAAAGAGAGGAGAGATAAATGGAATGTTCTGAAGAATTCAGTGTCTTTAAGAAAACATGGCCACTGTCAAAGAGAATTTGAGTGTGATTCTAAATCATGTTATAAAAACAATACGTTTGTTAGACTATTTCTCAATGAGTTATGCAGATAAGGGATGAGAAGCTATTAATTTTTTTCATCTTCAAATTGGTCTTTGATTTATCTGCCATTTTGGTCTCTAAGAATTCTTTTACTAATATGAGTCTTGCATGTGTCATAAAATTTTCATTTAACTTTTTCACTTGTCACTTCTACATCATTAGTGGAATGAAAGTCAAAGAATTCTTGTAAATTAAAAAAAGAGATAAAAGGTTATCTGTCGACCACTTGAGAGATGCTATGCTATTATTACCATTAGAGGTGATGTGGCATTTGAATGTTCTCTTTTCTACAGGCATTTGGTACTGATATCTTATAAAATTAACTTAATAGATGAGAAATAGTGTGTTTCATCCAGAAGGGAGAATTGATTTCATAAAGAAACAAAGTGAATGAATATAAGTTATAAGTTTCTGTTAGTAACTGCAGAATAACAGATAGTCTTTAATTTCAGCTACATCTGAAAACAGAGAAAGTATCCATTGGAATAAGTGGAAATCATAGGTACATATGTAGGAGACAGCTATGAAATTATGAGAATGTTTTCATGTTTGATTTATAAAAAGCTTTCTCATTGAGGTTATGTCAATTATATAGGAGTACATATTTTATCATTTAAGAATATTTTTTGAAGATAACTATGTGAAATAACCGTCTTCCAAACTCTTAGCTACATGAATGAAGTTAACAGTGAAATAATTATTTATGTGTTTTAATCTAAAGAGAACTTTAATACCAAATGTCAAGAAAGAATTTCTTTTTCCAAGTAGTTTCAAAAAGCATTCATTGCATTTTCTTGTGTAGGTCTGTATCTTATTTTTGTTCAAAACCTTTTAAATTTTTGTTTATAGGTTAGCAAATTAGATGGTTAAAAACAGTCAATCACATTGTAGGTTTTGTAGGCCCTCAGCAATTGTTGGTGAAATTATGAATGATTTTTACCTTTCAAACTCCTTGATGACCCAAACAATGATGAAAATAATGAAATCCCTTTTTTCAGTGCTCTGATCAAAATCCTATAACATGCCATTGGTGTGTAGATTTTATCCATATTACTTGAGTAGTTTAACTTTAAAACTTGTACAAATTTTACTCACTGTGTATGTGCTGGCAGCCACTAGATATGTATATGTGTTTGTTCTGAATTACTCAGATAATTGTCCCAATGTCACTGTGTATCACAAAACTTTACTACATGCAAAATATACTTTAATTCCTCATCAGTGTTTTAACATTTTTGGAAGATATATTTTTTAAAATTACATATAGTATTTTCATTATGTGAAGTATTTCTAGCAATACAACTCAAAATTTCAAATCCCATAAAAATGATTCCATTAGAGCTTTTAGTAACTTTGCAGGAAGGTCTAGAATATGAAAGTGAAAATAATGGACAGCTTTTAATGGACTAAAAAATTTCATATTACATGTATATAAAATAAAGGGTAAAAAAATAAGTTCTAGATAGCATCTTATCACCCAGGTCCATTTCCACTGATAACCACTGCTTCAAAGGTTAAATTAAAATGCACACCTGCAGAATATTTGTGTGTTTAAAGAATTCATTAAAAGTGGAATATTCCTTCCTGTTTGGCCAATTCCTTAATGAATATATTTGCATTTAATAATAACATCTTACCTTTAGAGCTTTCTTGCTCATTTTCTCTGCCTTTATCCTAAGCAGTCAGATTTCCAAGGTTAAGACCAAAGGCTTTGTAAAAATGTCATGGGTTTGTCCTTGTCAAAAAAAGAAAAAAATCTCAAAAGTCTTTTCTGGCAATTTACTTCAACGTCATTTCAAGCATAAGAAACTTTATATCATCCCAGACATAAAATAAAAAATATTGTTTTGTACTGTTATGAAAGATTTTATTATGTATATTCTGCCTTTGGACAGACACATTTCAGGGCAGTTCATAAAGATGACATTACAACTGTTTTACTTTCATTACAACCCCAAATTACAAATTTATGTCTTAAGCCTTGTCTTTGTAGAAAGGGTTGTATGGAAGCAAACTTCAAGATTTTAAATGAAGCAATATGTTTGCTTTTAAGAACAAATTTTATATTATTGTTTGTTAAGGAGTTATACAGACTTATGTATACATCAATGAATAGGGGAAATAACTTTTGAATTAAATTATTTGCTCCAATTTTGGCTTACTCCAGCGGTACCTACATGACAAAATAGTTACTTTATTACCAAATTTGATAGATACGATGTGTCATGCTTTGTGAAAATTCCTGATGCCTCCACATTTCCTGTTGCTCATGAAGCTTCATAAACTTCTATAGCTAGCAACTTCCAGTGATACCTAATCCTGCCAAGGTATTATGAAATCAGACAGGCCAAGTACTCATTCGCAACTGTGGCCACTCGGCATAGGGCTGATTTGGTGATACTTTGACTAATGTTTAGAATATCTTCAGTGAGATAGACTATAAATAGTTGTCTTGATTATCTATGGCTGTAAAAAACAAAAACAAAAGCAAAACAAAATAAATGAAACTACCCTCAAATTTTGTGGTTTACAACAACAACAATCAATTTGTTGTTATCGCTCATGGCTCTTGCTTGGGATCTTTCATGTGGATTGCAGCCAAATGGTGGCTAGAACTAAACATACCTTGAAGGCTTCTTCACTCACATGTTTGTTAGTTGATATTGGCTGTCAGCTGGGATTGTCCGTCAGAATTCCTACTTAGGGCCTCTCCATATGCTCTGGGCTTCCTCACAGCATAGTGGAAGGTCTCTAAAGCAACTAACCGAAAAGACTAGGCAGAAACTCTACTTCCTTTTATCAACTGCCTTGGAAGTTACATAGTATCATTTCCTTCCTGGTTGCTGGCAGGCCTGGATTCAAGGGATAAAATAGACCCCAACTCTCCTTGACAGAGGTGTCAATATCACCTTGTAAGAAAATTGTGTGGAATGGAAGATTTTGTCCTATCCGTCCTGAAGAATATATCTGTGATAATCATTGTACTCCAGTGTAATATCATCTGCTTCTTTAATTATTCTGCAATGACCTCTGATGTCTACTACCATTTTTTTTTTTTTTTTGAGACGGAGTCTCACTGTTGCCCAGGCTGGAGTGCAGTGGTGTGACCTCAGCTCACCACAACCTCTTCTGCCTCCTGGGTTGAAGCGATTCTCCTGCCTCAGCCTCCCGAGTAGCTGGGACTACAGGCGCATGCCAACATGCCCGGCTAATTTTGTATTTTTAGTAAAGATGGGGTTTCACTATGTTGGCCAGGCTAGTTTTGAACTCCTGACCTCGTGATCTGCCTGCCTCAGCCTCCCAAAGTGCTCTGATTACAGGCGTGAGCCACCGTGCCTGGCTGATGTCTACTATCTAATTAATATTTTTTTACTCAACAGCAGCACATTTACTTGTATTCTCTTTCAGGGCTGCCCGATAGTGGCAGATTCCTCCTTTGCCTGAAATAACTTCTTTTTTTTTTTTTTTTTTTTGAGACGGAGTCTCGCTGTGTCGCCCAGGCTGGAGTGCAGTGGCACGATCTCGGCTTACTGCAAGCTCTGCCTCCCGGGTTCATGCCATTCTCCTGCCTCAGCCTCCTGAGTAGCTGGGACTACAGGTGCCCGCCACCACGCCCAGCTAATTTTTTGTATTTTTAGTAGAGGTGGGGTTTCACAGTGTTAGCCAGGATGGTCTCGATCTTCTGACCTCATGATCCTCCCGCCCGGCCTCCTGAAGTGCTGGGATTACTGTTTCTAAAACCATTTCTTCTAACCTGGAACACAAGTCTTGCAAAGGAAAGAATACCAAATAATTATTTTGTTTCCAGAATCTAGATCAGGCATTAGCAAACTTTTTCTTAAAAAAAGCAGATAGTAAATATTTTAGGCTTTGCTAGCCAAGAGTCAAAATCAAGGGTAGTATGTAGGTACTTATATAAGTATTTAAAATGTAACCATTAAAAAAAATGTAATTACAATTCTTAGCTCCTGGGCTGTGCATGAGCTAAGAATTCAAACAGCTAGTGGACTGCCTTTGGCTGGCAACCTATCGTTTGTCAACCTCTGACCTAAAATGTTAGGCAGTGGTGCAAATCAAAATTTGTAAAGCCCGTGAATGACTTTTCATTTGGTTTTATGAATGTATGTAGGTGTTGAAAAAATCTGACTCTACGCCTATACTGGGCATTGCAAATTTCTGCTTAAAGTTTTCAGTTTTAATTGCAAATAATCTGCAGCATAATTTGATGGGCTTTTTTTTTTTTTTTTTTTTTTGAGACGGAGTCTCGCTCTGTCGCCCAAGCTGGAGTGCAGTGGCGCGATCTCAGCTCACTGCAAGGTCCGCCTCCCGGGTTCACGCCATTCTCCTGCCTCAGCCTCCCGAGTAGCTGGGACTACAGGCGCCCGCCACCTCGCCCGGCTAGTTTTTTGTATTTTTTAGTAGAGACGGGGTTTCACCGTGTTAGCCAGGAATTTGATGGGCTTTTTGTAAAATCTGTCAATCAGTTTAAGTTATAAAACAAGTGTGAAAGCAAATCTCTAGATATCCAGAGCAAGGTAAAAAAGTTTTCAAAAAATTCAATTTCTTTTCTCTTCCTGATGGACCTTAGTGAAGAACAGAGGCAATGTATTCATTCGTTATATTTTATTGTCATTATTGTTCTATGTGTAGCTACTCCCATTTTTTTCTTTCTATCAATCATCATCTATCTGCTGTTATCTCCTGAACTCCCTTTCCTTTTCCCATCAACACTATTCTAGTATGTTTGAATGAATGAATTTGTATGTGTTGCTGCAAAATATGCATTTTTTTATTGAGTGTGCATATATTTTTAATTTACTTAGGTATTGTTTTAGAGACCTCTGATCTTTGTCTTGGTTTTCCTTCACTCAGTTATATGTTGATGATGTGTTCATGGTGCTATATTACATCTAGTTTGTCATTTCTAACTCCTTTATTATACTTCAATGACTGCATCCACATTTTACCTATCCACTCTTCCACAGTGCATCTACTGTCTGTCCTACTATACACAATACTGTGATACACATTTCCATCTGTACCTTTATGTGAAAGAGTGATAGAACATTCTCTTATAAAGAAATTGAAATTGGAGGTCTAGTGACAATTGTGACTAAGTCAGTGCTTTACAGATCCTCTTGGACTATTACAATTTCTGTTGTACAATTCAGTGATAACACACACAGAAGATACTGAAAAGAAACAATGCAAAAGGATTTCATTAAGTGTGCAATTCCAGTGATTATTCTATTGGAACTAAATTTATTCACTTGTTTAGATTTGATTGAGGTGACAGTCACTGTCTTAAAAATGAATATTAAGGCATTTGAGTTTTTGTCAACATTTTAGTAGTTGCTCTAGAGATTACAATATATACCCATACTTTTTCCCAGGATAGTTAACATTAATAATGTTCCATGCCACATAAAATATAGCAACTTTGCAATTGTATAGGTCTATTTACCTCTCCTCATCCTTTCTACTATAGTTGTCATATGGATTACACATATATATGTATATGTATATATGTTGTGCAACTCATAAAAACTACAGTTTTGCTTCACAGACTGTGAAAATAGTTTTATATATTTACCATTTCTGGTGTTTTCCATTCCTTCCTAAAGGTCCAAATTTACTTCTGCTATTATTTTCTCTAGGCCGAAAAACATCCATTAGCATTTCTTATATTACAAGTGTACTTATGACAAATGCTGTCAGTTTTTAAAATCTGAAAAAGGATTTTGTCTTTATTTTTTTTGTTTGTTTTTTGTTTTTTGTGAGATAGAGTCTCACTCTGTCACGCAGGCAGGAGTGCAGTGGCATGATCTCGGCTCACTGCAATCTCCACCTCCCCGATTCACACCATTCTCCGCCTCAGCCTCCTGAGTAGCTGGGACTACAGGGGCCTGCTACCACAACCAGCTAATTTTTTGTATTTTTAGTAGAGATGAGTTTTACCATGTTAGCCAGGATAGTCTCGATCTCCTGACCTTGTGATCCTCCCGCCTTGACCTCCCAAAGTGCTGGGATTATAGGCGTGAGCCACCACTCTCAGCCCTTGTCTTTATTGTTAAGAGATAGCTTTGCTAGATAAAAATTATTAGTTCATTTTTCTCTCTTCGAGCACTTTGAGTATGTTATGCCAATGTCTTCTGGCATCCATAATTTAGGATGAGAAGTCATTCGTTAGCTAACCATGGTCTCCTATGTGTAATTTATTGTTTTCTTCCTGCTACTTTCAGATATATTTTCTCTTTTTGGCTTTCAAATAGTATGACTATTATGTTCTTAGACATGCTTGTTTTTGAATTTATACTGCTTGAGTTTCACTGAGATTGTCATATCTGTACATCTACTATTTTCACCAATTTGATAACTTTTTGTTTATTATTTATTTGAATATTTTTGCCCCATTTTCTTTGCTTCTTTAGTAAATTGGACATTTGTTTTTGTCTCACAGTCCTTAAGGCTGTGGTCATTCTTCAATTTTTTTCTTTCTTTTTCAGATTAGATAATTTCCATGATCCTATCTTCAAGTTTACTGTTCACTTTGTCACCCCCATTTTCCTGCTAAGCCCTTTCTCTGAATTTTCTTAAAAATACAGGTGCTAAACTTTTCTGAAATTTTCATTAGGTTCTTTTCCATTCCATTTTTCTGCTGAGATTCATACCTTTTCATTCATTATGAGCATTTTTTTCTTCATGTCATTTATCATAATTGATGATTGTTTTAAAATTATTTTCTTATAGTTCTAACACCTCAGTCATCTATAGATTGAAGTCTGTTGTCTTTTATTCTGATAATGAGTGACAATTTCTTATTTCCTAATATGTCGAGTAATTTTGGATTGCGTTCTTGTCATTGTAAATGTAGGTTGTTTTTAGATTTTGTTATGGTCTCCTGAAGAGCATCACTGTTGTTTGCTTGTTTTAATTGGCAATTGATTTAACAAGATTCAAACTTCAAACGCCATTTCATGAGTGGCAATTCAAAATCTCAGTTCAGGCATTCTGCTTGGAGTCTGACACACACACACACACACACACACACACACACACATTCTCTCTCTCTCTCTCTCTCTCTCGCTCTCTTTTTAGCCAGAAATTTGCATAGAGTTTAGACATAGAATTTTGGGCCCCTCCTCCTTTCTGTTTTCTTCCCATCTTGACTTCTCCTTTCACTTTTCAGTGGCTACAATTGTACAGAATAATTCTGGGGTTCCTAGCAGAGTTTTAGCCACTGTGAATGCTGTTATTATAATCTCTCCTCAGGCTAAAAGCCATGCAATATAGGAAAATCATCCTTGCCATTCCTTTTTCTGAATGTTGACACTCCTCTAGAAGGTCCCTGCCTTTTTTTTTTTTTTTTTTTTGGTGTCACTCTCCAGTATATTTATGTAGATTTCTACTTTTCTTTTCCTTCCTTTCCCCTTTCTCCTCTCTCCATTCCTCCCCTCCTTCATTCTTTCTTTCCTTTCCCTTTTCTCCTCTTCTGTACTCTTTCCTCCCTCACTTCTTGCTTCCTTCCTTCCTTTCATTCTCTCTCCTTCCTTTCTCTGTTTCATTTGCTTCATTCCTTCCTTTCTCTCTCCTTCCTTCCTTCCTTCTCTCTTTCTCACATTCCCTCTCTTCTCTGTTTCTTTCTTCTTTTTTTTTTTATTTCACCAGAATTCATCATTGTTATCAGCATAAGGACAGGGTATGGTAGGAGATTCAAGTCCACGCAAATTTTAGGATGATAACCAATGCTTCTTTGAAATCCAACAGAAACAAATATTTTAATATTCTACACTGGATAATAGATATGTTCTTGTAGTTATAAGATAAACCACGTGTATTAGTTCATTTTCCCATTGCTGATAAAGACATACCCAAGAGTGGATAATTTATAAAGAAAAAGGTTTAATGGACTCACAGTTCCATGTGGCTAGGGAGGCCTCATAATCATGACAGAAGACAAAGGAAGAGCAAAGGGACTTCTTACATGGACGTGGATAATAGAGAATGAGAGCCAAGTGAAAGTAGAAACCCCTTATAAAACCATCAGATCTCGTGAGACTTATTCACTACCATGAGAATAGTATGGGGGAAACCGCCTCCATGATTCAGTTATCTTCTACTGGGTCCCTCCCACAACACATGGGAGTTATGGGAGCTACAGTTCAAGATGAGATTTGGGTAGGGACACAGCCAAACCATATCACCATGATCTATTTTATATAAAATAGTGTTTTAGTTGGATAAGAAATAATTTCCAATAGCATTTTTAAAGCTTTACTAGGCTGTTCTTGCATCACTATAAGGGAATACCTGAGACTAGGTAATTTATAAGAAAGGAGCTTTGGGCTGGGCACGATGGCTCACGCCTGTAATCCCAGCACTTTGGGAGGCCAAGGCGGGCAGATCACAAGGTCAGGAGTTCGAGAGCAGCCTGACCAACATGTTGGAACCCCATCTCTACTAAAAATACAAAAATTAGCCAGGCGTGGTGGCAGCACCTGTAATCCCAGCTACTCAGGAGGCTGAGACAGGAGAATCGCTTGAACCCAGGAGGTGGAAGTTGCAGTGAGCCGAGATTGTGCCATAGCACTCCAGCCTGGGCCACAGAGCAAGACTCTGTCTCAGAAAGAAAGAGAGAGAGAGAGAGAGAGAGAAAGAAAGAAAGAAAGAGAGAGAGAAAGAGAGAGAGAAAGGAAGGAAGGAAGGAAGGAAGGAAGGAAGGAAGGAAGGAAGGAAGGAAGGAAGGAAGGAAGGAAGGAAGGGAGCTTTAATTGGCTCACAGTTCTTTCTGCTATACAGAAAGCATAGGACCAGCATCTGCCTCTGGGCAGTCTCAGAAGCTCACAATCATGGTGGAAGGTGAAAGGGGAACAGGCATTTCACATGGTGGGAGCAGGAGCAATAGAGCAAGGGTGGTGGTGGTTGGGGGTGGCAACACACTTAAACAACCAGATCTCAAAAGAACTCACTCAATATTATGAGTACAGCCCCAAGACCTTCGGAATTTACTCTCATGGCTTAAATACCTGCACCAGCACCCACCTCCAACATTGGGAATTGCATTTCAACATGAAATTTGGGCAGGGACAAATATCCAGACTATATCATTCCACCCCCTGCACCCCAATGTCACGTCCTTCTCACATTGCAAAACACAATCATGCCTTCCCAATAGTCTCTCAAAGTCTTAACTAATTGCAGTGTTAACCAAAAGTCCAAAGTCCAAAATGTAATCTGAGACAAGGCAAGTCCCTTCCACCTATGAGCCTGTAAAATAAAAACAAGTTATTTACTTCCCAGATACAAAGGAGGTAACAGGAACTGGGCAAACCTTCTTGTTCCAAAAGGGAGAAATTGGCCAAAAAAAAAAAAAAAGGGGGGGGCCTACAGACCCCATGCTAGTTTGAAACCCAGCAGGTAGTCATTAAATCTTAAAGCTCCAAAATATTCTCCTTTGACTCCTTGTACCACATCCAGGGCACACTGGTGGGAGGGGTGGTCTCCCAAGGCCTTGGGCAGCTCTACCCCTTTGGCTTTATAGAATTCAGACTTCTCCACTGCTCTCAGAGGTTAGTGTTGAGTGGCTGTGGCTTTTCCAGGCACAGGTTGTAAGCTGCCAGTAGATCTATGATTCTGGGATCTGGAAGATGTTACTCTTCTTTCCACAGCTCCACTAGGCAGTGCCCCAGTGGGGACTTCCTGTGGGGGTTCCAACTCCACATTTCCCTTTGGCACTGCCCTAGTAGAGGTTCTCTATTAGGGCTCTCCCCCTGCAGCAGACTTCTGCCTGAGCACCCAGGCTTTTTTATATATACTCTGAAAATCTAGGTGGAGGCCATCAAGCCTCCTTCACTCTTGTACTCTGCATACCTGAAGGCTTAACAATACAGGGAATCTGCCAAGCCTTATAGTTTGCATTCGCCAACGTGGCAGCCTGAGCTATACCTGGACCCCTTTGAGCCACAGCTGGAGTTGGAGTGGCCAAGATGTGGGGAGCAGTGTCTTGAGTCTTTGCAGGGTAGCGGGGTCCTGAGCCTGCCCCTGCCCCGCAAAAGCATTCTTCCTTCCTAGGCCTCTGGGCCTGTGGTGGGAGGGGTACTGTGAAGGTCTCTGAAATACCTTTGAGTCCTTTTTCCCATTGTCTTGGTTGTTAGCATCTGGCTGTTTTTCAGTTATGCAAATCTCTTTAACAAGTGGTTACTCCATAGCCTACTTGAATCCCTCTCCTGAAAAAGCTTTTTCTTTCTCTGCCATTTGGCCAGCCTGAAAAATTTCAAACTTTTATGCTCTGCTTTCTGTTTAAATATAAATTCCAAGTTTAAGTCACTTCTTTGCTCCCATATCTGAGTGTAGGTTGTTAAAAGCAGCCAGGTCACATCTTGAATGCTTTGCTGCTTATAAATTTCTTCTGCCAAATACCATAAATCATCACTCTTAAGCTCAAACTTCTACAGATCCTAGGGCATAAACAGAACGTAGCTGAGCTCTTTGCTAAGGCGTAATATGTGTGACCTTTGCTCCAGTTTCCAGTAAGTTCCTCATCTCCATCTGAGATTTCATCAGCCTGTACTTCACTGTCCATATCACTATCAGCATTTTGGTCATAACCATTTTACCAGTCTCTAAGAAGTTCCAAACTTTCCCTCATTTTCCTGTCTTCTGAGCCTTCCACACTCTTCCAACCTCTACCCATTACCCAGTTCCAAAGGTCCTCCCACATTTTCAGATTTCTTTATAGCAATGCCCCACCCCTCAGTACCAATTTTCTCTTAGGCCGTTCTTGCATTGTTTTAATGGAATGCCTGAGACTGGGCAATTTATAAGAGAAGAAGTTTAATTGGCTTACAGTTCTGCAAGCTGTACAGGAAACATAGTGCCAGCATCTGCTTCTGGGGAAGCCTCAGGAAGTTTTGAATCATGGCAGAAGGCAAGTAGGGAGCAAGTGCCTCACATGGCGGCAGCAGGAGCAAGTGAGCGAAAAGTACGGATGGTGGTGGTTTATTGTGTGCCATGAGAGGATGGGGGAATTGTTCAAGTGTAGGACACACACTCAAACAACCAGATCCCACAAAAACTCACCATCATGAGGACAGCACCAAGCCACAAGGGATCTGGCCTTATGGCCCAAACACCTCCCACCAGGCCCCACCTCCAACACTGGGGTTACATTTCAATACAAGATTTGGGCAGGGACAAATATCCAAACTATATCAACAACCATTTACTCATTTTCATTTTTATATAAAAGATACCAGAGGAGAAGCAAACTTTTTTTTTTTGCTAACTGAAGTATTTAATATTCTTCTTTGTTTTAAATACCCTTACTTTTAAAGCCTCATTAAAAATATCTCTGAGAAAAAAATTTTGAAAATATGTCTGCCAAAGCTACCACTGTCAGGTCAGCACTAGTTTTCAAGCTGCCATCAACTTTTAATAAACCTTGGTATACTTTTTGCCCCTAAAATTAGAAAGACAATATTAAGAAGCTGATTTAGGGTAGAAAAGCTAGTGATCTTTGTAAATAAGCAGAATTTAAGACTTAAGTGAGCAAGAATTTAACCTGGGCAAAGATGGATGGATAAAAGAAATTTTATCATCCTTGATGAGATTTGATCATGGCTATTCTTCCAATTTATTAGAAGAATAGTAATTAAATTAAGGATAAAATATTAGCACCTACCAGGGTTTCTGTACTCTTAGTCAATTGGGAATGGCCATAGTATCTAAGAACAACATTGTTATTTATCATGAGGTGATAAAAACAAAATTAAAGGCCCTCAAAGGAAAGAATGAGTTGTGATTAAGGCCCTTGACATACTAAGAGTTCATTGTTGCAAGCAAAGAGGCATGATAGTTCATGTAGCATAGAGAGGTTGGTCCCCATATATTTCTGTGTAGATATATATGTGCTGTGCCTAAATATAAATATGCATTATATTCTTATATGACACTTTGTGAGTCTCATCTAAAGTAGCTTTTATATGTGGCAATAAATATATCAAAATATCCTAAGTCCTGATGTAATTAATCATTTTATTGATAAAAGTGCAAATGTATAACTTTGTCCCATGAAAATATTATCTTATTATTTATTTATATATTTATTTATTTATTTATTTTTGAGACCGAGACTCGCTCTGTGACCCAGGCTGGAGTGCAGTGGCACAATCTTAGCTCACTGCAACCTCTGCCTCTGGGATTCAAATGATTCTCCTGCCTCAGCCTCTCCAGCAGCTGGGATTACAGGCCTGCGCCACCATGCCCAGTTAATTTTTGTATTTTTAGTAAAGATGGGGTTTCACCACCTGGGCCAGGCTGGTCACGAACTCCTGACCTCAAGTGATCCGCCTGCCTTGGCCTCCCAAAGTGCTGGGATTACAGGCGTGAGCCACCATGCCTGGCCGAAAATGTTATTTTATGAACAAAGTACATGTATGAGTAGCTAATATATCACCAAAGATGGTCTCAATGGCTCATCCAGACTGTAATCTGAAGACTTCAATAATCATTGGATAAATATGCAAGATTTTTATAGTTTAATGAGAAAAATAAACTGACAAATACTATTGTCTTTGATTCAATGTCACAGCGAGATTTAATCCCCGCCTGCCTTCATTTGCAGGTGTCATAGTACCCAAGTGTTAAAATTGTGGTGGATCCCAGAAGAAGTGTGCAGACCTGAGTATTGTTTCTCAGTGTTTTCTCTGGGTACTGGAGCCTCTTCTGTTTTCTGGTCCATCCAGTCCCCACCTTTCACTCCTCAGCATCCTCTGGTTCTGCGGCAACCTTTGTATTTTAGCTTTCCCTTTGTCTCCTCTTATTCTTTTGATGAGACTAATGAGCCTATTGATGGTTTACTTTTCAGGCCCTTTTGTACTTTGATATTCCTGATACTCATTAGTGTAGTTGGTCTCAGATCTGCCTCTGCTCCTGAATTACAGTATTTACATAAACCCTGCTCAGCTTCCGTTATTCATGTAAATTTTGGCTTTCACCTTCATCATACTTTTTATGGACTTAGTTTTTCTTCTGGGGCAGTTTCTGGTATACATGCTAAGCTTGTCCCTCACTCCTGGCTTGTTCTCGGCTTCTCAAGAAAATGTGAGAACTTTGCTTTGTCTTTAGGCTATGCCATCCCTCATTCTGATCCTACTGCTGACTCTGTAATTCCATTTCCTGCCTCTTATATTCTGTCTTTGTCTTTCTTTATCACCATAACTTCAATACCATGTGCCTCTGTTTTGGTATTAGTTTTTAGTATTTGGTATTAACCTGATGGGCCAGATAATTAAAAGTAATAAAAAGTAGCAGTCATAATACATATCCTCCAGAATGATACAATCCACTTGCTACATTTTTTTCATGATTAAGTATCCATCTATATTATTGATGTCCCTTGCTTATTATCCCTGACCGTATGACTCAATTTGGAATAGAATTTAGAGAACAGTGGATTGTTAAACTGTTGAAATTATCTTGCTTTTTATGACTCATTAATAATTATGTGAATATTGGTTATTGCCCAGTTTGGGGATGCCCTGGGGCCCCTGTTATAGATCACTGTAGGGTGATTGCTATTGAGTGAAGGAGGTACACTGTGGGCTGCCAGGCAGACACCAACATTCTTTGGTGCTTGGGAGGAAGAGCTCATCATGCCTCTCATCTGGAGTTTAATTTTCAGACTTATCAAAATTCTTACTCTTCTTCCTATGCACAGTTTGTGACTGTAGTTATATTGGTGTTGGTGTTTAAGTAGGAGAAAAGGAGCTTGTAAAGGCCCAGTATGGTGGCTAGCTCCGGTAATACCAATGCTTTGGGAGGCCTAGTCAGGAGGATTGCTTGAGGTCAGGAGCTTGAGCCCAGCCTGGGCAACATAGTGAGATCCCCATCTTTACAGAAATAAATAAGTAAATAAATAAATAAATAAATACATAAAAGCTGGGCATGGTTGCCCATGCCTGTAGTCCCACCTACTTGGGAGGCTGAAGTGGGATCAGAATTTGATTCTGCAGTGAGCTATGATTGTACCACTGCACTCTAGCTTGGGTGAAAGACCATGACCCTGCCTCTAAAACAAACAAACAAACAAACAAGCAAACAAACAAAACCCTCTTTTTCTTGGAAGCATCTTCTTGAGAGACAGAATGCAGAAGTTATTGAATGATTTAAGCCAAAGGGTTAATTATTTCAGTAGTTCCTGATGGATGAAGGTGGATGACTGGCAATTTACTTTGCTTTACATAGGACCCTGTTTTGTTTGTTTGTTTGTTTGTTTGTTTGCCTTTGTAATGTATTTGTAGAAGCCATCTCTTTCAGGGCAAATAAACATGCCAGCCTTCCTAAAAATGGTCATTGGTATTGCTGGGTGGCTGATCCCCAGAAATGCCAAATCCCTTATTATTTGAAACAGCTTGTGTGGAATAAAAACCACCCACTCTCTCATTTGTGTTTTTGGGGAGATCGTTTCGGGGGAGGAGTTTTGTTTTCCGAGCTGAGGGTCTCCTCCTGTCAGGACGAGGTAGATGGTGTATGAGATTTCTGAAGCTGTTTGAGCAGCAGTGGAGGCTGTAAGTATGTAGATGTGTGCCACTTATACACTCACACACACGTCCCATAATAAAGCTATTAGCTTGGGACTGAAAGTGAGAATCCCACTTTCCACTCCACAAAGAGACCTAAAATTTACACTCACTTCTGTGGATTTTTGTTGTCATCCTAACTTTCTTCTCTTCAGGGTAAAATCTGAAAAGAGAGAAATGAAGATAACACACCAAAGAACATGGAAATCAGGAGATAATTTTAACTTTCCTTCCATTCTCAGAAAAGATACATACATAAATAAAAACACACACTTGTACATACATACACATATATGTAAAGTGTAGCTGAGAGATCTCTTAACAGGGATGCCCTTAACTTTCGTCTGCCAGGACTGTGACAGTGTTTATGATGACCAGCCACTGCAAGGATAAAAGCTTTTGATTTGCCTGAACTATTTTTTTTTTTCCTGGACACATCAGGTTCTAAAGGCTTTGTGGAGCTACAAATAAAAACAGATAACCTTGCTGTTGCATTGCTATGATCATCTCTGTAATCCAGTTTTGAGCTCTTTGGAGATTCTTGTAAACAGAAGTTTCATCTGAAATGGCTGCTGTTAAGGTTGCTATTGATCAAGTAGTGCATACTTTATTTTTAAAACAATTCCATTGTGTGTCAGCATAATAGATGGAATTTTAAAATGATTTTCCAATAGTAGGAGATGTATTATTTTTTGATGTGTGTGTACATATTAAAGTGATAAGGACTTCACATAGTTTTTTTTTTTTTTTTTATAACCCTTTGACCATTTGGAGCTGGCAAATACAATTGGGGTGAGCTAATCGCTCTCATTCCTTTTGCTTGGTCACACAGTATGAACCACATCAGACGGTGACCATTCTGCCCCTTCTAGAATTCCTGGGAAGATCACACCACAGTCTCCTTTAATGATTCATCCACTCTTGTGCTCAGCAAACCAGACTGTTGGAATTTCTTATTACATATACCTTGAAGCTTGAACTTACCCCATATCTTTTTTCCCTTCTTTTCCACAGTTTGAGAACCTACTTACTCTAACAATGCTTTACATACTTAAAGGTTGTGTTTAAATTTTATTGCTATGATTACATTTTTAATAACAATTTCTTAAGGTAAGCAATCTTAAGCATTTCAACATTTTTTGTATGTCTTACTTTCTACTTACTCTGTCTTGTGTCCTTTTCAGTATATGATTAATAATCATAATAGAAATTATTATAAAGCTTCGTAGTTTGCAAGGCACTTTCCTATTCATGTTCTCTTTCATTTGATCCTTCCACGAACCTTGTGATACACAGGGATATGATAGGTTCATTTGGTTAGGCCAGAAAGGAAAGAATCTGCAAGGAGGGTGAAGTTATTCTAATGTGAAAGGAAGAATCTTACAGAGAAGGAGATAGATATGATAGCATGAAAGAGTGCTATGATTCTGTATTTCTTTTGCCAAGCAATGTAGGAGAGATGTATCTGCCTAAGGTAGTTTCTCTTTTTGGATCCACTAATTTTCATATCAAAATCAAAGCCCATCATTTTTGCAGACTCTTCTAGTTGGGTGGACACTAAATTCCATTGTAATTGAGTTGGTGCACAAATGTACAGCATGCTGCGTGTACACATGCAGATCTTTATAAATGAAATGAGTTGGTTACCCACGTTGTGGCTACTTAGGTGCTCTTCATTCTCCCCTCCAATTTGTTTCCCTCCTGTTTTCTGTCCAGTTCCTCTTTCACTAGGTGGATAGGGAGAGAGTGGAGTTCAGACATGTCATTATATTAAGACCTCTGGGATAAAGTTGGCTCACAAAATGTTGAAGTCACCTCCATTTAGGTAAACCTCAGATAAGTCATTTCTCCATTATTCTTTTCTAAGCAATGCTGAATATGATTTAAAAGCTGAATGTTTTATGTTGTATTAAAAAATAAGAATTATTTGCTAAGGTTCTCACTAAAGAATGAACAGATAAACTCAGTCCCTGATTATTTAAAACCCTAGAACTTCTTCATGTCATGATGAGACCAGGTTGCAAAACAGAAGTTCAGGTCTTGTTTCCACAGTGAGTTGACTGGCAGATGAGGGGTTGTGCTTTGAGCTTGCCGGGGACTGTCTGTTTGTCTCCAGCTGGAGGAACAAGAAAGTCTAACAGGTTATTAGGGGTTTTCTGTTAGACACCCAATGGCAAAACTTCCCCCCGTCCCCAGTCCCACAAAGAAAACAACCCCTTTTTGAAATTGGAAACTTTGAAGGAAGATTTATGAACCTTTGGGTTTATGAAACCCGAAAGCACCATCTGGTACTTTGGAGTTTGCAGGCTGGTTGCTTTGACAGTCCTATGTTTGGGCTGGCCCCCATCCCCTCTTCTAGAATTCAGTCTCTACATTGATACCAAAAATGCTAGTCTTCTAAACTTATTGGATAACTTGTAAAAATCAGTAGGATTTAGGATAGTATACCTGTGACTTTGAAAGGGCAGTTTTATGGTTTGTTACATGCTGCATTAAGGAGTCCAGTTTGTGAACTCCGAGTCTCCACTCTGCTTAGCTTCCTTGCAGGAGCGCTGTGTAATTTTGGTTTTGTTTTGACAGTTGGTGACCTTTGACCCCTCTGAGTAAAATGTTTAGGCTGAGGAAGACTGAAAAGAGCTTTCAGATGGGATATTTCCAACCTCTTTCAAGCTAGAGCAATCTTCCCCTCAGCACAGCAAACCCTTATATAGAAGTGGTTTCAGCCTCTCTACAATGTTCTGGTGGAACAAATCAGATCAAAGCCTTTCTTAATATGTTTGAAAAATGCACATCCGCATTGCAGAGCAAAAACATGTTATGGAAATCAATAATATCATATTCAGGCAGCCCTAACTTCAAAGTGAATCCTATGTGTGTTCTCAATTTCAAAAGAAAATGGAGAAAATGAGAACAGGGTGCATAAGTTTTCTCTGCTTAATTCTATTTGTAACTGAGCTGAGATCTCGAATGTCTCTTTACTGCTTTTTGACGGGTCCCTAAGGACTCTGGGTATAGGGAAATCTGCTTATTAATTGCCTGCACCTGTGATAATCTTGAACACTTAGGTTAGAAGAGTGGCAAACTTTCTTCCACCTCATGCTTTGGAATGCAAATTATTTACATTTTATTGGAAAAGTAGCATTTTAGGGGAGAATATAAAATGAGAAACACAAAGATAATGTAGATTAACCTTGCAGATTCTTTTATTGAAAAGAAAATCATTTTGTGTTGATAGTTTTTTTCTATTGTTAGTTATACTATTTGTTGTGGTCCCATTATATGGCTATCTGTCATTTTCCAAGGGACAGTATGATTATATATTTAAATTATACAATGTTTTCGGGATGGGACTGAATTTTTTAACACATTGAACATGCTTTGTGATAATATTAGAACATATAATTGTATGTGTAATTTTATGCATTTAATTAGTATATAATATCAATATTTGACACCTGTGTCATGCATGCATCTATTCTTTTATTTGTTGGGAAGTAAATATTAAGTATATTTTACTGAAAGGAGTGTCTAAAAATTAACTCACTGGCCTATTCTTCTTTTTTTCCTCTGTGCATCTTTCCTGCAGTAGTGGTGGTAAACTATAATACTGTGGTGTTCAGGTTCAGGATTTAAAACTCAGACGGAGATGCCCAGGGGCTGAATCTTGATATCCAATCTCTTTCTTAACTTTGCTGTTACCTGTTGGACATCATATCAAAGGTCGGGCAAAGCAATATGATTCTTTCCACAGCAATGTCTCTTATTTTGCTTCTCAATATCTGATACATTTACTTGCTTACAACCTTTTCCCAACATAGTGTAAACATGTCAAAGTTTATGTGATAGACTGAAATGAAACAGTTTAAATTGTGGGTTTTAAATGATACTACACAGTCATTTGTTTAGAAAATGGGGAGATTCCAAGTTGACCAGATATGATATACTCAGATACTTGTCTAAATTGATCCTGGACCTGATTCATCTGTGACTGAATTTTGGTTACCAGAACTGCCTTTCATTTCAACTTAAACTTCAAAAATGCATCAAAGATTTTGATAAGCTTTCTTTGAGTTTACTTTTAGATAATTCCCCCAGATGTAGCTTATAGACTAAAGCATGCCTCTTGACTCTCTACAAAAGAAAATTTCATAGCCTGAAATGGTTCCTTCTTATGCTGCTCAGTGACTGGGGTTGTAAAGAGGCGGACTGACTTGGACTGCTTTCCTTTGGACCATGTTCGAATTGCTAGGAAAGAAAAGGTAAGCATTGTTAAATGAAGACACAGAAGCTCAGGACTTTGGGGCCACCTTTCACCGGCCACCTTTGTTATCCCTGTATCCTAGCTGTCACCAGTTCTCTCAGACTTTTCCTGAAAACAGCAGGGATTTTCACTTGACTCTCACGTCAAGTGTTACAAAAATATTTCTGAGTTTTGACAGAAGTATCAACTTCAGTTTTTCTAACTAGTAGCACCAAATAAGCTCTGTCCTGGGGACTACTGCCCTTCAGTCTCCTGATTAGTTTGGTCAGTGTTTGCCATAGTTTTTTAGAAAGGCATGTTAAAAAAATTACATGATGTAGAGTTAGATGAACCCTGAGAATCCTGACTCAGGGATTTATCTCTGAAATTTTGATATATACACCTTTGAGAGATATCTCTCTCTCTCTCTCAAAAAAAAAAAATAATATATATATATATATATATAAAACATATATATGGCTATTGGTGTTTTTAAAAATTTTTATTTTTCATCAAGAAAGAACAAAAACAAATTCTGCCCAACCTTTCAAGTTAACACATTTGTCCTTTCTCCCAAATTCATGAATCAAGTTCTAATTAGTGCCAATAAATCTGAAAAGGGTTTTTTTTAAAAAAAAAAAAAGGAAAGAAATTGTATTCCAGAGAGGTTTGCAAACTGGGGAGATGTGGCCCTGGGTACAAAACAAAGGTGTGTTCCAAGAGAACAAAGGGGGTTTGTGTTGGGTTCCTGCCCAAGTTCCCACTCTGGACCACTTCCTTAGTCGTGACTGGTTGGCACTCGTTGAATTCTAATTGGTTGATGCAGGTCGCACTCTAATGGCTGATTCAGGTGGTGTGGACGAGAATAGAAAGCAATGGAAGTCCTAAAGTTTAGTGAGTGTGGGGTTATCCAGAAATGTAGAGTGCATGTGTGACCTCTGGTCAGCAAATGGCTGCTTGGCACTGTTTTGGATTTAGGTCCAATTAGCCACTCAAGATCTATCTTGAAGGATTGGCTCCTTCAGGGTTCACATTTGTAAGCTCCAGACAAAGTTTGTTACTATTCCCTGACTCATTAAATGCTTCATCCTGGGGTCTTGTTCATTTGTTTTTGACCGCTAAATTTCACCAGTGCAAACCACAGCTTGCTTCAAACCCATAACAAGAGTTTTCCAGCCTTGACCTCTTGATCAATGGTTTGGAATTTTTGTACTCACATGTAACCATGCTTTTCTGCAATATTATGGTAAAAATCTCAGTCAAGTTGTTTTCAAAAGGGAGTGAGAAAGCTGTATTTTTAGTATTACAGTGACCCCTGGGTCCTGGGTAAAGTGCAGTTGCAGAAAAAAAGACATGACCAGTTGAGGAACTTTGGCCTTTGGCTCAGAAATATGTCTTGATGGTTCTCTGGCTGAATTTCCACAGAGATTCTTAGCACAATAAAACTGACAACCATGAAGTTTTCTCAAATGTTTATACTGTAGTTTCTCAACAATATGTGAACACAATTGAAGCATTAGAAATAATCTTGAGATTCTTGAAGTTCACAAACATTTGTCTGACCTCAAAAATGCTATAAGCAAGAAATGTTGAATCCCTAGTTCAGAAAAACCAAATTAAATGAGATAATGTATGTGAAAGTATTCTGTGGTTTGTAACTTCCATACAGATGTCATATTTATAGTTTGATAATTTTCTTTTTCTTCCATGAAAGAAGGTTCAGGTTAGGTCAGTGTTATTTGATTTATGTATATGTCGATAGTAAAACACAAATTGAACGGTGTTTATAATAAGAATTGACTCCTTTCTTGTCGCTAAATACCAGAGATATCTGTTGTTTTTGCCTATGCAGCATTCCTTTTATCCCTACTGCTGACATAAGTTGTTTTTATTTCAAGAGTCATTGATTCTCCGTCTCAGTTTTTTGAGTGTGGCTCATTCTATTATCCAGTTCCAGGGATGGACAGTAATCTTAACCTGACCAACTAGAATTCTCTGTGATTAGTTCATGGGTGGGCACAGGACTGCTGCTAGCTCAGTGATAATCATCTAGGACTTCCAAGAGAAGTAATCTTATAGTTTCTGGCACTTATGTTTTTGATTGTGTGGGGACAGCCTGCCTGAGAATGAAACCAACATGGAGAAGAAAGGGATGAAGAAAGGAGACAATTTCCTGTTGACAAAAGTCAATCTCCTGCATCTACCAGCGCTCACAGTCAGTTCTCTTGAATTTCCCAGCTATGTGATCCAACACACATCTCCATCTTTTTGTCTGTTTAATTAGTTCCAGAGAAGTTTCTGTTACTAGCAGCAGAGTGTTCTGTTTTAGTTCCTCTCTGTCGTTCATTGACTGGCTAAGTAGCTGTGTTCCCTTGTGCGTGCCACCTAAATTTTATCAGATTGTTTCTCCATCTGTAAAATTAAATTGTATAATTTAGATCTCAAACAGAAAGCAGATGGCACACTGAAATTAGAATAGTGCAAGGAGTGTTTATTTATAAAGGTGTGGGAATTGGGTAGTATTGGATGAGCTGCTAACACCCCAGCTCCAAAAGGACGAGAGGAGGAGACGTATCAGATAGTCTCGCAGAGGACAACACCTTGAAGGAATAGTGAGTTGTGTCCTGGACAAACTTAACAGAATGGAACCAGGGGAAAAAATTCACTGTCTTCTTTCTCCTTCCTTCCATCCACCTCCTGCGAAGGTATCCCACTTGCTAAACACAGCAGGAAGGCAGAAGCAAGAGGGCCTGTTGATGTGGTCCATGGAGCTCAACCTGTGGCGTAAAACAAAACAACGACAAAAAACGGGAGGCAGGGAGAGTGGACCTGGAGGGACATAGCAGATAACCTTGAACTTGGCTACTATTTCCAAAATTAAATAGGAATCAATGAAGGAATTGGAATAAAGTGAGTTTGAAATTAATTTGGATTGATGTACATATGTCAGTGAGAAAAGAGGAGGAAAATATTAAAATTTGCTTTGTTGTGTTTTTTTTTTTTTTTCACATTTAACATTTCAATTCATTAAGAACACAAATAAGCTGGGCGCGGTGGCTCATGCTTGTAATCCCAGTACTTTGGTAGGCCCAGGTGGGCGGATCACAAGGTCAGGAGTTCGAGAACAGCCTGGCCAATATGGTGAAGCCTGGTCTCTACTAAACATACAAAAATTAGCCGGGCATGGTGGTGCGTGCCTGTAGTCTTTCAATAATTAGAATGGGATTTTATCTGAGCATCAATTTTTAAAGTGGAGAAAAAAGTAATTTCATTTCACCTACAGTGGAGTTATATGGCTCTAAATTGCTTAACTACGTGAACTTAATAAAAGTACAAAAAACAGACTTTTTTTCCCCCTTGTTTCCAATATAGCTGTTAAATGCAGGCCTGGTATTTCATCTGGTTTCTCTATTGAAGAAACAGTAATTTGTTTCAGTGCTGGAAGAAAAGCTAACTGTGTGAGGTTTATTTAGAGACAGTGAAGTATGTGCAAAACCAGGGATATTGTTCTTCATGGGCAACTTAAGGAATGTTCGAGAGTGACTTTGACTCTAGGCAGCTTTTTCCCCACTGACTTAGTTGTTGAGTAGGATGTGTCCCCACAGCGTGGCACATAGAATGCTGAGGGAGAAAAATAATACTTTTGCATAATGTTATGCAGGTCTTATTAATCTAGAAAATGCTCACTCAATTCCTGTTCTTTTATCAGAACTGTGTCATTATAAATGTGAAGTATAAATCCATGCGTGTTAACACGTAGCATAGAAAGTTCACCTCCTCCTTGTTGGGAACGATGGCCTGTGTCTCTAGTAAAATGAGCAGATCAGGCTCCTCCTGTCCTGCATTGCTGTCTTTCTCCTGTACTCTGATCTAGGGTGGGTCCACATATGGCCAATGGCAGAAGTGCCCACTCAGTATACATGCACCTAATGCACGGTCCTAAATGCAGTTCTGCAGACCCCCAAGACTCTGTTTGGGCCACTGTGGGTTGCAAGGTATGCAGTATCTCAAGATTTTATTCATTCCCGAAGGCTTTCCCCACAAGGGGTTCTGCCTACTGCAGTAAAAATAGACTTCATTGGAAAAGAATGCAAACATATGGTCTTTATTGTCTTCACAAACTTAATTAGAAATCTTACCAAACTGATGGAGATATATTCTCAAGTAATATTTTTTATTGGTTGCTCAAGGAATATCTGCAACATGTAAAGGAAAACAATAACTAATCTGGAGGACTCGCTATAGGCAATTTCTACATAGTGATAGACAATGGGACACTGGCCACACTTATTCCCGTTTGCATGGGGGCAATTTCCCATCACTGCCATTTGCATTTGTGCACTCTGTCCTTAAGCACAATGGAAGAGTTCAAAGCTATTGGATATGACCCAGAAGAAAATAATCCAGCTTGCATTACTTGTGAGAAGCGTGACGTTTGGTTTCAAACTAAAAAGAGCTATTTTCATTTTTTTTTTTGGATCATCTGTTACTGCAGGAGATATTGAATACATGTTGTCACATTTACATTTCTATTCACACAACAACATAGGTTAGGGTTAATATCCTTATTATTGTTATTATTATTATTTGAGACAGGGCCTCACTCTGTCACCCAGGCTGGAGTGCAATGGCATGATCTCGGCTCATTGCAACCTTTGCCTCCCAGGTTCAAGCAATTCTCCTGCCTCAGCCTCCCAAGTAGATGAGACTATAGGCTCAAGCCACTACTACCTGGCTAATTTTTGTATTTTTAGTAGAGATAGGGTTTCACCATGTTGGATAGGCTGGTCTCAAACTCCTGACCTCAAATGATCCACTCACCTTGGCTTCCCAAAGTGCTGGGATTACAGACGTGAGCCACCGCGCCTGGCAAATATCCTTATTTTATAGTTGGAGAATCTCTTTTTCTCTTGCTAGTCTTGTCTGCCCCTGTGTCCCAAATAGAATGTTATAAATTTTGATCATTCTTTTCCCTAAATCTCTCACAGATTTCTCCACTTCTTTCCTGATCCTCTACCACAAACGGATCTCTCCTTCTGCCTGGATAATCCACAGTTCCCTAACTAATATCTCTGCATCCACTTTGCTCCATTGTATGCTCTGCTCTGCAGCTAGACTAAACCTCAAAGATACGCATCAAATTATGTCTTTACTCGTTAAATTCTGGGATGTTTACCCCTTGTCCCTAGAATAAAGTCCAAGTTCCTGTAACATAGTTCACGGGTCTCTTCTAGCTCTGGCCCATGGCAGCGACTTTAGCCCCACTCTTGCTGCTGTCTTTTGCCTTCTCTCTTCAGTCCATCCATCCACACAGGACTTCATAACTTCCTTGAGCACGCCCATCATCCTGCACTATCTTGCCATCTTTTATTTCCTCTTTGTCTGAGTGCTTTTTCCTACAATTCCCTCAGCTTTCTCCCATGTATCCCTTAGGTTGTAGCTTACATAGCAGTTCCTTAGACAGTTACTCCTAATCCTTTAAAGTGGGTTCCCTTGTTTTTGGTCCCACACAGCGCATCCTTCCCTTTTAAGCTACTCTTCAGGATCACAATTGCTTTTTAAAATAGCTCTCATTTCCTCTAGAATATAATCTTCATGAAATCAGTGCCCTTGTTTTGTTATCAAGGTATTTTCATCTCGTAATGCAGAACCTGGCACAAAGTAAGCATTCAGTAAACATATGTTGAATAAGTAAAGTTTTTTTTTTTTTTGAGACGGAGTCTCACTCTCTCAACCAGGCTGGAGAGCAGTGGTGCGATCTTGGCTCACCGCAACCTCCTCCTTCCAGGTTCAAGCAAATCTCCTGCCTCAACCTCCTGAGTAGCTGGGATTACAGGCCGTGCATACCCAGGTACTTTTTGTACTTTTAGTAGAGACAGGATTTCACCATGTTGGTCAGGCTAATCTCGAACTCCTGACCTTGTGATCTGCCCACCTCAGCGTCTCAAACTGCTGGGATTACAGGTGTGAGCCACTGCGCCCGGCAAGATTTTTTAAGAAAACAAATACACTGAGAGGTGAAATCACCTGCCCGAAGATGCATGGTACAGGTGGCAGTATCCAGATTAGAACTCAAGTGTGTTTGATGATGCACGGAGCTCCAGCTTTATCTCCATTTCACTGCTGCCCGGTGGAAGGGCCTTATGTATACTGGGAAAGTTAATTTATGTTGTTGTCATATTTTTCTTTTAGGGAAAGTATTTGGGGTTCAGTTTTATATAGTGTAAGTCAAACCTCAGCCTGAGTTAACCTAGTTTTTGCTGACATCACAATAGAAAGCGACACATAAGCATCGGTTGTACTCTAAGTTCTTTATGATAATATAACATTTTTATTTTATTTTTAAAAATCTGCTTAGAGACAGGGTCTCGTTCTGTCGCCCAGGCTGAAGTGCAGTGGTGCAATCATGGCTCACTGCAGCTTTGACTTCCCAGCTTTAGGTGATCCTCCCACCTCAGCCTTGCGAGTAGCTGGGACTACATGTGTGTGCCTGGCTAATTTTTTGCACCTTTGTAGAGATGGGGTTTCACCATGTTACCCAAGCTAATAAAAACGTATTTTAAAACAATTTTTTGAAAAATATAGTTGACTGGTTAGTGAGAAATCTGCATTGTCTTAAAAAGTTACGTAATCTAAAACCCTCCTCTGAAAAGCATTGTAGACTACTTTTAGTTTTTTGGGTTTTTGTTTTGTTTTTTGTTTTTTGTTTTGTTTGTTTTTTTTAAATTTTCTGTTTCCAGGCTGGAGTGCAATGGCATGATCTTGACTCACTTCAACCTCCGCTTTCCAGGTTCAAGTGATTCTTCTCTGCCTCAGCCTCCTGAGTAGTTGGGATTACAGGCACGCACCACCACGCCCAGCTAATTTTTATATTTTTAGTAAAGACGGGGTTTCACCACGTTGGCCAGGCTGATCTCGAACTCCTGATCTCAAGTGATCTGCCTGCCTCAGCCTCCCAAAGTTCTGGGATTACAGGTGTGAGCCACTGTGCCTGGCCTGCTTTTAGTTTTTATTTGGAATTTTGTGTTGATTTTCAATAATTATTTTTATCATCTAATCTTAAGTAAAATTTTCCTGAAAGATTGCTTTTAAATCCCACTATTTCTTGGCTATGTACTTTTGCATATGTGTTACCAAGAAGAGAAAGATAAGGTGCTGCTGTATAACTATGTTTGTGTATATTAATAAAGAAAAGAGGAGTAATGAATTTGTTGGCAAACCTTTGGGATGTGGAAGGTGAATCTGACTCATGCTTCTCAGCAGTTAGTTAATTTGTGAAGTTTATTAATTCCTATTCCAAACTATGGTGAGTAATAGAAATGCAAAGATTGGCCCTGGCTTCGTTTAGTATTTTTATGGGTGTTTGTAAGTACCTCTTTAGTATTTAGCAATTTCCAAAGATTACAGGTTGTCTGAAACCGAAGATAATGAGCAATGTAGAAACATCTCTTATGTATTTCTCTTTTCATGTCTTATTTCTTTTTCTGGCATTTCTGATGAGATCAGAATAACTGAAGACATGGAAACAGTTATCTGTGGCTGGTTTGTGGTAGGAGGGTGAGCAGTTAAGTTAGTTTTAGTTTTGAACTTAGGAGTAACTGATGTTTGCCATGTGCTGTCTAGACGTTACCTGATTCCAACTGGTGCCAGCTCAACTCTGAATTGCGGGGATCTATGGAACAGAGAGTCTGGAAGGCAATGTACCTGGCTTTCTGGTTGGTGAAGGTTTGACTTGCTAGGAAGAGTTTTTCTTTCCAATACAACTTGAATACTTGTGGAAGTTAGCTTTTTTCCTAGTTATCTTGTTGCCTGCATATAATTTGTAACTTTTCATGGATATTCCTGTGATTCCCAAATTAATTTAGGCAGCTGTGATGTAGCATTTGTGGTGTTTACGGCATAATAGTAGCAGTGACAATTTTGGAAGGTTTGTTAGTTTGTTGTTTGAGAGTTAAGAATGTTCAGCTCAACCATGCCACTCCCCGTGTTCGCTTGTACAACAGACTAGTTATGGTTGAATAAAGTTGGTTAACATATTTGAGCTTAGAGCTGTCTTCAGCCTCTCCCTGACTCCTACGATTGACATGATTTAGGTGGCATTTGGGAAACTATGACAATGGTTCAAATGACTCATGAATGCAGAAGAAAATTCTCTGTTGCAGTCTACCTGAAAGATGAACTTAGCTTTGAGTATTAGCCATGGAATACACAACTTTTATCTTGAGGTGCTTTAAAGCAAAATATCTTTGAAACATTTATTTATTTTACTGATTTATGTCTTTTGCAATTTTAGAACTAAAATGAATATTCTTTAAGGGGAAAAAACCACTGGAAGTGACATTTTCGCTAAGAACTCAAGATTTACTATTTGTTTTCAAATAAAGAGAAATGCTTCATATGATACTCTTTACAGAGACCCTTGGTTCATTTCACAACCAATTTCTCAAACTGTGAAACTATTTTTTTTGTGAAGCAAAGTGAAAGTCCTAAGTTGTACATCTAAATTGTCCGGAACAAATTCTAACTGGGTGTTTGTTGCAGGAAGATTCTTGACATTCTTGGTTTGTTTGGTGGAAAGACAAATTTGCTTATAATAATAATAATCAGATAAATGCTATCTGCAGTAGACAGCTTTGTTTTTGAACTAGATCTTCTACTTGTGCAAATTTGACCATCAGGAGAGAGAAGAACAAGGTATGTGTATGTGCAAATTGACAGGGTAGAAGAGTAATTGGAGCAATAAAGTCATTTGTTTTTCACCCTTTATAACAGCTGCCATAGACTATTTATCTCGGTATACTCTCCTTTGGATTTAGAAATGAGGGGTTTGCAAGCTGCTATGTTTTGGACAACTCCTTATTGCTTACTGTCATCATTACAAATGGGAGATCTAAAAATCTTGGATGGAGTGGCAAGAAAAGTCACCACTACATTCTTGATCATTAGTTAGACCCTAATTAGATAGCATACTTTCTGCCATAGCTCTGTAAATGCCTCATGAGTTGCAAATGTATTTTAAACCCCAAATGGATGCTTTATCAGTTGGTCATTCATTCCTATCTAAATGCTTTTGTAAACAAACAGTGCCTTGAAGTTTCCCGTAGTATACTACTATCTTAATTGGTAAAAGGCAGCATGAATTTGGGATAACTGAGGCCAGCCTTTGGATGACTCAACTAGACAGTGAAAAAATAACCAGGATCATCTTGTATTGACGATACTTTTAGCATCACTCATACTGTAATGTATGAATAAATTTATTCAGACTTAAACATTAACATATATATTTTGAATACTTTTTCTTGATACAGCATTATGGAATTTACCTCATAAGATAGAAATAAAAAACCATATTTTCCACCCTAACAGGCTCTGTAGTCTTCTTGGGAAAATAGGACATACAGTGAGAAAATAACTTCATAGTCGATCTTCTTAATGATCACAGACGATTTTAGATTTGAAAGACGCTTTCTGACCTCTCAGATCAAGCTCCTTCACAATGTATTTTGCAGAACAGTGGCACACAGTGAACGTTCTTGCAAGTGATTCCCCAGTTAACTCTCCAGCTGTAGAGATGCTCTATGTTCACCTCTTTCGAGTATGCCCACGGCTCAGTGAGTAGACATCAATGGGGGCCATTCTGTAGTTCATCTATCAGAGCTCCCTTCAGGTGAGTTGATGCTAAGAAGGCAGTTTTGTTTGTCTTCATCCTGGATTATGCCCATGGTGCTTGTTGCTGTAATTATATACTGTAATGAAATACTGTGTAAATCAGTGACATATGCGTGTGCAAAGAGAACTATATAAATAAAAACTAAAATTGAACTTTAGCAAAACCTTTGAGTCAAAAAGCATTACTATCAAATTAGGAATGACCTATCAACTATAAACAATTTTAAAAAATCAAATCATGAAATTTAGTTTCCATTATTTTTATGTTATTTTAATTAAAATAACCCAAATCTAGAAATCATAGATGATGTAGTATGTGTGACTTTTATCCACACACACGAAAGGGAGGGCTATGCTGGAAACTCCACTCATAGAATGTACTCAAAGCAGAGACCATGGCCACCTAGAAAGTGAAAGTGAAGCTTTTCTTTTTTTTGAGATTGAGTCACTCTGCCACCCAGAAGTGCAGTGGCGTGATCTGGGCTCACTGCAAGCTCCGCCTCCCTGGTTCACGCCATTCTCCTGCCTCAGCCTCCCAAGTAGCTGGGATTACAGGCACCCACCACCACGCCCGGCTAATTTTTTGTATTTTTTTAGTAGAGACGGGGTTTCACCATGTTAGCCAGGATGGTATCGATCTCCTGACCTCTTGATCCACCTGCCTCGGCCTTCCAAAGTGCTGGGATTACAGGCATGAGCCACCGTGCCTGGCTGAAGCTTTTTTTTTTAAACATTCATTGATTACGATTATTGCCTTTGATAAACTTTTTCAATAAAGAAAGACACTGCTGGTGCTGATCAGTTGGTTAAGGGAGATTCTACCATTGACTGTAGTTTCCTATGAGATAGTTACAGAGTATATATGTGTATTAAGCTTCTGATATATTCTGCAGTAAAGAAATTCAATTATGTTTATTTAACTCAGTGTTTCACAAATGTTTGGATCTTACAACTCTTTTCTGGCTCACATTTTGGGGAATTATAATTCTAAAGTAAAATGTTCAATTCTCTACTATTTGTGATATATTAGCGTGTTAAAAACTATCCTATGGGGAAGACAAAGATAACTCAGATATAGCCTTAACTCTCAGGGGTTTATTATTTAATGTGAGAAAATATACATACATAATTAAATGTAATATGCTGAGACAGACACAAATATGTTAAAATAGATTAAAAATCTTAACTTTATATTTGAAGATACTGGGACACAGAGTGGTTTAAATATCTTAGTCTAAGTTGAGCAGGGTAGCATGAACTAGAAGCCTGATACATCTAACTCCTAGTTGGATATTCTCTTTAGTTCAATATGATATAACATATACACATAGAGTCTGAGAAACAGGAAGTGAAGTTTCACAGTTTTCACTGAAATTAGCTATTTTTAAGAGAATTGAATTACAAAAATAATTTTATCACTGATTCAGGTTCCTAATTTTGTTTTATGGCATGTGGAATAATGCATATAAGAAGCAATGTATACCATTTTTAGTATGCTTCCTTTTAGGTACTTAATTTTTTAAACATTATTCTTCAGTAAGCTGTTCAAACATTCTCCCTGCCCCCAATATTAGTATAAAAGTGTTTTCCCTGGAAAGATAGTCTGTATTGACAGCCAGCGAGTCACTAAAACATACAGTATGCCACCTATGACTAGAACAACTACAGCCTCATCTTCCATGTTATAATACCAAGAAATTTTGGCCTGGAATGGTGGCTCATGCCTATAATTCCAGCACTTTGGGAGGTTGAGGCAGGCAGACCATGTGACGTCAGGTGTTCGAGACCAGTCTGGCCAACATGGTGAAACCCCATCTCTACTAAAAATACAAAAATTAGCTGGGCATGGTGGCTCATGCCTGTACTCCTACTAGGGAAGCTGAGGCAGGAGAATCGCTTGAACCCAGGAGGTGGAGGTTGCAGTGAGCTGAGATGGTACCACTGTACTTCAGCCTGGGTGATGGGGTGAGACTGTCAAAAAAAAAAAAAATTTCAAAAACATGTTTTTATTGAAAAACGTATTTCTGGAAAGTCTTTTAATGGTTTGTTCCAATTTATTGGATTAAAAGATCAGAGAAGAGAATACAGATAGTTTTTTTTTAAAAATCTATTTGTATGTATTTAGAAAATATATTTTATGAAAATAATATTCTTGGACAATACACTTATAATGATTACTTGTTGAGGGGTTATTCTTGGACAATAAACTTATACAATGAGCGAATATCATGTATTCCTTTTTCCTTATTGCAGTAAAGTTTCTTCCTAGAGACAGAAAAAGGATGCATTAAAAAAGAAAACACACGCACAACACCACCTAAGATGTTATTTACAGTAAATACTAATGTCGTTGTTTCCTTTTTTCTCTTTTTTAGAAATACTGTCTCACTCTGTTGCCCAAGCTGGAGTGCAGTAGTGTGATCATAGCTCACTGTAACCTCAAATTCTTGGCCTCAAATGATCCTCCCATCTTAGCCTCCAGAGTAGCTTGGACTACAGACATGCACCATGATACTCAGCTAATTTTTAAATTTTTCTGTAGGGATGGAGTTCTCACTATGTTTTCCGTGCTGAGTTTGAGCTCCTGGCCTCAAGTGATCCTCCCACTTCTGCCTCCCAAAGCACTGGGATAACAGGTGTGAACCACTGTGCTCGGCCTGTTGTTTCTTTCTAAAATTCAGTGTAGATGTGTAAAAGGCAAGAGACAATAATGTACATCTAAAATCAATATTTTCAGTTATAAAATTGGAGGATTAAAAATCCCCTTACAATTTTAAAAGCGCACTTGAATTTTTCATTATTTTGTGACCTTCCCTTTTAACCCCTTTCTCTATCTGAAAATGCTTCTTTATTTGGCAGGTCTGTTTGGTTGTAAAATATAATGCTAGGGTTTTAAACATATGTCCTTATTTTCTGGAAGCGACGTCCAAGAAATGCCTGCATAACTGAGCAGTTTTAGAAGAATAGGAATGGCATATCAAAAACATGGAGACATGAGTGAGTAAGCTTTGTCCAGAGAGCAGCTGAAAGTTGAAAGTTCCTTTTAGCCCATTTTGCCTGGAGCATGGGGTATGTGGTTGGGGTGTATAAAATAATTTAAGGTTAGATTGAGAAGGGACTGATGTGACATGTTGATGACTTTGAGTTGTTTTCTTAAAGAATGGTAAACTTTGAAGGAGGTTGGAAGTGAGGAAAATTTTTAGGAGGAATATGAAAGCAAGGTTTTTTTCCCTAGAAAAGCACAGACTAACATAGTTACAGACTATGAGATTTTTCTGTTAGAAACCGGACATCTGAACTATCATTGCCTTAGGTGTAACTACTGTTCCTGTAAAATAAAAAAGAAGAAAACTATGTATAGTTCCTCTTGCATGTCAATTACTCATTTTAAAGGTGATGTATAGTTTTTCCTGCACGTCAGTTATTCATTTTAAAGGCGAAGCAGCTGCTTTAAGTGTACGTTTGTAAGAGTGTTTCACTGCAGCAGGATTTTGTCCCCTTGGACAATCTTCCTTCTTTCAGAGATCTTCAGTGCTTTTCCTTTATGAGAGCTCAAAAGAGTATTGGGTATTGAGAAGACAGAGAAAAGGCAGGTTTAAAACAAGCTTTGACGCAGTCTGAAAGTGTAATGCAACCTAAAGAAAGGCAAACCAAGGGAGAGAAGACGGGGGCTCTTGCGAAGTCCAGGCATGGTGGCTCCATGATGTGGATAGATCCAAAAGATGTGTTGGTAGAATTGCCAGATTTGGATGACTGTAAGGGAGAGGAAGAAAAAAAATTAGTAGAGTTTGTGATTTGGGCAACGAACTACATGGTGAGACAGGAACACTAGACAGGTCAGAGAGAGGAGAGGTAGAGTGCCTTGCAAGTGCTTGGGTGTCTGTTTCCGTACTAAAGAGTTTGAAGCATTTTCAAGAGAGAAAGATCTCCATACTTATCAAAATTGCAGGTTCATCAAGAGCTATGATTCCTGCTTCCTGTTAAAGTTGCCTAATGTGATTTTTAGCATAGCTGCAAACAGATGAACTTCTCCTTTGATTTGGGCAGGGTAAAACAACCCAGGAGAATACTTGTGTTTTTTGTATGTCTTTATTTATTGGTACTATTGCTTCGGTAGCTCAATACCATTAACTTAATATATGTAGTGTTTTTTAAGAGGAGATGTGTTTTTTAAGAGGAGATAAATTCAAATCTGTATAACAACAGGCAGATATATTGTGTCTTTTAGTAAAGGAAGTAATTGTGTATCTAATTCTGCCTTTACTATACAGGAAAATAGCTATTCCTTACCATAAGAAATATTTGTTTGAAGGAGGTTGAAGACATATATTTATGTATGTAGTTGGTTGTGAGTGACACAAAAAATGAAGTTAGTAAATATCTGTTATGTCTTCTACCAGAAATTTGACATTCATTGTAAATTGGGCAATGCTATTTTACATTATTACTGAAATGAAATGAAACATGTAAAATGAATGAGTTATATTTTATAAGGTAGGACCACTTTGTGGGTGATGTATTTGTAATGGTATTTTATTATATGTTTCCTGATGTGAGGGAAATACACATTGTGACACAGTGTTCTGAGGTGATTTAGATTTCTGTGGGACAAATGAACTGGGATTTTTGATTGAGATGAATACATCAAATTGTTTGGTTTAACATTTCATTTTGCTTTACGTGTAGACTTCATAATAGAGTTTCGAATGTATAGATGGGAATTCATTCAATAAACTAGAGTTAGAAAATCATTTTAAATATTTAATGATTTAATTCAGTTTTATTCGTGTGACACTCTGCACTGCCAATAAAAAATTGACAAGAGCCTCATCTGTTTTTTCCCTTTTTGGACAGTATTATTTTAGATTTGTTTGTTCTGTGTTTTCATAAAGGGATAAATACTAATTTCTTAAATTGTTTTTCCACATCCAATGAAATTACCAAGAAGAAAAACAGTAAGAAATTTGAAGCATTGAAATCAACAGGATTTGCCTATTATGTTACTCTGCTGATTCAGAATCTGATATTTTATGATCATGTCTCTAGAGAACATTTGATTTGCTTTCCTCTCTCTATGGTACTAGGCTTTGCCAAAATACTGAAACTGTTTCATGTCCTAGGACTCAGGCGAGGACACAACAAAGCTCTCAACTGCACTGGACCTAGGGGCAAAGAAGGGGGTGAGGCAAGATGGTGGTCAAGCCAAGAGTGAGGAAGAATGAAGAGCAAATTGCATGAACAACACCACTCTCCACATTGTGTTCACTGTGAGGAGTTTGTGGCAAGTGAAGGAACTGCAGGTTTATACTTCAGAACTATGTAGGTATTCCTAGGGTACTGGTTATAGAAATACTACAGAAATTAGAGCGAGACTTTGGCCATGTGAGTCACTGTGGCAATTCATATTCACATTCTACCTATACTTATTGATGTAAGAATCTATGCCCATGTAGTTCTGGACAATTTGATGGCTTGAGAAATTTTACTGACAAGATGAGAGAAGAGGAAGAGAGTACATAGATTGTAATATTTACCCAACGGGCAGCAGTTGGCCCTGGGTAGCAAAAGATATAGTTCTCTAGAGTCTCCTAGCTTATTCAACCTGCCCACAGGCTGCATGCAGACAAGGACGGTTTTGAATGTGGCTCAACACAAATTCATAAACTTTGTTAAAACATTATAAAATTTATTTGTGATTTTTTTTTTTTTTTAGCTAATTAGTTATTGTTAGTGCTAGTGTGTTTTATGTGTGGCCCAAGACAGTTCTTCTTCTTCCAACGTGGCCCAGGGAAGCCAAAACATTGGATACCCCTGCTCTAGACTCTCTGTATAAATCCCTGCCCTATGTTCACTGGTAATCCACCATAAAAGTTACCTTTAACTATGCTTCTGAAGAAAACATAATATATGTTTTAGAGATAATAGATGTGGATCATTGTTAGCCATCTTCTTTAATTTTGGAAAAACAAATTTAATTCACCAAAATTCACCCCTACTTCTGTCAGACTTTTCAAGACTTAGCATCACAGACTATAGGAAAGTAGGAAGTTACACTGAAAAATGCCTTGGATTTTCTGTATACTGTTGAAAGTTAGAAAGTTATTACCAAAGTTGAGAACTGAGCTTCCCATTATGGTAGTCACATGCAGTTATTTAAATTTAAGTATAAATTAATTAAAATTAAATAAATAAAAATTTAATTCCTTCCATAGTCCTGTGGGATTCATGGCTGCCATGTTGGATTGTCAGAAATGTTTCCATCACTGCAGAAAGTTCTATTGGGCACGATTGGATTTGAAATTATGTGATCATGTTGCCTAGAAAATAGCATTCTTACACAGGGTACTACTAGGCACAGTGACAAGCAAAAGCCAGCATCTCTGTTCTGATGAGCATTGCTCATTCATTAACCTTCTAATGTAGATGTTTCCTGTTCTTAGGTAGCTTTTCTCCTTGTGGTGAAGGTCCAGGCTCCTTCCATCCTGTGATTCTGCTATGTCCTAACTCCCTGGAGTTCTGCTACCAGCTGCTGGAAGGGGGAGAAAAAGGCCACTGGCTTCTTAACTATCTTGGCCTGAAAGTGGTAAAAATTATTTCCTTGTAATCTATTAATGAGAACAAGTTTTACAGCCCATACGCTTGCTACTGAAGCTTTCCAGTAGCAACTCTATCTTATGATAGAAGCCGTTGAGAAACCACCACAGATGGTTTCTCAGTGGTTGAGAAACTGTGTAAAATAAATGTGAAATTTCAATGGAAAAATAACTAATGGTCAAGGGATCATTTTGTAAATTGTTAAACTAATTACATTCTTTCATCTTCAGCATATATTCAACTGTTTTTTACCTTTTTAAATGAATTGGCTTTCACATTGTAATTTGATAATCTCTAAGAACCAATGAATATTATTTTCATATTCTTAGTCATGGAAACTTTGTTTTACAAACTAAGAACAACTCAGTAAGACAGCCTCATTTTTACCCATTCTTATAAAAAGTTATAGATTCATGGGAAATTTAAATGAAATTGACTATATATATTTATATGTATAATCTTATATATAAAAACCTACATATATATTTATGTAGTTTTTTATTTTATAGAAGCAATGGTGATACTCTTTGTTTCTAGAATTTTTCCTTTGTACATTTAAATATTATATAATAGAGAAGAATAGAGTTTATATAAAATTATGATTTCATGTATTATATGGAGTAAAGGACACTTGCAAAGGAGCATCACTTATTGTTATATATATGGAGTTGTTGGCAGAACTCTCATGAAATTGTCTCTTGTAAATCAACACTCAAGTTAAAGATAAATTTCCAGATGACCCATACCCAAAGTGTGCGTGTTTTATGATTGTAATTATGGTAATTGGATATCCAGTGTAAATACATACATCCTCAGTGAATTATGAGGTCCCTTACTGACTTTGGTACTTGGGAGCACACACACAAAAAGAGAGTGGTGCAAAGTTACCACTGTATCTAGACTCAGTTTTAACCATTTTCTTCCCTCCATCCCTCTCTCCTATCTTTTATTTTTACGTTTTATTTTAAATTCAAGGGTGTATGTGTAGGATTGTTACATAGGTAGACTTGTGTCATTAGAGTTTGTTGTACAGGTTATTTAATCACCCAGATATTAAGCCTAGTACTCATTTGTTATTTTTCCTGATCCTCTCCTTCCTCCCACTTGCCACCCTCTGATAGGCCCCATTGTATGTTGTTCTCCTCTATGTGTCCATGTATTATCATCATTTAGCCTCCGCTTATGAGTAATAACATGTGATATTTGGTTTCTTGTTCCTGTGTTAGTCTGCTAAGGGTAGTGGCCTCCAGCTCCATCAATGTCCTTGCAAAGGATATGATCTTTTTCTTTTTTATGGCTGCATGGTATTCCATAGCATTTATGTATCACATTTTCTTCTATCCAGTCTGTCACTGATGGACATTTAGGTTGATTCCATGTCTTTGCTATTGTGAATAGTGCTGCCAGGAACATACATGTGCATGTGTCTTTATAATAGAATAATTTCTATTTTTTTGAGTATATGCCCTATCTATCTATCTATCTATCTATCTATCTATCTATCTATCTATCAATCATCTCTCTCTCCATCTATCTACCTACCGACCTATTATCTATGTGTTTATCTACCAGCAATCATTGCTTTGCAGAAGTGTGGGATTGTAAAAATGACCTTTCAAACTAAAATTGCACAAAGCAATGTGAATTATCAATGGGAAAATTTAGTATTCTTTCATGACCTTTAAAATTTTTGTCAAAACATTAAAAAAATCTTTCAGTCTTAAATGTGTAGGAAAATTAAAAATCTGTAAAAGTACCTATTTAGTATATTATGATTTAAAACAGAAATATGGAGAATTAAAGTCTTTTATTTATTTGTAAAAGCTTATCAAAGGTAATTGGAACCATGGTTGCCTTCTTTCTATATAACTTATGATATGGAGCTAATATCTTTTCTATGCCTTGGTGAATTGCCATACTCATTTTTAAGTTTAGGTCAGCTTACAACATTTTATTCGTTATGCATGCAATGTCACGAATTATCCCCAAGAGTTTTTTAAATGTGAATTTTTTTCTGACATCTCTTCCTCTGGGACATCTTTCTTTTTATCACAATCACTTTCCTCATTTATGTTGGTAAGTTCTCTTTCACTAAGTGTTTATGGATACATGTCTAGAGTCTCTAGAATGGCGGAAGGATCCACAATCCCATGGTCAGCTATTTATGAAATGTTCTAATTTCATGTCCAGTGTCAACACTTTCCTTTATTTGCTGTAATTTCATCTTTGTCAGCCAATTCTCTCTTTTGATTGTCTATTTTGTAAAATATCATGTGGGATTATCAATGAAAGACAAGAGGGAGACATAATTACATGCTCTTCTGTCTGTGCATGCAGTGAGTAACATAAGGACAACAACCAATCACCAACAGACTTTGAGAGATGCCCATGAATTCTTAACGTACCGATTTGTCGACTGAAGAGCTAACTGTGATGTTTGACTTTCAATTATTACTCCTAATTAATACATTGTAGTCATTGAAATTTGAATCACACTGTTGGAGACTGGTGTTGTTAAAATAAATCATGATAAATTCAATTTGTATATATTGGAATCATGCAAACAAAGACTGCCTCTGTGTGTGTGTGTGTGTGTGTGTGTGTGTGTGTGTGTGTGTGTGTCTTCTCTTGTTGGAATCTTTCTCTGGCCCTTAGATTATTTCCCATTCTCTGCTATCATTGCTAGTACTACATACCGTATAAAATGAAGCCCCTGAATCCTTTTATTTACTCTCTTGCAATGTGTCTATGTCATATCCAGGCACTGGTTTGAGGAAAGTAAGCACCAGCATTGAGTGAAGTTCATAAAACACTTACCTTTGGAAATTGAATATTGCATTAAATTGTAGAAGGTCATAGATCACTGTAGTCTGTAGGGGGTGCCACACCCAGGTAAACCTATAGAATCTGTTGATGTGATAGCATTCTAATTCAAGAGTAAAATGTTCACTACTTGAAATAGAAAGCATAATTTGAAACTAGTTAATTACTGGCTTTGGGAAACAGCAATGCTGATATTTACAAATAAACTAGATATGTCTTTGGTGTGTCTACAAAGCAAATTAAAACAACTTTAAACTACATTTTAGTAGATAAGTTTTTCCTTTGGGTTATCTCTAGTGGAATTTAGATCAGTACTTTTTAAACTTTAAAATGCATTTGAGTCACCAAGAGTTTCTGTTAAAACACAGATTCTGGGTGGAGTGGGGTTTGAGTTTCTATATTTTTTTTTACTGGCTCACAGGAGATGCTGATGCTGCTGACCAAACATTGAGTAACAAGGATCTCCAGCAACCTAGGTTCTGCTGTATGAAAATGTAGGAAGCCAGTGGCTTGACAAAACTGCCTTATTTAAAATTGCTTTATCTGACCATTTTCCTTTTTTAAGAAGTTGGAACAACATTGGAACCTTGCCTATCTCCCAAGCTTCCCCCTTGTGTTTCTTTCTTTTCAACACCCTCTATAAGACTCATCTTTCTCTGACTCCTACATAATCACCTTCCATTCATTCACCAGCTCACCAAATCAGGTTTTCATTTGCATCTAAACTGTCTGACAAAGACTTTCTAAATACAAATAGGAACCTCTCTGTGCCAACTTGTATGGTGTGTTTATAAGGTCTGATAGACACTATTGAGCTGCCCTAATGAAATCCTTCCCTCTTTTGGTTTCTGGAACATCAGTTCTTCTCTTGTTTCTTCTTCAACTTCTTTGGTGTTACCTGCTCCATTCCCTGCATGGGCACCTCTGTTTGTCTAGTCCCTTCAATGCTGCTAATCTCCCTGGGATTCATTCTTTTCTCTTCTAACTGACCAGGTGCTCTCCACCCATAATTTCCCCCCATGACCCCAGTTATCATATATATTTCAGTGACTTCCAGCTTTTGATATTTCTACCTCCCAGACTGCCATAGTTCTACTCCCAGGCTAACTGTGTGACCTTGGTCAAGATTCTTAACTATTCTGATTCTCGGTTTCCACCTACAATATTCTGTGGGGATTAAACAATTTACCACATGTAAAATGCCCAGAAGAGTGCTTAGCACCTATTAAAAATTACAAGATTCAAGCTATTGTGTATTTGTTAAAATTTTGAGCAACAAATGGAGGCTTTTTTTTTTTTTTTTTTTTTACATTTACATTGCATTATTTTTTTAAACTTTTTTCTGTTATGCTGCATAATTTAGGTATACAGTTAGGTGTTTTAAATAACAAGGATCATAAAATTCCTTTGATTTTCTTTCCCATTTCTCTGCATTGTAAAGGAGCAAGCTACAAGAAATGTATTGATTTGAATTACTCTAGGATAAGACTGGCTAGAGTTTTGGCTTTATGTACTTAGTAATGTCTGATTTAATGGATGCATCTAATGTATAAATATGACACATTTTCTTGGTCATGTTTTTAGTTGTGGACATCCCTCTCCATTTAAAGCCATACGACATAAAACCATCAGTTTTTATCAAGGATTACATTATATGTCAAATATCTGTCTTATAGATGGAATGTTTGGAATTAGTCACATTTGGAAAATATTTTAAACTGATTTTGAATTTATGATTCTATTCCTTTATGTTAATAAAAACATGATATTAACCTAAGACCTAACCTAAAGAATTTTAGCATGACAAATGAGCTTGATAACCAATTTATAAATAAATGATGCATTTAGTGCATTTAATTCAATACACATTTATTAAACATTAATGAAGGGTCACTAGTTGAAGTTAAGTCTTGCTGCCCTCAAATTTCTCATGAGGAGGCAGATGTGTAAATAAATAATTATAGTCAGGTATGTTAAGTTCTATAGTAAATGATGGTAAAACATGCTAGTAAATCAAAGGAGAGAACAGCTAATCTGTCTAGAGAACTCATGGGGATTTTTGAAAACGAAGTGGAATTGGATCTGGAGGACATCACCAGGAGTGAGGGGGAATGGAATTTCAGGAGAAAAGCAGGTGCAAAGACATTTAAACTCGGAAGAGCACTGTGGGTTTGGGAAAGTGATACACAGATTCATTCCATAATCTATGTGGAGGCTGAGAAAAAGCACTTCATGGAGGCCCTGCGTGTGTCCAGCCCCTTCCTCTTTCTCACAGCTTTGTCTCTGTGGACACAGAGTGGACACAACGAGCCTGGGGATGAACACCTCACTGTCCGTCTGCTCCAGGGATAAGCTTCACTTTGGCCTTGAAGAGGGCTTAGGATACTTGAGGAAGGGAATTCTAGGGCTTCAGGGTTTCAGAGTTCTGGGTCTAGAAGGGTGAAGACCTGAGCTCTGTGGGGGAATGTCTTCTTGATCTCAGGGAAGATGACCAGAGCAGGGTTTTCTACAGCCATGCCCAGAGCAGGGGCACCATGGCAGGTCTGAGAATGGAGCCCAAGTTCCTTGTGGCTCATAAATGGGTTGCTTAGAAGTAGTTGGTTATGGAAGATGGAGCTGAGCATTTGGATTAGGGGCAGACTGTATTAGGTTTTTAAAAAATGTAATGACCATTGCCTTTGACTACACAATTGGTGTAATCTAATTTTACTGTGTGGGATCAAAAAATTAAATCAGAAAAATTATACTCCTCAGTTTATGCCATAGCTGTGAATGAATTATTGATTAATGATAGTATTGTTCATTTTCAAAGAATTAGAATGCCAAGAACTATACTTAAGCCAAAAGTTATGTTGGACATAAGTAAATCTTTTTTTCCCCTTCAAATTTGATTGTTGCCAGAACTTTAAATTTTATAGTGATTCAATTTAAACACAGTCTATTAAATGCTGTTAACATCAACAAATTAAAGAATTGTGATGATGTTAATCCTTGTGCTGTAACTACCCTTCATTATAATTCATATGTACTAAAGTTATTTTACAAATACCTAACATAAGAGTGCTTATATTTCTTAAATATTAAGCATCATGTCCATGAGTGAGGCCTAGCAAATACATAGCTAAAACTTTCAACCAAGAAAGAAAGTTGTAATTAAAGAGCTATATTACCTTAAGATAAATGCAAGATTTTTTATTTTATTTTTTTCCACCATTTTCGATGTTTCCTTTAGTAATTCTAATTTCTATCTGAAAGTATTCATCATAGAACATAATCAAATTTGCAATAATTCTACAAAATTTGCTAAGAAATCCTGTGACTGCCAATGTTACAATTGAGAAATCAAATGGAAAGAAAAGATTAAAAAGTAGAAGTATATAAAGAAGGAAATGGAGAAAAAAAAGAAAGGAGAGTAAGAAGGATTAGAAAATTGAGGGATAAATGAGTTCTATGCACTGGATAAATTGTTGTTGATAAGGTGATAACTCTTTGCCCCTTAATGAATAGTTTCCAGAGATGTATACCTCTAATATACATGTATGTTTTACAGATGTGCAGAATATTAAAGACCAGGGGTACAAATTTTGCTGTAAAACTTCTATTTCCTGAGGACAGTGGATAATAAAGAATTAAAATTTGGTTGCATTTTGATAAGTACAATTTTTAAAAGTGTTTTTTTAACCCAAAATATGAAAACCAAGCTAAAATCCTTATTGCTCCCTTGAACTTTGGAACCAAATTATGAAGATGATTGTGAGTTCCAAACTCTTGTTGCAACTAATCAAACATTGATTGTTCAGGCTCCTCTTTGTTAATTTCAGGTAACTGTGATAATAGAATACCACTATACTACACCAGTAAGCTCTCATTTCACATGCCCCAAAGATTAAAATAGAAAGAAAGAAAAAACGTTCCCATGGCAACTGTAACTCAACATGTTGTTTTAAATCTTTATTCTCCTCGGTTTCTTGTAAGTAGAACTCATTTATTTTGCAAGAGAAAATTTAATGTGAAGGAGATACATTGGGTGTGGCAGGAAAAAGTCACTTTTCTCAGCAAAAGACATCTTAATCTCAGGGCATATTCTAGAATTAGCAAGGCTATTATAAGGCAGGCAGTTGCACCATCTCATAAAAATAAAATAAAACACCGTTCAGTTGGTCAGTAGAGATTCAAAATCTTCAGTGTTAGATGAAACATCCAGCTGCCTCAGAAAAAACAGCTTTGTTAAATTGCCCAGATACTGTAACATTGTGTAGACAAAGTCTTGGTTCTATAAAGGTTCAATTAGACAATATCAGGTTTTACTGCTAAGTTGATGAATATGACTCAAATGACTGGCTGAAACATTAAAAATTCAGGTAAAAAAAGTATGATTTGGCCTTTACAATACATAAAAAATGTTAAATTGTTGAGGTCAGTTTGTTTCCAGTTGGTTGGTAGATATTACGTAAAAACTTAAAACCATGCCTAGAGGAAAAAAAAAGCCATATAGAATAACGTGGTTAGAGTTTTCTGTCCAACTAATAACTTTGTAAAATTATAGAGTTCTCTACATTTTTCAAAAGTTTCCATTTATATTCTTGTTTAATTCTCCAAACACATTTTTTAGCAATACAAATAAATTATTGTTTCATATTTAGAGATTAAGAAATTGAGTCTTGACTGGGCACGGTAGCTCACGCCTGTAATCCCAGCACTTTGGGAGGGTGAGGTGGGTGGATCACCTGAGGTCTGGAGGTCAAGATCGGCTGCCTGGCCAACATGGTGAAACCCCATCTCTACTAAAAGTACAAAAATTAGCCGGGCATGGTGGCGGGTGCCTGTAATCCCAGCTCCCCCGGAGGTTGAGGCAGGGGAATCTCTTGAACCAGGGGGACAGAGATTGTAGTAAACCGAGATCACACCATTGCACTCCAGCCTGCGCAACAAGAACGAAACTCCATCTCAAAAAAAAAAAAAAAAGAAAAAGAAAAAGAAATTCAGTCTTGGGTTAATTGATTAGCCTCCAGCGGTGGATCATTAGGATAATACCCCTAACATTGTTTTCACTTCCCACTGTCTATGTCTATTCCCTTTAAGTAGTTAGTCTTTCCCTGCCTCCGCACCACCGTTGAGCTTAGTCGTATGATTGTTTCTGGCCAATGGGATAATAGCAAATGAGGTGCAAACAGAGGCTTGACAAGTGCTTGTGCATTGCGCATGCCTTTTCTTTCTGCTGCGAATCATTCCGCCACAAGTGAACGAGCCTGTGCTGGCCTTGCGGAAGCCCAGCCGAGGCCTCAGAATTTGGATGAGATCGTGTGAGACCATCCACCCGAGGAAGCCAGCAAAGTGGCTAGAACCCGCCATACGCCCGCAGAATCACAATTGCTGTTCTAAGCCACTACATTTCAGGTGACTTGTTGAGCAGCAAACAAGAGCTGACGAACCTGAAGTCAGAAAATGCTAGCGGAAGAAACAGGACCCAGAACTCCATTGGAAAATGGGTGAGTATTTTACCCAGAAGGTGGACAAAAATAATCTAAAGGATTATAAAAATGGAAAAGGGAGAAATCAAATCCTTTTTATAGTGAGTATCAAAGGCTTTAATTTTAGTTTATTTTTACAAAATTCTTTTATCTTTTAGTTAAAATAGCTGTTATCTCCAGACACATTTTTCTACTTCTATATTTGTCCTGTAGTCTCTTGCATCATAGTACGTGGCTTTTATGTGGTTAAATTTTCTAGTAAAGATGTAAGATAAAACTGTTCAGGTTCATTTATTATGTTGACATATTTATAATTCATGGCATATGTATTTTACCTTATTCAGGTCTACAGAGTTTAATAAAATAACCAAGGAGATATAAAGTAACATTTTCTATTTTTAAGCTTCCTTCTATAGTGGTTTTGTGAACTACTGAATCAGTAGTTCAGAATTTAAAGTACACCAGGTTATTTTTTGTTTTTGCTATTCACATGATATCAGGATATTGTGCAAAATATCCCAATGGGGAAAAAAAAATCGTTTTTCAGTGTTTGTCATCTTAGTAGTTGCCTTGGTGAATTTCCATCAATTATTCATCAAGTTTTCTACTGGTTTTGTACCGAGATTGATCACTTTCAGACATAAAATAATGTTTTTAAAATAAAGATTTAATTTGCAAGGGATTAGGGAAGAGGGTAAAACAATGGCTTTTCAGAGGAGACTGGCAGTCACTTTAAAGTCCAGAGCTGTAGCATGGCTTCATAATACCCCACTTAAAAAATATATATATCTCACAGTAAAGTAAACATTTTGACAAGGATGTAGACATCAGTTGGAGCTTATCCAGTATTAAACAGAAACATGTGCTTTGTTCAAGGCATTTGCAGAAACAAAACCATCTTGCCTTTATTTATTTATTTATTTTTTCAATCTTCTGTTTATGCCAGGTCATGGCAAAAGAAGGCCAGGGAGTTGGAAACAAAGGCAGATTCTTTTTTCATTTCATCTAAAAACTGAAACAGTCTCTCATCCTCCTCTTCCCCAAATGCCTTTATCCATTACCTCAAAGCCTAGGCTCTCACCTTACCCAGACTTACCCCTCCGTCTGTTAACATATAGACATGCTTTGGTCCAGTGGTAATTGTAAGTGCCAATAAAAAGGAAGCTGAACACATACTCCTCCCTTTGAAGAAAATGCTGGGAATCCACTCTCTTTTTGGTTTTATTTTCCACCTTATCTGAGCTGTACCTGCTGGTACTGCTGTTCCCTGTGATATGAGAGCTTCCCATTCTGGAAATGGAGAGAACATTTTCTCTTCTAAACTAAAAGTTTAAAACGTTATTAATATCTCATACATCAGTGCCAGGAGAGAGTGTACCTGCTTCTTCTGGACCATACAAACCCCCAAATTTGAGGCACTGCACTATATTAAGTGGCACAGACAACAGCTATGCAAAACCAAATGTCAAGTGACTTCTGTCCGGTAGGATAAACGAACACCAAAAAAAGGAAATGCATCTCCAACCCACAATATTTTTGTTTGTTTTTATAGGGATGATGTAACTGGTTAAAGTTTTCGCTTTTCAACTCATTACAATGATGTGACTTTAATGCCTTTTTTAGCTCCACTCAGAATAATATATTGGGGTAATTTTAGAGTTGCAGGGACGATGAGGCACTGACAGAGTTTTGGTTAAGTTTTTAAAATTATTTTTTGTTTTCAAAGTATGGTAAAATAATCTGTGTGAGGCAGTTTTACATGTGAAATTTTCAAATTACCCATTTACAAAATTTAAAGGTAGTAAAATGGGAAAACACCCATTTTTAATATTTCCATAAAATCACAATTGTAACTGATGTTTCCACAGTCACCCATCTGAGGAGGGGGAGGACAATATGGTCATAAAAGCGACTCCAGATCCAAATTCCATGGCTCATGCTCACCAATTGGCTTTCTGAAAGGAGCTTGAGCTCTCTTGTTACTTCTTTCGAGAATTTCTTTCTCAGACCTAGGCAGAAGAAAGGGAACTCACAAACATTTTCCCATTAAGAACACCTTTTGCGACTGGACATGGTGGCTCACATCTGTAATCCCAGCACTTTGGGAAGCCCAGGTGGGTGGATCACTTCAGGTCAGAGGTTTGAGACCAGACTGGCCAACATGGCAAAACCCTGTCTCTATCAGCAATACAAGAACTAGCCGGGCATGGTGGTGCATACCTGTGATCCCAGCTACTCGGGAGGCTGAGGCAGGAGAATCACTTGAACTAGGGAGGTGAAGGTTGCAGTGAGCTGAGATCGTGCCACTACACTCCAGCCTGGGTGACAGCGTGAGACTCCATCTCAACAAACAAACAAACAAACAAAGTACACCTTTTGGTGATTAGGACCAGCTCAAGCTGCTTACTGACTGAAATCTGTTTTGTAGCCTTGTCATTTTCTTTTACGATTACCAGCATCATGTTTTGGATACCCCTAGCGGCAGTCGGGATGTTGACCTGCCATCCTCAGAAGGGTTGTGAGCTAAGCCACTCCTCCATGGTGCTACCTGAGGTTAGACCGCATCACTTCCCCTGCCCAAGGTTGGTGGGGGGCCTGTTTCTCACAGCACCACTAGGTTCACATCTTACCAGTCATCATTCATTATAAACATTAAAATTCCTCTCTCTCTCTCTCCTTCACTTGGACTTCAGATTAAATTCTCCATGTCTTCCACCCCTATCCCAGTTTATTTATTAATGATTATCGGACATTGGTTCATGGCAGCTTTTCTAAAATTTAAGAAGTTGGTTTAAGAAATTGGATCATTCAGACTAGTTGTTACCAAACTAAGTATCCTGGGGTACATGAAGAATCCCGGGGAACATGTTCACATGGAGAGCTTTAAGGGGACAATTTTCAGACTCTGAACATTCTCTGTGTTTTCTGTTCTAACTTTTTCTTTCTGAGAAGGCGTTTGTGTTTGAAGACCCAAGCAGGTCTTCTTTCTTACCTCCCGTTTCAGAATCGCCCTTATCCTGTTTATAAAGAAAGGCATGCCTTTCACGAATTCAGAACCTCATTATTGTTTGGTGTTCCAGGGTATACAGACTTCGAGGATGCCAGACAAAGAGATCATTTGAAATATTGTTGTCACTAAGCCTTCTTTGATCAAGACACCATGAGCTCATGGTAAGTCTTCATGTTGTTCTGCCTTATATTTATTTTTAAGTGAGAAGAGTTGTATGTTGCAACATTCTGAGGCTACGTGTACCATGAAACAGGACAGCAGGACTAGACAATTTTCACTCAACAATCTTGCCTTCTTTGGCTATGCACTTGTATGTGGACATCTATTTCAAATGGAAGAGAGACAGTGTGCCTATGAACATGGACTCTGGACTCATAGCCCTTGTTTATAATCCATCTTCGTTACTCACTAGCTCTGTAACTATAGGCAAGGCAAGCCTCAGTTCCTCATACATAAAATGCCATTAAAAGTAATGCCTACCTCATAGGGCTGCAATGAGGATTAATAGAGACAATGCTGGAAACGCATTTCAGAGAAGAACCAGAACAAAGCAGATGCTTGACAAATGCTCATCTCATACATAACCATGCTATAGATTTCCTTATCATAAAGTTACAACAGGAGAACATCCTCAGGCAAAACCAACTGTCCAGCTTAATGGTAAAGAATATTTAACCTTGCCCAAAGAAAGTCTGGCTTTTGCCCTTGTCTCATGGGCGGTAATCTCTCTAAATCATTGGGATATCCTATCTGATAGATGTATCTCTGTCACATGCAGGCTTTGGGCCAACTGGATAATAACAATGTGATTTAGGGTAGGAGTTTTGGTTATGCAATATCTGCTGGGCCTCTGGAAGGGCTGGAGACTGAAATCAGCCATGTGGGCAGTCAGTCATGCCTGTGTAAGAGAGTCCCAATAAAATCTCTAGACACCAAGGCTTGGATGAACTCATTTGTTTGGAAATGCTCTGTGCATATTGTTACACATTGATTCTGGGAAAGTAACACAATTCATAATTCCATGGGGAGAGGACAACTAGAAGCTCCATATTTTGTAATTTCCAGGACTATGTCCTATATGCCTTTTCCCTTGGCTGATTTTAATCTGTATTCTTTAGCTGTAATAAACTGCAACCATGAGCATAACAGCCTTCAGTGAGTTCCGTGAATCCTTCTAACTAATTATCAAATCCAAGAGTCATTGTGGAAGCCCCTGAATTTGCATTTGATTGTCAGAAGTAAGTGCAGTTTTGTGGACTATTCTCTCTAAACCTTGCATCAACAAAACATCTTTTTCCTTGCATCCATAGGGGTTGATGTTTTTCTGTTGGCCAACTTGGATTTTGTGATAATTTGTCCAGGAACTCAACAATTAACTCTATCTTTCCAAATAATAGCACACATGGAGGAGAATTGCTTCTCCTGACTGACAGTCAAGGAAGAACCTGGAAATGCTCAGTGGTGAGTGTTCCTCATGCAGCTGGCAGAGTACCTTGGTTTCCAATCAGCACCACAGGGCACTCAACAAGGATGAGGAACTGAGTTACCCTTGACAAGTCAGTGTCCACACTGACATGATTAAGTGGGAAAAAGTTTGTCACTTTCTCTATCCCTTCCATACTAGTGAAGGTGGTGCAGGAAGCATGGATATCCCATTCCAAATTGAGTGATGTGTGGATGGTAATGTATTCCACTTAGCTTCAAAGTTCCTTTCTACATTCTTGGACATGCTTTTTATGTCTTTAGACACTCACTTTACTCCACCTGCTTGCATTTACTAGACACTATAAGTTGGGAATTGTGATGGTTAACTTATGCGTCCACTGGGCTAGTCAATGGTGTGTAGTTGTCAAACACCAGTCTACATGCTGTGGTGAAAGTATTTTTCTTAAGATTTGCTTAACTTTTAAATCAGTAGACTTTAGGCTGGGCATGGTGGCTCATGCCTGTTATTTCAGCACTTTGCGAGGCCAAGGAAGGTGAATTTACTTGAGCCCAGGAGTTTAATACCAGCCTGGGCAACATGGCAAAACCCAATCTCTGAAAAAAAAACAAAAACCAAAAACGTAATATTCACCTGTTGTGGTGCACATGTGTAGTCCCAACTTCCCAGGAGGCTGAGGTGGGAAAATCACCTGAGCCCAGGAGGTCAAGGCTACAGTGAGCCATGATTGCGCTACTGCTCTCTAGTCTGGGTCACAAAGTGAGACCCTATCTCAAAATAAAAGAAAAATAATTAATAAATAAATCAGAAGACTTTAAGTGATGTGGGTGGATCTCATTCAGTTAATTGAAGGCCTTAAGAGCAAAGACTAAGGTTTCCTAAGATAAATGCAACTCGGCCTCAAGAGTATGACATATAAACCTGCCTGTATTTCTAGCTTTCAGATTTTGACTAAAGACTAAAACATCAACTTTTTCCTGAATTTCCAGTCAGATGGCCTGTTCTACAAATTTCAGACTTGCCAGACCCTATAATCACGTGAGCAAGTTTCTGAAACTAAATCTCTCTCCCTGCTCTGTCCCTTTCTGTACACTCAATTGGTCCTGTTTCTCTGGAGGACTCCAAAACAGGGGTGGAGGCACTTGAGCGTTATCTCAAGGTCATCACTGAATATGAACTTGACCTAGCCTACTGGAATAAAGGAAACAATAAAGACAGAATCCCTGTGTGGGGACAATGTATAGAATGCTTTTCCATTTTCCTCAAAGTCTTCTATTTCTATCATTTTGCTTGTGCAAAGATAATTTGCCAGGAATATATTGGTCCCAGTGTATTCCCAACAGATTGTTTCCCAGTCGTCTGGGAAGGACGTATTCTGCTAATAGTATCCACAGAACAATGACAACTCAGAAAATCTAGTGGAATCTTCTAGCCTAAACCTAAGGACAGCAATGGCAAACCTCTGTGAATTGCTGATCATCTTCCATGGGATAAACACTACTGATACATTATCTCATTCAGTCTCCATCACAACAATGCCTAGTAGTCATTATGTCTTCTGTTTTAAAGATGGAGAAAGTGAGGCTCAGGAATCATAAGTAATTGTGACAGTTATGAAGACAGCACAAACAGAAGCAGGATTGACAGTCAGGATATCTGATTCCAAAGTTCCTTATGTTTTGATGCATCCGTTAAAAGATTCTTTCTAGTCAAGACTTAGGAAGCACAGGTGGTAAAATGGGACCACTACCTGAAGGAGGCTTTATCTTGGTAAGTGACATGAGATTGTCATGCAAGCGATAAATAGCACAGGCCAACAGGGCATACGTTGCCACCAGAAATCTTGGTTGCCATGTCTAGGGAGTTGTGTATGTAAGTCATGAATTGTGGGTATCAGCTTGTAAGAAGTAGACAGGAGACAGGGACTCAGAGATGGAGCAGCTGGAGCAACTGTGAGGCCAGAGGCTGAGTTCTAGGCTGCATTCTAATTTAACTGCTCTTTGACTTCGGACAGTTATTTCCACTTCTCTAGGCCTAAACTTCCTCACCTCTGAAAGGAAACTGGATTAGAAATGCTTTACTTGTGTAGGTCTCTATTTAAAACGTGGTCCCCAGCAGAGTATCTGGTAGCTTTCTCAGGCAGAAATGTTATTTGTTGTGCGGTTTCCCCATTTGAGTCACTTATACTTCTCATTATCTGTTCTTTCTCACAGTGTATTTGTCTAGATCAGTTTTAGAAAAAAACAGTCGGGTAGGAATCGCAACTACTGCTCTGAAACATTATTTTAGCTTCTTTGGTCTTCTATTTAAAAGCCTGAGTTGTGGTCACCCTACTCTAGGGAAAGAAATTATTTCAGAATGTCAGCACATGACCTTGAGAAAGTTTACGTCTTTAAAAATGTGTCTTGAAGTGTGCAGAAGAGGCGTAATTTGCATACTTTTGTTTCCTGCAACAGTGTTTTTCCAAATAACACATCTGTTATGTCCCTATTTGCCTGTAGCAATATAGAATGCATACTCTCTTTGACAGAGAAAATTAATAGTGCATTAGGGAGCTTTCATTTCTGGAATAGCTGTTCAGATTTAGTCTAGTCATCTAATCCAAGGTATTAACATCATTTTGGGTGCATGATCCTTGGGAGAGTAAAATTCCATATAAATGGCCATCAGCATCAATTCTGTGTTTCAATTTGACAGTCACTCTTTTAATATATGCTATGAGCAAGGACCAAAGCCAGGTGAGATGTATAAATACAAACAACTTCTTTGAGATTCAGTTTCTTCACCTCTTGTAAAGTAATACAGTTATTTTGCTGAAATGCTAATGATTATGGTATATACCTCCAATAAGAATTAAATGAGATGGTGGATGTAAAATGCCTGGCACAGCTCCTGGCATGGTGAAGATACTAAAAAAATAGTAACTTCAAAGCAAAAAGTGGAGCCCTTGTTGCCCTGAAATAATTGAATTCAAGTAATGGGAATCTAAAGCGAGATCCCCAACAATAAACTATAATGTAAGATAGAATACAATCAGTACTTACCATTTCATAACAAAAATGGAAAGAAAAAAATTGGGAAGCATAGAGAAGAAGGCAGATAGTATTTCTGTCTAAAGAAATTAGGTGAAACTTCATTAAGTAAGTGACAATTTTTGGACCTTACAAGATAAATTAGGTTTTGATATGCATTGTAAGGGTATTTGGTTTTTACACTTCTTAAAATAGCAGCCATGATCAGCACAATATAACTAAGAAGTTAAACTTCCATGGTAAAGGATTGTAATCCTACAATTAAAAGTAGTTTCAAGTCCACGTTTCAGAGCCCTGTCTCTAGTTTTGGCCCAATTAGCCCTTCTGTCAATGACTTGATTATCACCTTATAAGATGATATAAAAGTGGGAGATAATTTAAGTCCAATGAGTGGGCTCAATCTAATAAGATGATGTTTAAAAGCAATAAATACATTTATAGTTCTGTACTTAGGTCCACATAATTAGGCAAGAGAGTTTAGGTTACAAAGAAACCCAATGGTTTTAGTCAACTGTAAATCCATGCATGACATAGCATCCAAAATTTCACTGAGATTTTTTTCTCTTCATTAATAAAACAGTCTCACTGAATAAATATCCAATTAGGTCCTTCTGCATGCAAAGAACATATAGCAGTACAGAGTATGCATGCACATGGACATTATAATCTTGAAACTGAAATTTCAGTAGAATGAAGAGAAGTGACACAAATTTTTTACAGTTAAATGTTGCACAACAATTGTGACAAATGTTGAGAGGGAGAAATGTGGGGTGTCATCCATGCACATGAGATGGGGACCTGAACTCTTGTCAGAATCAGGGAAGGCTTCCTTGGGAAGTGATTTTTACTGAGATCTGAAAGGTGAGTAGGAATTAACCAGGTAAAAAGCAGCAAGAGGGTCTCTCAGGGGAAACAGCATATTTAAAGGCCATTGAACTGTCCCACAGGGTCTCATATGTATTCCTTCTGCTTCTGATGGTTTGATGCAGGTGTATATGGGGGCCTTGGAAGATATATATTGATGGATGTACAAATTATTACTATCAATTTGGAAAATAATCGGCACTAGCTTAAAAATTAAAACATTGTCTTACTCCATAGCCCAAAATGAGAAGATAGAGTGAGAAGAGAAGGCGTGCCAGGTTTGAGCCTTAAAGGCATTTAGTTAAGTTGGTAAGACTTGTGAGAGCCAGATAACTTACAGAAGGTGGATGTGGTCAGTGTTATGAAAGACATGAGTAAGGCTTTGTAAAGCATAGAAAATATTTTTATTTTATTTTATTTATCAAGATGACGTTTCAATTGTCTTTATAGAAAGATCTAATTTTGTCGGGCAGAATTAGGGTGTTCTCAATATAAAAAGACTGATTAGAAGAGAATAAGACAGTCAAGATGATTTAACGGAATTAACCAGAGAGGTGAGAGGGAAATCAGGAGTGTGTGCGATGATGAGAATTAGGAGAAAAAAGCATTACAAAGAGAGAAGGGTCACAATCTGGAATGACTTGACAGTGCTGAAATCAGATGAGAACTGAACTATATCCACTGTATCCATTGAACTGGAAGTTATTGAACTTAGCATGAGTAGATTGAGCTGTAAACATGAAGTGAGCAATGGAAGTGGCAGGTAGAGAGTGGGAGATAGCAAATAGAAAACTCAAAATTGTGGGACTCGAAGGGCAGGATCCTTGCTCTGTTGATTTTTGTGTTTTGGGAAGGAAGTATAGTGCTATAGTCATGTAGTACTCATACAAAAATTAATTTCAGTTGGTGGATGAATGAGTATTTGGAAAAAGAAAGGTTAATTATACTAGAAATAGGACAAGACTTTGGGGAAAAAGTGTTGAGAGTATACTCTGGCTCTAGCAAATTACTAACTTTGTGACCTTGGGCAAGTCATTTAACCACTCTGAGCCCTAGTTTCCTCATTTATAAAATGAGCGTAATGGTAATTGACCTAATTTCCCAAGAGAGTTGGTGAGAGTGTGAAATAGGAAACTTTCCATGGATGTGCTTTATAGACTGTGGTGTGCTTATCAAATAGACACTCATATTTTCATATTGAAGGATTAGAAGCTATGTCAGAGACTGATGAGGTAGCCTGTTCATTTCCTCTTCTTGGACTATGTTTCCCTGTTGCACTTGCAGTGAGGTGGCCATATAGTTGAGTTTGAGCCAGTGACATGTGAACAGAGGTGATATGTGTCTTCCAGACTCAACCACTGAACCGTCCCACAAGGGCTCCTATGTGCTGCCTCTGCTTCTGGTGGTTTGATGCAGATACATATGGGGGCCTTATAATATATATACTGATGTATATTCAAATTGTTACTACCAATTTGGAAAATAATTTGGTACCAGCTTCAAAATTAAAATATTATCATACTCTGTAGTCCTACTATTCTACTCCTAGGTATATTTATTTCAATGAACCTTGCAAATGTGCATTAGAAGATATCTGTAAGTGAGTTTATTGATTATAATAACCCCAAACTGAAAACAGTGCAAATGCCTATCAGTAGGAAAGCCAAATGTCCATTAACAGAAGACTGGAGAAAATAATTTATATTCACAAAAAGATTATATAATAAAGGCCAGTTACTATAACTACATGCAACTACATAGATGAAAGAAACATAACGGTAGATGAAAGAAACATAATGGTAAGTGAATAAAACAAGTCACAAAAGAAAATCTATCTTGTGATACAATTTTTTAAAACTAAAAACAAAAAAAGAGAGAGAAGGAAAGGCAAAACAAAGCAACACGTTTTTTCAGGGCTGCAAGCATTGTGATTTTTTTTTTAAAGATGAAGGGAATTGTATAAATAATCTGTTATTAAAGTAATACTGCAAACCACCACCCCAAAACTCAGGAGCTTACAGAAAGTAACATGTATTATATTATCGATCTGGTTTCCACGTCAGCTGTGTTTGTCTGATCTTGCCAGTGCCTGGCTGATCTTGGCTGGGCTCACTGCTGCTTCCATGAAGCTACAGGCCGGCCGGGTGGTTCTGCTAATCTTGACTGACACATGCTTATGGTTTGGCTGTTGGCTGATCAAGGATGGCCATGATTTAAGGTGACACAACTCTGCTTCACATATCTGTCACCATCCAGCTGTCTAACCTGGCCAGGTTCTCAGGTCAAGGCCCAGAGGGAAAGAACAAGAAAGGCTGATTCTGCCAGGGGGCACGCAGGAACATGCATGTGCTTTCCAAGGCTGTACTTGCATCTTATTTGCTTACAGCCCACTGGCAAAATAAAGTTGTCCTGTCAAGCCTGGAGTCAGGGGGAGGGGTCCCCATAATGGTATAGAGCAAAGGACATTTGGGAGCCCAATAATTAGGGCCATTAATGCTATCAATCCACTATAGGAATACAGGATTATGACAACCCCTATCAGGGAGGCAGGGGGTGAAATAGAGAAGAACACACCGTTACTGGCAGGTTGTTGATAATATTTTAGTTCTTAAGTGAGGCAGAAGTTAGAGGTTTCACTTTACAAATTATACTGTATAACTTACATACACATTACATATATTTTTGTATGAGCACAAAATCCTCTATATTTTTAAATTGGGCAAGAAAGTTCCAAAACAAAGCAAAAACCTTTCAAATGTAAGGAAAACAAAGAAAAACTGAAGGGCTAATTTGGGAAGTCCAGTGGCAAATTGGGCCTTTGGATTCCATTTCTAGGTTCTGCAAAATGGGATATCAATTGTCTCCTTTTAATAGAAGACTGTGACTTTGACAAAGAAATCACTTATTAAAAGAAGTTGAAGGGCAGGTTTGCCAACTGGGGAGAATAATTCTCTCTCTCTTCTGGAGACCTCAGATCAAATTTCAACAATGTTGAAAAGCCACGTTTATTCTGCTCTACTTTCCTGCCTTTTATTCTGTTTGTTTTATTCCTGGAACAAAGATACCACAGCTTGTCTTCGAAAGACTTCCATGTGAGTTTGAAAGGGTGTAGAATTTGGAACATGCTCTACCTCAGATAAAACTCCTGATTTTTTTTTTCTTTCTTTTTTTTTTTTTTCAAAGCGCTCCTCAATCAGACCCAGATCCCAGACCTCCGGGGTTTGATTCATTCATCTCTAGCTAAGACTATGTTTTCTAGCCTCTCTCCAGAAGACTGGGAGATTCACTTTAAAAAGACGCTGCTGCTCGTGCTTTTTTCTCATCACAAAAGAATTAATGTCTGCACAGCCCTTTGAAGATGTGGTGTCACGCATGTGCTATTATTAATAATGAAATACAGATCTGTTTCACACCATCTGAAAAACAGGGTTTTGCCACCATGAAGGAGCTTTTATTTCTACCAGGTCTTCATGATGCGTAGCCCAGATCCAGCTCAGCTTCAGACTGGGGAACCATGTCCCAGAAAACGGGTAAAGAGAGGAAACAGCTGGAGAGAAACAAAACAACACACAACACCCAATACGTTAACAAATAAAAATGAAAAGGAGGCTTTAATCACCATTTGAGATCACTTCCCTGACTGCAAGCATTTTAGATAGAACTCAGCACCTGCTAAAGATGGGGCCTGGTGAGTGGATCCTGGATTCTTTATGCATTCTGAAGAAGGTAAACATCCCCAGGTTCATGAGCCAGTTCGAACAGGAAAGAGGGTACTGATTGCAATCTGCTGTTAGTATTTCCTTTTGTATTTGTTCAGTGCTTTGAGTCATTCTCTTTTTCTTCTCTGAAACCACTAACATTGCTCCTCCAGTAGCCTTTTGCATTTACAAGCTACCTTATCATGCCTGGGTTTTTGGGAAAGGGAAGATGGATGTAAAGTGAGGCTACTGTAAACAACAGTTCAATAAAGGCTTCAGAACAGGGTCCATTTAGGGAGGTGAGTGCAAACATTCCATGAAATAAAAAGAACTGCTTCTGTGGGCTCAACTCACAACAGGCACAGCCGCTGTCAACAGCAGCCTGAGAAGGAGCAAATTTGAGAGCTGGGTCTATTCTTATTTTTTATTTTTGTAAATCTTTGCACCTGTCTTTGGTGGCAAGATTCTCAACTCATTTCCCTTGTTTCTGCTCCCCCTCCTCCCTGCACTCTATGCCTCGCTGGGGTTCTGCTTGTTTTGGAACTGGTGATTCAAAATGGACTCCAACATTGTTTCTGAATCACAAAGAGTGTGCAGAAGAGGGAAGTATTTCTTGCTCCATTCCAGGCCCCAACACAGAAGGTGCTGTGTGGAAAAGGGAGCTGAGGGGAGAAGAAAAAGAGGAGGGGAGAAAAAAGAGGCAAAAGTAAAAAAACTCAAGGAAATCAAGACCATGCTGTGCAAAATTGTTACAGCTGTTTCTGTTTTTATTGGCTGTTTCTTTTGGCTTCATTTTTTCAGCAACTGCAGTTCATATGAGCAGGAAGGCATACAGCATGGCCGAGCTCCACGGTGGTGGGCGGAGGGGAGGACAGAAAAGGGACTGAGAAGAGGATGGAAGGGGCTGGGTGTGGAGGTTATGAATTGTGGCACAGTGCTTAGAGGGGACACACATCAAAGCATTTCTTTTTTGATAGTTTTATGGAAGCCTTAGCAATAGAATTTAGAGGCATTTACTGGAAAGCTCCTAAAAGCATCCCATCTCCATGGCTGGATCAGATTGGTGGTCTGTTTAAGGTAGTATACTACCCTTGAAATGATGCTCTGATATCTCTGAGGAAATAATGTGTCAGGACACATCCCTTCCCCTTTCCCTCCTGGATGGTGATTCACCTAGACCAGTGCACAGGGCAGAACATACGGGGAGTGCATATTTTCCCTGGGGGACTCTATTTCTCATGGTTACAAATGGAATGAGTTATATGTCTGCTCAGTGACCCTATGAAGATACTGGCAGCTGGGATACAGCACCTCAGGGCTTGGAGCAAGTTGCTCACCCACCTTGATCCCCCTGCAAAGCAGCTGGAAGGTGAGCCAGAGACAGGCACATGAAAAAAGCTCACAATGAGTCTCTGTGTCTTCCTTAAAACTTCCTATTAAATATGTGATTTAAATGACGTTTTTAAGGTTTCTGAGACTGCTTACATTGGAATTCTTGAATCTGGTAGTATTTTTAACTGCACTGGCCCTAATGCGCGCACATACACACACACACACACACACACACACACACACACACACACACACGTTCACATTGACTTTCACTCTTTTTTTTTTTTCTTTTTTTTTTTATACAGAGTCTCACTCTGTCACCCAGGTTGGAGTGCAGTGGCATGAACTCGGGTCACTGCAACCTCCACCTCCTGGGTTCAAGCAATTCTCTGCCTTAGCTTCCCAAGTAGCTAGGATTACAGGCACCCGCCACCAGGCCCAGCTAATTTTTTGTATTTATGGTAGAGACGGGGTTTCACCATCTTGGCCAGGCAGGTTTTGAACTCCTGACATCATGATCCACCTGCCCTGGCCTCTCAAAGTGCTAGGATTACAGATTCTCACTCTTAATCAAATTAATTTTCCAAACTCTAAGGAAACATCTTTCTAAAAGTGAAAATTGTGTTCCAAATGAGGGCAAGTGGGTAAGAGAACTGGAAGTTAGAAGATATAGCAAGGGGAAAAAGTATTTATTTATATTTGACTTGCAGTTACATCCAAAGGGAAAATATAATAAAAAGTTGATTAATAACAACAAAACCCCCTATATCTGGTGATAAGTGTTGTTTGCATGCTTTCACATTTTAAACAAAATTCCAGCCATGCTGTAGAATGAAAGGTGAGCCTGAATCCCAGTGCCCATGCATTGGTTCTGTTTTGGAGACTTGGTTTTGCTCTGAACTGGGCTTCTGACTTACTTGGTTACTGGAGGGCAAATCATAACCAATATACCTTAGTGTTGTCATCGAAAAATGGAGGTAGACTTGGGAAGATGGACTAATTAAAGGTTGCAAAGCACTTTTAGTCTATAAAGCCATGTGTAATTACAACCATTAAACTAATAATATAATGAAGTGTTGAAGGTTGTGTCTTGGTCATTTTGTTTTCTGAATTAGGGAGGGAGGACTCCTTCAAAGTGCATTCTGTTTACTTTCCCAAGGAAATTGTCTCAGTCCATTTTCTGTTGCTGTAACAGAACACCTAAGACTGGGTAATTTACAAAGTAAAGTGATTGACTGGCTCTAGAGGTTGGTAAGTCCAAGATTGAGGGGTTGCATCTGGTAAGGGCCTTCTTGCTGTGTCATAAAATGGCAGAAAGCATCACATGGTGAGAGAGAGCAAGAGTAGGCCAAATTTGCCTTTTATAGCAAACTTCCGATAATAAATTAATCCATTCATCCAGAGTCCTCATGACATAATCACCTCTTAAAGGTCCTACCTCTCAACACAGTTGCACTGGGGATTAAGTTTCCAACACATGAACTTTGGAAAACACATTCAAACCATAACAGAAATTAATGAATGAAAAGAAAAAACTGGTGATTTGGACCAATGTGCTCTTGAACAGTTGTGTATTTTGAGATATATTACAAGCTTTTTTTGCATTTCCTAATATTATTTTTATGTTCACTATGTTACTATTAAACATTTTTTCATTATGTTATTATTTTGTTATGTACTAATAGTAGTTAATAATACATTTACCAAGTATTACATTGTTTAAAATTTTTCAGTTGGGATAGAGTTTACCAAATGTAGAGTAAGCTTGTCTGTTTTGAAATGGAACTCACTAACTTCTTAACCCAGGAAAATCAGCAATTTCATTAGATTAGAAATGCATAGAGAAGCTATTCTCTGGGTACAAAGATTTAAATTATTTCTTGTGAAAGACACTAGTTTAAAACAGACACAAGAGAAACTCTGTACGTGGTGCTGACACGTAAAGAGTTGGACAATGAGTTTTCCCTTTGCACCTCAACTTCTCACTCAATGTCATGGTGGGCACAATTATTTTGCCTTAGGCTTTAGCTGCAAAATGGGTTGATAGCACTTGACCACAAATGGAATAATTACAATGAGGTTTGGAAGCCTACAGCATTTTTATTGAGGCATTTCCTCCTTGCGCATCTGTTAACTGTTATTACAGATTTGAGATACCATTAATCAGTAGCATCTTTAACAAATGTAGAGTAGATTTTTGCATACTGAGGTTCAGCCAGGCACCCCCATTAGTTGGCATACATTGGACCTCACTTGCGAAAACATGTTTCTGCTATTATCCTTACAGAAGGCTGTATGTTCACACACATGCACAATTATGAGACTGAACACTCCCTTCTTCTTTGGATTGCTCTTTGATCTTTTGTAATTTTGCTGCTTGTGTCCATATGGAAATGTTAGCAACCAGCAGGCAATTCCTTTCCATTATGATTCCTCCTCCATCGTCTTTCCCCCTGTTGTTTCTTGTTTGCGTTGGGCTCCAGATTGATGCCAACATTTCAAAGGGGCACACCTCATCAGTTTCAAAAGCTCAATTTACTTTAAGTAGCCAGCAAAGCTTACCCTTATTTTTAAGTACCTGTTTATACCTGAGTTTCCCTGACATGCAGTGACAACTTGAGCATCTCAAGAGAAACAGTTTTCTTGTGAGCCTGGAGACCTACCGGATTAGGCAGGTAGGTCATAAATGCTGTCAGCATTAAGCTTGTTTTTAGTGCAGTGCTCTCTGGATTTCCATTTTGGTCTTTACTGACTTGGAGTACATATAATAGCACACAGGCATGACCTCATCCAAAGACAATTTATTTAAAATTTCCAAACCCTAAAAAAGCTTAATTTGTGGGTGGTAGTTTATAACCATTTCTAAAATTTCTTCCTGTCTGTAGTACCCAGTAACTTTAGTCCTGGAAATCTCTCTTTTATTATAATGGAAAATACCAAAGATATGAGAGCATAGAAATATGTGCTTACTAAGGGAGCTTTCTTTCTTTTAGAACCTTCTGAAGCTCCGCCCTGGGAGAGATTAAATATAAAAGTTCGCGCTTTCCCACTTCCCAGTTCTATCTCCACACATCAAACAAATGAAAATCCTTCCAAAACTCATCTCTCTTCATGCCCACACTCAAATATGCTGTTTTATGTGGGTCGAACAAAGTCTTTTTCTGATTTTTCTCCCCATCTGTTCTTTGAATAAACATGCATCCTAAAGAGAAGGAGGACTTAAAGGATCAAATTTGGTTCCTGTATTTGGAAATGCTATCAAAAGACCACACCGCACTTGGCCATTCAGTCAAGCTAGATGCCGTTTGCTTCTAATAGCACTTAATTACTTCCCACATCACTTCTTCATCTGCATGACTTGGCCAGTATGAGGTTGGGAAAAGTTAAAAAGAAAAAAAAGAAAAAATCCCAGGTGTGTGAGGTGGTAGAACTGCTGCCTTTGGCTGTGTCTCCACCAGACCAATGCAACTAGTCCTTTTAGGTAAGCAAATTGACTGTGCCAGGTGTCTGGAATTGTAGAAACCAGATAACTAGAGATGTAATCAGTTGGTTTTTAAATTTTTAACTTGTTGTTTGGCTGCCCCAGACAAATGCCTCAATTTCCTTCTTCTGTAAATAAATTAATACCTGGTGAGATGTAAAAGGCCCCTTGAACAGAAAACAACGTTCTGATGAAACTCTGAGAGAAGATACGACCCAAAGTATGAAAAATTCAGAAGAAATTATAGTATCTTCAAGGCAGAATTTGGTTACCCTGATTAATTAGGGTTTTTTTTTTTTTCTTTTTCTTCAGATAAAAAGAGGGGAGAGTGGAGTAAAGAACTGCCTAACCTAATGTAAATTTTCAGCTTTCAATAAATATTTCCAGCTTAAACCCTCTGAATACATTGTGAGTATGTTTGTTCATCTGAATTGAATTTTGGTGGCATAATATACAAAGACTAGTTGTTTTTCTTACCACAGTTTAGTTCAAACCTGGGGTGGGCAAACTTTCTTTTTTTTTTTTTTTTTTGTAAAGAGCGAGATACTAAATGACTTAGGCTTGTGTTTTGCAAATCAGAAGCAAAATTGAGGATATTGTGTGGGGACTTCTATGACAAGAAAGACAATTCTTGCCCCTTCACCATCGTGTTTGTCTGATGGGCCCTTCTGGACCATGAGTACACTTCATACACTGTCACTGTCAGCTGGAGGGAAACTTTCTCCAGACATTTGAGGGATTGGGGCCCGTGGGCTGGCAGGAGTGTGTGGGGATAGGGAAGGATGGGTGGTTACATGTACAGTAACAGAGGGGAATGGAGGTGGAGGGAGACACCCCAGATGGGTTTCTGTGTCCACTGAAGCAGCACACATGAGCCATACGAACATAGGCATCGGTCTGGATTTGGCCTGAGCTCCAGCTATCTGTTGTACATTTCCTCTTAGCTACTTGGCAGGCTGTTTAAAGAAAGACATTCCAAACTGAACTCATTATTACCTTCTTCCTTCTGTGCCCTATTTCTATAAATAACACTACTTCTCATCCATTGCCCAAGTCAGAAGTTTTGTGTTCATTTTCCACACCTTCTTTCCTTCATCTTCCTTTGTAGTCTCCCTTTTTTTCTTTTTTTGCCATATAGCTACTGGGTTGGAAGCAACTAAAAGACAAGAATACATCTGGCTTATATTTATGTGATGAGCTCTCTGTAGAGTGGCTGACACTGAGTAGGCTTTTAAAAAAATTGGTTGTGGAATTAATCTATCCATTACCAAGCCCAGTCAGTTCTTCTTGATTATTTTATTCTCCCACTCAAAATTCTTCAGTTGGTTTCCTTTGGATATAGAGTAAATATAAAATAGTTAGCAGACTGCAAAACTCTTCCTGTTTTGACTTTGCTTATCCTAAAGAGTAACCATAGAGAATCGCATTAAATATACTAACATCTCTCATCTGTTGTGTCTCTGTCAGGCCATGTTGTTTCCACTGCTTGGAGCACAGTTTCCCCTGTTTTTATATGGTGATCCCCGACTCATCCTTCCTGATTTGACTTGGTTATCACATGCGGAAAGGCTTCTCAAGTACCAGTCTTCTCAATAGGTGTCTGTTCTCAGAGCATCAGGCTTCTACCTCTTTCAGAACACTTCATCAGTCTGGGCATGGTATCTCATGCCTGTAATCCCAGCACTTAGGGAGGCCAAGGCAGGTGGCTCACCTGAGTTCAGGAGTTCAAGACCAGCCTGACCAACATGGTGAAACCTGTCTACTAAAAATACAAAACTAGCCAGACGTGTTGGCATATGCCTGTAATCCCAGCTACATGGAGGCTGAGGCAGGAGAATCACTTGAATACTGAAGGCAGAGATTGCAGTGAGCTGAGATCATGCCATTGCACTCCAGCCTGGGCAATAAGAATGAAAGTTCGTCTAAAACAAAACAAAACAACACTTCATCAGTGCTAAAATTAGTTGCTAAGTGCGTTTAGCTCTTACTAGATTATATACAGCTTGAAGGCAAGACTTTGTCTTTGTTTCTTTGCATCCTAGTTTGACACTTGGAATACAGCAGACAAGAAATGATCATCTGGCTGAAATAAATGGGATACATACCTCAGTGTAACTGAGAAACCTGTGAACATCATCCACATTTATGCAGACCTAAGAAGGCCTTTCTACCTCTCCACTGGGCCTTTCCCAAGCCTTCTATTTGTCTGGAGCCGGAGGGAACCAACTATGATCAAGCTGTATCAGGGTTTGTTGTGTGTGCTGAAAGTTACAAGGTTCCAAAGGGAAAGGATCTGGCAGTAGAGGAAAGAGGATAAAAGTGATTTGGGGGGACCTCCTCTTTTAGCTTTGGAGCCCCCCACCCCCGTCTCTGTACGGGGGAGCTTCTTCCTTCTGTCTTCTCCCTTTCTTCTTGCCTGTTAAACTCTCCGCTGCTTAAAACCACTCCCCATGTGTCTGTGTCATATTATCTAAACCGGCATGAGGACCAAGAGCCCTGGTGTTCCTCCACTCATCAGAGCCATATCGTCTTGGTGCATGGGGTGGGAAAGGAAATTCAGTCGTCAGACTGGTGAGTATGGAGTGGATTTCAACTTTAAATCTGTCCTTTAATCTCAAGGCTCTCTTCAGCTACCCTGTCGCCAAACTTCCTTTCTGTTTCTATCCGTGGTCTCTTGCCCTCTCTCTGTGTGTCTAATGTGCAGGAATCTTTACAGTTCAGGGAAACAGGACTGTCAGAAAAGATCGTGAATCATGGCAGGCGGTAACTCAATAAATGTCTCCCTCTCTCTGTTTTCTCTGGTGATCACATGGTATTTCTAAGCTACCTAGTAGAAAGCAGGCCCTAGGCCTCTTCTGAGAATGGGAAGTTTCTGCTTTTAATGGTTTGGAGTAAGATGTCTTCCGTAGCCAAGTTTTAGTCTTGATATTGCCCCACCGGTAGGAAAACGGCCATTCGGTTCCTATGCTCCGTTAAGGCGTCAATTTTGTCTCCTATTAAGATAGTACTTAATGAGTAAGGGGATTTTGAGTCTGGAGGTTAACCGGACCTTCTATGGGTGAATGCTTTAGCATGGGCTATAATAGCAGAATGTAGAGTTCAACCTAGCACGCCCCCCCTCCCTTAAAGGGGCCTTGCCCAATTACATGGTTTTTCTTGAAATCCGTTTTTTGGAAGGCACACAGGCCATGCAAGTCTAGGAGGTCAAAGGGAAATAAAAGGCAGAGAACTGATTGGTTGGGGACAGCGTGACTAAGGCCCAAAACTCAGTTCCTCTGGTGCCATGGTTTGGAGGGTCATGCCTATAGTCATGGGCGGCACATTTAAGCTGGTGCCGGGAATCCAGGCGCGACGGAGAGAAAATAGTTGGGGGGACGCCCTCTACTGTTTTCATCTCCATCCCGGATCACATACTGAAAGGACGGAGACTAAAAGGATGCTTTTATTCTCACTTCTCTTTCTGGATGGGTGACAGATCATCTTCAACACGCACTCCCCTGGAGTGTATGCTGAAGCACTGGGACTCCTTCGACCTTGAAACTTTGAAGAAAATTGACTTATTTTCTTTTGCACAAGGGTATGGCCTTTTTACTAGACCTTTGCAAGCGTTGCAATATCAACCCAGCTCTTTTAGCAACCATATCAGACAGGCCCAGGCAAAATAGTTCCCCCAAATTAAAAAAGTAACTTTCAAGGAAATCATCTGAGGGTCCTCCTTCTTTGGGGCCCCTTCAAGTTCCCTTCTCATTGCAGGACCTTAGGCAAGTAAAGGGAAACTGAGGCTGATTTTTCTGACGACCTGATAGGTATCTAGAAGCTTTCCAAAATTTAACTCAGATATTTGACCTCACGTGGAAGGATGTTATTTTGCTGCTCAGTCAAACCCTCACTGCAGCTAAAACAGGCACCTCAGGAAGCAGAAGAAAATTTTGGAGATGAGCAATATGTCTCCTATAGCAGGCCAGAAGGCAAAAGAGAAAATAGGGAAGGCAAAGAAATAGGGGAATCACCATTCCCAATAGGAAGAGAGGTATTACCTCTTAACAACCCTAATTGAAACTCCTTTCTATGGTGTTTTTCCTTCTTTTCTGGTTTAAAATGGCTTCTATCTCTTATATAATGTTCTTCCAACCTGGGAAAAGTTAATTTTCCAAATCTTAAAATGCTTGGTGTAGAGTTGAGCTAGGGAAAAGGGAACCCAGAAGCCTGGCTGGCAAAAGGGTAAGCATTTCTTACCAGTTGGGCTTTTGGCTTCTCTCTCCCTGTGCAAACCGGTAAAGGGGATAATAAGGGTCACTGTTGATGTTCTCTGTAAATGTATAATTAATGAAAAAGGATTTGTAAGGTTGGTCTTAAGCTGTAGACAATCTTGTGTACTTTGCATGTCTTTCTGTATGGTTCTGTCGGAGAAAGGGTATCTTAGGTTAGGATGCAGGCCCAGGAGGCATGAAGCCTGCTGTTCAGGCCAGCCCAGCAAAGCAGTCGTTGGAAAACTTGGCTAAAGGTCTCCATCTTGTTTCATGTCTTCGGCAACATAACCTGTAACCGCGTGGCAATACTTTGTTTTAGTCTTTGCCATTTTACAATGGCGGCTGTCTTCTTGTGCTAAATCAGATATGCCAGTTTGTCAATCTGGGTGGTGCCAGCTGATCCATCAAGGGCAGGGTTTACAAAATATCTTAAGCACTGATCTTGAGAGCAGTTTAGGGAGGGTAAAAATCTCGTAGCCTCCAGCTGCATGGCTCTTGGGCCATGGTTTATAATCCTGTGGCTAGTTTCTTGGTCTGGTCTCTAGGCAAGAGGGAAGTATATCTAGGGAAGCTGCCGTTACCATCTTTGTTTTAGACTGTAGACTGTAAACCCGGCTCCTCCCGAAGTTGGTTCAGTCTGTGCCCAGGAATGGGCAAGAATAGCTTGGGGGCTGGAAACAAAATGGAGTTGTTTGGGTCAAATCTCTTTCACTCTCTCAGTGAGAATTCTGCATGGACAGTTTCAAAAGCTGCCTATCACTCCTTTAAAAATACCTTGTACACTGGTGGTTAAGTCATAACCTAATTAAGGCTCACTGGTTTCACCTGTGAGGGTACTTTTTGTAAAGTTCTAAAGCCAAAAATCTGAACTGCTTGGTGTGGCTAAAGTCAAGTAATAAGAGATTTAAAAGGATTTTTTTTAAAAGAGTGCTCAGCTTAATTAAAAGTAGATATTCAAGTTTTAGGTATATTTAAAAGGCCTTTATGTTTTTCTTTTCTTGAAACTTGTTTTTCTAGAAAAAGGCTTTTTTCTTCTCCGTTAACTGAATTATTTTTCTCCATTTTTTGTCTTTCCACTCTTAATACATGCATAAAAGGCCCTGCAATAACTTCTGGTAGTGTGGGACTCCTGGGGAAAAACAGAGGAGGCGCCACAAACCCTGTTTTGGGAAAAACCCCTCCGTTTTCCTCATGAACCCCAGGAATTAAAAGGAGATAGATCCCTCTCAAAATCAAAGGCTCTGTTCTGTTTTGCATTATGTTATCTCCAGTTTTGAGTTTGGGGGGTATCAGAAATACTTCGCGTTATGAGAGAACTTTGGTCTGTAATAACTAGGTAAAAAATATACTGTAAGGGATGGCTAATAGTAGTTATAAATCAGAGAAGCATGCTCTTGGCCACCTGGAAAATAGGAAACATCCCTCCTCCCCACTGGGAGATGAGACTCCCATCAGGGATGGGCTAATTGCAAAATAAGCCAGTTGGCTTTGGGTTGCTTTGTAATGAAATGCATGGTAGAAGCACTACACCATCTTCTCCCATAGCATCTATATGGTCTTTTCATCAATTAAGCATTAAAATAAAAGCATAGCAAGGAGGTCTGAAGACACTATTCTGCCCTTCAGTAAAAGGATTATATAAAGATTTCACTTCATGGTCAAATTGGTTAGGATTACATGGAATATCTGTAAGATTTCATGTAAACAAATTGGGGTTAATATTAATAAACTAATACAAGGGTGAACTTTCACTTTGAACAAAATTTTCATGTCATAGTAAAGCCTAATAAAGGTTTTTGCCCTTTGAGTCATCGTTTTGGCAAAATAATTTATGGCAACCTGGAAATTGTCCTCCCTGATGCCTGGCTTTTTGGATGGTTCAAAAGCCCCCTGAAATATTCAGAGAAGAGGTAGACAGGATCATTTGACATGTTTAGTCAAATGAGATTGCCAAAATGATGTCCTAACTTCTTTAAGTTATATTTTGGTGAATAATTCTAATATGGGTTTCAAAATTGTATGGGATTTCTAAAATTCTAATGTCTAAGTATATGCTATCAGTTATAAATAAGGGTAAAGTTATTGTAAACCACAAAGATAAATAAACTTGTCAGTTATATTGTTAACTGTAACTATCCTGGAAATTTGTCATTTGCAGAAAATTGTTGTCTTGCTTTGTTTCTTCTCAAAAGATGGTTTATAATCAAGCTGTATTAAGGACTTTAACAGGTGTTCACAAATGCAAGTTTTTAATAGCTTTAAAGATTGTAACATTGAAATAAAGAATGTACAGGACTCATAAAGAATTGACATCTTGACAAATATAAAGCAAAACAAAAGCTAACTAAGTGGACTACACTCAGAGAGTTAAAGGAGCCTTTTTAACTTTTGCTTGGAATACTACTGACCCTTGTTTTGATTTTCAGAGTCAAGGAAAGCTATTTTAAACTATTTATAGCCTTAATAATTGAGTAAGGTATATTTCTGTGAACAAAATTTGGAGCATGTTTATTTTTCTCTGCCTGGTTCCTCTAGAATTTGGAGAATATCTGTAAGTACTCTTAACTTACCGCAATATAGTTGTTTGCATCAGTGTAGTAAGAATCCATTTTTCTTTGTCAACAGGTCACAACTGGAAAAACTGGTTATTTTACCAATGCTTTTACTGAAAGGGTGTGTTTCCCTTTAAGGAATCAAGCTTGATATGCAAAGCCAATAAAAGCGCGTTGGGGAGAACTGGCCTCATACCTTGTCTACACAGTCCCCACACAGGGTTCCTAACCTGTGGTCAGTAAAGAATGTTACTTTCTAACAGATCTGGAAGCTCCAAGTTTATCTTGGGACCTTAAGAGGGAAGGATCACACAACTCACAGGTTTTAGAGGATACAAACCCATGGCTGGGCTTGGCTTTGAAAGTCATATCTGAAATTTTTTGTGGAACAGAGTTTCATCAAAGCCAATCCAAAAGGACTATGTAAAAGTAACATTCTTATTGCACTTTATGTAAATAGGCCAAGTATAAGACTAAAGTTTACTTATAATTAGTTGCTACCAAAAATGAGGACTAGAGAGAAAAATTTTGCTCCAAAGCTTACCATATATTTATCATTAAATCCTAGTCTCATTAATTGTTTCTAAGCCTTTTGCCTACATTTTAGACTAACTGCTTATTCCTGTGAATCAAGTGGTGATCTTCTGCAGGTTGGAAAAAAAAAAAAAAAAAGGGATGGGTAATGTAAAAATGTGAATCGATATGCTAGTTCTAGGCAATTATATTGCAAATTCTGCCAGGTAATGAAAGTGAATAAGGTGCCCAGAACCTGGAGGTTTCTTTGGGAAAATAAAACCAAGGAACTTCATAGACCCCCAAAGGGGAATTCTATATCTTGGCAAGTAAAATTTTAGATGGAAATTACCTACCATGCCATACTTGTGGGAATTGCTGTCCTCACTCTACTATTTGCAATAGGGTTATACGTGGTAGCACCTTCTAACTGAAGTATTGGACAGAGTTTCCATTGCTGTAGTATTTTGCTTAATTATTAGCCTTATAGCAGCGATAATAGTTGACAAAAAGAAAGCAGGAACATTTTACTGTCACTGAGTCAGCTAGGACTTTTTATTGAGTTTAGTAATGCAATTTCAAATGAAACTTACTGCTTTAGGATTAACACCTCTAGTAAAGTAAAGGAAAATCTACAGGTACTTAAAAATCAAACCAAAGTTACTGACAGGTAAATGCAGGCTTCAGTCCCGAGTGGCTACAATCCCTCTTTAATAAATTCAAGTCTTTTTTTTTTAATACTTTAAGTTCTAGGGTAACGTGCAAAATGTGCAGTTTTGCTACATAGGTATACATGTACCATGGTGGTTTGCTACATCAATCAACCCGTCACCTACATTAGATATTTCTCCTAATGCCATCCCTCCCCTAGTCCCCACCTCCCAACAGGCCCCAGTGTGTGATGTTCCCCTCTGTGTCCATGTTTTCTTATTGTTCAACTCCCGCTTATGAGTGAGAACATGCGGTGTTTGGTTTTCTGTTCTTGTGTTAGTTTGCTCAGAATGATGGTTACCAGCTTCATCCATGTCCCTACAAAGGACATGAACTCATCCTTTTTTATGGCTGCATAATATTCCATGGTATATATGTGCCACATTTTCTTTATCCAATCTATCATTGATGGACATTTGGGTTGGTTCCAAGTCTTTGCTATTGTGAATAGTGCCACAATAAACATCTGTGTGCATGTGTTTTTATAGTAGAATGATTTATAACTTTGGGTATATGTCCAGTAATGGGATTGCTGAGTCAAATGGTATTTCTAGTTCTGGATCCTTGAGGAATCACCACTCTGTCTTCCACAATGGTTGAACTAATTTACCCTTTTACCAACAGTGTAAAAGTGTTCCTATTTCTCCACATCCTCTCCAGCATCTGCTGTTTCCTGACTTTTTAATGATCGCCGTTCTAAGAGATGGTATCTCATTGTGGTTTTGATTGGCATTTCTCTAATGACCAGCGATGATGAACATTTTTTCATATGTTTGTTAGCTGCATAAATGTCTTCTTTTGAGAAGTGTCTGTTCATATCCTTTGCTGACTTATTGATGGGGTTGTTTGTTTTTTTCTTGTAAATTTGTTTAAGTTATTTGTAGATTCTAGATGCTAGCCCTTTGTCAGGTGGATAGATTGCAAAAACTTTCTCCCATTCTGTAGGTTGCCTGTTCACTCTGATGGTAGTTTCTTTTGCTGTGCAGAAGCTCTTTAGTTTAATTAGATCCCATTTGTCAATTTTGGCTTTTGTTGCCATTGCTTTGGTGTTTTGGACATGAATTGTTTGCCCATGCCTATGTCCTGAATGGTATTGCCTGGGTTTTCTTCTGAGATTTTTATGGTTTTAGGTTTTAAGTCTTTAATCCATCTTGAGTTAAATTTTGTGCAAGGTATAAGGAAGGGGTCCAGTTTCAGTTTTCTGCTTATGGCTAGCCAGTTTTCCTAACACCATTTATTAAATACGGGATCTTTTCCCCATTGCTTGTGTCATGTTTGTCAAAGATCAGATGGTTGTAGATGTGTGGTGTTATTTCTGATGCCTCTGTTGTTTGCCATTGGTCTATATATCTGTTTTGGTACCAGTACCGTGCTGTTTTGGTTACTGTAGCCTTGTAGTAGAGTTTGAAGTCAGGTAGCATGATGCCTCCAGTTCTTTTTACTTAGGATTGTCTTGGCTATGTGGACTCTTGGTTCCATATGAAGTTTAAAGTGTTTTTTTCCAATTTTGTGAAGAAAGTCAATGGTAGCTTGATGGGGATGGCATTGAATCTATAAATTACTTTAGGCAGTATGGACATTTTCACGATATTGATTCTTCCTATCCATAAGCATGGAATATTTTTCCGTTTGTTTGTGTCCTCTCTTATTTTCTTGAGCAGTGGCTTGTAGTTCTCTTTGAAGAGGTCCTTCACTTTCCTTGTAAGTTGTATTCCTAGGTGTTTTATTCTCTTTGTAGCAATTGCGGATGGAAGTTTACTCATGATTTGGCTCTCTCTTTGTTTGTTGTTGGTGTATAGGAATGCTTGTGATTTTTGCACATTGATTTTGTATCCTGAGACTTTGCAGAAGTTGCTTATCAATTTAAGGAGATTTTGGGCTGAGACAATGGGGTTTTCTAAATATACAATCATGTCATCTGCAAACAGAGACAATTTGACTTCCTCTTTTCCTAATTGAATACCCTGTATTTCTTTCTCTTGCCTGCTTGTCCTGGCCAGAACTTCCAACACTATGTTGAATAGGAGTGGTGAGAGAGGGTATTCTTGTCTTGTGCCAGTTTTCAAAGGGAATGCTTCCAGCTTTTGCCCATTCAGTATGATATTGGCTGTGGGTTTGTCATAAATAACTCTTATTATTTTGAGATACATTCCATCGATACCTAGTTTATTGATAGTTTTTAGCATTAAGGGATGTTGAATTTTGTCAAAGGCCTTTTCTGCATCTATTGAGATAATCATGTGGTTTTTGTCATTGGTTCTGTTTATGTGATGGATTACGTTTATTGATTTGCATAGGTTGAACTTCAGTCTTCTTTATGGAATTGGTTAACCCCCTTTATTAAGCACTTTCTTGCTTATATGTCTTGTATTGATATTTGGACCCTGTATACTCAATACTATAACTCAAATTGTTTCTTCTTGCCTAGAAGCAATCAAACTTCAAATGATGGTGTAAATTGAACCACACATGGACATGCCATTCTTCTGAGGACGCTTAGATTGACCCCAAAAGGAGCCCTAGCAGCTGTTCCCCATTCAACGCCCCTTTTCAGCAGGAAGTAGCCAGAAGGAGTTGTCACCCAAAACCCCCTAATTAGTGTGGCATCTCCACAGGGGGGAATGTTGTAGGAAAAGGGGTTCTTGGGAAGTTTTCATTTTTTTAAAGCATCTCCAGAAAAGTTTGTTGTAAAGCCCAGGCTCTTAGAGCAAGGCCAGCAACTTTTGATATGCAAATACTGGCCATTAGAAACTGGGTCCACCCAAACATGGAGATTCCCACTGTCTTCTTGCCCTTTTCCCCACATGTTCCTGGCAACATGGCCGCCCCTACATATCCCCATGTGTGTAGAACTTCATGGAGCCCTGCATTTGCATATTCAAAGGCTAGGGTGGGAGGGCCAGCTTTTTTGCAGGCTAAGTAAATGACATGCCTAGTCAGACAAATCCCCTGAGCCCTATGCAAGTCAAACACCCACCTCCTCCAGCCTCTGCATATATACCTGGCTGGTACCCATGGCAGGTGGGGACCTCCTCTTTTGGTTTTAGAGCCCCCTTCCCTCTGTCTCTGTACGGGGGAGCTTCTTCGTTTTGTCTTCTCCCTTCCTTCTTGGCTATTAAACTCTCTGCTCCTTAAAACAACAACAACAGAAACAACAAAAGTGGTTTGAAGCCCCAATGCATGGAATTTGGAGTAGAAAGTCCCCTGACTCTGGTTTTGTATCACACAGGAGAAGGTAATTGCAGGTACAAGTTACCTAGACAAAAAGTGGCTGAGTCTGATGGGGGCCTGCCATTTGTGGACAGCACTGAGGTTAAAATTTTGTCTTAGGGCCCCAGAAGGGATGCTGGAACAACTCCAGACAACAGTATTAGAATCTTGAGATTTGTCTTTATGTGCTTAAAATAAGAAGAGTCCAGAATGACTACTGTGATCAGTGGTTATAATATCCTCTATTTGCATGTCAAGATTAAAACCTCCAACTGATAGTCACAAAATCAAGCAACACATGACTTAGTTTCTTTCCTTTCTGAAGTCTAGGTAGATAGAGAATTACAAATGGGCAAACGTACAAAGGCTAAGTAATCATATCCGTGCATTAATTTAGAACGTCTGAAACAGGTCCTAGTGGCGATGACACCAGGAGAGAAGATAATATTAACAAAGCTATTATTTGGGTATCAGCATTATCTTTTATAATGTGCCCATCAGATAATTAGGCATTGTTACCAATAGCAAAGATATGGAATCAACCGAAGTGTCCATTAATAGATAAATGGCTAAAGAAAATGTGTGTATACATATGCGCACACCATAGTATATATGCATCATGGTATATATGCATCACTCCCCTTTGTCTCTGTTCCCTTCCCCATCTCTTTCTCTCCTTGTTATTGTCCCTTTTGTGCTCTCCTCTTCCCCTTCTCCTTCTCTGTATCCTCCTAACCCCATCCTCCTCAAAGTGGTCAAGGGCACAGCTGCAGAGCTGTTCCTTACCTGCTCTCAAGGATGGCTTTGGCTTTGCCCTAGGTCACAGTGAGGGTGATGCCCAGAGCCTGGCAGGGGGCTGGGGATTGGAGGGAGGGCTGCTGCTGATCGGATGGGGTCAGAACAACCTCACCACTTACTGAGCATCTGCTATATGAGAGGCGGGGATCCACTGGCTGAGAGGGGCCCATCTGGAGTCACACAGACCTGGGCTTGCCTCTCCGATCCCTTGTTTAGCTGTGTGACCAGGGGAAAGTCACCCTCTCTGGGTGTCTGCTTCCTCATTGGTGCATCGGGGTGCATGCCACAGGGCTGCTGTGAAGACTGAGTGAAAGCATGTATGTAAAACACTTGGTGTAGTGCCTGGCCAGAAAATAGTGCTGGACAGAACACCATAATCTTGGCTGCCCTTAATTGTATTGTTAGGCCCTGTACTGGGAGCTTCTCATTTGTTATTTCATTAAGTCTCTCTTTTTTTTTTTTAAGAAAAAAAAAAAGATTTCCTTCTTAAAAGTAGGAAATCCTGTTATTTGCAACAACATGGATGAACTTGAAGAACGTTATGTTAAAATTAATAAGCCAGACACAGAAAAACAAATACTGCATGATCTCACTTACATGTGGAATCTAAAAAGGTTGAACTCATGGGAGTAGAGAGTAGAATGGTGGTTACCAGGGACTGGGGTGGGCGTGGGAGTGGAGGACATTGGAGAGATGTTGGTCAAAGCATACAAAATGGTTAGATAGGATCAATAAGTTCAAGTGATCTACTGTAGAACATGGTGATGATAGTAAAAAGCAATGTATTGTATACTAGAAAATTGCTGAGAGAGTAGATTTTAAGTATCCTCACCACAAAAAATAATTACAAGTATTTGAGGTAATTATTTAAATATACTTAATATATATTATTAATATAATAAAGCCAAATAAATATTATAAAGCCAAATATATTAATTGGCTTTATTTAGTCATTATACAATGTATACATATATCAAAGCATCATGTTGTGCATCATAAATATATACAGTCTTTTCAATTAAAAAGAAATAATTTAAAAAATAAAAAATAAAGCATTGTTAAAAGCTCTTTAATATGCAGTGATGATTAGGATAGTATGGAGGAAGAGAGGCAGTAGAGGGAAAATTATAGACTGTCAGAGGAAGTTGCTTTTTTGAATTTAATAAGGAATATAAGAAAGTACCTGAGGCTATTTTCTGTTAGACTTTCCAGTTACAATCTTTCTTTAGCCATGAAGGCAGGAAGTTAGATGAATTTGGACTATTACTATAAAGGAGGGAAAACTACAAAATTGGGTTCTTAGGGAATGCCTATTTCACTTCTTTTACCCTGCCTTCCTTCTACTCCTGTAAAAAAAGGGATACAAAATTTCCAAAAAATCCACTTTCAAATTATTTTTCTGTTAGAAAATAGGACATTTTAATAACCAAAAAACCATCCAAAATGATGCAATTAATTTATCAAACTTGTGACTTAGGTCCTTTAGGGAATAGACTTTCTATGCCTTCCTATCTTCCTTTTTCTGAAAAAGAAAATAATGTGGTATGGTTTATTAATGGTCATAACTAATTACAAGAGAATAGAATTCATTTTTGTCCTGAAAATTTTTTTTCTTTTTTTGAGGCGGAGTCTCACGCCATTCTCCTACCTCAGCCTCCTGAGTAGCTGGGACTACAGTAGGCGCCCACCACTGCCCCCGGCTAATTTGTTTTTCTGTATTTTTAGTGGAGACGGGGTTTCACCGTGTTAGCCAGGATGGTCTCGATCTCCTGACGTCGTGATCCGCCCGCCTTGGCCTCCCAAAGTGCAGGGATTACAGGCGTGAGCGCCCGGACTGTCCTGAAAATGTTGATATGGGTGGGTGGTGGCAAATAGTGTCCTTTTTTCCTGTCTTTTTTTTTTTTTTTCTTTCTCACAGTAGGGGGGAAACTGGCAGAAATAAATAAACCACAAAATTGTGGACAATCAAACCATGGGAATTAATGAGATCTCTCCAAGTAGAACTTTCTCTGAGGCCAGGTTGGGAAAAAAACAAACAAAACAAACAAACAGAAAAACCCAGTATATTCTTGCAGGGCTTTAAAGATGAAACCGTTTCCTCTGCATGGTAATACACAAAAAGGATTTACCCCATAAAATTTCCCCAGAGTCCTCACTAATAAGATAAAGTCAGCTGAAAATCACTTTGCTCAGGATAGACTGTGACTTCTAAAAGGCGTGTTGAAATTAATCAGTACATTCCTGTCTTATGCTGCCTTTGTGTTTCACATCCAAGAGCATTCGTTAGGACAAAGTGAGGAAGAGATGGTTTCCCAGACACGGGGCTCTGGTGGTCTTGGCAGGCATCACTTAGTTGCAAGGGCAGGTGAGCTGAAAGCAGCACATCTTAAAGGTTTTGTATGTTGTTGTAGCTGACATATGTGATGAATGGGGCTGACAAGCCTCTGTGTTATCTGCTTTTTTCATTCTGGATTATTCTGCTGTGGAGCAGTTCATGGAAAGCTTCTAAACCAGTAAAAGACTGAGTGACTGCACCACTAGTCAGAAATTAAAGAGAGCAAGCAGCCGGGAGAAATATACCAAGTGCTCAGTGCTGCACAGTGTACTGGCAAAATAGTATATTCCTCTGGGGAGACCCCAGTGGTTCTTTCTAAGCCTAGTGTTTTCATGGATGACTTTGAGATTCCACTGCAAAAGATGATGTCCTTTTATTTCAGGCATGACTGCTTTTCTCATTCATCGGAGTATAATTTTTTAGAGGGTGGGGACTGCCTCTGGTTGCATTTCTTTGGGCTTGCCATAGAACCTCGCTCAGTGCTATGAAGAAAGAAGACACTAAATAGAATTTGAGAAATTGAAATTATAAAGTCAGTGACTGAAATGACATATAAATTCTTATCCTAAAGCAAGATAGGCCTACATTTTTCTGTCACTTTTGACATTTGAAGAAAACCGTTTAGGTCACTTTGCTTGTTTATGCATAAGTCCTTCTTAATGACCATACTATTTTTTTTTTCTAATATAGTTTCTGATTCTTTCCTCTTTTCTTAGTTGAATCAATACATATATATCTCTTTATGTCTCTCCATCCAGAAAGTTTTATTTCATTTATAATCCGTGACCTCACTTGCTAATTCTTAAACTTTTGCTATTTTCTTATACATCCTGGATTTGTTTCTTAAGGATGATGTGGCAGAGATCATGCCATGTGTTTGCCAAATTTTAATTTATTTTCCTCCCCCTTGTGTGCACAGTGAGTCAACTTCTCGGTGTCACTGAATTAGGTGGGGCATGTGCTGAATTCTGGCTAATGAGATGTGAAAGGAAGGAACACGTGGCATTTTCAGGATGTGACCACAAAAAACTCCTCAAGAATCCTTCAGTCAATTTCTTTCCCTGCTGCGGAGGATGTCAGGGCCTCACTTCGAGATGGAAAAGCTTCCAGATCAAAGCCGCTGGATCACTGCAAGGACACCTGCATAGAGAATGGCCTGGTCGCACTGTCAGAATTTGCATCTGTTTTGTTAAAATACTAAAATGATGGGGTGGGTATTCACACAGCATGAGCGGAGACTGTTCTAGATAGTCTGATAATGACATACACAGTACTTGTTTTTTTTTCCCTATGAGCTCCTTCTGTTTCATCACTGGGGATAACAAGGACTGAAAACAATAGTCCTGAACTAAGAACCCTCGATTTTTTGGGTGGGAGTCTCCTCAATTATTATTAGTGTGCTAGTCACATCCAGTGAAAAGGTAAAATAATGTGAATAAGATGTAAATTGAAGGCAGGATGCCATGGTGGGAAAAAATAAGTGTGTTGTAGTAGACAGCTGTGGATATGATTCCCAATTTGCCTCTTACTAATTCTCTTCACTTTGGCCTTGTTATTTGATTTTGAGTCTTGGTTACCTCGTAATTAAAACAAGAGTAATAACATCTACTTTATAGAATTGACAGGAGAATGTATTTGCATATGCTTGATTCGCAATAAAACCATTAGATTTGGTTTCCCATTGATAAGTTACGTGACCTTGAGAGAGATGTGTGATCTTTGTAAGCATGAGTTTTTTTATGTTTGTTTATTAATTTTTAAAATTTGACTTTAAGTTCCGGGATCCATGTGCAGAACATGCAGGTTTGTTACATAGGTATACGTGTGCCATGGTGGTTTGCTGCACCTATTGACTCACCCTGTAAGTTCCCTCCCTTCACGCCCCATCCCGCAACAGGTCCTGGTGTGTGTAGTTCTCCTCTCTGTGTCCATGTGTTCTCAATGTTCACCCTCCACTTACGAGTGAGAACATGCGGTGTTTGGTTTTCTGTTCCTGTGTTTGTTTGCTGAGGATGATGGCTTCCAGCGTCATCCATGTCCCTGGAAAGGACATTGTCTCATTCCTTTCTATGGCGCATAGTATTCTATGGTGTATATGTACCACATTTTCTTTATCCAGTCTATCATTGATGGGCATTTGGGTTGGTTCCATGACTTTGCTATTGTAAATAATGCTGCAATAAACATACATGTGAATGTGTCTTTATAGTAGAATGATTTATATTCCTTTGGGTATATACCCAGATATGGGATTGCTGGGTCAAATGGTATTTCTTATTGTTCCTTGAGGAATCACCATACTGTCTTCCACAATGGTTGAACTAATTTACATTCCCACCAACAGTGTAAAAGCATTCTTATTTCTCCACAGCCTTGACTTTTTAATAATAGCCATTTTGACTGGTGTGAGATGGTATCTCATTGTCGTTTTGATTTTCATTTCTCTAATGATCAGTGATGTTGAGCCTTAAAAAATTATATATATATAAAATATAATTTTTTATATTATATATATATAATTTTTAAAAAGAGACTGTGTCTAACTCTGTCTCACAGGCTGAAGTGCAGTGGTATGATCATAGCTCACTGCAGCTTTCAACTCTCGGGCTCAAGCAATCCTCTTGCCTCAGAGTTAAAAAAAATTATTCCTTGTTATTAATTTAAAAAAACAACTAGAACAGTATTTTGCTTATAGTGATTTTCTTTTTTTTAATCATTATACTTTAAGTTCTAGGGTACACGTGCACAACGTTAAGGTTTGTTCCATATGTATACATGTGCCATTTTGGTGTGCTGCACCTGTTAACTTGTCATTTACATTAGGTGTATCTCCTAGTGCTATCCCTCCCCCATCCCCCCGCCCCACTACAGGCCCTGGTGTGTGATGTTCCCCACCCTGTGTCCAAGTGATCTCATTGTTCTGTTCCCATCTATGAGTGAGAACATGCAGTGTTTGGTTTTCTGTCCTTGTGATAGTTTGCTCAGAATGATGGTTTCCAGCTGCATCCATGTCCCTACAGAGGACATGAACTCATCCTTTTTTATGGCTGCATAGTATTCCATGGTGTATATGTGCCACATTTTCTTAATCCAGTCTGTCATTGATGGACATTTGGGTTGGTTCCAAGTCTTTGCTATTGTGAATAGTGCCACAATAAACGTACGTGTGGATGTGTCTTTATAGCAACACGAGTTATAATCCTTTGGGTATATGCCCAGTAATGAGATGGCTGGGTCAAATGATATTTCTAGTTCTAGATCCTTGAGAAATCGCCACACTATCTTCCACAATGGTTGAACTAGTTTACAGTCCCACCAACAGTGTAAAAGCATTCCTATTTCTCAACATCCTCTCTAGCACTTGTTGTTTCCTGACTGTTTAATGATCACCATTCTAACTGGTGTGAGATGGTATCTCATTGTGGTTTTGATTTGCATTTCTCTGATGGCCAGTGATGAACATTTTTTTGTGTGTCTGTTGGCTGCATAAATGTCTTCTTTCGAGAAGTGTCTGTTCATATCCTTTGCCCACTTTTTGATGGGGTTGTTTGATTTTTTCTTGTAAATTTGTTTAAGTTATTTGTAAATTCTGGATATTAGCCCTTTTTCAGATGGGTAGATGGCAAAAATTTTCTCCCATTCTGTAGGTTGCCTGTTCACTCTGATGGTAATTTCTTTTGCTGTGCAGAAGCTCGTTAGTTTAATTAGATCCCTTTGTCAATTTTGGCTTTTGTTGCCATTGCTTTTGGTGTTTTAGTCATTAAGTCCTTGCCCATGCCTATGACCTGAATGGTATTTGCCTAGGTTTTCTTCTAGGGTTCTTATGGTTTTAGGTCTAACATTTAAGTCTTTAATCCATCTTGAATTAATTTGTGTATAAGGTGTAAGGAAGGGATCCAATTTCAGCTTTCTACATTTGGCTAGCTAGTTTTCCCAGCACCATTTATTAAATAGGGAATCCTTTACCCATTTCTTGTTTTTGTCAGGCTTTTGAAACATCAGATGGTTGTAGATGTGTGGTATTATTTCCAAGGGCTCTATTCTGTTCCATTGATCTATATCTCTGTTTTTGTACCAGTACCATGCTGTTTTGTTACTGTAGCCTTGTAGTATAGTTTGAAGTAAGGTAGCATGATGCCTCTGGCTTTGTTCTTTTGGCTTAGGATTCTCTTGGCAATGCAGGCTCTTTTTTGGTTCCATATGAACTTTAAGGTAGTTTTTTCCAATTCTGTGAAGAAAGTCATTGGTAGCTTGATGGGGATGGCAATGAATCTATAAATTACCTTGGGCAGTATGCCTGGCCAGAACTTCTAATACTCTGTTAATAGAAGTGGTGAGAGAGGGCATCCTTGTCTTGTACTGGTTTTCAAAGGAAATGCTTCTAGCTTTTGGCCATTCAATATGATATTGGGCTGTGGTTTTGTCATAAGTAACTCTTAATATTTTGACATATGTTCCATTGATACTTAGTTTATTGAGAGTTTTTGACATGAAAGAATGTTGAATATTATAAAAGGCCTTTTCTGCATCTGTTGAGACAATCATACGGTTTTTGTCTTTGGTTCTGTTTATGTGATGGATTATGTTTATTTATTTGCGTTTTTTAAAAATTATACTTTAAGTTCTAGGGTACATGTCAGCCTTGCATCCCATAAATGAAGCCAACTTGACTGTGGTGGATAAGTTTTTTGATGTGCTGCTAGATTCAGTTTGTTGGTATTTTATTGAAGGTTTTCACATCAATGTTCATCAGCGATATTGGCCTGAAGTTTTATTTTCTTGTTGTGTTTCTGCTCGGTTTTGGTATCAGGATGGTGCTGGCTTCATGAAATGAGTTAGGGAGGAGACTTTCCTTTTCAATTGTTTGGAATAGTTTCAGAAGGAATGGTACCGACTCCTCTTTGTACCTCTGGTAGAATTCGACTGTGAATTCATCTGGTCCTGGGCTTTTTTTGGTTAATAGGCTATTGATTACTGTCTCATTTTTAGAACTTGTTATTAGTCTATTCAGGGATTTGTCTTCTTCCTGGTTTAGCCTTGGAAGGGTGTATGTGTCCAGGAATTTATTCATTTCTTCTAGATTTTCTAGTTTATTTGCACAGAGGTGTTTATAGAATTCTGATGGTACTTTATTTTTGTGGAGTCAGTGGTGATATTCCCCTTTATCATTTTTTATTGTGTCTATCTGCTTTTTCTCTTTTCTTCTTTATTAGTCTGGCTAGTGGTCTGTTTTGTTAATTTTTTCAAAAAATCAGCTCCTGGATTTATTGATTTTTTTGGAGGGTTTTTCATGTCTCTATCTCCTTCAATTATGCTCTGATCTTAGTTATTTCTTGTTTTCCTTTAGCTTTTGGATTAGTTTGCTCCTGCCTCTCTAGCTCTTTTAATTGTGATGTTAGGGTGTCGATTTGAGATCTTTCTAGCTTTCTGATGTCAGCATTTAGTGCTATAAATTTCCCTCTTAACACTGTGTTAGCTATGTCCCAGAGATTCTGGTGCGTTGTCTGTTCTCACTGTTTTCAAAGAACTTTGTTATTTCTGCCTGAATTTTATTATTTACCCAGGAGTCATTCAGGCGCAGGTTGTTAATTTCCATGTAGTTGTGTGGTTTTGAGTGAGTTTCTTAATCCTGAGTTCTAAATTGATTGCACTGTTGTCTGAGAGACTGACTGTTAGGATTTCAGTTCTTTTGCATTTGCTGAGAAGTGTTTTACTTCCAATTATGTAGTCGATTTTAGAATAAGTGCCATGTGTCACTGAGGAGAATGTATATTCTGTTGATTTGGGGTGGAGAATTCTGTAGATGTCTATTAGGTCCACTTTATTCAGAGCTGAGTTCAACTTCTGAATATCCTTGTTAATTTTCTGTCTTGTTGATCTATCAGTATTGACAGTGGGGTGTTAAAGTCTGCTACTATTATTGTGTGGGAGTCTAAGTCTCTTTGTAGGTCTCCAAGAACTTGTTTTATGAATCTGAGTTCTCCTGTATTGGATCATATATATTTAGAGTAGTTAGCTCTTCTTGTTGAATTGTTCCCTTTACCATTATGTAATGCACCTCTTTGTCTTTTTTTTATCTTTGTTGGTTTAAAGTCTTTTGTCAGAGACTAGAATTGCAACTCCTGCTTTTTTTTTTTTTTCTTTCCATTTTCTTGGTAAATTTTCCTCAATCCCTTTATTTTGAGCCATATGTGTCTTTGGACGTCAGATGGGTCTCCTGAATACAGCATGCCAGTGGGTCTTGACTCTATCCAATTTGCCAGTCTGTGTCTTTTAATTGGGGCATTTAGCCCATTTACATTTAAGGTTAATATTGTTATATATGAATTTGATCCTGTCATTGTGATACTAGCTGGTTATTTTGCACACTTGATGCAGTTTCTTCATAGTGTTATTGGTCTTGAAATTTTGGTGTGTTTTTGCAGTGGCTAGTACCAGTTTTTCCTTTCCATATTTAGTGCTTCTTTCAGGAGCTCTTGCAAGGCAGGCCTGGTGGTAACAAAATCCCTCAGCATTTGCTTGTCTGGAAAGGATTTTATTTCTCCTTCACTTATGAAGCTTAGTTTGGCTGGATATGAAATTCTGGGTTGAAAATTATTTTCTTTAAGAATGTTGAATATTGGCCCCCAATCTCTCTGGCTTGTATAGTTTCTGCTGAAATGCCTGCTGTTAGTCAGATGGGCTTCCCTTTGTAGGTCACCTGGCCTTTCTCTCTGGCTGCGCTTAACATTTTTTCCTTCATTTTGACCTCGGAGAACCTGATGATCATGTGTCTTGGGGTTGATCTCGTGGAGTGTCTTAGTGGTGTTCTCTGTATTTCCTGAATTTGCGTGGATATTTCTGGATAATATCCTGAAGTGTGTTTTCCAACTTGGTTCCATTCCCCTCATCTCCTTCAGGTACTCCAATCAATCATAGGTTTGGTCTTTTGACAAAGTCCCGTATTTCTTGGAGGCTTTGTTTGTTCCTTTTCATTCTTTTTTCTCTAATCTTGTCTCCATGCTTTATTTCATCAAGGTGGCCTTCCAAGTCTGATATATTTTCTTCTGTTTGGTCGATTTGACTATTGATACTTGTATATGCTTCATGAAGTTCTTGTGCTATGTTTTTCAGCTCCATCAGGTCATTTATGTTCCTCTCTAAACTGGTCATGCTGGTAAGTAGCTCCTCTAACTTTTTATCAAGTTTCTTAGCTTCTTTGCATGGGTTAGAACATGTTCATTTAGCTCAGCGGAGTTTTTTATTACCCATCTTTTGAAACCTACTTCTGTCAGTTTGTCCATTTCATCCTCATCCTGTTCTGCGCCCTTGCTGGAGAGGCACTGCGATCATTTGGAGGAGAAGAGGCACTCGGGCCTTTGGGGTTTTTGGTGTTTTTTGTTGTTGTTGTTGATTCTTTCTCATCTTTGTGAGTTTGTCTAGTTTCGATCTTTGAGGCTGCTGACCCTTGGATGGGGTTTTTGTGGGGACTTTTTTTTTGTTGATGCTGTTGTTATTTTCTCTTTGTTTGTCTTTCAATGATCAGGTCCCCCTTCTGTAGGGCTGGTGCAGTTTGCTGGGAGTTTACTTCAGGGCCCTATTCATCTAGTTCACTCCCATGCCTGCAGATATCACTCAGGGAGGCTGGAGAGCAGCAAAGATGGGTGCTTGCTCCTTCTTCTGGGATCTCTGACCTTGAGGGGCACCAACCTGATGCCAGAAGGATTGCTTTTGTATAGGGTGTCTGACAACCCCTGATAGAGTGTCTCACACAGTTGGGTGGCATGGGGAACAGGACCCATTTTAATGAAGCACTTTGTCCCTTGGTGGAAGGGGTGTGCTTCACTGGGGGGAAACCCACTCTTCTGGGCTGCCTGGATTCCTCAGAACTACCAGGAGAAAAGGTTAAGTCTGCTGGTCCACAGAGACTGTGGCCACTCCCCATCTAGGGGCTCAAGCCCAGGGAGATCCGGGTTCTGCCCCTGAGCCTCTAGCTGGAGTTACTGGAGTTCCTGCAGGGAAGCCCCGCCCAGTGAGGAAGGATGTGTCAGAATCAGGCCTGAACAGATACTGTGGCCATAGTCTGCCACAGTTGGTGTGTTGGGCTATGGGGGACACCTCTTGGGGCAAGCCGTCCAGCCTCCCTGGCTTCAGCAGGGAAAAGTTGAGGCCTGGAGCTATGGAGATGGATGCTGCCCTTCCCCTGCCCAGGGAGCTTAGCATGTTAGGCAGTTATGAGTCCCAGTGTTGGCTGCTGTCCATCCCCCAAGGAGCTCATGCCGCCATAGCTGTGTTGCTCGTCACCCCTCCCCCTGGGAGCTCCGCAGGCTTAGGCATATTCCAGCTGAGAGGCTGTTGAGAATCTATGCAGCTTCAGGGTTGGGACCCTAGGCCCTGGTGGCGTGGGTTTGTGAGTGGGATCTTGCCATCCATGGTTGCACGGTTCCACGGAAAAAGCATACTTTCCCTGGCTAGGTAGCATGCTCACTCACTGCCTCATTTGGCTGTGGGGTGGGCGCTCCCCTGCCTTGTGTGGCTCTGAAGTGGGCCACTGCACCACACTGCTCTTCCTTCCTCTCTGTGGATCACGTTGGCCACCTAGTCAGTTCTGATGAGAGAACCTGCATATCTTCGTTGCCAGTGACAGTGAAGGATTCACACACTAATTATGGTTCTTTTCAATGGAAGCCTCTGATCACCACTGTTTTCTAGTTGACCATCTTGTCCTCGCTTCCCTCTTTATGTTTAAAAGTAGAGGCAATACCTGCTTGTGGGATTGTAATAAAGATTAAGGAGAATGCACGTGTTCTGCAGTGCCTGGAACATAATAGATGCTCAATAAATGATGATTCCTACCAGGAATCTATGAGCGGAGGCATTGGGATTTATCCTCCATAGCAGCATCTCCAAAGGCTGGGTCCTATACCTTAGTTAAAGTCATGAAGATGCTGGGCTTAATACCTAGGAGATGGTTTGATAAGTGCAGCAAACCACCATGTCACACATTTCCTATGTAACAAACCTGCACATCCTATGCATGTGTCCCATAACTTAAAATCAAATCAAATCAGATCATGAAAAAGCTCCCTTACCTAAGGCTCCATATAGAACCAAACAATTCCTTCTGCTTTTTTGTTATGTGTAGTGGTGCATATTAATAAAGTGAGACTATTCTTCATTGTGCTAAAGCCCTATCATTCAGATAGACACTCTATCAGGGGTTGTCAGACACCCTGTACACAAGCAATCCTTCTGGCATCAGGTTGGTGCCCCTCGAGATCAGAGATCCCAGAAGAAGGAGCAGGCACCTATCTTTGCTGCTCTCCAGCCTCCTTGAGTGATATCTGCAGGCATGGGAGTGAACTAGATGAATAGGGCCCTGAAGTAAACTCCCAGCAAACTGCAGCATTTTTTTTTTTTTGCTTGTTTTTAAGAACAACTCTACATGTCCATTTTGGCTTCTGCATAGAGAGAAGTATGCTCTTACCTTGTCTTGTGATTATGATGTCACAGATATTTCTGAGTATAATTTGTGGCTAAAAACCTAGTTTGAGTTTTCCTGTGATTTTCAAGAAGTCATATACACCATCTATCCCTGCACTTTCACTGGTTAGTATTTTAAACATTCCTAATCTGTTTTTACTGAAAAGACACATATATATAACAGAAATGTAAGATAGAGTTTGCTCTCCTATGTCTAGTGACAGCCTTTCCTGTCCTGATTTGCTCCCGAGTTTTGACAGTTGAGTTTATTTAAGAAGTGGAAGCACAACTATCAAGCTAGCATCTTGCATACATTATCTTGTAGTAATTCACAGTACAATAAACAGCTGTTAATGAAGAGTCTCAGAGCAGAGATATCTGGTTTTATGATTTACTCTATAAAATTAATTAGAAAAAGAAATCTTTATTGCCTCTTATAGTCATCTAGCCCCTTCACATTGATGTCTTCTGGCATCTTTTTTCTTCAAATTTTGTGAGTTATCAATAGTGGTCCACATTAGCTCACGCTCAAGACAGATTAGGATGTAAGTGAAGTTTCTCTTCAATCTCTGCAGCGATTTTTTTGGGGTTTTTTTTGCCTGCTTCCTACATGTTAGGCCTTCCATGCACAGGAGTTCCAACACTTTTTGGCTGACTAGCCCACCTGCTAGTTATCAGTTAAAGGAAATAATTTTAAGTTGCTAATGGCTTTACTATGCACCAAATAACTGGATTAATTTGAGCAAGTCACTTATCTCTTATCTGTAAAATAATGACATTTGACTAGATAACATAGTGTCAGTCTTTCATGGATTAGCATTCTATGGAAAACATGAAATTATGTCAAGAGCATAAGGGCTTTATTTTATTAATTTAATTTTTTTTTTTTTTTGAGACAGAGTTTCGCTTTTGTTGCCCAGGCTGGAGTGCAGTGGCGCGATCTCGACTCACCGCAACCTCTGTCTCCCGGGTTCAAGTGATTCTCCTGCCTCAGCTTCCCTAGTAGCTGGGATTATAGGCATGTGCCACCATGCCTGGATAATTTTGTGTTTCTAGTAGAGACAGGGTTTCTCCATGTTGATCAGGCTGGTCTTGAACTCCCGACCTCAAGTGATCCACCCGCCTCGGCCGTCCAAAGTGTTGGGATTATAGGCGTGAGCCACTGTGCCCCACCAGCGTGAGGGCTTTAAAATATAAGGCTGGAAGGAAGTGATGCTGAGTTTAACCGAAATAACTAATTTCGAATGATAGACTACACTGTAAACATTCACAAATGTTTGTGGAACACATACCATATGCATAGCACTGCGTTTTATAGCAGAACACTAAAAGTGCAGCAGACACCATTCTTGTCCTTAAGGAGTTTTCAGTTCAGTCGCAGAGACATGTATACTATAATTTTATGTCATATAATTAAATTAAATTAATGTCATAATGGAGAGACAGTCAGCATGATGGTTATTTGATGTCTGTATTACTCTGGTTTTTTTTTTTTTTTTTTTTTTTTTGCTATAAATACCTGATACTGAGTAATTTATAGAGAAAAAGTTTTATTTTGGCTCATGGTTCTGCTGACAGTACAGGAAGCATGGTGCCAGCATCTGCTTCTGGTGAGGGGCTCAGGAAGCTTACAATCGTGGTAGAAGGTGAAGGGGGGAGCAGACGTGTCACATAATGAGAGTGGGAGCACGAGAGAAAGAAGGGGGAGGTCCCAGACACTTTTATTTATTTAATTTTTAATTTAATTCAATTTTTTTTTTTTTTGAGTTGGAGTCTTGCTCTGTCTCCCAGATTGGAGTGCGATGGTGCGACCTCTGCTCACTGCAACCTCTGCCTCCCGGTTCAAGCAATTCTCCTGCCTCAGCCTCCCGAGTCACTGGGATTGCAGGCACTTGCCACCATGCCTGGCTAATTTTGTATTTTTAGTAGAGATGGGGTTTCACCATGTCGGCCAGGCTGGTCTTGAACTCCTGACCTCAAGTGATCTGCCCACCTTGGCCTCCCAAAGTGCTGGGATTACAGGCAAGGAAAACAGTGTTTCACATGTTCCCTAGAAACACATTAAAATCTAAGAAGTTCTCCATTTTGAATTTCTGGGAAGCAAAGGAGCTGGACTCAAGATAAAAAGACACAGGTTAGGGGCTTATAACAGCCATTTTATTTTGTCTACAATGTTGTATAGATCAGGAATTTAGGAAGGAGTCGCTGTGATCTCTGTTCTGCGTGGCTTCATCTGGAGTTGGAGGTCAGTTGGAGGCTCCACTACTGTGATGGCTTCTTCACTCACATATTTGGCACCTCCGTATACCTTGGTCATCTTTGTCCACATGGTGTCTCATTTTCCAAGGCCTCTCAATGTGATTTGGGCTCCTCATAGCAAAGTGTTCTCAGAGTAGCCTTACTTTCTACCTGCTGGCTGGACTCTAAGAGATCAGGAAAGAAGTACCCATTCACTTAAAGATTAGGCCCAGGAATGGGCCATGTTGGTCAAAGCTGCCAGAGGGAATACTTGCCTTGTTGAGGAGAGTGTGAAAAACGTGAGGCCATCTTTAACCTGCCACACACTCTTTAGGGCAAAAGTCTTGATTTTTTATTTATGTGATTTTTTTTTTTTTTTTTTTTTTATGAGTAGGGAATAAATAAATGGCGAATCCAGCTTTCTCAAAAGTGGACTACTGGCATTTTGAGGGAGACAGTTCTTTCTGTAGATATGTGCTAAAAGTGATAGGATATTTAGCTTTCCTGGCCAGCACTCCCTAAATACCATTTTGCCTTACCTCGTTATTAGACGATAAAAAAACACGATCTAAAACATTTCAGAACTCCTCCTCAGGAGCGGGCAGTGCTTCTCCCAGGCGAAAATCACCAGTTTAATGTCTTAAAATGGCAGATTTCATAGTGAGGTACTGATGAGTTACTGTTTGGCCAGTTTGGACATAGATAATAATAAAATGATTTGTTTCTGTTCCATTCCATTCTAGACAACTCAGTCTTCTTACTGAGAGCATCTGTGTCCTCTGTGTTTCTATCATTGCAAAATGTTGCAAATCTATAAATGCATATGTTATGCACCCTGTCCACAGGTGGGATGTAATGTTATTGGAGACATATTAGTCAGTCATCCATAAAAATATTTCATACTACTTTCAAAAACAGAACTATATTCATTATAAAGCATTAGAAGACACACACATACCTTGAACCACACAATTCAGATGTGACCACTGTTGATATTTTGATGGATATCATCATGATTATTACTATGTGAGCTATATGAAAAGATTTCATATATCTAGTAGATTATATACAGTACTTTGTATTACTCTCTATATAGTACTGTATATAGTGCTTTTTGGTAATACACTTTTGATAATTCTTAAGTCTGGGAAAGCAGTATAAAACATTAAGTAATGTGTTAAATATAGCCAAAGGGTAAAGTTTGCCTATTCAGGGGGATGTCAGCTGGAGTTACTGAGGAAGGAGGCTTAATCAGGAGCTTAAAGAATGAGAATTAAAATTGTCAAGGTTGTAATCAGTTATTCCATAATCAGAATCAGCATAATATAATTGGAACACAGTCTAGTTTGTACCTGTGTTATTTTTCTCTAACTTTGGTAAACATGTTATGTTTTTTTAAAATTAGGTTTTACTGTACAAAGCTTTGAATTTGAAAATGGTAATGTTTTTAAGAGCTACAGGGAAATTTGGAGCAGGCGTTTGTTTTTTAAAACGCTCTCTTAAAGATGGCATTAAAATTTGCATAGTGTTCTAAATAAACCAACAGCTGGATTCGGTGACAGCTGTGATATATTGATCCCGCATGGAATGGTGGGGTGGGGATTTCAGAAGTTGGTGAGTGATAAAATAATGAAAGACACCCTCTAAAGATCACCCATAATTCACAGTGAGATCAAATCCAGAAATTATATTTCTTACCCAAAGTGAAAGGAATGAGAGAAAGCCTTCTGTTTATTATTCTCAATTTACTGTTACCATGATAAAGGTTAGATAGTCATCACCAACTGCCTTAGCAATAAATATTATATTCTAAACAATATTAACAGATTTACTACTTTTACTTATGATATCAATAACCAAAATTACTAATATGTGAATGAAACAATTAAAAACAGTGTAAGTTACTTGAGGTAAAGGCAGAAACTTAATTTTATTCTCTACTCTTTCCTACCACTCAAAAGTAACTAGTATTTGGTGATGTTGCATGACTGATTGAATGAATGAAAGTCTCCACAGTAAGAAATATACTTTCTTATGAAAAATGGTAAAAGAAATAAATGGCATGAGCAAAAAGAAGGAATTACCTCCATAGCAAGTATGATTTTTGCCTATAAAAACTGGCCTGTAAAATGCCATTTTTATACAATTACAACTTGATTGAGTGTAATCTACCAAACAGCAAATCCAGAAAACCTTTATATAAACAAAATGACCTTGAGGTTGTTGCCTGCATCTGTCTAGCTAATAGCTATAACTAATGTAGCTAAAACTGATGTAAGGCAAGATATTAAAACCAACTAAGTGATTACTTTGTTACAATTTAAGAGGGTAGAATCATTATTAAAATTATTACAATTGTATAAAGAAAAGTAGAATATGATGAATGAAGAAGCAATACATTATTTTAAACAGTAACTAGTATAGGGTAAATTACATAACAGGCACTATGTAAACATTTGTTTTATTGAATGAATGAATGGTCTGTTCCTATTTTAAGGAAGATGACACAACAGGAAAAGGCTACTGTGGTTTCTAAAGGAAATAAGCATATTAAAATAGTATTTTAAGGTCTTATAAACCTTTCATTAAAAAATAAACATCACAAAATATACTAGGATAGAATCGTAATGATACATAGACCAACACATTCTGGCCAAATAAAAATAACATTATCTTGGTTAATTGGTAATTCAAATGCCTCACTTGAGAAAGTTGTGGTTATTGCAGGTAATGTTATTGTACATGGTAGGAATCATGGAAAGAACCACTGTTAGGCACTACAATTGTTTTTAAATTTCACTGGTTAGAAGAAGCAGTTGAGGTACCTATTAAACGTCAGATTTCTTGGCCTCAACACTGAGTGATTCTGATTCAGCAAGTCCAGGTGAGTTTCCTGAATCTGCATTTGTAACATGCGTTTCAGGTGATTTCTAAGCCAGTCGTCTGCAATCTGTATTTTGTAAAACAGTTTTTGGGATTCCTACCATTGTGCTCCCACTCATAAGATTCAATCCCTTAGTAATTAATGGACCCGAAGTTTTGTAATTTTGGGGTGGCATTCTTTCAGGGCCTGCCTTCCAACTGGATCAAATCTTCTAAAGTCTGCTTTGTCTTTGAATGGAATTAGTGCCCTTGGAGACTCCAGAGAGCGTGCTTTTCCTCCCATAACTGTATGTAAAGACACAGAGAAAAGACGGTTGTCTAGGAGCTGAGAAGTGGGCCCTCACTAGACACCAAATTTGTTGTTGCCTTGATCGCGGGCTTCTCAGCCCCCAGAACTGTGGGAAATAAATTTATGCTGTTTATAAGCCACTCAGTCTATGGTATTCTGTTATAGCAGCCAAACAAACAAAACGGAAGAAAATATTCCCCTCCCAAGAAACCATATGGATCTGGTGCTTTTTCTAAGCGGGGAGGGCTAGCTCTTTGAGCAATTCCTCTATTTCTTTTATGTGTATTGGAACTCTGATATTTTATCCCTTATAGAGTAAATTTTAATTTTTGGAAAATTACACATTTCATCCATGTTTTCAAATGTTTTTGTTTGTGTAGGGTTGCATAAACTAGTTTTATATGATTTAAATGTCTTCCATATTGATGGATATTTCTCCTTCTTTCTTATTTTGTATATGACTGATTTTTCACTTCCCCCACTTCAGTTAGCTTATAAGTGAGCCATGGAGAAAATGGCCACAAATACTTTAAAGAAGATAATTTTAAAAATGAGAATAACAATTTAATTTCTTTAGAATATGAGAAAGGTACACAATAGCATACATATTATATAAATACAAATAATATCTGTCATTTTCTTTTCCAGTTTATCTTGTAATGTCCTTGACGAATGAGACCAGTAGCATTCTAATAGATTTACCCCTTATTTATATGGAAGTATAGGTAAAAATAATACAATTCTATTTTAGTATAGGTTGGTACAAAAGTAATTGCAGTTTTACCATTCCTTTTAAATGGCAAAAACCAAAATTACTTTTGCACCAAGCTAATAATAGTATATGTCGACTATGGACTGTTTAATTTTTGACATTGGTGTGTCAATGTTGATTGCGTTTTGAGTACTTATCAGTTTATATGTGTGTGTGTGTGTGTGTGAGAGAGATATATATATATATCTCCATGAATTTTATTAGGTTAAGTGTTTTCAAAGGGTAAAATGCTTACAGATTGATAAAATTCTTTTAACTAGCTGATTAAGAACTGAGATCAGAAAATAATGCAAAATGAGGTAGAAAGAAAGTCAGCTGCGTTCAATGCATGTGAGTGTCGGATGGTCGTTTGTCCTTGCCGAATCCTCTCTACATTTTTTATTTGATTGTTATTAGTCAAAATTATGTTGTCTCAGCTGAAAAGTAGGAAAAATAATTGTAATATTAAGTGTCTTAATTATATTGGTTAATATTAGTCACATTTTACTTCTTTCTTTTTGAGACAGGGTCTTATTGCCCTGTCACTCAGGCTGGAGTGCAGTGGCACCATCATGGCTCACCGCAGCCTCAACCCTGCTGGCTCAAGCAGTCCTCCCACCTCAGCCTCCCACATAGCTGGGGCTACAGACATGCATAATGCCAATGCCTGGCTAATTTTTTTTTTTTTTTTTTTTTTTGAGATGGAGTATTGCTCTGTCACCCAGGCTGGCGTGTAGTGGCGCAATCTCAGCTCACTGCAAGCTCCGCCTCTCCAGTTCACACCATTCTCCTGCCTCAGCCTCCTGAGTAACTGGGACTACAGGTGCCCGCCACCACGCCCGTCTAATTTTTTCTTTTTGTATTTTTAGTAGAGATGGGGTTTCGCCCTGTTAGCCAGGATGGTCTCGATCTGCTGACCTCATGATCCTCCCATCTCAGCCTCCCAAAGTGCTGGGATTACAGGCGTGGCTGGGCTAATTTTTAACTTTTATTTTTTTGGAGAGATGAGTTACTCATTTCATTCTAATCGGTATGGTTCTGCTAATCTCATGGGCATATGAATTTGTAGAAGGAAGATACTTAAGCTTTGGTCTTTTTTGTGTATACAAGTACATTTTTCTTTTCTACAAAGCTCATTTGTAGCACTGCAGAGGTTGTTTCCTACCTGTAGGTGAGTGATAGATGGAAGGAAGAATTCTAATAACTTTTTCAGCATATGTTGACACCCATAGTCTTTTCTTTCCCTTGAGGGGGCGGGATGGCGGTGGCTCTAGTTATGTCCAGAATTATGATGAAAATGCTCTCTGTCACAGTTGGCACAAGGTGCCCTGCTAGTGCACAATACCTAATGGATAATGATGGGACATATTCACACCTTGAAAATGAGGTGGTGAATTTTTTGAATTTTCTTACAGCGCTCAGTGCAGTGAGAGTCCCCATGGAGATACACAGGTTCAAGATCTGTCCCAACAATAGCAGGTGATGACAGAGGGCTCTGTTTCAATATGTTTTGTACAGGAAATCACAGCTTTGGTGTGCTGAAGCTGGTAAGTTTTCATCAGGTAGACACTAGTGGTGTTACAGACTTGTAGAATCTGTCATTCTGAAAGTATTCTGAGAGCCAGAGAATGACCCTTATTCCAGATGACATCGGCATCCCCTGGCATTGATAATTAAATGCATGAAGCGAGAACTTCTCTAAAACAATAGAACAAACAAATATAACTTTGAAGGCACGCAAGAAGGTGGTGCTTTTCTAGTTGAGAATGGAATGAAAGCTTTCAATCTAATTTATAGTCAGTCTCATATGACTACACAAATTATAGACAAGTAAAATCGGTATTTGGAGTGGATTTAATCCCATTCAAATTCTTTAATAATTGCAGATTAAAAAAAAACCACACCTACTAGACAATTGAAGTTGGGTTTCAGATTGGCATCTAAGGGCTGTTGTCCTCTTGCAAGAAAAGGTGGAATTGTAAGTCAATTAGTACTCTAGTGAGAATCTATATTGGAGAACCTTATTAAAAGTGACCCTGATTGTGTAGTTTTAAGTTTCGCCAGGAAAACTGTGAGGTATATTATAATATATGGTGGATCTTGTCCAATATCATGTATGAAAAATGGAGGTAACCCCATTGGTTTGGAGGTTTGCATTTTCTCACTTGGGCACCCAAAGGCAATTCATCTGCATGGAGTAAGACGAGGGCAGCTGGGACTAGTCCACCTGCCCAGTTCCTCCAGGAGTCATCTGGCTTAGGTCAGAGATCCATGGCAATTAAACCCTTCCTCTGCTTACTCAGTGAGTCACCGCTTGGCTGAATAGACACAGCCACCTCCTGAGGTCCTGCTGGCTCTAAAGGTCTGGTCCCTATGCATTGAGAAAAAGGACAGGGTCAGCAAAGGTGGCTCACTCTGGGTCATACTGACCTGGGATCTAGGAGATGGACATTAGACTTTTTAAAAATAATAATTTCCTTTCTAATCCTTTCCTCATACATTTTTTTCCTTCTCTAATTTGCCCCAGTTCCTTTCATGATTCTCGAAACAGCTGTTTTCCCAAACCCCTTGTTAGGGTAAGCCTAACTATCACAGGCCATGTCTCTGTGGTTTAGGGACGGTACATCACTCTTTGAAACTGTTTTCAGGTATTTTGCCAGCAGGATTTCAGCCCCTAAATAGGGTATTTCATGGAACCTTATGAAAAGGCTGCTTTACTACCATATTGTGAAGCTGTGGGTTTATAGCACTCCTAAATATTTAGATAGACCATGAAAATGTAGTCAATTAAGAAAAGTGTGATGTGTTTTAATGACCAGGTGTATTCAATTATTCAGCTTCAATTTCCTTTCTCTAGGATGTAAGTAGGTTTTAAAAATTTTAACTTGGTAAATTAACTCCTTAATTTTAAGGACCTGGTCCTCTGAAGACAGTGTCTGCAGTGAAGCTGAGTCCTCTCTGTCCCAGGCCCTAGTGTCTACCTCTAATTTATTCCTGATGAATGACAGCGAGTTCACAGTCTCAAGTACTTTTTCCTTCTTTCATTTCTCAAAGCTGCCTTCTCCTTTCTTTGTGTTTGTCTTAAGGTTCTGTTTGGATATGCATTGGAGGGCTTAGAGGGTTTCACTCTAAGATCCTTGGATTGGAGCCTTTGATTTGAGTTCCTGCCGAAGATCATCCAGGAGTCAGCAGTCCTGCTGTGAGCAGCATCATTTAGTGGAGGCTGGGCTCATCCTGGCCCCTGGCAGTACCATGGGGACAGCATAGGCAAGTGTGTGTGCTCAGAGACACACCTTGAAGCTCTGTGGTGGCTTGCAACTCCAGAGTTCACCTTTTGGCTTTAGAAAAGTGCTCTGAGGTTCACGCCTGTAATCCCAGCACTTTGGGAGGCCGAGGGGGGCAGATCACTTGAGTTAAGGAGTTTGAGACCAGCCTGGCCAACATGATGAAACACTGTCTCTACTAAAAATACAAAAAAATTAGCTGGGCATGGTGATATGTGCCTGTAATGCCATCTACTCGGAAGGCTGAGGCAAGAGAATTGCTTGAACACAGGAGGGAGAGGTTGCAGTGAGCCGAGATCGCGCCACTGCACTCCAGCCTGGGAGACAGAGGTGGGACGCTGTCTCAAAAAAAAAGAAAGAAAAGAAAAGTGCTCTGAGATCTCACACTATTTCACTCATTTTTAAAATAATGATCAGTTGGAAACCACAGATATCAGTGGAGTTTGCAAACAAATGGAGAATGAGGTCATTTGTTGTGTTCCTCCTTACTAGTCTTCAGGTTTTAGCCTGTGGGGTTTTGGAATGGGGTTGTAAAAGTACAGGAGCCACGGGGCCTTTGGATTGTCCATGCTAGATAGTTAAGGCTTTTCTGAGCTAGAGTGCTAAGAATTCAAACAATTTTTTTTTTTTTGACCTAATGATAAATGTGAAAGAGAAAAAGGAAATTTGTTTGCTTTTTCAATTCCAGAAGTATCACCTGTGGATCTACAGGCTGCTGTCTTTTGGGATATAGACAATGGGGTTGGAACCGAAGGGGACTGATAAGCTCTGGCTTTGTGTTCCCACCCAAATCTCATCTCGAATTGTAATCCCCAGGTGTGAAGGGAGGGACCCTGTGAGAAGTGATTAGATCATGGAGGTTGGTGAGAGGTGATTGGATCATGGAGGTGGTTTCCCCAAGCTGTTCTTGTGACAGTCAGTGAATTCTCACGAGATCTGATGGTTTTATGAGGGGCTCTTCCCTGCTTTGCTGTCTCGCTTTTTCTTGCCTTGTGAAGAAGTTACTTGCTTCTGCTTCCCCTCCTGTCATGACTGTAAGTTTTCTGAGGCCTCCCCAGCCATGCAGAACTGAGTCAATTAAACATCTTTTCTTTATAAATTACCCACTCCCGGGTATGTCTTTATGGCAATGTGAAAATATGCTAATACAGGGACATAAATCTGAGCTACCAGAGCTATGAAACAGAGGACTGGAGGGACTGAGCTTGCAGATGTGGTCACCCTGGCGACTGGTGCTTGTGCCAAATGCTTGTCATTGTGTGTCTGGGTACCAAAGAACCAGGGAAATAAAAACTTGCGTTCAGCAACGTGGCCTCTGCAAAACCCTCTAGGACGACCGTTGAATCCTTTCTTCCATTTGATATGACCCTCAGGTGGTCATAAACCCTTGCTTCTCAGAGAACAGATGTTTTTAGGCGAGGTAACTTGAATGTCATCCTGCTGTGGCTGTTTTGGGTGTGGTAAAGAGCAGACTTCCTATGGTAAGCTTTCCTAGGAATGAGGCTTAGAATATGGTTGGAAATGAAAGGCAAGGGAGGAGGAAGGAGAGGGACTCCCCAGCCTAGGAATTCAGATGCTGCTCTGCAGGATGCCTCATGTCTCGAAGTGGGAAAATAGCAAAACATTGAAAGGATTTGCTGAACATCGGGGCACTCTCAAAACAAAAACAGCTTGGGCGAATGGAGACAAAAAAGTATATGGAGAAACGCCTCATAATTTCCCCAATAACTTGTCTCTGGTTTTCTGTGAGAGTGCTGTTCTAGCAGAGGGCTTGTGCTGCTGAGAGAGAAGTCCATTTAGGATAAATGCTGAGGTAACAAACACTGACTTTCAGGTAAAATTCAGCCAGAAAAGCTATTTTTAGGTAATTAAAATTTATACTTAACCTGAATTATTTTTTCTTTTCCACTCTGGCTGAATTAGTTTCCGTCTAGAGAACACGCAAAGTTTTATCATAGTTTCTGTTTTTGTCATTTGGCCTACCATATTAATCATTTCAGTCTTTTAAGGAATATATACCATTTTCCATGGCTTATTTAAGGACTTACAGATTTAGAATGTAGGCAAGTGAGAAAACTATGCCTCAGAAGAGTCACTGTGTCCCTTGGGATGAACACTGCCCTTTGTATCTTTGTGTTTCTTTGAGATTTTAACATGTATTGCCCACATGATTATAATCTCTTTTGGGGGCACTGAAATCGTGAGACCTGGCTGCTTCCACACTCACGCAGCAAGATTATTTCCTAGTATGCATTTGTCAGGATGTGCATCACAGGCAGTTATTTGTACATGTTTTCACTGGGAGTTTTGTAGCTGTGGTTCCTGTCAGTGGGGTGGCATTCCTTGTTAGGTTGGTCCAGTATTATATTGATTAGTTCTTCCTTCCACCCTCCAAGGACACTGGTTTTCTTTAGCAGATAGATCTTGAGTCAGTGTTAAACTTTCAGTGTAAAATCTACTGGAGACCTCTCCGTTGTATTGCTGAAGGGAAAATTTCAACTTACCCAGAATTCTTGTATATAACAAATTACATTTTGTGTTCCCAAATGCCTTGTACCACCAGCGTTGTTTATTTTGGTCTGGAAGTCCTGGGGACCTCTTGATCTTCCTGCTTCTCCTAGAAGTGGTGCTGTATATTTCTAGAATGCCTAATGTATTGAATGACGATTTACATTTTCCATGGATTTTATGGATTACAGTCAGAAAAAGAAAAACAAAACTCCTAGGGCCGGGCGCAGTGGCTCACGCCTGTAATCCCAGCAATTTGGGAGGCCGAGGTGGGCAAATTGCCTGAGCTCAGGAGTTCAAGACCAGCCAGGGCAACATGGTAAAACCCCGTCTCTACTAAAATACAAAAAAATTAGCCGAGCGTGGTGGTGTGCGCCTGTAGTCCCAGCTACTTAGGAGGCTGAGGCAGGAGAATTGCCTGAACCCGGGAGGCAGAGGTTGCAGTGAGCCGAGACCGCACCACTGCACACCAGCCTGGGGGACAAGCACAAGACTTGGTCTCCAAAAAAACAAAACAAAACAAAAAACTCCCGTATAAGTGTGTGTACCTCTCCTTTTATAACATTGTCTCATCACTAAACAGTGCCTTAGTTTACTGAGTTAAAAATAATTAAAATTCAGTAAGTCATTTGACCAAGTCTGACTGGTAAGCAGACACTGGAAATAACATGCCATTTTTAAATTAAAATGCCCTACTTTTTGTAATATTTTCATTTTAACATGTGGAAAAGGGTGACATTTGGCTGTCAGAGATAACATGTTTGACACATTTTGCATTTCTACCTTTGTGATTTTTAGTTTTGGTTATGAACTTGATTTAAAGTATCTTAGAGCATGAGTATAGGATTTATAAAGTAAAAGTTATTTCTTTCACTGTATATATTTAAGACTTTTGCTGCTTAGTATACTAACTCATAAAATAATTTCTATAATCTGAGTTACCAAATTTACCTGAGTTTTTTTTTTCTATTCTTTGAAATATACCGTATTCAATATGATGAGGTTGCATTGAACTTTTACTGTATGTAGTACTGCGGAATAAATCACCACACCCATATCCCTTTCTACACGCTCTTGCCTACAAAAACCAATCACAAAATACTTCAAGTGGTATGGGTTCTGCAAACATGAAGATTACATAACATTAGGATGTGCTGCTTGACTATCCCTGAGAACTGTTTCTTATCCTGACTCAAAGGGGTGTCTCCCTGCAAAGGTGACCAGTCCTCCTGATTTGCCTGGCACTGTCCCAGTTTTATCACTCAAAGTGTCATGTCCTAGGAAACTCTTCAGTTCCAGTTAACCAGAACAATGTGTCCCTGCATCCATGTTCCATTTGTGCGCCTCCTTCAGGCCCTGATCATCCAGGTGATATACGTCTTAGTCACTCTGAAACATTCCATTTCTCTGTCCTTGGGATTCTTCTGTGTTTTGAACTGAGAGAAACCCATTGATACAGGAGTTGTTTGCCCCATAATTGTATTAAATGAAGCCCTTTAGAGCAGTTTAAATGTGATTGCACATTAAAATCACCTGAATCTTGCTTGTTCCGTGCTTTCTTGGATTCCATACTATACTCCAGTATCTTTCCAGTAAGTCATTTAAAGAAAAACGTCTACCTTAAATTGTCTATTTTTTTTTTTTTTTACAATCAGAGGAATCATAAATATTACACAAACACAGTCAATTTTGAAGAAGCAAACTTCAGAAATGGCAGAAACCAATCCATTTCCAGAGGCCTCAATACCAGGAGTTTATGTTCCTTCTAGAGCAGTGGATTGGGACTTGGCTACATCTTAGAATCACAGATGTTTTTAAAGTATGGTACCCAGACTCCATCTCAAATCAATCAAGCCAGAGTCTCTGAGGTCAAGGGATACTGAGCAGAAAGTTGGCAGGATCTCAGGTGATTTTAATGATATGTCACAAAATGAAAAATGCTAATAATAATATCAAAATGTTTTCAGCATTACTAGTAGTCAAAGCCAACTAAGCCAGCAATGAGGTACTGTTTTTATGGTTTGTTTTGTTTTTCAAATAGGGAAACGATTTTGAAAATATCTGGGTTTGGCAATAATTTTGTACAAAACAGAACTGTTGGTTTAGATCAATAAGGGAAAATGGAACAATGTTTCTAGAGGACAATTGAAAACATGGATTAAATATGTATTATATATAAATTATAAATAAATTGCTATGACACATTTTCACCTTGTGTGTGTATACACACACATACAATTGACAAAAATTTTGCAGTTGACTCTTGAACAACGTGGGGATTAGGGGCACTGATCCCGTGTGTAGTCAGAAATCTACATGTCACTTTTGACACCCCAAAAACTCTACTAATAATAGCCTACTGTTGACTGGATGCCCTACCAATAGCATCAACCATTGATGAACACATATTTGGTATGTTATATGTATCACATACTGTATTCTTACAATAAAGTAGGCTAGAGACAACAAAAAAGAGATAGTTATCCATTAAGTAGAAGTGGGTCATCATAAAGGTCTTCATCCTTGTCATCTTCATGTTGAGTAGGCTAAGGAGGAGGAGTAAAAGGAGGGCTTGGTCTTGCTGTCTCAGGAGTGGCAGAGGCAGAAGAAGATCCACATATAAATGGACTGTGCATTTCAAACCAGTATTGCTCAGTGGTCCCTGTACTAGCTAATTAATTGGTGTTGCTACATAGAGATGATTTTTATTTACCCTGTAATTCCAACATTAATAAATTGATTATTTTAAAAACCAATAAAACTGTATCTAAAAAAGTCAACCAACACGTTTAAAAAGTTGTTCTCTTTATTTGATACTCTTCTGAAGCGTTCACTGTAGCCTTTACAGTTATATTACTCGTTCCCCAGCGTCATCCCCCAGTCTCATTACAGCCGATGAAAATAAGAAATGTATGGTTTAGGCTGGGCGTGGTGGTTCACGCCTGTAATCCCAGCACTTTGGGAGGCCAAGGAGGGTGGGTCACCTGAGATCAGGAGTTTGAGACCAGTCTGGCCAAATGTTGCTGGGAAATAGGTCATGTTTATGTAGCTGCCATCCTATAATGGAGGCTTGATGGTCTTTGCTACACTCTAAATCCATTATTGGCAGTTGAAATATATCCATGAATTGGGAAGGAGGAAGTGTGTGGGGGAAGAAACCCAACAAAATCATAAATTGTGTACTTTAAAATTCTTTGGATAAGTACAGATGAGTGCTTTGTTATAAACATTGTGGAGGATCATACATTAATTTTGTCATTTGCTTGTTAGAATTAGTGTTATTAATATCATACCAGATAATTAGGATACAGACTCTATATATGTTAACCCACAGAAAATCGCTTCTGGGGTTAAAAGTGAATAGTTACATTTTGAAATAGAAGGCATTATTTAAAATCTGGAAATATATTGATCACTCTTTCATTGCGTGTGTTGCCTGTATTTTAGATTAGATATATTTATGTATATATGATTAACAGAACACAAAAAGGTTTTGTGATAAACTGTTTAATATGAAATTGTTATAAATGTATTAATTTTGATATATAATTAAATGCTAGATTTGGGGCTAGGTGCTTTTCATACCATATAACTTAATTATCTAGTCAGTCATTCAAGGAATGTATCATGTAGCATCATTCCCATTACAGATGATGAAAATAAGAAATGTATAGTTTAGGCTAGGCGTGGTGGCTCACACCTGCAGTCCCAGCACTTTGGGAGGCCAAGTGGGTGGATCATCTGAGGTCAGGAGTTCAAAACCAGTCTGGCCAACATGGGGAAACCTGGTGTCTACTAAAAGTACAAAAATTAGCTGGCTGTGGTGGCAGCACCTGTAATCCCAGCTACTCCAGGAGGCTGAGGCAGGAGAATCACTTGAACCTGGGAGGCAGAGGTTGCAGTCAGCCGAGGTAATTTTCCCAGTTACTATATGCAAAAGATACGCTCAAATCTACACCAAAACTTTTCCCAATTTCGTATTTTTCCATTATTTTACAATGTTCCTTCAAGTAGTTACAGTGTACCTAAATTCAAGTTTGCTTATAAGTGAAGTAACTTGTATCATCACCTGTATGTTATATTTTAAAAATATATTATTGGAATGTGAAATCTTCTAAGTCCTACAATTGTTTCATACACTTATTTAGTTCAAAAGATTCTTTCATGTACAAAACAAATTTTAGGTGACTATAAATTTTCTGTATTTGTGTTAATATATTCTAGTGTAAGTAGATTTTGTGGTTATTGGTTTTGAGTTGTTTCATCATAATTTTATGATGTATACTATAGCAAGTTTATTCCAGTTATGCATAACAAAATTGATGGGACATGTGAAGGTCTCCATTAAGTGTGGGACATGCTGGTTCAGACTATTTTAAAACATCAAATATAATAAATAATAAAATACAGGTGAAAATAAACTATGAAACAATAAATTACCCACATAAATATTAATGACTATTAGTAGTATTACTAATAGTAATTACCGTTAATATTATAACTAATGAGTTATCTTGTTATTCTGTTTTGTTTTACTAGAACCTGAGTTTCCAAAAAATTCTCTGGAAAGTTTTGATCTAGCCAGTCTGTATTATGTTTATTTAAAATCCCTAAATTGTTCAATGAGTACCTAAGTTTGGAAAGTGCGGGATTAGGTGAAATTAGATCAAGTATTTGGTGCAGGACTTCACAAAATTTTTAAATGGCTGACATACTTTGTAAATCTCCAAAAGGAACTATAGTATGCAAAATTTCTGAAATGTGTTTGACCACAAAATCCTTTTTAAAGGAAACATACCATGGAGATCGCATCCTGTGAAACACTCTTTGAGAAACAGTTTATGATACTTGGACCCATATGATTAGAATGAAAATAATGAAAATGACTTTATTTTTGGCATTAAGAATGCACCCTCAGATGACACTACTATCCCCAAATGGGGAAATATTTCTTAGCAATAACTATAATACGTAACAAACATAGTATGTTTGTCCCTGTTGGTTTACTATCTCAACATACATTTGAATATGAAGGTAATTAGAATGATAAATGTATTAGCATGTGTAAAATAGCCATAGATAAACAGAATACATCTAATATGATCCTTCATTCTATGTTGGGTTAACATATATCTCACTAAAGGTGAGTGCCTAATAATATGTTTAACAGCAACAGATATGTTCTTATCAAAACTAAGCATCAAAAATGACAAGTACAAAAGATTTTCAGGACAGTGAAAATGCTCTGTATGATACCACAGTGGTGGGTATGTGTCCTACATTTGTCAAAATTTGTGGAATCGGTAACACCAAGAGTGAACCCTAATGTAAACTATGGACCCCAGGCAATAATGATGTGTCAATGGAGGTTCAACAGTTGTAACAAATGTACTACTTTGGTGGGGATGTTGATAGCAGAAGAGCTGTATACATTGTGGGGGTAGCGGGTATATGGGAAATCTCTGTACCTTTTTCCAAGAATTCTAAAAAAGTCAACTTTTTTTTCTTAAAAAAAAAGCGAAACACATACATTTCAAAAACATGAATATCTTATTTCTGTATCTTCTAATGGAGGCATAAGGTGAATGAAGATGAAAGAACTGTGTAGGTGGGGATTTTAATGGATTTATAGAAACTTTATGCTGCAGCACATTTCACATAAAAATAAATCAATAAAAAGTTTTGCACATGGTGGACGATCAGAGCACTATTGATGCTAGCTGTTTAGGTATCTGAATGGCCAAAGTTCAGGTGTATTTCCTTTTTCATATACTTACCACATGCTGGTAGGAAAATCAGTTTTTGTTTCAGAGAGGAGCAAACATGGAAATAAACACACCTTAGAATATTATTATTGACACCCAAACTTGACATTACTAGAAATTAGGTTTATTTTGATGAATTCACAGTTTTTATTTAAAACTACAAGTTCTTTTTTTTTTTTTTTTTGTAGTTCTTGAGTTATAGAAATGGTAGCTTGGAAGCTATGATAATGAATTTATAATGAAGGATCATTTAAGGAAGACTGTGGACAAAGCACATGTAATCTGGAAAAGGATTTTACATTCTACCTGATTTAGTCATTTCACATTCTGTGTCTCACATATAAATGTTCACATCTTGGGGATGTGTGGCCATCTGTTTTTAGTTAATTTCAAGATATAAGGCATTTATTTTCCTGAGGATGTTTTATTTTCTAGTACTAAACTCAGGAAAATTACTAAATGATGAGGCAAAATAAAAAACAAGAAGAAAACAAGAAAAACAAAAACCCTAGATTATCCCAAACCTTCCTAACTCAGCTGCACAAGTCTGTTAACTTGAGCCTTCTTAACACCTATGATATTGATGGAGAGAGGCCAATGTAGTGGAGTGCAATGGACAAAGTGGAAAGTGGTACTCAAATCGATTATCCCCTCGCCCCTTATCCCAAGGACAGTGCCCCTGTGATGTGAGGATCCTTTTTTTGGGGTAACTTTGGCTAGTGATGGGTGTGATGATAACCCATCTCTGATTTTGGCTTACTTCCACTGGTGCCTTACCTCAGAAGCTTGCCTGAGTCCTGACTTCACTTTTACTGAAGTATCATGCAAAAAGTAATAGGCACATTTCAGTAACCCTCTTCTCAGTAACCCTCTTCTGAGACTCTTACTTTTGTGTACATTTGCCTTCAATAGCAGGCTTTTCAATGGCTTGTTTCTTCCTAGAATATTGTTACTTCTTCACTTGAATTATGACATCAGTATCTGATGCTTAAATCTTGTCAGCTCAAGCATTTCTATATGATTCTTGGTGAAGAAAGTTCAGCATAATTTTAAGGAAGAATTTTTATCTGTTAACAGCTTGCAAAAGAAAGATTAATTAAAAAAATACTTTCAATGATTAGTCATCTTAAGTTTTTATTTCATTATCATCAAAGTTGAGAAAACCACAATAAAAGTTTTAGGGACATGCTCTATGCAGTAAGGAAAACTAATTAGTAATAAGTTTAGGAATATTAATTGATAATCACAGATCTGTAGGAAATTGTTAAATTTCCTCAGTATTAACTGGCTGCTTAATTTGGTATCTTGAAATGATGACACCTTTAAATGCTAATACTTTGTTGAGCTATGGAGAGGATCAGATATGCTTACTGTCTGACTCAGTGGTTCTCAGGGGAAGTCTTATTGGCATTTGGGTGCAAATAGGACTTGCACCCAAGTAAAATGTTTTTGGTGAAATGTCTAGTTATTGTAGGATGTTTAATCCCCTGCTTACAATGATCTCTCTCCAGGCATTCTCAAAATCAGAAACCCACTCCTTTTCACACATGTCCTGATGACCCCTAGGAGACACATGGCCGCTACAGATGAGAAACTTTGCTCTCAGAGGGTTATGTTGACCTAATTCATAAGATAATCTACTCTGAAAAAGTGTTGTACAAACTGGCAAATATTTGATGAATCAGAACACATCATTGTCAGTCCTTTTGAATGAGAATTAACTATAATTTGTTTCTGGGTGCCAGTAACTTTTATATGTCGTCGTCCTAATGAAGACCAAAGCAATTTCCCTCGCCACGGGTTCCCTTTATCACCCCACTGAAAGTCATGTCAACCTAAGGAAGGTTGCTGTGAGTTTTTTTAGATGTCTTCAATGTAAAAATTTCCAGAACATCTGCTAGAGAAATTTCACTTCTTCAATATATATGAGAAGGAAATTGACTTATTCTTTAATGAATGTATTAAATTTTAGCATGAAAATCATGAGTATTATGCATGAGTTTAACTTATTTACTTAAGATCAAAATTTTAATAGGCAGATTAAATCTAAGTAAAAGGTTAAGGTTGCATATTATCTTTAAAAAAACGAAGCGAAAAAGTTAAGTGCTGTAGAAAACATGAGTGGTAAGCCTAGTGCTGATTAGAAATAAGTACCTGGGGCGACCTGGACTTAATCATCACCTCACCAGGTCTCAGTTTTTTTCATGTGTAAAATGAGGGCTTTCCATGTTATCAATTAGGTCTAAAATACAATCTTTCCGTAACATCCAGTTAATCTCTACAAAAAAAGTAAATAGCAGAAGCAGCATCTAAACTGGAAATAAGTATCTCCAAAATCATATGTTTCAATAGTCAAAGGAGATATGACTCAGGAGAAATGGAAAACTGAATCTTGTTTTTAATCATACGACAGCTAAATTAAGGAAAACCTAGTTTACAGAATGTTAACTTCTTGTGAAATTCTGGGCAAGGTAACAATGTCATCATTTTAATTTGGAGTCAAATATCTTGGGAAAGTTACATATGATCATGTGGATTACTGGAGCTCTACTTGGTTCTTTTTTTTTGGGTTGAATTATGATACACAGTACTGAAAGTCACATGGAGTCCAGACATGATTTAATACCACTGGCTGCCAAAATCATGCTAGGAGTCCATTTAGTTTCTTGTCAGTTGTGTCTGAAGGGCAACTTAATTCAGAATGGAAGACAAGTGAGATATTATATGAACTTTTATGTTTTTTGTTCCCCTAGGAGAATGGATTAGTAGTTCTTATCCCAGGAAAGGCTGGGAGTATTCAGCACCTACCAACAGCACGTTTATGCTCATTCTCTCAGTTTCAATTCTTCCTGATGTGGTTAATGAGTTCCAGGGATGAAGGACTTTTTCACTGTTTGATCTAATGTATATCAAGTTCCAAAAAAGCAATGCTGACATTAATCTGTTTACTTCATTCATTCATTCTCTATATCTATAGAGATCCAACTTTACACCAGCTTCTGTGTTAGGAGATAATGAAAAAAAGTGAGCTGGACTGCCCACAAGGGTTGTACGGTATACAGAGAGAAACACACATTCAAACAAATAATTGCAATTAAGTTTAATTGTATGATAAAGGACGGTTCAGGAGGAGAATGGAAAATAAAATATCCATTGGAAATATCTAATATCTACTATATTTCCTGCAAGAGCATTTCATTTTGTTAGAAAATATTTTACAGAGAAGATATTAATAGTTAAGCCTCCCAGGAAGATTGGAGGATATGCTGAAGTTCAATCCCATGGACAAGGAGAAGGAGAGTAAAGAGAGCATTTTGTTACTGAAACACCAGGGGTTTAGTCATCAAGCCTGTCCAATCTGTGGCCCACAGGCCTCAGGTGACCCAGGATGGCTTTGAATGCAGCCCACCAAAAATTCATAAACTTCCTTAAAACATTATGATATTTATTTGCATTTTTTTCTCATCAGTTATCGTTAGTGTATTTTATCTGTGGCACAAGACAATTCTTCTTCTTCCAGTGTGGCCCAGGGAAGCCAAAAGATTGGACACCTTGGTCCACATCCTGTTGCTCACTACACAGAAAGCCAATCACGGAGACAACGCATACTGCCAGGGAAAAAAAGGCTTTATTTGAGTGATGTTGGCAGAGGAGATGGGAACCAAGTCTCAAATCTGTCTCCCCAGGCAACTAAAAGTGGGGATTTATATAGCAGGGAAGGAATGAACCTAAGTGCAGGGAAAACAGGAATTAGGGAGAAATAAGGAAGAGAAGCTGGTGAACAGGAAGCAGTTGGTCATTTAGGAAAGCAGGAATTAGGGAGCGATCTGGTGTCCCATTGTCTGGATGTGGTGAGCTGGTGAATTTCAGTTCTTTGATACTGTCTGGGAGGCCTGATGGTTAGTTTCCTGAGAAAAGAACTTAGGCAGGACAAATGTAAGTTTCAAGCCTTAAGAACAGGAAAGGTTAACTTTTATGTTTATTCAAAAAGACTGTAAACATCAGTTCTATGGGGAAATTAAACACCTGTTTCAATTTTAGGTATAGGAGCCACAGGGTAAAGGCGTAAAGGGTAGAGAGCCTGGTAGTGAGTCACTAGAAATATTTAGGGGGCTTGTAGCTTTGTTGCAACTGTGGAAGTTGAGATGGAGCATGCCACAAAAGTCACTGTATGAATATTTTGCATTTCTTGCTAAAAAGCTGAGATTCAATCATATTTGCTTCCCAATACAGAGTTTATTTAGTCTCGGGGTTAAATGCAAACTCATCATTGGATTCCTGAGGTTGCTGGATACCAGAACATTGTCTTCTTCAAACAGCAATTAAGCTCAATCTTAAGTAATTTGTAAAATGTATTATTTGACATAAATATAGAGTAAAAGCCAGAAAATAAATTTACCATGAAGTTTAGAGATTAAACAGGAGACTGTAATAACATTTCTCTAATAAAAGGGAAAGTCAAAACTCCAAATCCAGAGCCTCAAGCCTTTGCTTTGGCTCTCTTTGGCCAGTAGGGCTTTGTCAGCACAGGAGTTTGTGAAACTTTTGTGGACAGTCATGTGTTACTGTAGTCTGACTTTCAAAAACAAGAAGAAAATGAATGGAGCTATAAGTCACAATGAACTGGAGTGTAGCTTTTCTCTTGGAACAATAAGTATTTCCAGCAAAATAATTACACTTTCTTATTGATATTGAAAGCCTCATCCGTTGTTATACTTCCTGTGTATTATAATACTTATCAGGCTTAGAGAGTGGAATAAAAGGATCCTTTGTCATGTGAGAAAGTCCAGTGGAGTTTCACATTAGTCTTTAGGACTTGAGAATTAAGTCAGTCCTGAAGGCAGCCACATGCTCCCGTACAGATTTTCCAGTCAGTATAAGTTGATGACTAATATCTGGGCAGTTTTGTCTCACTGAAAAATGACATATCATATTACAACACTTATAAAGTGACCAGTAGTTAAATAAAACACCATCTTAACATGACACCAAGAGAGAGATGTGACAATGATGATTATTTTCCCTGGAGTTTCTCTTATTCATGGCTCACATGACTTTATTTAAGTTTTAAGGGAGTGACGGATAATTTTTTATTTAAAAACCATTACTTCACAGGAATTCAGTAACAAATGTCACATTCAGAACTAATTGAGTTCAGTATTACTTAGCTTAATTGAAAATACTGATAACACAGAGTGGAACATAAAATCACTTAACTCAGTATTATTTCAACAAACCAACGAGGGAAAAACATTTCACAGTTTTAAAAAGTCAAGTGTTTACAGTTCCAGTCATTTTAAGAAAAGCCAAAAAAACCTTTGTTTTTTTCTAAAGAGAAAAAGTGTGGTTGGCTGGCACAATAAATATGTTAACAAAATTCTGCTTTTTGTTCCTACTTCAGACATTTGAAATCACTTTGACTCTGGCAGAGTTGCTTAATTTCTCTCTTTTTTTTTTAAAATAGATAAATTATACTTTATAAAAAATGCAATTCTGCCATGTGAAATATATTTTTTTTATTATTATACTTTAAGTTCTAGGGTACATGTGCACAACATGCCTGTTTGTTACATATGTATACTTGTGCCATGTTGGTGTGCTGCACCCATCAACCCCTCAGCACCCATCAACTCGTCATTTATATCAGGTATAACTCCCAATACCATCCCTCCCCTCTCCCCCGTCCCCATAATAGGCCCCGGTGTGTGATGTTCCCCTTCCAGAGTCCAAGTGATCTCATTGTTCAATTCCCACCTATGAGTGAGAACATGCAGTGTTTGGTTTTCTGTTCTTGCGATAGTTTGCTGAGAATGATGGTTTCCAGCTTCATCCATGTCCCTACAAAGGACACGAACTCATCCTTTTTTATGGCTGCATAATATTCCATGGTGTATATGTGCTACATTTTCTTAATCCAGTCTGTCACTGATGGACATCTGGGTTGATTCCAAGTCTTTGCTATTGTGAATAGTGCCACAATAAGCATACGTGTCCATGTGTCTTTATAGCAGCATGATTTATAATCCTTTGGGTATATACCCAGTAATGGGATGGCTTGGTCATATGGTATTTCTAGTTCTAGATCCTTGAGGAATCACTATACTGTTTTCCACAATGGTTGAACCAGTTTACAATCCCACCAACAGTGCAAAAGTGTTCCTATTTCTCCACATCTTCTCCAGCACCTATTATTTCCTGACTTTTTAATGATCGCCATTCTAACTGGTGTGAGATGGTATCTCATTGTGGTTTTGATTTGCATTTCTCTGACGGCCAGTGATGACGAGCATTTTTTCATGTGCCTGTTGGCTGTATGCATGTCTTCTTTTGAGAAATGTCTGTTCATATCCTTTGCCCACTTTTTGATGGGGTTGTTTGTTTTTTTCTCATAAATTTGTTTGAGTTCTTTGTAGGTTCTGGATATTAGCCCTTTGTCAGATGAGTAGATTGCAAAAATTTTCTCCCATTCTGTAGGTTGCCTGTTCACTCTGATGGTAGTTTCTTTTGCTATGCAGAAGCTCTTTAGTTTAATTAGCTCCCATTTGTCAATTTTGGCTTTTGCCATTGCTTTTGGTGTTTTAGACATGAAGTCCTTGCCCATGCCTGTGTCATGAATGGTATTACCTAGGTTTTCTTCTAGGGTTTTTATGGTTTTAGGTCTAACATTTAAGTCTCTAATCCATCTTGAATTACTTTTCGTATAAGGAGTAAGGAAAGGATCCAGTTTCAGCTTTCTACTTATGGCTAGCCAATTTTCCCAGCACCATTTATTAAATAGGGAATCCTTTCCCATTTCTTGTTTTTCTGAGGTTTGTCAAAGATCAGATGGCTGTAGATGTGTGGTATTATTTCTGAGGACTCTGTCCTGTTCCATTGGTCTATATCTCTGTTTTGGTACCAGTACCATGCTGTTTTGGTTACTGTAGCCTTGTAGTGTACTTTGAAATCAGGTAGTGTGATGCCTCCAGCTTTGTTCTTTTGACTTATGCAAACAGGTTCTGGAGTGGACCTCAAGGAATCTCCAACAGACCTACAGCTGAGGGTCCTGACTGTTAGAAGGAAAACTAACAAACAGAAAGGACACCCACACCAAAACCCCATCAGTTCATCACCAGCATCAAAGACCAAAGGCAGGTAAAACCACAAAGATGGGGAAAAAGCAGGGGAGAAAAGCTGGAAATTCAAAAAGTCAGAACTCATCTCCCCCTCCAAAGGAACGCAGCTCATCACCAGCAATGGATCAAAGCTGGACGGAGAGTGACTTTGACAAGTTGAAAGAAGAAGGCTTCAGTTGATCAAACTTCTCAGAGCTAAAGGAGGAACTATGTACCCTGTGCAAAGAAACTAAAAATCTTGAAAAAAAGAATGGAAGAATGGATAACTAGAATAATCAATGCAGAGAAGGCCATAAACGAACTGACAGAGATAAAAACCATGACACGAGAAATACATGACAAATGCACAAGCTTCAGTAACTGACTCGATCAACTGGAAGAAAGAGTATCAATGATTGAAGATCAAATGAATGAAATGAAGCGAGAAGATAAGTCTAGAGAAGAAAAAGGAAAAAGAAATGAACAAATCCTCCAAGAAATATGGGATTATGTGAAAAGACCAAATCTACGTCTGATTGGTGTGCCTGAAAGTGAGGGGGAAAATGGAACCAAGTTGGAAAACACTCTTCAGGATATCATCCAAGAGAACTTCCCCAACCTAGTAAGGCATGCCAACGTTCAAATTCAGGAACTACAAAGAATGCCACAAAGATGCTCCTTGAGAAGAGCAACTCCAAGACACATAATTGTCAGATTCACCAAAGTTGAAATGAAGGAAAAAATCTTAAGGGCAGCCAGAGAGAAAGGTTGGGTTACCCACAAAGGGAAGCCCATTAGACTAAGAGCAGATCTCTCGGCAGAAACTCTCCAAGCCAGAAGAGATTGGGGGCCAATATTCAACATTCTTAAAGAAAAGAATTTTCAACCCAGAATTTCATATCCAGCCAAACTAAGTTTCATCAGTGAAAGAGAAATAAAATCCTTTACAGACAAGCAAATGCTTAGAGATTTTGTCACCACCAGGCCTGCCCTACGAGAGACCTTGAAAGAAGCACTAAACGTATAAAGGAACAACCGGTACCAGCCATTGCAAAAACATGCCAAAATGTAAAGACCATCGATGCTAGGAAGAAACTGCATCAACTAACGAGCAAAATAACCAGCTAATATCACAAAGACAGGATCAAGTTCACACATAACAATATTAACCTTAAATGTAAATGGACTAAATGGTCCAATTAAAAGACGCAGACTGGCAAATTGGGTAGAGTCAAGACCCATCAGTTTGCTGTATTCAGGAGACCCATCTCACATGCAGAGACACACATAGGCTCAAAATAAAGGGATGGAGGAACATCTACCAAGCAAATGGAGAACAAAAACAGCAGGGGTTGCAATCCTTGTCTCTGATAAAACAGACTTTAAACCATCAAAGATCAAAAGAGACAAAGAAGGCCATTACATAATGGTAAAGGGATCAATTCAACAGGAAGAACTAACTATCCTAAATCTATATATGCCTAATACAGGAGCACCCGGATTCATAAAGCAAGTCCTTATAGACTTACAAAGAGACTTAGACTCCCATACAATAATAATGGGAGACGTCAACACCCCACTGTCAACATTAGACAGATCAACAAGACAGAAAGTTAACAAGGATATCCAAGAATTGAACTCAACTCTGCACCAAGTGGACCTAATAGACATCTACAGAACTCTCCACCCCAAATCAACAGAATATACATTCTTCTCAGCACCACATCACACTTATTCCAAAATTGACCACATAGTTGGAAGTAAAGCACTCCTCAGCAAATGTAAAAGTACAGAAATTATAACAAACTGTCTCTCAGACCACAGTGCAATCAAACTAGAACTCAGGACTAAGAAAATCAATCAAAACCACTCAACTACATGGAAACTGAACAACCTGCTCCTGAATGACTGCTGGGTACATTTCTCAATCTTATTTCTCCAGTTGTGCAAAGGATATAAAAATTTGTCTTTTTAGTCTACAATCAAGTGAGACATCTATAGACTATGGTGCTTTATGCAAATGTAAGGTAGCATTATTATTCTGTAGGTTAGTGACTATAAATAGTCTCTCGCAGATTATGATGATTTTCTCTTCTTTTCATTGAATTTATGTGACCAGTTTTGTGCAGGCAAGTTTTCCATGCTTTAGATAGATTCTTTCATGTGTTGAAATTAAATTTTAATTCATACTTTTGAGATTTTCTTACTGCCTTTTCATGATTTTGTGGTTGCCATGTTTTCACAATTCAAAAATTTACTATCATAAGATAAAAATAAATGTAATACAAGTGTATTGCAACATTTCTCCCAAATTAAAAAATATGGAAGAGAGAGAAAGAGCAGCCATATTATTACCATCCAAATACGATGGCTGTTAGTAGCTTGTATTTCCTGCCAGTATTTCTTTCTATGTATTGTAATGTATAACAATGTATATTCATATAATTATTAATGTAATTTTATATCATAAGGATTTTTTTTAGGTAGTACTACCTTCCCACTTCCCTCCCCATAATCTAAATTAGAGGTCAGCAAATTCTTTCAACAAAGGACTATGGCATGCAGGCCATAACATTTCTATCACATCTATTCAACTTTGCTAATGTAGCAGCCATAGACTATATGTAGATGAAGAAGTGTTGCCATGGTCCTCTAAAAGTTTATTTACAAACACAGCCTGCATATTGGATTTGACTCGTGGGTCCATAGTTTGCTAACCCCCATCGAAATGATTATAAGTTATTAAATTATTTAACCATTAAATAATTGTATTTCTCTATAGTGGTTTTATATTTCTTTCTGTCTCAATTAGGATTTGTCTTCAATCCTATTTAATGCTGGACTTAATTTTATTTCCCTTATAGTAACTCTCTAAGAACATGGCTGGAGTATAGTACTTATAGATACCATGCTATAAACTAGATCACTGGAAATTACTCGTCTCAAGTGGAAAGTTTGCATCATTTGGTGCTTTTTCCATTTCTCCTATTTTCCCCACTCCCCAACCCCTGACAACCACAGTTCTCCTCTCTGCTTCTGTAAGTTTGACTTTTTTCAATTTCACATGTAAGTGAGATCATTCAGGATTTGTCTTTCTGTGTATGTGTTATTTTGCTTAGTATAATGTTCTCTAGGTTTATCTATATTGTTGTAAATATTAGGATTTTCTTCTTTTTTAAGATTCCATAATATTCCATTGTATACATTTATCACATTTTCTTTACCCATTCATTTTTGGATGGACACTTAGGCAGATTCCATTTCTTGGCTATGGTGAATAGTGCTGAAGTGAACATGGGAATGCAGACATGTCTTTGAGTGAGCAATTTTATTAGCCAAAGGAAATAATTATCTTTCTGATTTTTTAATGAAGTTAAATATTAACAGTAATTCTCTTTTTAACTTTTAAAAGAACCTCTGTAGTTTTTTCCCAAAATGCCTGTACTAATTTACATTCCCACCAACAATGTATAAGGGCAGTATTTTCTCTACATCCTCACCAATATTTGTTATCTTTTGACTTTTTGATAGTAGCTATCCTAACAAGTGTGAGATGATATCTTCCTGTGGTTTTAATTTGCATTCCTCTGATGATTAGTGATGATAAGCACCTTCTCATATACCTATTGCACATTTGTAGGTCTTCTATGGAAAAGCACAGGCAACAAAAGCAAAAATTATAAAGTAAAACAACATCAAACTAAAAAGTTTCTGCACAACAATCAATAAAATTAACAGGCACAGGAGAAAATAAGTAAAAATGATATATCTGATAAGGGGCTAATATCCAAAATATATGAAGAACTCATACAACTTAGTAGCCAAAAAACAAAAACAAATGACCTGATTAAAAAATGGACAAAGGACATCAACAGACATTTTTTTCAAAGTAAGGATACAAATGGCTAAGTTATTTACTTAGCCTATTTTTCAGATGAGGCGTAGTTTTCCTTTTATTTTCGGAAACGTGCTGAATCCTCAAGGCCTTGAATATCTTATTTTACCCTATCACTTAGATAATTTAACTTTATATAATTCTAGGCTTGAAGATTTTATCCCTCAGCACTTTGAATATAAATATATTAATTCAAAGTCTTGTTATGTCTCAAGTTGCTTTTAAAAACCGATTTCAATCTAATTTCATCCTTTATAGGTGATCTGGTCTCAGTCTCTGGAAGGTTTCAGAATTTTCTGTTCACCCTTGTTTTTTTTTTAATATTCTATGAAATAAACTTAGTTGTAGTTTCCTATTAATTTATTCATTCATTTAGTGACAGTCTATGAGCACTTTTAATTGGATAATAATATCATAAATTTGGGAAAATCTTATTCCCTTGTTTAGTAAATATGTCCTCTTTTCCATTTTTTTTTTTAAATTTGGGCATTCCTATTACATAAATACACTTCTCCTTCTGTATTCTTGTATATATTCATTTTGATTTTAGAAATCCTGTCCTATTTTTTCTGAGTGCCTTTTGAAGAGTTACTTTACTTGATGTTTTAGCTTTAACAGTTTTCTCTGCCTGTGATCATTCTGTTATTGAAACCACTATTGAGTTCTTTATTTCAATGATTTCATTTTTCATCCTCAGTATCTTCAATTGCTTCTTCCAGCTGATGACACATGTCTGTGTCTGGAATGCAATGTCTTCCCTTATTTACTTGAGCCCATTTATTATGCTTATTTTAAATTTTCTTCTGTCTAGCATAGTAAATCTTTTTCATGATGGTTTTTAAAAAATATTCTACTTTTAAAATAGCAGTTGAGTATAAATGGCCCAGCAGTTTTCTTCATGAGATTATTTTCCCCAGGGAATAGTAAAGTGTTCTTGGGGAAAATACTGGCAAAATGCTAGATTGTATCTCTCCTGAAAAATTTCAGAAGGGGAACATGCTTCAGGGAGGAGACTTTTTGTATTGCAATTCACTCTCATTTTCCTCTCCTGGCAATCTTGCTCTAGGAAATTTTATTAAACTTCCAACTCAGTCAGTGCCCTTTGCCAAATACTGAGTCTGTGGGTTGTAATCCTCTAGTTCTCAAGGTATTTAGGTCAGAGGCTGACATGCTCAGGGGCTACAGTGGGCCTACATGTGTTTCTATCTACCTGTTCCCTGACCTGGGCCACATTATTGCTCTCAAGTTTCACCGTAGTTTCAGGCTGATGTTAGGCTGATATGACAGTGGATCTTATTTTATATTATGTATTTTATTTTATTTTTATATCCTGCAGAGGCAATGGAGTGGGCAACAGTGTACCTAAAGTAATGCCAAGGGAACAATGAAAGAATAACTAGAAAACTCTTATGTGGTCTGTCCACACCTGTGACTCCTAGCCTTCTCTCACTTGTGTTCCATTCCTGCCCTTGGAATATGTGCCTTCTAATTTCCTCAGAAAAGCAGGTCATCAAGATTCCTATGATAGTTTCTCATACTCATCGGTCCCCTTCTGACTTCTGTGACTTCTCCAGTATTGCATTAGGGTGGAGGGGGCACCTAATGCCAGGGTAGTTGACCATCTTGTCATGGGCAGAAATGCAATTGTTTCTTTAAGAAGAGTTAATGGAAACTGTGGCTCTGAATTTGGATAAAATGAACATGCTCATCTATTTTATGCTTGAGTGATGTTTTGGCTGGGTATATAACTTTAGGACCACAGTTTCCTTCCTTGGTGCTTTGTAAGTGTAGCTCAACTGCTGGAGGACTTTCTGACAACTGATTATTTTCCCTTTTAAAGTGCCTTGGTTTCTCTGCTTTGATTTTCAAGATTGTTTCTTTATGTATAAAGTACACTAGTTTATTGGTTTTGCTATTAGGTCTGGTCATTAATTGTATAATAACATTTTCCCCCTGAAATACCAAATGCTTCTTGAAATTGCATATTCAATCATTTTTAATCTCTGAAGGTTTTCTGAATTAAAAATGAAAGTCTTCTCTGTTTTATTTTTTCCTTCTCTTACCTTTTTGAGGCACCAATTATGCCTGAGTTGAATCACCTTTGTCTATCTTGCATACATGCCATTTTCTTTAGAAATGCTTTGATGGCTTGCTCACTTCTGTCAAGTTCTTCTTCTGTCCCTCTTAGTCTTCATTTTCCTCTTCCAGTGTGGACTTTATTTTGTGACAGTTTTTTTTATTTGCATCTTGTCTCAAGTTCTGCTAACTCAAGTCATTTTTCATCCTTTAATCTAATGTCTCCCTATTTCTTTCTTCAAGCCTTATATCTCTGCATTCATCTCTTATTTCATGGATTTTGTATTCCCTTTAATTTTGTTTGAGTTCTTGGAAATGGCTTAAGTCATGAACTTTAATCTGCCCTGTAGAAGCATGTTTTGAGAGGTGTTCTTCACCATTTGTTTTCTCTGTTTCTTTCTAGCTTTTTGAAGGGACTTTAAAAAATATATATGCTGCACTTGTTTTCTGATTATGATTTATTTTGAATATGGACAGATAGTTTGTCCTTGCATTTCTGCCATCTGGAAGGGGTCAAATGAATTTTTAGATATTACTTTAGCCACTGCTGTTAACTTAGTCTTTTGTTCTGATTAAGGGAACATTATTTTGACCCTTCATGTGTGCCATACAGCTAAAGAAATCTGTGCCCCCAACACTCTTTCTGGGGTAAAAGTTCTGGGCACCTTCACTTTGTTTCATTTTTATCTCTCTCTCTATATGACTGATACCTGAAGTCTTTTATCATATTTCTATTTAGTAAGTATATAAATATATATTTATAATAAATATATCTCACTATAACCTTGAAACTGAATATATATATTTATATATATTTATATTTTTATATATATTTATATATTCGGTTTCAAGGTTATAGTGAGATATATTTATTATAAATATATATTTATATATTCGGTTTCAAGGTTATAGTGAGATATATTTATTATAAATATATATTTATATATTCGGTTTCAAGGTTATAGTGAGAGTTAATTTAAACAATGGAAGAGAAGGAAGCAGAGATGTTAATAAACTGCCACCTTAAAATGGTAATATATCTATTTATTTTGCAAAACAATTTAACTCCCTTTCTTCCTGTCTTACAGAAACACCACGCTCTAGATATTTTCCTAAAAAAAAAAAAAAAGCCACCTACCAAGATCTCTACGCTTAACCAAAATGGTATTGTCAGAGGCTTTACAAGTATGACTCTTCTTAACCTTTTCCAAATTAAATTCTTAAGCAGGTCTCCGTCTCCCACATATGTCTACTGTTACACACGTGGTAAAAAGAGAAAGAAACATTATCTTATTGTTCTTACATTGTTCAAGTATTCCCAGGGTTATTTCTTTCCCTTTTCTTTCTCATTACACAGATAATTCAAGTCAGATTCATTTAATCAGTGGATTATAAGCCTCACTCTTTATCTTCGCTGTCAGTAATGTTCTTGATCAGTAATCTGATCATCTCAAGACTTGAGAGAAATAAGAAAGCAGTTCTTCTCCATGAAACTATTAGTTGGAAATCCTTCAAATGCTAGATAAACCCACTAATTCAGAAGAAGGGTAACTTCATTGTATGATATAGAGGACTCACAGAGTAAATTTATGATGCTTATTTGCTGCCTCTGAGAAATGATGATGAGATTTTCAGACACATTCTTGCCGATACAACCCACATTGGGAGAACCACGTGCTGTTGTGCCTTTTCTCCCTAAATCACTATCAATATGGGGCACAAAAAGTTCAAAACGTGATTCAAAATTTCTTTGCCATAATGCCATATTAAGTGATACCTTTGCCTTATGTTTAATACAGTTTTTAAATTTTTCATTAGGCTAAATAGTTTTTAAATTTTTCATTAGGCTAAGTAGTGAGAACTCATGGACACAAAGAAGGAAACAACAAAGAAGGGACCTACTTGAGGGTGGAGGCTTGAAGGAGAGAGAGGAGCAGAAAAAATAACTATTGAGTACTAGGCTTACAACCTGGGTGATGAAATAATCTGTACAACAAACCTTTGTGACACAAATTTACCTGTGTAACAAACCTGCACATGTACCATTGAACCTAAAATAAAAGTTTAAAAAAATTTTTTCATTAGGCTCTAAGTTCAAGGTAAAATTGTTTTTATACCCATTTCCTATAAGGGAAAGGAATGCTTTCTGTAGCATCATCAAGAGTACACAGGAAATAGGGAATGCTGTTCATTGTATTACTTGTTTGGACAAGGGCATTGTTAGCATGGAGATCACTGGCACTGTATCAGCATCCATGGTCCTTCCCTTTAGTGCCAGTCTCCTACTTTGAATTAAATAGAAGAAACATCTCAAGGCTTGGAGCCTGCAGTATCTGATAGACAATGCTGATAAACATACAACAAAACCATAAACAGAATACTAATTTCAAAAGCATTAAAATAGCTCAAAGACAATCAAAACGATTAAGACTCCTAGGGTCAGATTCATAAGAATTGCATAGTTAGATTGGGTTAGCAACAGGAGAATTCATTGCTTCTCTTTTGCTTAGAGATATCTATGTCCAAAGAATCATTCAGGAAATATTTATTGGGCACCTACTGTCTGAGATATAGCAATGCTGGAGACAGACTGACAGAAATAAGATAAATCAGGCATGGATTCCTTGCTCTAGCAATTTACAGTGTAGGAGAGCAAAGACTACATAACATAAAATAGAAAGTAGAAGACTGTGAGTGCTATTGGAAAGACTTACTTATAATAACCTGGCCCTCCATGTATTGTTGTACTCTCTTGTTCCATATCATCAACTCAATATGAGGTTTAGCCCTTTCTATGAATTCCACATCAAATATGCAATGAACAACAACAACAAAAATAAACCATTTTGCATATGGTTTGAAGGTTTGTTGGAGATAAAGAATGGATCACATCATATAAGCAAACAGAACCTTAAATTTCATATTAGAATTTCAGTTTTTTTTTTTTTTTTTTTTTTGAGACAAAGTCTCGCTCTGTTGCCCAGGCTGGAGTGCAGTGGCGTGGTCTTGGCTCACTGCAAGCTCTGCCTCCCAGTTTCATGCCATTCTCCTGCCTCAGCCTCCCGAGTAGCTGGGACTACAGGCACCCGCCACCATGCCTGGCTAATTTTTTATATTTTTATTAGAGACGGAGTTTCACCATGTTAGCCCGGATGGTCTCGATCTCCTGACCTCGTGATCCACCCACCTCGGCCTCCCAAAGTGCTGGGATTACAGGCGTGAGCCACCATGCCCGTCCTAGAATTCCAGTTATTAAAATTTATTTGGCCATCTTGCTATCTTGATACCCATCTAGTTTTTGTATACAAGTGCCATTTTCATCAAGAAGTGATATGTTTTTAAGATTATGCTCTCTATACTCTGTCAACAACCTGAAGATGAGTGTAATCTCTGGATCTCTAATAAGAAAAAAAAATATGTTTTGGCTAAATAGGGAGATTTTATTCTTTCATTATTTTGCATAGCATCCACCAATGCTCATAGTATACTATTTATGAACTGTGAGACATACATAGGGTATTGCTTTTCCATGGGGATCCAATTACTTCTGTATGGTCCCTTTATGCGGAACAGGTAACCTCACAGCATTTGTTCTTAGAAGGAAAATTGGTGATATGAAAAATGGCCCATGCAACAAGTCTTAGAATCTCAGGATATTAGACCTTGAAATGATCATGGAGATTCTTAGCTTAACCTCCTTATGTTACAGCTGAGAAACTGAGAACGTAGAAAGGTCTGCCCAAGGACACCTGCCTATCTTATGAGATCAAGCAATTTATAACCTTCTCTTATAGCTCCTAAGATTTACATGCCATAGAATGGTGGTGTGAAAGCATAATATAGGGTTTGTAGGACAGGATTTCACCCTTGAGAATTGTTTTTAAGACTCTCAGAATTTATGTGATTATTGCATCTCCCCAGATTGATCGTTTCTGACACTTTATAGTTGCAAGTTAATGCACAACCCAAATCCAAACAGTTTCCATAAGAGAGCAAATACCAATTTGCAAGACAGTATAGAATTTGGTTTTAATTTAAAAATTGAAATGAAAACCCTGCTCGGAATTAAGGTCTGTCCTCTTCTAAACTTTCTTAGCACTTACTTGTATCTTAATATTGCTGTTACATCTTTAGGACTTATATTGTTATTCATGAATCATATTTTCTTAACTATGTCAGAACTCTCAAAGTGGAGATGATCGTACTGACACCTCCCTCCTGGTTTAGCCCAGTGCTTTCACATAGATGTTTGCTCGGTAAGTGTCTACTGCCTAAATGGCTAAATGAAAGGGACTTCTACTTGCTGAATTTTAATTTACTGCTTGCTCTTCTCCTTAGCCTCTCTGGCTGATTGAAGTTAGCTTTTGGCACAATGATATATCTAATAATAAGTGAGACTGATTTTTCTATTTATAGTTATGAAACATTTTATTCTTTCCCCTGGTCAAAATGTTTTATGGTATTTCTTTATTTCAAAGCATTAAATGTACAATGACTTACTGTGTGGTTTCCTGGCCTTTCTCTTATATGATACTGTTTCTTTTTTAGACCTGACTTGCATTGTGGATTTATTTCGGCAGTCACGTCGTGTATTAGTGATGAAGATGATTGTAGGACTTAGTATTTTTTCATACTCCATCGTTATTGTTAAGTACTGACTACAAATTATTTGAAAGGATTTTTCATACACTATCTCTAGATTCATCCTTTGGACCACTTTCTGCTATATATGAGGCTGGTAACATCAACCTCATTTTATTAAGATCATCAGGGTTCACTCAAGCGTGAATATATTTTAAAAGTGTTATTCCATATTGAGCTTTTGCTTACTTTCATTTTTAATGGAAAAAGCTTAAGGCCCTTTGGGTCAAACCCATTTACAATCAATAGCACAAAAAAATCATTAAAAAATAAAACAATCCATTATTGATGAAGCTGGATGATGGCATCATCCCATGTTAACATTTATAAGTTCCAACAGTTGATAATAAATCTACAGTGTGGGGAACATAAAATATTTAAAAAATGAATAATTGATTTGCTAGAGGATCATTCATTAAGGTTAGAAGTAATTCACCAATATGGAAATGAGCAGGTAGAAGCAATATTGTAATTTATTCTTGATAAATTACCATTTGGCTGAGGAATAGGAACGATCTAGAGAGAATGATAGAAAAGTTATTAGTCTCAACTAATTTATTCAGAAGAAATATGTAGATTACAAACAAATGTTTTCTTTGCAGGCTGAAGCTTCATTTCTGTTATTAGCCACACTTCCAGAGTCTTTTGGGGTGACATATTGCTGTGTGGATTAAAATTAGCATAATAGAAATCTACAGTACAAGTAGTAGGTGAGAATGTCTTTAAAATCCCCCAAATCACAGTGCAATGATATTTCTTCTTGTAAACTTTTGGGAGTAGCATAAGCTGCCTAAAATTGACTTTCTATTTTTGGGAAACTACGAACTTTATTTCTAGGAGGGAAGACTATATTTCCCACTACAAAGAAGCCAAAAATGCGTGCAAGTGGGCGGAATAGATATATCCTTTTCTTGGCTCTTTCCAACTTGTATTAGTTGGATATTTTGGCATAGACACAGCTCCTGCCCAGGACTCTGAAGTTAGAAGAAATGATACAAGGTGCAGTGTTAGAGAGTTTTTCTGGTGCTATGTTGAAGTTGGGAACCAGGTGGCAGAGCCTTTAGAAGCTAGACTCAACCTCTTTTCTGCAGCAGCCTCTGGGCTGAGTTGGACTCTCCTCTATTCTTTCTCAACCCTGATTTTTTAACCCTTGCCAAAAATACTTACCACAATTTTGGACTCAGTGACCCACGGTTGCAGTTGACGTCTCAGTACTACGTTTTCTCCATCTATAAAATGGAGAATAAGAATTGTACCTATTTTATAAGATTGTTTTGAGGATTAAATGAGATAATGGGAAAAGGGCATAGCATATGCCTTGCTTCATAGTAGACACTTAAGGAATGTTGGCCATTATTTGTATCAGTACATACAGTTGATATAAATTAGATTTCTGCTGAGGTCACTGGACTAGACCAAATGACCCTTTGTGACTTCCTTCATTGATTTCGTAAAAGGCCATTTATTTCTCTATGGCAGCAATAGATTTGGATTCCTGTACAGGATGAGGATGTGGTTCTCAAATTAGCACTACACTTTCAATACATAATAAGATGTCATTAGAAATGTAGTAAATACAGATCACAGGATAATTTTAGAAATACCCAATCAACATTCTAGGGCAGAGTTTAGGAAATTTTATGGTTGAGTTTATAATTATATTTCAGCGGGTTTGAAACAAACAACCGTTTGTGGCTGGTTTGGGTGGCTTGGCCAAAGTTTCACTTTTTCTGAGGTAGAAGATTGAGTCTGGGAAATGATTGAAGATTCTCTCTGCCTTCCTGACGTCACGGAGCCACAGGTTCACGGAAGACCAACATTCCCACATTGTTGGGAAGGAAGTTAGATTGTTTCTTTACAGCAGTCACTGTTGAACTCTTTCCTAAGTCGACTCAATGTTATTAATAATATCTGCATTATGCTCTTAGTAAAAGATGAACACGCCAATTAGGCTTATATAGAAATCAGTATTTTTCGCCTAAAGTACTTTGCATGTTTCAATTAACTCTGTATATCCATGACTACTAGGAGGGAGTATTACTGTTTCCAAGTGGAAGAAATGAGGCATACAAATATTAAGTGACTTCTCCATGTGAGATAATTTTAGAGTAAAGCTGGGAATGAAATATTGGTTTCCTGAAACCAAGCTTAAAGTGTGAGTATATACTTGTTCTTTGATGAAAAGTGGTAATTTTTCTGTTTAACTTTTGATGGAAACATCTTTTTTTAAAGCTTTGATTTCTGAAGAGCTAATTTTAACTGATGGAATGGTATCATTCTTTTAACTTGAAAACAAGGTCTTTTAACCAAAACCACTCACTTTCATCATCCATATTCTTCCCTTCCCACTAGGCTTTCTTCCTTCATTCTTGTTTTTATTCACTTACATGTCTCACAGTTTTTGCACGTCCATATGTCTACCATGTGTCATGTACTCTGTTAGTTTCTGGGAATGTCAAGGTAAGGAAGGCATCATTATCACCTAAAAATGTCTCAGTTCAATGCAGAGGATGGACAAGTGAAAAGATGATCATAATTTAACAATCAATTATTTTATGCCCACCCCATTAACTACTAAGTTATAATCATCTGCAAGCTCCAAGAGAGCAGAGATCATCTGGTTTCTAGCTCAATGCCTGGCATACAATAAATACTTAATAAATATTTGTAGAATTGATGAAGTAGAGAAGCAAGAGGAGGGACAGCATGTCAGAATGGATGGCTAATTTTGTAGCACCAACTTCCACAAAATTTACCAGAAGATCCCACTGCATGTTGTGTTCTATAATTCTCACAACACATTTCATCCTAATAGGTGGAAATATTTAGTGCTTTGTTTCCTCATTGGAAATATGGTTTTTATATGTTACCAAATCATAGCATAAGGTAAGAAAATCATAGGGTAAGAAAAAAAGAGTAGACCCAAGCTCAAGAATAGGTGTTTTGTTTTTCAGGTTTATGGTCATGTTGCTATTTATGTCAATCCTAGTTCCTGGTATCACATAGGTGATGTTATTGGAAGTATTTTATTGGAAGTATTTGTCCTTGCCGTTACTGATTTCAGCTAGTACCATGCATATCACTGTTATCCATTATGTTGGCTAGTCTACATCCCTGCAGGTGAAGGATGCTTTTCAGTGATGGATGCTCTAATTCTCTGTCCAGTCTAATATTACAACTCAGCAGATTATACCCTTTTGTAATCTGACATCTCCCAATGCCAGCACATTCTTCCTGATATTTAGATGATTGATTTTTCTCCTCCTACTTTATTTTGATGCTTTGTGACAATATACATAATTCTCCTAAAATATGTTTATTTTACTCTTATAAAATATGTACTAAACATTAAAAATAATTTGATTATTGAGAATATAAATATCCCCATATTCATTAACCTTCCTTTCTCTGACTCTTTTTCCTTGTAGTATTGTTGCAAGTTAAATACAGTTTTTTACTTAACATCATGATTAGATGGGTCATTTAAGTTGGTAGGGGAGTGGCATAAATAGCAAAAATCACCTTATATCCTAACTCAAAAAAATAACCTTAGTTGTTTTCTTTATCTGTTACATACTTTTCCTGCCAAACTTAAACCAGAAAACAGATATTCTAGATTTTTTGCTCTCTGGATATATGAAATATATAATCTTTTGAATTGGTTTTAACTGATACGATTATTTCAGTCATTTTCATCTATTCTTTATTCTTCTGTATATACCTTTACTCATTCATTCATTCAACAAATATTTACTTATCACTGATAAGACACAAAGCAAACAGGATGTGCTGAGAATAGAACAGAGAAAGACTAATTGCAGGGGGAAAAATCATGAAGATGCGGCTACCGAAGGAAGTATTCATTTTACTTATCAAAGTTACTTTTTACACAATTTGCGCATATTTTCGTTTCACTTACATGTGGATTAGCTCACGTTTTTGTTTACAAATATTTAGCATGAGTAATCAATAATTGAACTTTCTTTGTTATTCCTTCCTTGAAAAGGTGCATTATTGTGTTTGCTGATGTACCAAATGTGAATCAAAGTTTTGAGCTGCTTTTTATCCTCGAAGAGGAATATTATTCTCACTTTAACATAACAGCAACTCCATTCTCCCCATTCACAACATTTGCACATTTCTTTTCACTCCCTTATGTTCTTCATGCCTCAAATTTCAACTTCTCCTTGAGATTGAATGCCTTACTCCAGGTGCTGGAGTTTTGCTTAAGCTAGGCTAGGATGCGCTTCAGTTAAAAATTAAATCTAGGCCGGGTGTGGTGGCTCTCACCTGTGATCTCAGCACTTTGGGAGGCCGAGGCAGGTGGATCACGAGGTCAGGAGTTAGAGACCAGCCTGGCCAACATGGTGAAACCCCATCTCTACTAAAAATACAAAAATTAGCCAGGTGTGGTGGCAGGGGCCTGTCATCCCAGCTACTCGGGAGGCTGAGGCAGGAGAATTGCTTGAACTCAGAAGGTGGAGGTTGCAGTGATCCAAGATTGCGCCACCACACTCCAGCCTAGGTAACAGAGTGAGACTCTGTTTCAAAACAAAACAAAACAAAACAAAAAAAGTCTGAAACATCGGTGGCTTAACACAATAAGGATTTATTCTTGCTCACACTACATGTCCAATATGAGTCAACTTGAGGGATGAAGGAAAGCTCTGTTTTATGGTCATTCAGAGATCCAGTCTAACATTGCTGCCACTGAGTCAGGGGAAGAGAAATTGGAAAATCACATAATCTTTTTACTGTCCCAGCTCAGAAATGATCACATGTCCCAGGACTATGAGTCTATTTCTTTCCTGATACATTTTGTATGCTCAGTTCCTGGTCTATCCAGTTTTTGCCTTTTCATGATCTGTAGTCATCCTTGAATATTTTTACTTGTATATCTTTCGGTTTCCTTGAACTCTATATTTGGCTTCACAATGTTCTTTCTCAAGCATCTCTTTTCCTGAATTTCTAATTTGTTAGCCAATGCTCCTAGTCAGCCAAATCAAAAACTTGGAATTGCTTTAAATCCATCTCTCTCTGCCATTCCTCACTGCCTCAAGTTCTAGTGGTGGCTGCCTTGGCATGATCTCTTTTTTGTCTTCACTCTCCGTTCCCATTGCTGTGGTCTGGTCTGGTCTTCTCCACTATTTCCTGATGCTTAAGCTACTGTAATAGCCTCCTTAAGGCGGCCAGTGAAATCTATGTATAACTACCAAAGTAATTCCTTTTAGCATTTTGCTTATTCACAAAACTCTCCATCTCTTTATTGATATTGAAACTTAATTTTCTCTGCCCTTCTTTCATGGCTTTTCCTAAATTGTTTAATACCCTAATTGGGACCTATTTCTAAACATATATCCTCTATTTTCATCAAGCTGGTCAGTTTTCTATTTTACAAAGACACTTGTCTCTTCTTACTTTGGACTTCCTCCTCTCACTTCCAGCTGCTCAAAGCCAAAGTCATCCCTTTAGGCCTAGCCTAAGAGTATCTTTTCCTCAGAGTCTTCCCTGCCTGCTATTCAGTTCATGGATACTTTCCTGCTGTAAGCTACTCAAGTGCTAGTTTAGCACAAGGGTAGCATCAAATCACCGGTTATCTTGAATTCATTCATTCATTCCTTTGGTATTAATGGACTATGTGTGAGAAAACATGTACATTGCTGTATATGTAGTGGTAAATGAAACAAAGATGTTTCAGCTCTCACAGAGATTACTCTGTGAGATTACTCTCACAGAGATTACTCTCACAGAGATTACTCTGTGAGATTACTCTCACAGAGATTACAGGCATTAAAGCAATGATCATACAACATAAATATATAATTGTAAATGACGATTATGGCCATCAGGGAGAGTTGCTGGGTGCTCTCAAGAGAGAATAACTGGAAGAACTAATTTGGAAAAGCAGAAGAGCATAGTGCTAAGTGCAAAGACCCTGAGAGAAGGTGCGTGAGTTCAAATCGCAGTCTCCCCACTGGTTAGTTGTGAGATCTGGAGTAAGTTGTTTAACCTTTCCAAGCCACAGTTTCCTTAGCTACATCATGGAAGTGATAATTGTACCCACCTGTGAGACTGTGTGGGTTAGCTTGCAAAATTCCATTTATTTCCGACTCCTTCTCTCTTACTTGTTTTCCCCATGGCTAGAACTAAAGCACAATACTCAATATTGAGACTTCCTTGCAGCTGGGGCTTTGAGGTCATGTAACACAGTCTGGTCCTGGATGAAAATACTAGGGGATGTCTAAGAAAGCCTTTGCTTTCCTGATATGAAATAGTGATAAAGATGTACTGGTTGTCTATGAAGTTCAATGTGTGATGGCTAAGGTCATGCCCTGTGGCTTGTCACTCTCCAGTGGAGTCTTACAAGAAAAGTCAATGACCTGAGGTCCCTTAAGTACACTTTTCATTATCGCAGTGTGTGCCTAACCATGAGAGATAGGGGGCTGAATCTGAGCTCTGTGTGCCTACAGAGATCTCTCTGCCTCCCCATCAATGGCTCCCCACATGTACTGTGCCAAGAGATGATATAGCACTTTATCCTCAGGCTGAGCTGCTGAGCCCGCGAGCCCACGCAGGGCTCTGATAGAAGTGCTACTGCTTGAGCATCCGCTTTCTGACATTTTCTTGATAGACCCATATGGAAAATTGGAAAAAAATTCTAAAATAATTTAAATACACAATAATTACTAATGTCTTCAGGAGGAAACAACATCCATGTAGCATTTTGTAGCATTCCCGCTGTTGGCATGATCCTAACTGTGTACTTTCAACTCAAATGTGCCTTTGGGCCCTGGTATAAATTGCAGAAATTAAAGATGCTCCTGCCCTAGGCAAAATGGTTTCAGGCCTTTGCATGCCCTTTCCAGTGCCTCTTATCTCCTGTCTTCCACCCTTCAGCTCACAGTGACTTCTGGCTGTCCACATAGCCCCATTGTCACCAGCCTAGGCCTGGCCTCTTCAGCAATGCCCAGTGCCCTCAAATTGACTTTGTTCACAAGGTTCACCCAAACAGGCCTTCGGTTCCTCTCAAGACTTTATCCTTGGCTAGAGTTAAACAAAATTGTTCTCAGGTATTAATGAGATTATAACTAAAAGCATTGCAGATCCAGATAATTTATTTGTGGGTTAATAAGAACTCCCATAAAACATCTGAAGGAATCAGATTAGATACAAATAACATTTGTTGAATACCTATTCAACAAATGTTAGTTGAGCTAGTACCTCTTATAATGCTTGTGTATTATTATGTGCAAGGAGGCTTTTTATACGTCCATGTAATCTTCTCAAGCAAATGATATGGGTATTATTATCACTGAAGTACAAATGAAGAAGTAGTAAAGTTATACAGCTTTCAAATAGCCAAGTGGTTTCGACTCCCAGTCCAGTGATATTTCTGTGTTGAAGGTAAAGTACGGTCTAATGGTTAAGTGAGGAATCTGGAGCCATCAACCTAGTTTTGATACTGGCTTTGCTGCTAATTAACTGTGTGGCCTGGGACAAGTTATTTAATATCTTTGTGTCCTGTTTTCCTCAAATGTGAAATGAAGATAATAATCATTTGTAACCCATAGGATAATTATGTGAGGATTTAATAAGGTGTTGTCTGTAAAGGGATTAGAGTAGTATCTGGCACCTAGTAAATGATCGTCAATGTGTTAATTATTACTCTGGGCAACGGGCTCTTAGTGACCGGGCATTTTTGGATCTCTAAAACAATACAACATATAAAACTGTCTACCAGGTAATGCCATATGTAGATCTTTAAGAGGTATGAAAACATGTTGCTAAAGGACTTTGTAGAATATTCTTCCAGGTGCACTCATAATTCTCAGTATATGTGGGATGTTTTAGTTAAGCTACTCAGTGTAGGCTGGGAGACAGGAATATCACTTCTAAATAACCTTTTAGCCATAAGTCTATGACTTCAGCTAGTCAATTAGCTTGTTTTCCACAAGTGTTCCAGGACCTTCCAAAAAAATTTATATATCCTTTCCTGAGGTAACCATCTTGGCCTATTACACGTTTACATCCTTGAAAAGTTTTTCAACCCATCCTGTATTGCTAAATTACAGTTGCATTGATCTTACATACATCACTTTTATGACACAGACATCTAACTTAGCATATAAATATCTCGTCCTGCTAATGTGCTTTGTGTGCAGTGTTAGAGAAGAACTTAACTGGGGACTGGGAAGGCCTGTGGCATATTTTCTAGCATTCAGTGGTGTCCACAGTATTTGTTGCTGATGTGCTCTTGGATGATACCAAAGCTAACATTATCAGAGTAAATCAACCTCCCTTACTTTAGCCTAAAAGGTATCCTCTCATCACTTAAATCTGTATCTGCAGACACATGAGGCTGTGAAGACATTGCTGCAGCCAAGCAGCATCACAGAGAAGACCCCCATGATCTGTGCCCCAGAAATCCTACATCTATCAGCAAATTTGAGTTCAATTCAATCCAACAAACATCTATCAAAGAGCTTTGCCCTGGAGGTTCTAGTTCTAAAAACAAAGTGATATAAATAATGATACCATAGCCTATTCATTGTTCTAATTAGAAGTAATACAAAGAGCAATGACACAGGTTTGAAAGGGAACATGGGGAGTTGTCTTACCCAACTGCAAAATGCTAGCTAGCTCCAAAGCTAAGCAGTCCAATCGGGCAATATAGCAATCTCCTATTTAAGTAAAAATGAGAATGAGAGTACCTTACATACATTGTCTCATTTAAGATCTGGACAATACAGGAAGGTGGTATTATTTTCATGCCTTTTTAGAAGAGCAAATGGATACTCAGAAGGTTCAGTCACTGGCAAAAGGTCAGAGCTAAGAAACCAGTGAGCCAAGATTGAAGTTCTCACAGACTGACTATGCAACACAAATTCTTAAACCTTCTATGCTGTTGATCTTTTATATGCCTTCAGCTTTTGCTTTGTACTGTGGAAGACACTACTTTTTTCATTGTCTCTTTTTGCCACTTCTTTTCATCCCATAACAGTCATGAGAAGTATAATAGTTGTTACTACTCTTATTTTAAATTGAGTAGACTGAAGCTTAGAGACATTCAGTAATTTGCCTAAATCAGAAAGTTGGTTAAGACAAGAGCTGAAGTTTTAATCAATCTAACCCTAACTCTCAAGATATATATAAAATATAGATTTTTATATATAAAAACATTAGTTTTAATATATTTTTCTATTATCTATTTATATTTTATATAAAACATGTTTATAATATATTTTATAATATATATTTTATATAAAAATTTATATTTTATAAGAATATATACTTTATATATGCATATTTTAATATAAAATATATTTTTTAGTGAAAAGAATGTCATTATTACATTTATAAAATAATCCAAGTTTGTGTTTGGTATCTGTATTTACTTTTTGTGGGCCCTACTCCAAATTTTATCAGGTGGTCCTTCATCTCCAGGTAATCAGGACTCTCACTGAAAAATCTAATCCAATCATTGATTTATTCCATGGTGTCATAATTAATGAGTATCAGGAGTCAGGCTTTACGAAAAGAATGTATACCTGCTGGTAAGATTCCAGGCACTGAAAGTTATTTTGGACTGGAGACTCTTCTGGACTCACCTCAAAAATGTGTAGAAATACCCTGCCCAATTCTCAGTCTTTACCACCATAATCCTCCCATGACTTGACACCCCATTTGCAGACACAGTCCACCCCGATCTCTAACACCTCAAGTCTGCCTGCTTCTATGGCTCTGATCTGGAGTTCTTACCACTGGGTGTCTACCTGCCCCTCAGAAACAGGCAGCCCCCAAAACCACACAACATGCATTTGCCTAAATGGTCTTGCTGTCCTGCAAACTGTGTAATTCCTCTCGTCTGGACCTTGAACCTTCCTACCTTGGAAAGTTCTACCCTATTAACAATGAACAAAGAACTGACAAGAACCTGAACCTTACTATCTGGTGCATTCATTCCCTATGCTGTGTGACAAATTATTACAATCTTATCAGTTTGAAACTGTACACATTTCTTAGGGCACAGTGCCTGTAGGTTGGAAGTCTAGGCACAGCTTCATTAGGTTCTCGGCTTCAGAGTCTTCCTAGGCTTTAATCTAGGTATCGACCTCAGAGATCTACGTTCTCCTCAGAGACTCGACAGGGAAAGACCTGCTTCCAAGCTGTCTCAAATTGTTGGCAGAATTCATTTCCTTGTACTGTAGGAATGAGGTCACAGTTTTCTTACTGGCTGTTGGCTGGGGCAACTCTCAGTTCCTAGAGGGATCTCTAGCTTTTCGTCATGTGATCTTCTGCATAGGCCCCCTCTCAACATGACAGCTCACATCTTCAAAGCCAGCAAGGAAGAATGTTTTGCTCCAATCTATTTAGACAGAGTCCTGTGTACTGTTACATAATCATGGGAATGCCATCCCATCACCTTTGCCATATTCTATGAGTTAGAAGCAAGGCACAGGTTCTGTCTGGATTCAAGGGGAGAGGGCTATACAAGGCCACGACTCATTGGCGGTCATCTCAGGGTGTGACTGACACATCTGGTAATGGCTTTCTTTGATACCTAAGACTATTCATGTGGACTTCTCGGAACTGTTACTTTGAGATCTCGATTTTCCCTCTTTGTAATCTGCCCATTTGATGGCTGAGTTGGAATAAGCACAGGCCAGATAGGCAACAGGATGAAGCAGTGATCTCTACTGGGAGCTAAGCATCACTGAATTAATTATAAATATGAAGCAGGTAAACTTTAATTTTTACATGTGATTTCTGTTTTTCTTTTTCTTTCTTTTTTTTTTTTTTGAGTCAGAGTCTCGCTCTGTCACCCAGGCTGGAGTGCAGTGGCACGATCTCAGCTCACTGCAAGCTCTGCCTCCTGGGTTCACGCCATTCTGCTGCCTCAGCCTCCCAAGTAGCTGGGACTACAGGTGCCCGCCACCACGCCTGGCTAATTTTTGTATTTTTTAGTAGAGACGGGGTTTCACCGTGTTAGCCAGGATGGTCTCAATCTCCTGACCTCGTGATCCGCCCACCTCGGCCTCCCAAAGTGCTGGGATTACAGGCGTGAGCCACCACGCCTGGCCGTGATTTCTTATATAACAATTGAAATGTAATGAGAACATCCATCTAAGTAGATTACAAACCCTAATGAAAATTTTCGAAAGCTTTTCATCTATTCAGACCTATGCCAAATAAAATTTCAACGTACAAGTAAGAGTGACAAGTGGTAATTCCCCTGCCCTGAGTAACAGCCTCTTAACTGGCATCTGGTATCAAGTGAAATTCTGAAACCAACAATGCTTGACTTACTACAGTTTGTCATTAATAACTAATTTCTTTGAGTATGTTTTAAGCCGTTTAATTGACCCTTCAAATATTTGTCTGTTGTACGAAATTGTTGTTCTAGGCTTATTCTTAATAAAATGTTATTTTACATTAGGTGTGTATAGTGATTTTCTTATTTTCAAGATTAAATATTTTTGTTAACAGACAGTAAGTTTTCCCCAGTCCCCTAAATAAATATTTAAATATTTACAAAGATTTAAATATGTTTCTTTCAGGGGCATCAAACTCTCACTCTGACTAGGATGTTTATAAGTTTCCATAGTGCCATGCCTGTTACTTTTCTTACTTATTTTTTTTCTTTGAATTTCTACAAACTTTAATCTGATGCTGTGCCATAAACTGAATTGATTTTTATTATTTTTATTATTTTGTTTTACTTTATTTTAGATTCAGAGGGTACACATCAGGTTTGTTACATGGGTATATTGCATCATAGTGAAGATTGGGTTTCTAGTGTGCCCATCACCCAAATAGTTATTCAGTTTTTATTTTATATTTTTTTGAGATGGAGTCTCACTCTGTCACCAGGCCAGAGTGCAATGGCGCGATCTTGGCTCACTGCAACTTCCACCTCCCAGTTTCAAGCAATTCTCCTGCCTCAGTCTCCCGAGTAGCTGGGATTACAGGTGTGCACCACCACACCTGGCTAATTTCTTTGTATTTTTAGTAGAGATGAGTTTCACCGTGTTGGCCAGGCTGGGTCTCGAACTCCTGACCTCAAGTGATCCATCCATGTTGGTCTCCCAAAGTGCTGGGATTATAGGCGTGAGCCATTGCACCTGGCTGAGTTATTCAGTTTCTTGTTACCAATTGCTTGCTTAAGTTGCCACATGTTGGTTATCGTACCCCTTTGGTCCCTATAGTATCTACTTATCTGTTTGTCTTCTTAATTTGCCTCACCTACTTGCAGGTTTAGCTCATGAGACCTGTCCCCTCTTTGCCCATGCTCTTGTTCTGAATTGTGATTGGAGGTGTGATGGTGATTGGCAGCATATCTTGACTGACATTTTATAGTGCATTACCATTTATAAGCACTTTAGCATGCTTCATCTCTTTTGCTCTCCGCAATAACTCTGGGAGACAGTGTATTTTCAAACCTTGCCTATGATGAACTTCGTTTAGATGGGAAGAGGGAAATAATATGCTTTGTAAGTAACTCTTGTGTCTTTTTATGGAGCAGCAGAGAGCCCTAGAACTGGCCACTCTGTGATTTAACTTTTCTGATATTAAACTGACCTAAATCCTTGGTAATATCAGTAAGTCCAAACTTGTCACAGGTTGAGGGATATAGACTCAAATAAACCATATCTTGACCCCATCTAATCACACTGAAACTCATCTCTACTCATCTTAGCAAGATTGGTGAGTAATGGTTTTTAAAATTTTTATTTTCACATGACATTAATAACTTAAAAAATTATTTTGGGTGACTAAAAGTGTGCATAGATAACAAGTTTAGAATCTTTTACATTCTGCCAAAGTAGTAAATTGGAGACTAGAAATGCAGCTAAAACTGATAAAGGATGGAGTTAGACTTAGAATGGCAAAAATATAGATCAGCCGAAGCAAGTTATTAGAAAAGAGGAGGGTAAGCAAATTCAACTTGCCCAGACCTGTCAGGCTGTCAGAAGTACTTTTTCCTGCTAGATATGATATAATGTGATTCATACAGAATGAATGAATTAGTGTTTTCAAACCCGGAAACTCTCTTTTCATTCTCTCTCTCACACACACACACAGAGGCATTTACATATTAAGATTTTGTGTCATTCAAAAACACATCAGAATGAAAATACAGATTCACCAAAACCTGAGATTCTATTAAGTCAACAATTTTCATTGTCAGATATATGATTATTTTCTATGTTTTATGTTCTGTGGTAGAGGCTGTTGGGTATAGAAAGGTGAATAAGAAACTATCTTAGCTCTCAGCTATACAAATATATTTTCTTTCTTTATATACTTATTCTATAAGTTTTTTCTGTTAATTTTTTATTTTTATTTTTAAAACTTTTTGATTAAAAATGAAGACACACACACATGAGCCTAGCCCTACACAGGGTCAGGATCATCAATATCACTGTCTTTCACCTTCATATCTTGTCCCACTGGGAGGTCTTCAGGGGCAATAACATGCATGGAGCTGTCATCTCCTATGATAACAATGCCTTCTTCTGGAATCCCTACCTTTTGGAGGACTTGCCTGAGGCTATTTTACAGTTAACTTAAAAAAATACATATATATTTTATAAATATTTATTTATATATAAATATAATTTTTTTTTTTGAGACAGAGTCTTGCTCTGTCGCCCAGGCTGCAGTGCAGTGGTGCGATCTTGTATCATTGCAATCTCTGCCTCCTGCGTTCAAGCAATTTTCCTGCCTTAGCCTCCCGAGTAGCTGGAATTACAGGCACCCACCGCCACGCCCAGCTAATTTTTTTATTTTTAGTAGAGATGGGGGTTTCACCATTTTGGCCAGGCTGGTCTCGAACTCCTGACCGTGTGATCCACCTGCCTCAGCCTCCCAAAGCGCTCAGATTATAGGTGTGAACCACCGCACCCAGCCTATATATTTATATTTATAAAAATATATATTTTTAATATCTATATAGAAAGAATACTTTCTAAAATAATAAATAGAGTAGTAAATTCATAAACCAGCAACATGGCCAATTATTATCATTATCAAGTATTATTTATGGTACATAATTGTATGTGCTAGACTTTTGTAAGACTGGTAGCACAGTAGGTTTGTTTAGCCAGCCTCACTAAAAACACGTGAGTAATGCATTATACTACTGCATTACAAGGACTATGACATCACTAGGCAATAGGAATTTTCCAGCTTCATTAAAATCTTATGGGAGCACCATTGTATATGCTGTTCATTGTTAACCAAAACATCATTATGGTGTGTGACTGTGTCTCTATGGATTTACAGTTAACCATTCATTCTCCTTTCAATTCCATGCATTCCCATGGCAATCTTTTCAATGCTCCCTGCATCCACTGCTACCTGAATGCCAATGACCACAAATCAATATCTCCATTTCAGGCTTGTTTCCTAAATATTTTTGGCTCCTTCCTATTAATTGCTAGCAGAATATCCCACAGAAAAACCCATGCATTTAAGCCACAATTATGATCTTTCTCTTTAGTCTTACTCTTCTTTTTTACATACATACCAAAAACCTGTATATAACTAGAAACTTCTACATTTTGCCAGTGCCTAATCTCTTATATCCATCTAGCTATTATAGATGTTCCTCATTTATAGTCTCTCAATCTATCACCCCTTTTCCAATACCAGCACTGCTGCCCTATTTCAGGTCTTTGTCATCTCTCTTTTGTGGACTATTTTAAGTGTTTTCTCATTGATCTTTTCTCCATTCAAGACTACTTTCAATATTGTTTCTGTATGTTTTTATCTTTTAAAGAAAACCATATAATTTTACCCCCGTGCTTCAGATTTACTGATTATACAATAAATCAGCATCATCTATGCATACCATCTTAGGTCTTCTATGAATTGGCTTTTCTCTATTCACCTGACTTACTGTCCATTTTCAGCTGCCTTCCAGCTACACTTCCACCATAGGTCCCTGGGTACACTTGCTCCTTCAGGCTGTCATGCTGTTGTATTTATTTCCTTTGCCTCCAAGGCTTTCTCCTAATGCCCTCTTCTGTGATCTGTCTGGTGACTCTCTACTGATTATTTAGGAATCTACATGAAGCCTCATCCCTTCTGTGAAAAACTCACAGCTATTTTCTTCCAATTCTTCTTCCCAAGGGATGTGATAATTTATTTTGTCTGCTACTATCATATTTGTTTCACCTTGTTAGCCTTTAACACAACTGTTTATTTACATAAATAGACATCTGTTTTGTTTGTTTGTTTGTTGTGAGATGGAGTGTCACTCTTGTTGTCCAGGCTGGAGTGCAATGGTGCCATCTCGGCTCGCTGCAACCTCTGCCTCCTGGATTCAAGCGATTCTCCTGCCTCAGCCTCCCAAGTAACTGGGATTACAGGCATGCGCCACCACACCCAGCTAATTTTGTATTTTCAGTAGAGACAGGGTTTCACTATGTTGGTCAGGCTGGTCTCAAACTCCTGACCTCAAGTGATCCACCCTCCTCGGCCTCCCAAAATGCTGGGATTACAGGCTGTTTTTTGATTTAATAAACCAAATATGAGTAATTACTACCTTCAGGGCCTATCACAAATCTGTGTGATTCAGAATAGTTTAATAAATTAAAGCAGGGGAGAGCAGTGAAAACATTTTATCAGAATACTATAATATATTTTATAGAAAATTAAATGAAATACAATATTTTGAAAATAGGATAGATTCCAATAGAATTTGCCAGTAGAAAGTAATACCCGTAAGATTTTTGCTGAGACACCAGTGTTCACTGTGGAAATTGCATAAACATTACATATACCAATCTTTCTTTTTCTCTTTTTTCCCATCTCCTTCCTTTGCTTCTTCCCTGATTTCCTCCTTCTCTCCCTTCCTCTAACTTTTCCCTTCTTTTTTTCTTTTCTTCATTTATTTTCCATGCTTTCATTGAATTATTATGTCAGTACTTTCCCAAATATTAAGCACTGTGCTTTCTTTATCATTACATATGTATTGGATAATTCCAAAAACCCATTAAAGAAAGTCCATTTTGACATTTTTTTCCTTACTGAATTATACATAGCCATATGCAAACTTATTCTAAAGAAAATGCAGTGAGTCCAGTGAGTCTATAAGATAGGGTGTCAGCGTTGCAGCCAAAGTGAATTGAAGTCAAGGAGGAGCCATCCTTTTGCCTCAGCTCACTTTTGGTTCTCTGTGGACCCTAACATTTAATTTAGTCTTGTCCTAAAATTTTACCGTGATGTTTCTGAGTCCATCATGAAAAGGCCTTTCCTTTCCTGTTTGACTGTTTTGCCTTGAGAATTATAGCTTGTAATCCAGTGTCATAAACTCAGATATCTGAGAATTGTAAGGGATGGCCGGGGAGTGATGACTGAATACCTCCACTGGGTTGAATACAGTCAGTGTATGAGATGTACACAGCCCTGCGTATACGACATTCATCTGGGGCTCTGATGTTATAGAACCATATTACTCTGCATAATGATGACAGGCGGGTGCTAAGGTGTCCTTCCTGAAGCAATTTCCGATTCCATTATAAATTTAACCAGAAAACTCAAATCTTACATGCATTCTTTCAGGATAAGTAAAAGAAGCCTTTTTCAGTTTGTAACCAGAATGAAATATATGCCCTGGCAGACAAGGTGGCAGTAAGTGAGTCCTGTGCTACACAGAAGGCATCATAACACCAGCAAGTAGGTGGTGAGGAGGGGATGCATGCAATTCTAAATTTTCTCAGAAAATGTCAAATACTTGCAGAGAGCCTCAGTGAAGCATTTGACTTTGCATCAGCTGACTCCGAATCAGGCATGTAATGTACACCTTCCCTTTCATCCTCCTCTGTAATTGAAAATGCTAGAGACAAGAGGCTTATCCTATGGGAGGACCTGTATTTGTTTGATAAATCTCTGACATTGATTTTCTCTGCTTCTTACTGTTAAAAACATGAAACGTGGTTGTTTCTGTGTTTCAAAACATTCATGTATTGAACACTGAACTTAAAAACATTAAAACATGTATTTCAGATTAGTTCCTTCATTTAAACATTGATTACCTAAAACTTCACTATGAAGAACTTTCTTGGTCTCATGAGTCTTGTACATGCTCTGTTATCCATAATACTCTCACATATTGCCAATAATCATTGGCCTCCCATTTATTGCTTTCTATCTAGTCCTTTATTCATTTGATATGTGTCAGATCTATTATATGTCAGCAACTATACGGCATCCAAAGAAAGATGAAACAGAACAGAACCAGAAAGAGTCTCTACCCTCATGGAGCAGACAGTCTAGTGAGAGCAGTCAGCAGTCAAATATTCCACGAACAAATATAAAACTGTGATTGCTATGGGAAGAAGTACACGATGCAGAGAGAAGTATACAAGAAGGGTATATACTCTCAGGAAGATCAAGATGGTATCTCCAGATAAGTGAATCTGGAATTGAAGATATTGAAGGAAGGTAAGCATTAACTAGATGAGGAGGGAAACGTATTTTATTTTATTTTATTTTTTTATCTTTTTTTTTTTTATACTTTAAGTTCTAGGGTACATGTGCATAACGTGCAGGTTTGTTACATATGTACACTTGTGCCATGTTGGTGTGCTGCACCCATCAACTCGTCAGCACCCATCAACTCGTCATTTACATCAGGTATAACTCCCAATGCAATCCCTCCCCCCTCCCCCCTCCCCCTCCCCATGATAGGCCCCGGTGTGTGATGTTCCCCTTCCAGAGTCCAAGTGATCTCATTGTTCAGTTCCCACCTATGAGTGAGAACATGCGGTGTTTGGTTTTCTGTTCTTGTGATAATTTGCTAAGAATGATGGTTTCCAGCTGCATCCATGTCCCTACAAAGGACACAAACTCATCCTTTTTTATGGCTGCATAGTATTCCATGGTGTATATGTGCCACATTTTCTTAATCCAGTCTGTCACTGATAGACATCTGGGTTGGTTCCAAGTCTTTGCTATTGTGAATAGTGCCACAATAAACATATGTGTACATGTGTCTTTATAGCAGCATGATTTATAATCCTTTGGGTATATCCCCAGTAATGGGATGGCTGGGTCATATGGTACATCTAGTTCTAGATCCTTGAGGAATCGCCATACTGTTTTCCATAATGGTTGAACTAGTTTACAGTCCCACCAACAGTGTAAAAGTGTTCCTATTTCTCCACATCCTCTCCAGCACCTGTTGTTTCCTGACTTTTTAATGATCGCCATTCTAACTGGTGTGAGATGGTATCTCATTGTGGTTTTGATTTGCATTTCTCTGATGGCCAGTGATGATGAGCATTTTTTCATGTGTCTGTTGGCTGTATGAATGTCTTCTTTTGAGAAATGTCTGTTCATATCCTTTGCCCACTTTTTGATGGGGTTGTTTGTTTTTTTCTCATAAATTTTTTTGAGTTCTTTGTAGGTTCTGGATATTATTAGCCCTTTGTCAGATGAGTAGATTGCAAAAATTTTCTCCCATTCTGTAGGTTGCCTGTTCACTCTGATGGTAGTTTCTTTTGCTATGCAGAAGCTCTTTAGTTTAATTGGCTCCCATTTGTCAATTTTGGCTTTTGCTGCCGTTGCTTTTGGTGTTTTAGACATGAAGTCTTTGCCCATGCCTATGTCCTGAATGGTACTACCTAGGTTTTCCTCTAGGGTTTTTATGGTTTTAGGTCTAACATTTAAGTCTCTAGTCCATCTTGAATTAATTTTCGTATAAGGAGTAAGGAAAGGATCCAGTTTCAGCTTTCTACTTATTGCTAGCCAATTTTCCCAGCACCATTTATTAAATAGGGAATCATTTCCCCATTTCTTGTTTCTCTCAGGTTTGTCAAAGATCAGATGGCTGTAGATGTGTGGTATTATTTCTGAGGACTCTCTTCTGTTCCATTGGTCTATATCTCTGTTTTGGTACCAGTACCATGCTGTTTTGGTTACTGTAGCCTTGTAGTATAGTTTGAAGTCAGGTAGCATGATGCCTCCAGCTTTGTTCTTTTGACTTAGGATTGTCTTGGAGATGCGGGCTCTTTTTTGGTTCCATATGAACTTTAAAGCAGTTTTTTCCAATTCTGTGAAGAAAGTCATTGGTAGCTTGATGGGGATGGCATTGAATCTATAAATTACCTTGGGCAGTATGGCCGTTTTCATGATATTGATTCTTCCTATCCATGAGCATGGTATGTTCTTCCATTTGTTTGTATCCTCTTTTATTTCACTGAGCAGTGGTTTGTAGTTCTCCTTGAAGAGGTCCTTTACATCCCTTGTAAGTTGGATTCCTAGGTATTTTATTCTCTTTGAAGCAATTGTGAATGGAAGTTCATTCATGATTTGGCTCTCTGTTTGTCTGTTACTGGTGTATAAGAATGCTTGTGATTTTTGCACATTAATTTTGTATCCTGAGACTTTGCTGAAGTTGCTTATCAGCTTAAGGAGATTTTGGGCTGAGACAATGGGATTTTCTAAATATACAATCATGTCATCTGCAAAGAGGGACAATTTGACTTCTTCTTTTCCTAACTGAATACCCTTGATTTCTTTCTCTTGCCTGACTGCCCTAGCCAGAACTTCCAACACTATGTTGAATAGGAGTGGTGAGAGAGGACATCCCTGTCTTGTGCCAGTGTTCAAAGGGAATTTTTCCAGTTTTTGCCCATTCAGTATGATATTGGCTGTGGGTTTGTCATAAATAGCTCTTATTATTTTGAGGTACGTTCCATCAATACCGAATTTATTGAGCGTTTTTAGCATGAAGGGCTGCCTACCAACCAAAAAAAGTCCAGGACCAGATGGATTCACAGCTGAATTCTACCAGAGGTACAAGGAGGAGCTGGTACCATTCCTTCTGAAACTATTCCAATCAATAGTAAAAGAGGGAATCCTCCCTAACTCATTTTATGAGGCCAACATCATCCTGATGCCAAAGCCTGGCAGAGACACAACAAAAAAAGAGAATTTTAGACCAATATCCCTGATGAACATCGATGCAAAAATCCTCAATAAAATACCGGCAAACCGGATTCAGCAGCACATCAAAAAGCTTATCCACCATGATCAAGTGGGCTTCATCCCTGGGATGCAAGGCTGGTTCCACATTTGCAAATCAATAAACATAATCCAGCATATAAACAGAACCAAAGACAAGAACCACATGATTATCTCAATAGATGCAGAAAAGGCTTTTGGGAAACGTATTTTAGACAGAAGGAACAGCATTTATTTGATTTTAAATACAGATAATACAGATGCTTTGCTTTGTTTTGTTTTGTTTTTGGAGTCCAAGTCTAGTTTTGCTGCCTAGGCAGGTTCAAGTGATTCTCCTGTCTCAGCCTCTCGAGTAGCTGAGAATACAGGTGTCTGCCACTAAGCCCGACTAATTTTTTGATTTTTAGTAGAGACGGGATTTCACCATGTTGGTCAGGCTGGTCTTGAACTTCTGAGCTCAAGTGATCCCCCGCCTTAGCCTCCTAAAGTGCTGGGATTACAGGCGTGAGCCACTGCACCTGTCTTCTTCTTTGTATTTTTTAGAGATAAGGTTTTGCTAGGTTACCCAGGCTGTCGTGAACTCCTGTCCTTATGTGATCCTCCTGCCTCGTCCTCCCAAATTGCTGGAATTACAGGCATAAGCCATTTCACCTGGCTTGTGGCCTCTTTTAAGAACAATAAAGTGAGCTGAAAGCACTAGTTGTGTTTTATTTATTTTCTTTTCCACTTTCTTCAGATCAGTTCCCTTAGCTGTAAAGCAAAATGGGACTCAGAAATCAGGAAGTATGCCATCCTACTGTAGGCTATAGAGGAAATGTTTCGGGAAAAAAAAACTTCTTGATTTTTCAGTATCTGCTTTGTTCTATTAATTTGCCGTCCACTTTTTCTTTTCTGTGTTACTGATGGGGTTCAGGACACACTACTCCAGAATACAGCAACTTGGAACTTGAGAAAACAGCAGAAGCAGGAAGGTCTCCATTGTCTTCCCCCTTGGCCTTCTCACTGAAGCAGGTCACAAGGCCCTCATTCCAGAGGTATCCTCCCTATACCTGGAGGAAAGGAACACCTGTATCTCTGAAGATTCAGGGACACAGAGAAGAATCTGTGTCTTCTCTAAAGACATTCATAGATTCTGTCTTCTGTGATTGAAGGCAGAATCTGTGTCTGTCTTCTTCAAACAGGCCTTGCTAGATACCCCTAGTTATTACCAATAGAACCCCGTTTGTCCGGTCATGATTTTCCATGCCTGTCCACTTTATCAAACGTAGCATAAAAATACATAGATTTTCCTGCCTTTTTTTTTTTTTTTTGGCTGGCAGGGTGAGGGCTACTTTCCTTTTGAAGGCTTCTGTGTCACATAAAACTTATATTAAATAAATTTGTATGTTCTTCTCTTGCTAATCTGTCTTTTGTTATAGCTGTCTCAGCCATGAACCTACAAATAGGTGAGGAAAGAAATCTTTTTCCTCCCATAAGTGCTTTAGAATATTGAACCCAATTTCCTCTCAAAAATCTAATATACCTTGGTTATTTTTGATTATCATTGTTATTGTCATTTAAGAGTGTAAGGTTGGGGTAGATTAATTGTATTAATGACTCCAGTTCTTCACCCCTCCCTGTGGCTATGCTTTAGGCCATGTGACTTGGCAGTTCTTACTACAAGGTTGAAGGCTATTTCCCCATTCTTGAATCTGAGCTGGGCTTGCAGGTTGCTTTGGCTGATGAGACTTGTTAGCAGACACAGCACAAGCAGAGCTGGAAAACACCCTGTGTATTTCTGCTGGCCTCTTGCTCCTCTGAAATTGTCCGGAGAACATGGCCAGGCTAGCCTGCTGGAAGGCAAGCCACATGGAGGAAAGTCAAATTATCTCAGTTGTCCTGACTGATACCATCCTCGTTACCAACAGAGGGGCGAACTCTAGACATGTGAGTGAGCCCAGTTAAGACTAGAACTGTCTAACCAACCCTGGCTGAGCCCACCAAAATCACTGACCTGGAGGCTTGTCACTGAAGTGCTTATTGTTTTAAACCACTGAGTTTTGGGGTGATTGGTTATGCAGCATTGTTGTGGCAATAGAAAACTGATACAAGGCTAAGTTCTTATTTTTTTGTTTGTTTTTTGTTTTTTGGGTCTTTTTCTTTGCGATAGGATCTTGTTCTGTTGCCTGGGCTGGAGTGTGGTTGCGGGATCTCAACTCACTGCAACCTCCACTTCCCAGGCTTAAGCAATTCTCCTACCTCCCAATTAGGTGGGCGTGGTGGCATGTGCCTGTAGTCCCAGCTACTAGTAGCACATGCCACCACGCCTGGCTAATTTTTGTATTTTTTGTAGAGATGGGATGTTGCCATGTTGCCCAGGTGGGTCTCAAACTCCTGGGCTCAAGCGATCTTCCCACCTTGGCCTCCCAAAGTGCTGGGATTACAGGCGTGACCCACCATGCCTGGCCTAAATTCTTCTTTGTAACTTTGTGATTTCTTCATAATTTTCTTCAGTTATACATATTTTTATGTCTAATGGAAGCTAATGGGAAAATTGTAAAACACCCAGACGCAGTGGCTCACGCCTATAATCCCAGCACTTTGGGAGGCTGAGGTGGGCGGATCACAAGGTCAGGAGTTTGAGGCCAGTGTGGCCAATATGGTGAAACCCCGTCTCTACTAAAAATACAACAATTAGCCGGGCCTGGTGGTGGGCATCTGTAGTCCCAGCTACTTGGGAGGCTGAGGCAGGAGAATTGCTTGAACCTGGGAGGCGGAGGTTGCAGTGAGCCAAGATCATACCACTGCACTCCAACCTAAGTAAAACAGTGAGACTCCATCTCAAAAAAAAAAAAAAAAAAAAAAAAATTATAAAACAGATGTTTGGCTATTAGTAACTTTTCAGGAGACTTTGTATTCCATGAAATGTGATATGTGATATACCTACTGTTGAACACTGGACATTTCAGGGGAAAAAACTTCTGCTTTTCTCCATAAATATGAGAAAGTACATAGTTTGTTCCAATGATTTCTTTTCTTTACCTGTGAAGAAATTGAGATGACCACATGACTGTGTTCTAGAAATGAAAATGCCATATGAGGAGAGCACAACCATTTGCTTTTTAATGACAGGTGCATAAAACTATCCTGGTTTGAAACATTATTGCATATAAACTCATGTTACATTTATTAGTTATAAAGAAAGTTTCTCATATTCCCACTCTTTAGAAAGGTACCTGCCTTCTTAAGCATGGAAACATGACTGCAGTGCCAAGTTTGACAGCTGATTCTGTATAACCACTTAATTCCACATCCTTGGAAGGAAGCGACTCTAAAAGCAAACAAATGGACACGCTCTGAGTTATATAAGTAAGAGTGGTATACACACCCAGCAAAATCACTATTGCATGAGTATTACATCTTTAACTAGTTTATATTAAAGACAGTTGTGAGTTTAGTAAGAGAATGTTGGGTTTAATTTGGATTTTTTTTTTTCTCTAGCAACTCACATGGCCTTCTCTCTGCTGTAAGTCCTAGAAGATGGGAAAACTGCCTAAGCAGTAAAGCCCTCCAGCTCTCGGGGAAAAGGTAGCAGAAGGAGAATATAGGAGAAGGAGGCTATGGGGTATGTGAGAGTTCCTGGCTGACTTTGAGGGTTGCTTTATTTTAACACAGCCCATGCTATGTAGGTCACAGAAATTGAATATATAAAGGTGGCCTGCTTCTCCGAGGAGTCATTCCCTTTATCCCGCACACCATCTCTGTGGGATATACATCTATTTACAGTGTCTTTAGTAGTTAGTCAAAGATTCATCTTCATCTTTAGATAATGTTGAAGTGATTGTTTCATAGACTATGCATATGAGAGAACAGCGTACAACATTTAAGATGATTCCTTCAAAGAAATTTTACTGGCTTGAGAAAAGTTTTAATATATACATGGACAAGGCCAATTAATGGTATCATCATGATTATATTGCATTTGCATTTATTTATTTGTCCTATGAGAAAGATCAGAGACAAGTATACCAGAATGGTTATCTCTGTATGGCAGGTTTATCATTGTTTTATTAATCTTTTGTGTAATGTTTTGAATTTTCCAATTTGAGAAAGTAATTATATAAGAATATGTTATTAGAAAAATCAAAATGTTAATTAAAATATTCTGGTTTAAGGTACACTTTGAGGACAAGGAATGTGTCTTATTTATTTCTAAATTCCTAACACTTCAGCACTCGGTGCTTAGGAAGTGATAGGGGAAAAAATGTCAAAAAAACACATTTAATGAATGAAAGGAGAGATTGAAGTGTAGGATTCAGCAGGTTGAATAGGGCCTCCGTTAATAAGACAGAGCACCAGCATTATCTTAAGGTGCAATGATTAAAAAGCAGGAAATGGTATGTTCTTCCATTTGTTTGTGTCCTCTTTTATCTCACTGAGCAGTGGTTTGTAGTTCTCCTTGAAGAGGTCCTTTACATCCCTTGTAAGTTGGATTCCTAGGTATTTTATTCTCTTTGAAGCAATTGTGAGTGGAAGTTCATTCATGATTTGGCTCTCTGTTTGTCTGTTACTGGTGTATAAGAATGCTTGTGATTTTTGCACATTAATTTTGTATCCTGAGACTTTGCTGAAGTTGCTTATCAGCTTAAGGAGATTTTGGGCTGAGATGATGGGGTTTTCTAAATATACAATCATGTCATCTGCAAAGAGGGACAATTTGACTTCTTCTTTTCCTAACTGAATACCCTTGATTTCTTTCTCTTGCCTGATTGCCCTAGCCAGAAGTTCCAACACTATGTCGAATAGGAGTGGTGAGAGAGGGCATCCCTGTCTTGTGCCAGTTGTCAAAGGGAATGCTTCCAGTTTTTGCCCATTCAGTATAATATTGGCTGTGGGTTTGTCATAAATAGCTGTTATTATTTTGAGATACATTCCATCAATACCGAATTTATTGAGAGTTTTTAGCATAAAGGGCTGTTGAATTTTGTCAAAGGCCTTTTCTGCATCTATTGAGATAATCATGTGGTTTTTGTCTTTGGTTCTGTTTATATGCTGGATTACGTTTATTGATTTGCGTATGTTGAACCAGCCTTGGTTCATCCCAGGGATGAAGCCTACTTGATCATGGTGGATAAGCTTTTTGATGTGCTGCTGGATTCGGTTTGCCAGTATTTTATTGAGGATTTTTGCATCGATGTTCATCAGGGATATTGGTCTAAAATTCTGTTTTTTTGTTGTGTCTCTGCCAGGCCTTGGTATCAGGATGATGTTGGCCTCATAAAATGAGTTAGGGAGGATTCCCTCTTTTACTATTGATTGGAATAGTTTCAGAAGGAATGGTACCAGCTCCTCCTTGTACCTCTGGTAGAATTCAGCTGTGAATCCATCTGGTCCTGGACTTTTTTTGGTTGGTAGGTTATTAATTATTGCCTCAATTTCAGAGCCTGCTATTGGTCTATTCAGGGATTCAGCTTCTTCCTGGTTTAGTCTTGGGAGAGTGTAAGTGTCCAGGAAATTATCCATTTCTTCTAGATTTTCCAGTTTATTTGCGTAGAGGTGTTTATAGTATTCTCTGATGGTAGTTTGTATTTGTGTGGGGTCGGTGGTGATATCCCCTTTATCATTTTTTATTGCATCTATTTGATTCTTCTCTCTTTTCTTCTTTATTAGTCTTGCTAGCGGTCTATCAATTTTGTTGATCTTTTCAAAAAACCAACTCCTGGATTCATTGATTTTTTGGAGGGTTTTTTGTGTCTCTATCTCCTTCGATTCTGTTCTGATCTTAGTTATTTCTTGCCTTCTGCTAGCTTTTGAATGTATTTGCTCTTGCTTCTCTAGTTCTTTTAATTGTGATGTTTGAGTGTCAATTTTAGATCTTTCCAGCTTTCTGTTGTGGGCATTTAGTGCTATAAATTTCCCTCTACACACTGCTTTAAATGTGTCCCAGAGATTCTGGTATGTTGTATCTTTATTCTCATTGGTTTCAAAGAACATCTTTATTTCTGCCTTCATTTCGTTATGAAGAATCAATATCGTGAAAATGGCCATACTGCCCAAGGTAATTTATAGATTCAATGCCATCCCCATCAAGCTACCAATGACTTTCTTCACAGAATTGGAAAAAACTGCTTTAAAGTTCATATGGAACCAAAAAAGAGCCCGATTGCCAAGACAATCCTAAGTCAAAAGAACAAAGCTGGAAGCATCACGCTACCTGACTTCAAACTATACTACAAGGCTACAGTAACCAAAACAGCACGGTACTGGTACCAAAACAGAGATATAGACCAATGGAACAGAACAGAGCCCTCAGAAATAATACCACACATCTACAGCCATCTGATCTTTGACAAACCTGAGAAGACAAGAAATGGGTAAAGGATTCCCTATTTAATAAATGGTGCTGGGAAAATTGGCTGGCCATATGTAGAAAGCTGAAACTGGATCCTTTCCTTACTCCTTATACGAAAATTAATTCAAGATGGACTAGAGACTTAAATGTTAGACCTAAAACCATAAAAACCCTAGAAGAAAACCTAGGTAATACCATTCATGACACAGGCATGGGCAAAGACTTCATGTCTAAAACACCAAAAGCAACGGCAGCAAAAGCCAAAATTGAGAAATGGGATCTAATTAAACTAAAGAGCTTCTGCACAGCAAAAGAAACTACCATCAGAGTGAACAGGCAACCTACAGAATGGGAGAAAATTTTTGCAATCTACTCATCTGACAAAGGGCTAATAATATCCAGAACCTACAAAGAACTCAAAAAAATTTACAAGAAAAAAACAAACAACCCCATCAAAAAGTGGGCAAAGGATATGAACAGACATTTCTCAAAAGAAGACATTCATACAGCTAACAGACACATGAAAAAATGCTCGTCATCACTGGCCATCAGAGGAATGCAAATCAAAACCACAATGAGATACCATCTCACACCAGTTAGAATGGCGATCATTAAAAAGTCAGGAAACAGCAGATGCTGGAGAGGATGTGGAGAAATAGGAACACTTTTACACTGTTGGTGGGATGTAAACTAGTTCAACCATTATGGAAAACAGTATGGCGATTCCTCAAGGATCTAGAACTAGAATTACCATATGACCCAGTCATCCCATTACTGGGTATATACCCAAAGGATTATAAATCATGCTGCTATAAAGACACATGCACACGTATGTTCATTGTGGCACTATTCACAATAGCAAAGACTTGGAATCAACCCAAATGTCCATCAGTGACAGACTGCATTAAGAAAATGTGGCACATATACACCATGGAATACTATGCAGCCATAAAAAAGGATGAGTTTGTGTCCTTTGTAGGGACATGGATGCAGCTGGAAACCATCATTCTCAGCAAACTATCACAAGAACAGAAAACCAAACACCGCATGTTCTCACTCATAGGTGGGAACTGAACAATGAGATCACTTGGACTCTGGAAGGGGAACATCACACACCGGGGCCTATTATGGGGAGGGGAGAGGGGAGAGGGGAGAGGGATTGCATTGGGAATTATACCTGATGTAAATGACGAGTTGATGGGTGCTGAGGGGTTGATGGGTGCAGCACACCAACATGGCACAAGTGTACATATGTAACAAACCTGCACGTTATGCACATGTACCCTAGAACTTAAAGTATTAAAAAAAAAAAAAGCAGGAAATGTTTTTAATAGTTACTGTCATTCTTGTCCTAAGGTAAATAGCAGGTACCTGAAACTTATGAAGCATTTTCATCAGACAGTTGGTAACCATTGGATTGTCTCCTGCTCTTTTTTAAAAATTTGTATGACAAGCATAATTATTTCTGAATCCAGGATTTTCCTATCATACTCTAATAAGTATACAATATAAGAGGGACTATGAATAACCCAAAGAGAACCAGGAAGCATTTATTCCTATTTTGATGAAAATCTCATTCCTTTCCTACAAGAAATGTTCCTTGATTACTGCAAGGACTTTTCTACTTAACTGTCTTCACTACCTATTGTAATTCAGTCAAACAATATGCCAAAATCATACTTTGTTTTCCATATATTCACTTTGGTATGGTTCCCCCAGGCAGGAATCACGGCATAGATTTTTATTTTTCTATCATGAAGTGGAAGCTCGTCGGTGGACTAACACGCATTCAGTGGCTTTGCTGTGCATGGAGCACTCGTGAGCCTTTGGCATGTATTGGCTCATGTCATTCTCTCAACAGCCACAGGAGCCATGTGATTCTTCTTCCTATTTTCCAGATGAGAAAGCTGGACAGACAGGTTAAGGATCTTGTCAAGGTCACATAGCTCATAAAGAGTAGAGCTAGATGGGTGAGGTGGCACAGACTTGGGAGGCTGAGGTGGGAGGATTGCTTGAGCCCAAGAGGTTGAGGCTGCAGTGAGCTGTGATCATGCCACTGCACTCCAACCTGGCTGACAGAGTGAGATGCTGTCTCAAATATATATGTTTTATATTGTTATATATATGTGTGTGTGTGTATGTGTATATATATGTGTTTATATATATACGCACACACACATATAAGATATATAACCTTGCCTGATGTTACATAACATATATATTTTATATATATATATATATAGAGAGAGAGAGAGAGAGAGAGAGAGTAGAGCTTTGCTTCAATGTCCCTGCTCTTAATCACAAGTTTATATAGCCTCTTTAATATCAGAATGTGCTTAGCAATGCGTGCCATTTGCTTAGGAAGGCCCAGGTAATTTTGTGATTCCAAAATCATCTTAGACTATAAATGGGGAAAAGTCATAGTATTTCTGATATGTTTGACAGGAAACTTTGAAAGATCAGTTTTAGTTTAAATGAGAAATCACAAGCAAATGACATGTTAGTTATTTGAATTACTCAGGGGAATATGAGAAGCTCTACCTTTGGGATGAGTGTGTTTATGAGTATACATTACACCACCTGCTTGTGCTAGTGGGAGGAGTAAACATTTCTGCCCGCTTTCCTTAATTCTATATTTTGTTTTGAGTTTTATTTTTCAATTCTAGCAGATTTTAATGCATTAAATAAAAAAGCAACAGTAACGACAACCCTTATCTGTTTAAATCAGAAGCTAAATTAGTGGGATATGAAGGCTTTAAAACAATACATTGAGTACAGAGAGTCTTGCCCAGCCTCTGCAGTTCTGAGAACAGAGCAGTCAGCCTTTTAGGAAGTAGGCCCCCGTGGAGTTGAAAAATACTTTTGAGGACCAGAACGTGACCTGGGAGGGTGGGCTTCAGTTCTTTCTTTCAGCTTTGTCCAACTCACATGTGCGCTCTGGGCCTAATCATTCTCCTTCTCTCGGCCTGAGTTGTCTTATCTGTCATTTGGGGAATTAATAGCAGGCTTTTCCTTGGAAAACGTTTTAAGCCCTTTCCCTGAAAGGTTTTGGTTGTCCCTGTTATTAATATGAGCATATCACCGTTACAGGCCAGCCCTGACTTGGAATGGAAAAAGTGAGCCGACCTTGCCTGATGTGATTGTTGCGCTATGAGCCAGTCAGCTTGCTTTTATATGTGACCCTGATGGCCTCCTGCTACTCGACTACTCGACAGAGCTCAGCCTTTTGACAGCTGGCCCAGCTGGTCTAGTTCAGAGCAAAAGTGGGCCCTGCGGACACAACACGTTGAGGGCTTTTTGAGTGATCCAGCTGGGGTGGGTCTAGGTTCTTTTGGTGCCAAATGGAAAATGAAGTCTGCGTTCATCCTAGGGAAGCACAGCATGGGGGAGCAGTGCACTCTGTTCTTCCCTTTTCCCTGAAATTCGTATTTAGGCTGAGCTGCTGCGTTTATATCCTTTCTTACCTACCACTAACCACGAACGTTTCCAAAGCCCATGTACTTTGCCTCTTGGCTTTGAACCATTCAGCTATGATGGAAACTTTATATTTTTATGTCTGCTTGGCTGAAACCGACTCCTGAGAGAGGAGACAGTAATTGCCTTTTGGGTGATTTCACCTCCACTAATTCTTTCACATTCTTGGAGGGTTTTTGATAGAACCTGAGGAAACAAAGCCTGCATCCTGGGCTGCTTCAACATAAGAAGAGCAGACTTCAATGGCAACAGCCTGTTTATAATCTCTTGGGCCCATTTCTGTTTTCATTTTCCTGTAGATTGAAGTGGATGTAGTGCAGAAAACAATAGCAGGATAATACTCTAATCCTCTTGGTTCTCACACGTGTTACTCACTAGCATGCATTCCGGGGTGCATGCAAGAATCTTCCATCCTTATACCCACGGGTAAACAAAGGATCCCGCGGGCTGTTGCCTATCCCTAGGGAATTAAAAACAAATGTATATACTATAATATTCCTGAAGATTAAGTTATTTGAAAGGCATTTTATTTTATAATCATGCAAATACATCTGGTCTTGTTTTTCAGGCTGGTAACCAGATCTCTAAGGGCCAGTAAAATAATCCCTCTTTTCCTTTCTTCCTGGCTACTCTACCGGCTCTCCCATACCCTTTGCTCTTTGATGCATAAGATGAGATGGGCGGGTAATCAGGCACTGAAAATCCACAGTTGGCAAGGGTCATTTTTCATTTATTATTTCTTCTGGTGCCTTGACTTTGCCTGACTTTCCATGGTTAAGGAAAGGGGAGGGGAAGAGGTTGATGAGAAGGTCAGTCTACTGTGTTGCTTCTCAGTCCTGTGTGTCTGCCCTTCCTAAATCTGTTTACACTCTGAATCACTTGACATGCTGCACATTCTTCTATAAAATCTGGCTTTGAGCAGCAGTCTTCAGGCACTGGGGACACCCACTGAGTAAGATTTGAATAGCTAAAAGAGCTGGGGGACACTTTTTTAAATGACCCGAAGCCTAGGAAAAGATAGCTTCCTCAATTAGTGGTATCACCTGGAATGAATGATTCTGTAGTTTTTCTTTGACATAGACTAAGATATATAGTATGCATAATATTTGGAAGTATTGTTTCTTTATAGTAATAAAGTTCACATGGGGTAGGTCCATTTCTGGTTTACTGAAAGGAAATGGCCATTATAAATGCTAAGCACTGCTTTTATTTGAATAAATATTATAAATGGTAGAATTAAATATTATAATAGACCTCTAGAGATTATCTGATTTATTGTTGGAATGCCAGTAAAGTTACATTGAAAGGATTTGAAAAGAAAGGGCCTTTATTTAAGAACCACCTTAACGTATTTTTCTTGTGTATATATTACAGCTAAAGACTGACTATTAGTAATTCATAAAACAGATCCACCTATTTGCAGATTTGAAAATTAGGATTAGTATTTGGTTCATGTTTTAGAACATAATCAAGTGCTATTTTAAGTTGATTTTAGGTATCAGGATTTGATGGATGTTAAGCAAACTTGTGATTAAAATGCATTGTTGAGCAGTGACCTGAGATCGTGCCACCGCACTCCAGCCTGGGTGACAGAACGTGACGCTGTCTCAAAAAAAATGCATTGTTGGTTTTTAAAATTATTCATAATGATGGGTAGACAGAAATTTCTAGGCAAAATGTCTTTTACAAGGAAGAAAGTCATTGTGTTTCCAAAACAAATTTCTTTTAATCATTTAGGAAATCATACATATCTCTATTACCTCATGATAAAATAATCTATAATTTGACTATTTTAAAAATTATTAGCCCAGTCTAATCTCTCCAGAGTCATTACAGCCTGAGTACAAGAGAGTGATTTTTTTACAAAACCTGAATCTGTTAGCTCTTTTTTTTCTTTTTTTTTTTTTTTTGAGACGGAGTTTTGCTCTTGTTTCCCAGGCTGGAGTGCAATGGCACCATCTCAGCTCACCACAACCTCTGTCTCCCAGGATCAAGTGATTCTCCTGCCTCAGCCTCCTGAGTAACTGGGATTACAGGCATGCGACACCATGCCCGGCTAATTTTGTATTTTTAGAAGAGACGGGGTTACTCCCTGTTGGTCAGGCTGGTCTCGAGCTTCCAACCTCAGGTGATCCACCCTCCTTAGCCTCCTAAAATGCTGGGATTACAGGTGTGAGCCACCGTGCCTCGCCTCTTTTGGCTTTTTCTGGGTGATTCCACCAAAAGTTTGTCCTCCGAATCTGTTTCCCTCCTGAGCTGGAGCTACATAAAGCCAAATGATGTTTGTGTAGGAGACCGTAGGTTTTGTTTCTGATGACCATTTAAACAATCATGGACACAGGTCTTTACTAAAATCGTTTTTCTTTCTTTTTTTTTTTGTTTTGACAGGGTCTCACTGTGTCACCCAGGCTGGAATGCAGTAATCTCCACCTCCCAGGCTCAGATGATCCTCCCACCTCAGCCTCCTGAATAGCTAGGATCATCTGAGCCTGGAAGGTGGAGGTTGCAGTGAGCTGAGACCACAGGGACCATAGGTACCACAGACGTGCAGCACCACACCTGGCTCACTTTTCTGTATTTTTTTTTTTTTTTTAATAGAGACAGGGTTTCACCACATTGCTCAGGCTGGTCTCAAACTCCTGGACTCATGTGATCCACCCACCTCAGCCTTCCAAAGTGTTGGGATTACAGGCGTGAACCACCGCATCTGGCCTAAATTTTCGTTTGTTTGTTTGTTTATACAGCTTTGTCTTTATTCTTACATCTTTTAAAAATGTTACCACTGATAAACCTAAGTGCTTAATATAAACTTCTGTTGACAAATTATGAGTACAGGCCAACTTGTTACCACACTTTTGAAGATGATTCTAATAGTAGCACGAACTAATTGACTGAATCTTTCCTCAAACCTGTTTTACCTGTCTCTATCTGTGATTTTGGTCATATAGTATTTTCTCATCAGTCTTCTGGTAAAATATTATCTAAATTTCTTCTGAAAAACCATCTCTGGAAGACACTTCAAGACTTGCCTTTAAGGGATGTGAATACCATTTTTTTTTTCTTAAATTTTAGCTTTAGGGGTATATTAGGTCATTCTTGTGTTGCTATAAAGAAATACTTCATGCCTGTAATCCCAGCACTTTGGGAGGCCAAGGTGAGTAGATCATGAGGTCAGGAGTTTGAGACCAGCCTGGCCAATATGGTGAAACCCCGTCTCTACTAAAAATACAAAAACTAGCCGGGCGTGGTGGCAAGTGCCTGTAATCCCAGCTACTTGGGAGGCTGAGTCAGGAGAATTGCTTGAATCCTGGAGGTGGAGGTTGCAGTGAACCGAGATCGTTCCATTGCACTGTAGCCTGGGTGACAGAGTGAGACTCCATCTCAAAAAAAAAAAAACAAAAAAAAAAAGAAATGCTTGAGGCTGGATAATTTATAAGGAAAAGAAGTTGAATTGGCTTACAGTTCTGCAGGCACAGGAAACATGGTCCTGGCATCCACTGGGCATCTAGGGAGGCCTCAGGAAGCTGCCAATCATGGCCGAAGGTGAAAAGAAAAGTTGGTGTCTAACATGGCGAGACAGGGAACAAATGTGGGGGAGGTGTCACACACTTTTAAACAATAGATCCCCTGAGAACTCACACGTTATCCAGAGGACAGCACCAAGCCATGAAGGATCTGCCCCCATAACCCAAACACTTCCCGCCAGGCCCCACCTCCAGCACTGGGGATTACATTTCAGTATGATATTTGAATGGGGACAGATATCCAAACTATACAAGGGGGTCCCTGTACAGGTTTGTTACGTTGGTATATTGCCTGTTGTTTAGGTTTAGCGTATGAATAATCCCATTAGTATCTGATAGTTAGCTTTTCGACCCTCGCCCCACTTCCACTCTTCCCCAGTCTAGTAGTCCCCAGTGTCTATTGTTTTCATCTTTGTGTCCAGGTGTACTCACTGTTTAGCTCCTACTTATAAGCGAGAACATGTGGCATTTGCTTTTCTGTTCCTGCATTAATTTGCTTAAGATAGTGGCCTTCAGCTGCATCCATGTTGCTGCAAAGGACATGACTTAGTTCATTTTTATGATTGCATAGTGTACATGGCATGGTGTATATGCTGTGGTGCCACATTTTCTTTATCCAGTCATCTGGATTATGTTTTGCCATGGCATTCATTTACAGTCATCTAGGTTGATTCTTTGTCTTTGCTATTGTGAATAGTGCTGTGATGAACATACGAGTGCATGTGTCTTTTCGGTAGAAGGATTTAACGGGATTGCTGGCTTGAATGACAGCTCTGTTTTAAATTCTTTGAGAAATCTCCACACTGCTTTCCACAAAGGCTGAACTAATTTACACTCCCACAAACAGTTTATAAGCATTCCGTTTTCTCTGCAACCTCGTCAACATCTGTTATTTTTTGACTTTTTAATAATAGCCATTCTCACTGGTGTGAAATGGTATTTCATTGTGGTTTTGATTTGCATTTGTGTAATGACTAAAATCTTTGGTATTTACTTGATCACTTCTTTTTATTGCAATTTTATTGGATTCAAATTTATTATTTCATAGCTTACATTTTATTTGTTCTCTGTGTTTCTAAAAAATAATGCTTTCCATTACCTTTAATTAATAATTACACTTGGTTCTTTTAATAATGGTTTATATTCCATTTTACCACACTACTTTGAGAAATTTTTAAAGAAACATTCTCTTGCTTTACAATTCTGCCTAATATGTCCCAAGGCTTATTTGATGGCGCTTATCAATGTGGCTGGGAAGATAGATAGAGGATCATTGAAACCAAAAGCTGAGTAGAATCATTCTTTTTCAGTTCAAATTGTACTTGAATCATTAAATACTTTATATTTGTTTTCTTAATATAGAAAAATAGATTAGAATGAATGAGTGATAGGTTGTAATTGCTTTTCCCTGCAATAAACAGTATTTTATGTTTAGTCCTTAGCCATGGCATTCATTTAGAGCGTCATTTCCCAACTTTGGGAATGGGGAGTGAAGTAGAAGAAATGACATATCAGAATCTCCAGGAAAGAGGTGTGAGTTGGGGTTGAGTTTAAAAAAATATGTTTACCTTTTTGAGAATCAATTCCGTAGGGAGACTCTGTCACTTATAGAACTGTACTGGGTGAAAGTGGCAGACCTGCAGCCATTGATTTAAAGCATGTGCAGGAGGGTCAATTTAAGTGGATGCAGAGACCTCCTCCCCTCCCAGGACATCTATTTTCATCAGTTGATGTGCAAGGAGGAATGTGTGTGTGTGTGTGTGTGTGTGTGTGTGTGTGTGTGTGTGTGTGTGAAGCAAGTTTGAGAAGGGGGTGATGCTGTTATCCAACTGCACAGGGAATAATATGAATGGCAGAAAACTGGAGAGCAAGGTGGTTGATTTCCTGTCCTGTGCTCACAGGCCAGCTTGACTCTGATGCTTACCTGTGGGGTGCATCTAAAGATTCTCAGGATACTTGGAAACTCCTCCAGTGGTAGTCTGAGATCCTGCAATATTTAGGTCTCAGAGGTAAACCTGTGAAATGCAGATATTAATGTCAACATTTCACTTTAATCACATGATTCTGAGACAAAAGAGGACTTGGGCAACATTTTTTTTTTTTTTTTTTTTGAGATGGAGTCTTACCCTGTCGTCCAGGCTGGAGTGCAGTGGCGTGATATCGGCTCACTGCAATCTCCACCTTCCAGGTTCAAGCGATTCTTCTGCCTCAACCTCCCGAGTAGCTGGGATTACAGGCATGTACCACCATATCTGGCTAATTTTTTGTATCTTTAGTAGAGATGGGGTTTCACCATGTTGGCCAGGCTGGTCTCAAAGTCCTGACCTCGTCATCCGCCTGCCTTGGCCTCCCAAAGTGCTGGGATTACATTTTTTAAAACTTTATAATGAAAACTTAGGTAATTGGTACACTAACAATTCCAAACTCTGTATCAGTGTCATATTCTAAAGGATGAACTCCTAGGCATAGGAAATTATTGCTATCAAGAAGATATAATCATCCTGACTTTTTAAATGAAAAGTGATGCCTATAGGGAGCCAAACAGCAAAATAGCATTTTCTGAGAAACTTGACATGTGTGGATTATAACCAATGAGTATTATAAACCCTTAGTAAATATCAATGACTGATTTTGTTGACTGGGATTGTTTCTGACTCCAGCAAGTCACTGACTATGTGACTTTTGACAAGTCTTTTAACCCTCTGTCCACAGTTACCCCATCAGTGGAACTAATTTGATACTCACTGCTCTATAAACTTCAAGAAGAGTGCCTTCATAATATTTTATTTTCATTTACTGTGTTAGTGCCTCCACAAGCAAGTTAAAACTTATTTGGAGTTATTTATCAGGAAACTGAGAAACCAATTTTTAGGAAATCAGTTGCATTTCCAATGGTATGGCAGACTTCTCACGGAAATCCCTATGCCGTTGCTCTCCTGACAAAACACCTGTGATGTCGTTGAATTCATGCATCTATTATGATGAAAAGGATAACTCCTTTTTGTCAACAGATACAAATATTTATATGTCTAAAATTTCTGAATGCAAATAAGGTCAGCCCTTTTTGCCTGGAGGAAACTCCCCGCAGTGTAGGGAAGGGGAACCTAAACATAATATGGCAATCTTGCAGAGCTGAGGAGACAGAGGTTGGAGCTCAGAAAGTCAGGGAGTCTAGAGTTTCTGTGGTATAGCACCGAGAGGAGGGAATTACACAGAGAAGGAGCTCCAGAAACATGTAGAGGGGTCTTCTTGAGCCATTGGTTGAAGAACAGTTTGCAACATGCATAAGGTGAAACTATACAAGACCAGGTCAGAACAACTTCCAAGGAAGTGACTATTACTTGGGACAAAATTCCCAGAGCTCACACAGGACTAAGAATATATTGTGTTCCCTCTAAATGAAGTCCTCATTGAACCACTGGGCATTCACTAGGTACCCTAAAAATGGCACAACTTAGAAGTGGGGCTAAATTAGGCTAGTATAAAACTACTCTAAGCATGCCCCCAAAGAATTTAAAACCATATAACAAATAGATCAAACTAGCTCACAATTAATTACATTCAAGAAAAAGTACAAAAGTCTTCAAAGAAATATAATGAGATTCATCATTCAAAAACCAGAAAAATCTAAATGAATAGCCTTCAATAAAGAAATAATGGCTGGGTGCAGTGGCTCACACCTGTAATCTCAGCAATTTGGGAGGCCAAGGTGGGTGGATCACCTGAGGTCAGGAGTTTAAGACCAGCCTGGCCGACATGGAGAAACCCCGTCTCTATTAAAAATACAAAAATTATCCAGGTGTGGTGCCATGTTCCTGTAGTTCCAGCTACTCAGGAGGCTGAGGTGGGAGGATTGCTTGAGTCTAGGAGGTAGAGGTTGCAGTGAGCCAAGATTGAGCACTGCATTCCAGCCTGGGTGACAGAGCAAGACTTCGTCTCAAACAACAACAACAACAAACACAAAAAACAAAGAAGTCACTAGACATTTGAAGAAGTAGAAAATATATTCCATAACCAGGAGGGAATCTATCAATGAAAACAGACCAAGAAATGACATAAATGAAGAAATTAAGAGACAAGGACATTAAAACATCTACTATAAATGTAATTCATAAGCACATGAAGTTAGAAAAATACAAACATGATGAGCAGAGAGATGAGATATAAAAATAATGAAAATGTAACTTCTAATGATGAAAAAAATGCAACATCTGAAATAAAAAAATATGGTAGATAAAAATAATGGTAGATTGTATGTGTAAGAAAAATAAAAAGCAGTGAAATTGAAGGCATAAAGAGGAAAACAGAAAAAAATTAAAACATGAAAAAAACTGAAGAATAAAGCATCAGTGACCTATTGGACAATATCCAGTGACATAACATATATTTAACTGGAGTCTCAGACTGTAGGTTAAACAATATTTGAAGAAATAATAAAATTTTTCAAATTGATAAAAATAATAAAATCTCATATTCCAGAAACTCAATAAATCCAAAGCAGAGTAAATATTTTCAAAAACATAGACAAATGCACATCATAATTAACTTGCAGAGAACACGTAATAGATACGAAATCTTAAAACTAGGTGAAATAAATCACTTTATGTATGGAGAGAAAGATAAAAATTACGGCAGACCTCTATGAGAAACTATGCAAGCTCAAAGAAAATGAAATGACATCTTTTGAGATATCAAAATAAAAAAATACAAAAATGTCAAATTAATATTCAATGTCCAGTGAAAATACCTTTGTAAAATGACTTTTTCTACACAAAGAAATAAAGTTTATCAGGAATGATAAATATGTTGGTGAGTATAAAAGATATTTTCTCATTTGTAAAGTTCTTCAAAAAATAATTGTCTGGAGCAAAACCAATAACAGAATATAGTGAGATCTATAACATAAAGCAGGGCAGGGCAAAAATAGAGCATGTTATAAGAATCTTATACTATATGTTAGTCGTGTAATATTTGAAGAGAGATTATGAAAAGATAAAGATGCATATTATAAATATATATAAAGCACCCTCAATAGATTTAATAAGCAAAAGAGGAGGTAATATGGGATAAAATAATGATAATAATAATAATGATAATAAAATAGGCCCCATTAATCCAAAACGAGACAGAAAATGAAAGAATAGAGGAAAAAACATTGAAAACAAATAGCAAAATGGTAGATTTACTAAACTATACTGAAAATTATATTACATATAAATGGTTGAAAATGGCAATTAAAGACAGAGATTTTCTGGGGAAATAAAAGCAAAGAAGTTCCTACTATATGCAGTCTACAATAAACCAACTTTAAACATAAATATAAAAGAGTTAAAAGTAAAAGGATGGGCAGAAATAACTATCCAAACACTAATTAAAAGTAATCTGGAGTGTACATATTAACACTAGATGAAATAGATTTTAGAATAAACAATTACCAGTGATAAAGAGGGTCATTTTCTAATAATAAAGAACTCATCAAGAAGACACAGTAATACTAAAAGCGTATGCAGAGTTTCAAAGTTCATGACATAGTTGAAAGAAATGTAAGAAGAAATAGATAAATTTTAGAATAGATGATGTCAACACTTTTTTTAGTAATTGCTAGAGTGACTAGATAAAAAATTAGTAAGAATACAGAATAGTTGGGCAACATTATCAACGATTTGATCTAATTGATATTTATAGATTACTCCACTGCAAAAGAGCATAATACAAACATTTTTAAAGCACACATGGAATTTTCATCAAATAGACCATTTTCTGAGGATTAAACAAAATTCATTGGTAAGAATTAGACAACATAAATATATTACTAACCACAAGAGGATTAAATTGGAAACAAATAGCAAGAGGATAGCTGCAAAAATTCCCAAATATCTGGAAAATAACGTATTTCTACATATCCCATGGGTCAATGAAAACATGGCAAAATAATTTGCATTAAAACAAAAATACAGCGTGTCATAATTCATCAATTGAAGCTAAAGCTGTGCTTAGGGGAAAAAATGATAAGTATTAAATGTGCATATAAAAAAAGAAAATGGTCTAAAATCAATGATTTATGTTTCTGCCTTGATCAAATTTGACTTGATGTAAGCAATAGGAAGAAAATAATATAAAAGAATATAGAAATCAATGAAATAGAAATGGAGAAATAACAAAAGCCGAAGAAAGTAAAATAAGATTATTTACAGAGATTAATAAAATTGCTACACTTTGAGCCAGATTAATATAGGAAAAAATCTTAAATACCTAATATCAGAAATGAAGGAAGGAGAGAACATAAATAGAGATCCTAAAAATCATAAATGGATAAGGAAGTGTTATAAATAAGTTTTTACCAATTTTCACAAGTGTGAGGAAATAGACAAATTCCTTGAAAGAACAAAAATAGACACAAAACTCACTTAGAAATAGATGACATGAATAGATTTTTATAATTGGATTTATAATTAAAATTCTTCTCACAAAGAAAATCCACGCACAGTTGGCTTTACTGTAAATCAAATAAATATTTAAGAAAGATATAATATCAATACTATATAAACTTCTCAAAAAAACTGACACAAAATACTTTCATTTTATTAAACCAGTATTGCCCGATACAAATACATTACTTATATATTTACGTATTCCTCAAAAAAAGGAAAATTGCTAACCTATAAATCTCATTTTCGTAACTACAAAACCCTTCACAAAACAGCAAATCAAACCCAGCAATATGTTGAAAGGATAATACCTCATGACCACTTGGAGCTATTCCCAGTAAAGCCAAGTTGGTTTAGCATTTTAAAAAAAGTAGTAAATATAATTTATCAACTACAACTGCAATGAGATGCCTCTACTCACGTTCTGGAACAGTTACAGTTAAAAAGACTGACATTACCAAGAGCTCGTTTGGCTATGGGGCACCTGGAACTATCATACACTGCTGTTGGCAACGTCAAGTGCTACAGCCCCATTTAGGAAAATAGTTTGGAAGTTTACTATCAAGTTAAATATATAGCTATTACATGACTCAACCATTCCATTCCTATGTATTTTCCCAAGAGAAATGAAAATATACACCTATACAAAGCTTATGTGAGAATGTTCATAGCAGCTTTATTCATAATAGCGAAAACCCAAAACAATTCAAATGGGTTGGCAGATGATTGTATAAACAAAATTAACAGGTAAATAGATAACAGACTATGGTACATTTTAACAAAGGAATATTACTCAGGAATTAAAAGGAACAAATTGCTGACAGACCCAATAACTTGGGTGAATCTCGAAAGCATTATGCTAAGTGAAAGAAGTTAGACATAAAAGACTAATTATTTTCTGTATGATTTCATTTATATGACATTCTAGAAAAGGCAAAATTATAGTGACAAAAAGTACATGAGTGGTTTCCTGGGTCTGAGGGTGGATGTAGTGGGTTGATGACAAAGGTGTGGGTAATAAAATGTTTCCACATCATGAGTATGGTGGTAGTTATAGGACTGTATATACTTGCCCAAACTAATCAAATGATATATTTAAATTGGGTGAGTTTTGTTGTAAGCAAATTATTCCTCAATTTATCTAATTTTAAAAAAGAGTTTTTTTCAACCACAGTGTAGCTTACTATACATTTATTTATTCACTTAACTAGTTATATGACTGAGACTCTGATGATTGGGGCCACTGGTAAAAGGAACATGGTCAACATGACTTGGAGATGAAGAAGCTTACAGTTTAGTTGAGGAGAAAGAAAATAGAACCAATGCAGCACGGTGTCCAGAAGTGTCCAATATGGGGCCATACAGGAGGGCTGTTGGTACCAGATTTGTGGGATAACAGGCTTATTGGTGGTAGTGACAGCCAAATGGAAACCTGAAGGCCTTCTAAATATTGTACCATATGATGACTACTTTTCTGGATTTCAGGCCAGGTAGCTTTTTCAACTTTTGCTAGGCTGTGCTTCAAAGCCAAAAAATCAGGACTGCACCACAAAATCATTTCCTCTCTGGTGAGATGAAGGTAGTGAAATAGACAATGGTGTGAACGGTGAGCCTCATCACAAGACAAGACATATTTGTGTCTTGCTTGCCATATCTTATTTGTATGTGTATGCTTAATGAGCCATAGAATATTTGAATTAAGCAGAGAAGTGCTCTATAAATTATCTGTTGAATAAAGGATGAAGGGATGGCTGGGCAATACGTGAACCAGGAACCCAGTGGCAATGAGGCGTAATGGACTGTCTGGGGACCCTGGGCCTATATGTGAACTGTAGCCACCACTGTTGATAATGGGAGTTAGTTAGTCTGGTGGCAGCATTGCATCTGACAGGATGGCTTTTAAGTGCTAGGTTTTCAGGTAAAATGCATGGTGACCTACCTCTGCCTGTTGTTCTGCTTTTTGAGAAAACAAATAATAAGCCTGGAGAAAAGCTTTCTAGCACTTTTAAAGCTGTAACAGTAGAGAAAACTCATGTCTCTTTATGTTATTTTTAACCTGCATTACTAGGCTGAAGAGTCCTTTATACAGATATGCGCGCACACACACACACGTATAAAAATATATATATATACACACACACACATATAAAAATATACATACACACACACACACACACACACACAGATTTTTTTTTTCCTCTAAGAACACAGGAAGTGTACGTTATTTTAAACCACTTAGATGCAATAGAATAACAGGGATTCTTATTAACAATAATTGATTTAAAAATAAAATCTCTGGTTGTCGTAATTTGAAATCAAGAATAATCTCAGTGTTATTCAGGTTGTGTTAACACAGAAAAAAAATATTATTTGGTGTCTAAGAAACAATGACAGAATACAAAACTGGTTAAATAACCCAAGGTACGGAGGTCATGAAAGTAAAAACATGGGATTTGGTCTTTTGTTCTTGTTTTTCTATAATATAAATCTCTTTCTGTTCTCTTTCATATTGTGCTTTATTACCTCATTTTATCTTTCTATTTTTCTGAATTAATGTGGTTTTGTTTCCCATTTTTCTTTCTTCATGTTCCTTAGATTGTGGAGTTCTCATGTTCTTTGCTTAAATCAATGCTTCTCAAAGTTGGGCACATCATGTGAGAATCATGTAGAATCACTGTGTTTGGTAAACACAGATTGCTGGACTCCAACTCTAGAGTCTAGTTGGATTCAGCTTGAGGAGGCAAGGGATGTGTATGAGAATTTGTATTTGTAACAAGTTCCCAGGTGATGCTGCAGACCCAGTAACCACACTTTGAGAAACACTGACTTGTGAGTCGTTCTGTTGATAGTGAGCAAAGGACATCATGAGTGTTCTACAATGGGCTAAAATGGAAGTTAGATGGACTGGAAGACTTACTGCATGATATCCATGCAATACATCTTCAATCTCAAGGTTAATGGCTGATGTTGCTTTTACCCTGGAGTTTAGAGATATTGTAGAATCTTTTTATGTTATTCCAGCAAAATTAGAAATTCAGAAAGTGAATAGTCTTGGATCTTGTATCATTGTTGCTTGTTCTCCCTGATACATTCCTTTTCTTAATTTACATAATCATCTTGCAGCAATTTTTAAAGTTTTGCTGAATATTTTCTACTGAAAACGTTATAAAATACACATCCTATCATTAAATGGTTCTGGTATCTGAAGAAAATGAAAAAGAATATTTCTATGTTTTTAGCAGGTCAAGAATGGAAGAGCAATTGGTTAACAAATGAAAAATAAGAATATTTATTGTCTGTATAATTTGCATTTGACAGAATTGATACCAACATATCTTTACTTGCAGGATTGGTCATTATGCCTTTTCCACATGATTTGTCAAAGGTAACAAAATTAATAATTAAAAAGCCTCTAAAAAGGCAGACTCTTAGTATTTTCTTTAGGCTTCAGAAAGTCACTTTTTTTTGCTATTATTTTCTTCATTCCAGTTTTTCTTTCTTCATGTGATTTTCCTGAATGCAATTATGCGTGTGGATTTGCCATCCAGTGTTTTTCTTATTCACACTTGTTCCTTTGTTTATCCTTCACAGTGAAGCTGGCTTCTCTTTTTATTGAAGCTCATTCTAAGCTTCCAGGTTACTTTTTATTCCTGTGGTCTTTTTAGTCTTGTACCTGAAGGGAGTATTGTGTGTTTTGTGTAAAGCATTGATAGCTGGTAACAATCAAGTCCCTATTAGCCAATTAAAGCTGGCAAGATATGGCCTGTTGCCCAAGCTCTAGGACCTTTTGATTCAGACATGCAGTGCATACCATTTGAACTTAAGAAAATTCTGTGCTTCTTGCCCAGCTCTCTCATTATTTTTGTTGAACTGGGTGGGGGACCACAATGAGAGGAGCATGGGTGAGTCAGAGGAGGCTCTGGAAGAAATACAAGTTGTACATCCAGAATCTTAGGATACTTTGCTTACCATTAAGAAGCAAACCCACTCATGATTAGGATTTACTCTTTATTCTCCAAATGCTTTTTGATTCCTTGTTCACCTAAAAATCAAGTCAACTACTAAAGAGGGCCATGTCACAAACACTTGAATGTGTTTGACTGTGTGCTTAGGAAAGGGTGGCCAGTGCATACCAACCATGCCGACAAACACATTACACTTGGGCCCTTTTTGGAGCTCTTCAGGAAAGTCAATGGGAGCTTTGTGTAAACAGGCAGCAAAGAACTGTGCTCATCGTATTTGCTTCTTTGTCTTCGGTCACCTGCGTTTGGATTTTAATCTGCAGTAAACCTTGGGAGTCATTATGGCTTGATTATAGTCTCATTCTGTTTATCCCCCTTCCTTGGGATACCTTAGTAATTTTTATTTTGGGAGTTCAAATTGGTAAGTGCTCCTGTTCCCGGATAATGTATTATAGATTAATAAATGATGCCTGAGACTGGCATTGTTTAGGAGCTAGCAGATGTTCAGAGATTAGTAGTATGAAGAGAATTACAGGGAAATGAGTATAGAGAAGAGTTGGTAATTGTAATGTGGAGGGGTCCTATTATAGGCTTGATAGAATGCTTTTAGGCCAAAGAGCTTTAGAAATCCATTTTCAATTCTAATCAACCCAATATGTTTTATATTCACGTTGCATGAAGACATTGATATATTAGAGCCTTCTTAACATTCTTTGATCTTTGTGTGGAATTTCTCTCTTTTCAATCTGATATTACCATTTCTTTTTCTTTTTCCTTTTTTTTTTGCCATGAGGAAGTTTTGTTTGGCCTGGAATAAATGAAACTTGGAGCCCAAAAGGCTCAGTTAAATTGAGCTTGAAACTGAAAACCCATGACGCTCTAGTGAGCACTGAGCGCAAAGAAGAATATTTGCTGTGCTTCACCCCCAGTGGAATCCTCTGACTTTTCTATTTCTATTTTCTCTTTGCCTTCCAAACTAGAAGATAGAAAAATTATACACGTGTACAACTAAACCTTGTAAGATATTAAATTCTTATAAACTAGGACTTTTAATAATTGACTCAGTGATTCCGATTAAACCATTTTTGACCGTGAGCAAATTTATTGACCTAGTTGCAATGAAATACCCTGGCATATTATGTCAGCTTCCAACTGGCCAACACACAGATGCCATGCTTGCTGCTGACAGCTATCAGACCTGCCAGTTGGCAGCTTCAGCCACAAGTCATAGATCAAATGGAGATGGAGAAAGCATTGCTCTCCATTTTGCCTGCTAGGCCAGTCCTGTTCTCAGTTCAGGACTGGGACAGCCCAGTGCAGGTTCTTGATAAATTCAGTGAAACTCATGTTAGAGGCACCTCTTTAAGAACTTCAGTAGCATTGATTACTAATACACCTGCCAACTCCCCGCAATAATGTAGTTTCCATTAATGTTTCTCTACTATAACATTGAATCTGATAGAAAATCCCAGCAGAAATCAGGACACAGCAACTTCGACATTTTCCTCATTGTCAACTAAGATTGGGGTGCAGAAGAAATGTTTTAGGGAAAAACTTTGAAGCTGGCATTTAAAAATTTGTCTCCTATTAGTTTGGTTCACTTCTTATCATAAACCTTGGTAATTACATTTTGTACATCCCTCGAGGCTTCAAGACTGACAAGACTGTTTAAAGAGAAGGAATGGAAAACTCCCAACAATACTTGAATTCAGCTTACTTGATTCAGCTTACTTGGCTGCATGCATTATGACAACATCTTTCATCACTGAAGTAATCTCATATAGTAATGTTGGACAGCATGACAATAAATTGCTTTTATCTTGCCTTTTTTCAGTTTAGAGATTTTCCTTATAGCAAACATTTTTCTGTAGAAACCACATACATTTTTCTTAGTGTTTTTTCCCCCCCGGTTACAAAATAAAAAAAAGAAAAGAAAAGAAAATTGAGTAAATGGATGTTTTTGCATCTACTTGGTATTTTGTATTTCCAGGAAGAAAATAAATGTTCACATTTCCTAGGCTTTTCTTGATTCTGAACATTTATTCTTACCACATGCGCAGAGAGTTCTTTATAGTATTTCTCTTAAAAGAGCCTAACCCTCTTCTCTGCTAAATATAGAAAGTGAGGGATGAGTCAGGATGAGAGAACAAGAAAACAGATAAGATGAAAATATTATGCTACCTAAAATATTTTAGCCAATGTTTCTGTACAGTACAGTCCTGGTAGCTTTTGATGCTGCTGTTAGCTTTTCCTGCATGGAGCTGGTTCTGTTTGTATAGGAAGGATTTTGCTTCGTTCCCCTATTGCTTGAACTAAGAGAGGAATTCTAGTTTGTGTGTGAATTAGAAATAGCAAAAGCACCACTCAACATTAAATCAGAGTCTCTTTGTATGAAATGGTCATTCTGATTCTAATTTTCTTTGACCAAGATGAGGAATTCATTCATTGCAAAGTGAGTAAATCTCATAATAATAACAATGACATATGTTAAAGTATCCAGTTAAAATAAAGTGAGTGCAATTGATTCTTCTTTCCATTTGGACCTTTGGTGCTTTGATACATTTGGGATCTGTTAAAATTGTTAAAATACTAGTATGTTTTAGGTGTTTTAAATATGTTACCTTATTAATTCTAATGATAATTCTAAGGCAAACATGGTACTGTTTTCATCCCCACTTGTAGATGAGAAAATGGAAGCTATGAACAGTTAAGTAATTTCTTCAACTTAACAAGTTGATTACTGGTGAATTGAATCCAGGGAATCTGATTCCAGATATCTTGCTTTTAAATGGATGCTTTAATGTTAGAGATGGGATATGGCTAAGGTTCACTTGCTTCTTTGCAAACAAATCCAGTGTTTCTGTTTCCTCTTGTAGGTAACTGTCTACTGACCTTCATATTACAACAATCCACATTGTTTCAACATTTCTTATCTTTTCTTTTGGATCCTTCCCTGAGTGGCAGGATTGTTGAGTAGGTAAATAAAATGTAATATGTTCGTACAATGAAATATTACTCAGCGATGAGAAGGGATGAAGTACTGATACATGCTACAACATGAATGAACCTTGAATACATTATGCAAAGTAAAAGAAGCCAGGCACAAAAGGATACATATATGATTCCATTAATATGAAATGCTCAGAATAGACAAAATCTAGAGACGGAAAGTAGATTAATGGTTGGCTGAGGCTGTGGGGAGGGAGGCAATAGGGACTGGTTGCTAATGAGGATGGGTTTCTTTTTTGTAAGACAACTGCTATTAGGTCTCTGCTCCAGTCTTTATCTCAGAACCAAGTTTTGGTATCAAGACAACCAGAAAGAAATATCATCCTTCTGTGGCCTCACACAGTGACACTCCTGGGAGTGACAAAGCCCACAGTAGTCTTTGCATCTATATACTTATACTAAAGTTTCCCAAATAATTAATACGCATTTCTCACCCACAGGTTACCCATCTTAGGGCTTAATTTGTAAAGTTTCTTAAAAGCTTTAGTATCCAAAGCGTGGCTCTAGGCCCACACGGCCACTACTTAGGAGCATGTTACAAATGTAAATTCTTGGGCCTCACTTAGGCCTGTTTATTAGAGTCTGCATTTTAACAAGGTCCTTAGGTGATTCCTGAGCACCATGAAGCATGAGAAGCTCTGCTTTAAAGAACAGGTATGTCTACACTGCCAGAATGTGATTCAAAGTCCAAAATCCCACCTCTGCCAAATATTGGCCGTGTAAATGTGAGCAGGTCACCTAGAGACTGTGAGCTTCAGGTTCCACATCTGTAAAAGAGATCACATAACCAACAACACAGGGTTGTAGAAGGATGACAATAGAACCCGTAAAAAGTATTTGAAATGGTGCTGTGTATATGTTGTCAAAGCAAGGCTGACCCTGTGTGGACATGACTTTTGATGTCAGGATGAACTCTTGTCAAGAGCAAGGGCAACCTCGTCTTTTTGGTCCTGCCCCCAGACTTCCCCAGGCCAGAGTGGCATGGGTGGCAGTGGAAGTGGGAGGTGAGGCGGTCATGCATTTGTGGTGGCCAGGAGCCTGGAAAATCTGATGTCAAGGAATGTCCCAGAAGCAGGAGGAAGATTGGCAGGGTTCAGGGAGAGACCTACTTCCTTTAGCTTTATCAGTGTATTAACACACAAGGATTTTCACACTTCTAGCCTCAAACCAAGGGACTGTCTAATGAGAGAATTGAAAAGGGAAAATGTAAGTCAGCAATAAAGGATTTAAAACATAAGAGAGAGAACTAAGAAGGTAGGGGAAAAGGAGTGATAACCGCACCCAGACTCTAGAAGAGCTCTGAGGATAATCAGTCCACCCCGCAGCAGAACCTATTGTGCAGGCAGATCTTCCCCGTCTGTCCCTGTGGGGTTTGCAGGTGAGTGCATTGATGGAGGGGGAATTTTCCTATTGCCACTGACAGGCTCAGGACACGTTTTCAGAATGCATTATAAAAACAGCACTTCCTCAGCGTCCCTCACTGTGGTCACACTTCCTGATCAACATGGATTTTGTTACAATAGTTTCTCTCTGTTGACAGAAATGTAGCTGGCAACCTCAGGCAGCCTGCAGCTGGATCCTGAGCCAAAACAAACACACCCTTTGGCTCCTCCTAGCTCCAGATGATTGTAGTTTTTGAATATGTGCCCTGGCAGCCTCCATGGCTATCACTGTTGTTATTTCAACTTATTTAAACTTATTAAAATAATTCGAGTAAAGATATATATTCCATGATAGGACAAGGGTCAGCTAAGTTCACTGAAAGAGAAGAAAACACAGAGAGAGGTGTAAAGCTGCCTGGGGCAGTGTTCTTTAGAAATACAGAGATTCATGACCTGCTAGATCCCCTTTCCAGTGTCCTGTTGCCTGAATTGTTTTTCACATTATAGGGGCGACATGACACACTGAGTGTAAAATACGCCAACATGATCTAGAATCTGCTGGTTATTTTTTGCACCTGGTTTTAATTCTGGTCACCAAAAAGTAAAATAAAATAAATAGGATCTTCAGTTTCATTTTTTAAAATTTCTATTATTTCTTTGTTTCTTATTTCTATTTCTATCTCTACTTTCGTTTTGACATTTCTATGTATTAGATATTACCACGAACTCCTGAAATTGTGGTAAATTGAGTGGGTAGCAGAGAGTTAAAGTCTCTCTCTGCCTTTTTCCTATCTGCTCACTCATTTTCACTTGTTTATGTGCTTTTTCCCCATCTCTGACACACCCCAGTGCCTCCCAGATTCCTAAGCAGGTGTGTATGTGCTGGAAACTTCCACCAGGGCTTCCCCATTGTGTCCTAAACCCCACTTTCCACGGCACTGCTTCCTCACCCCCTCTGTCTGTTTCCTGCATCTATTTCTATAACTTTCATTAAACACTTGTTGTCTGCCTTAGGTTGTTATGATGCTGGCTTCTCTGACCAAAAGGTGTTGTCACTTTTAAATCTTCCTTGTTTGCATCCTCATTTGACCTGGCAATGTTATTTTGCACTAAAGAGTCTGTGAAGATGAGTTTATAGAATTCCTTAATTCCATGATATCTTGCTCTGGGCCACTAAAAGGGGGATGAAAGAATGTGACAATACATGCTACATGCTAAATGCTAAAAGAGGTAACCAAGCTCATGATATTTCATAGAAACCCTCTATTAAAGTAAACGGAGACAGTGCCACACAAACCAACAATTAGTTCCCAAAGACCTGAGTCCTCAAGTTGGCTTGTTTTCCTTTTACGCTATGTCTTAACTTTGTGGTACATACACGCCATAGAATACTATGCAGCCATAAAAAATGAGATCATATCTTTTGCAGGAACATGGATGGAGCTGGTAGCCATTATTCTTAGCAAACTGATGCAGGAGCCAAAAACAAAACACTGCATGTTCTCACTTATAAGTGGGGGCTAAATGATGAGAACATATGGACACATAGAGGGGAACAATACACAGTGGGGCTTACCAGAGGGTGGAAGGTGGGAGGAGGGAGAAGATTAGGAAAAATAACGAATGGTTACTAGGCTTAATACCTGGGTGACAAAATAATCTATACAACAAACCCTCATGGCACAAGCTTATCTATATAACAAACCTGAACATGTACCCCTGAACTTAAAATAAAAGTTAAATTTTAAAAATAAGCTACTTTAAATAAGCAACAATTATGTCATCTTGCCCCTCATGACCTATGACTTTTGTCAACATCATCAGGATATATGTCAGGTTTTTCCTTCTGTCAAAAGACAAAATTACAACACATTTACTTGAACAATCTATTTTTTTAAAATTATACTTTAATTTCTGGGGTACATGTGCAGAACGTGCAGTTTTGTTATGTAGGTATACATGTGCCATGGTGGTTTGCTGCACCCATCAACCCATCACCTACATTAGGTGCTATCTAATGCTATCCCTCCCCTAGCCTCCCACCCCACTACAGGCCCCAGAGTGTGATGTTCCCCTCACTGTGTCCGTGTGTTCTCATTGTTGAACAATCTATTTGGCTTGTAGTTGTGATTCTAAAGTTGGGCAACACTGGCCGGGTGCGGTGGCTCACGCCTATAATCCCAGCACTTTGGGAGGCCAAGGCAGGCGGAACATGAGCTCAGGAGATGGAGACCATCCTGGCTAACATAGTGAAACCCCGTCTCTACTAAAAATACAAAAAATTAGTCGGGTGTGGTGGCGGGTGCCTGTAGTCCCAGCTACTCAGGAGGCTGAGGCAGGAGAATGGCATAAACCCGGGAGGCAGAGCTTGCTGGGAGCCCAGATCACACCACTGCATTCCAGCCTGGGCGACAGAGTGAGACTCCATCTCAAATAAATAAATAAATAAACAAATAAAATAAAATAATGAAATAAAATTGGGCAACCCCTCATTCTACAAAACAGAATTCTGTACAATAGAGAATGTGTTGCAATGAGCTGAGCAGAGGAGAATGGCTTTCAGGTAGATAAGGGTTGAAGAAGGCAGAGACAAAGAATGAAAAGTGGATTGATCATTCCAGAATGACTTTCTTTACAGGTTTAAGCAGTGGGAAATTCCTTAATATACCAGCTCAGGTAAACTATGTTTCTTCTGGTTGATTGCTGTCAATCTCCTGGTTTTGTGTTTGTTTATTTTTATTTATTTTAGTTTTTGAAAACTGGCCTGTTTCAGAGTTTAGTTTAATTATATGGCATTTAACATGAGTGACTCCATTCTGGTTTAGTTTGGTCGGCTGGGGCCCAGTGTAGGAGCACAGTCCCAATACTGACCTCACGTAACTTGGTTTAGTACCTCCAAGAATGGGGGTGAGGAGCAGAGCACCCCATAGATAACCTTTCTTCACCCGTCAGGACTCTGAGGTAGAGGGGGACACCCATTAACCATCACAGTGCTCAGCCGCTCACTACACAGGACTAACTTGTGTGGTTGCCAAGAGAAATTGGCCAAAGAACTCAGGATCATCCCTTCCCTGCTGTGCTCTGGGTTGTTCGGTCACATTGTCATGACAGGTCTTCTCATTTGTTCTTTGGGTGTCCAAGGAAACTTATTTTACTTTGTCAGTTTTCTTATCTGGCAGAAAAATAGTCTCCATGGTGACTAAGAGCCTCAGACATAAGGAGGGCAAAAATCAGTAATGGAAACAGTAATTGAGTTTGAGAGTTCTTTGGGGGAGACTGAAAGGTATTGGCAATTATAGTGTAATTATAGTGTAATACTTGCTACAGTATGGGTGAGCCTGGGAGATGCTGTACTCAACATTTTGTTGAAGTGTTTTTGAACTTTCTTGAAGCTCTTAAGGCAATGCTGTTTCTTAGAGCTTCCTGCGGTGATGAAAATGCTCTGTATCTGCACTGCCATATGGTAGCCACTAGCCACATAAGCCTACGGAGCACTTGAAATATGAGAATGCAACAGAGGAATGGAATTTTATTTCTATTTAATGTTATGGAAGTTATACTTAAATTGAAATAGCCACATAGACTATTGGGCTGTATGGGGGACAGTGCGATTCTAGGTATCTGGCATGTGCAGGCCTTGGTAGCCCATCTTTACATCTAGCTTTCTGGAAGAAGGGAAGGCTACGAGCCTTCATGGCACACTTTTCTCTCCAGCATCACCAAGGTCATCAATAAGAAGCGTCTAAGATGTGTACCTATACGTTCCCACTAGACTGCATACTCTAAAGAAAGGGACTATTCAGCAAACTAACACAGGAACAGAAAACCAAACGCTGCATGTTCTCACTCATAAGTGGGAGTTGAACAATGAGAATGCATGGACACAGGGAGGGGAACATTACACACCGGGGCCTGTTGGGGGGTGGGGGGCAAAAGGAGGGAGAGCATTAGGACAAATACCTAATGTGTGAGGAGCTTAAAACCTAGATGACTGGTTGATAGGTGCAGCAAACCACCATGGCACATGTATGCCTATGTAACAAACCTGCACATTCTGCACATGTATCCCAGAACTTAAAGTAAAATACAAAAAAAAGAAAGGGACTATTTTTATCTCATTCACTGCTGTACATTGAGTGTAAACTGTAGTGCCTAAGAGAGGTTTCGAAAACTACTAGTTGAACCATTTTCCACATGGATTAGTCATAGAATCATAAAGTGTCAAAGTCAAAGGGACTTTTGTGATTGCAGTGGATCTTCCCTCAATCACTTTATTTCTTCCTTCTGGCCAAACTCAATGCTGTTGGCATGTCCATGCCTCTCCACTATGACCCAGTGAAATGTGGCCCTCTCTCTTCAAATCTAGGGGTAAATCCTGATTGGTAAAAAACAAATCATGGCTGTTAGGCCTTATTCCTCGGACAATAAAGGATTTAAAGGTAGGCACATACCCTAGTTCCAGTCAGTAAGACATGAGGGATTTCTTCTGGGAGTGATGTTGGGAAAGATTTACTCATAAGAGGGACATAAAGAAGAGGCAGCCCCCCCCCCCCTTTTTTTTTTTTTTTTTTTGCTTCTAGGTATTCTTGGGTCTGAATGTGAAGTCTGGAACTGCTGCAGCCATTTTGTGAACACTGGGGGAATTGAGCTGAGAAGAGGGAGTTGTGAAGGATATAGAATCCTTGATGCTTAATGGCTTAATCAACTAACCTTGAAATCTGCCCAAGATCTGGACATTTTGTTATGGGGGATAATACATTTCTTTATTTTTAAAGCCAATACAATCAGGATTTTCACACACTGACATCTGGGCAAGGTTTAGCCAAGTCCTCTGCAAAGCTATAATAATCAATGAGTTAGCAAAGACTGGGTTCTCATCTGGAGCCTGCCTGGAGAAGAATTTAATTCCAAAATCAGCTGGTTGTTGTCAGCATTCAGTTCTTTAAAACCTATCAGAGGTCTTTACTTTTTTTGCTAGCTTTTGGCCAGAAGCTACTCTCAGCTCCTTTCTGCATGACCTTCCCTATGATGAAGCTCACATTTCAGCTCGCTTCTTCAAAACCATCAAGAGAGGATCTCGTGACATAATGAGTGCTACAGTCTTATACAATGTAATGATGTATATCTTATTGTGTTTGCTTGCTGTATTCTCTTGGAAGTAAATCTTAGATCCCGCCCATGCTCCAGGGCAGAGGATCACACAAGGGCATGAACGTGAGGACCACTCTAAAATCCATTCGCCACAACGTCCTTATTTTTAAGGTGAAGAAATTGGCATAGGGGAGTGATTTGCTTTCCAAAGATATTGCTGCATGGTAGAAAAACTAGGAGGAGACTTTCCACATTTTTATTTCAACCCAGGACATACTCCATTAAGTCGTTCTGTGAAGTGATCCATGTTACTTAACGTCTCTGAACTTCTGTTTTCTGATTTCTAGGACAAGGCTAATGAGATCCCTGTTTAAGAAATTGTTTGGAGTATTTCATATGGTAGCACTTGTAAGTGCCTATCTTGGTTTCTGCAGATATTAGATGTTAAAAAGTATTAGTTTCTATACGCTCCCTTCTGTTTTATCATGTAGTCTCATTTATTTCTTTAGTGGGGAGGACTAGAATGTTTAGTTTACTCTGATTTACTTTTAAAGTTTAGAAGTAATCTGTTAGGTTGAAAATAATGGTAAGCAAAGGTTTTTCAAACCCTCTCAGGGGTAGAAACCTAGATCCAAAGTTAAACAGGGATCCCTGATTTAAAAGGTGCTAACCTAATCGTGTCTTTGCTTTGGCCACAATCTCTGAACTCAAAGTCACAGAAATTGTATTGCAGAACCGAGCTCTGGGGACTTTCTCTTTAGTATTTTTCTGTTTAAAATTAAGGTCAACCACTTCCACTGGAGAGCGTTTTTTGATGCCAGTTGATTGTCATAAATAGTACACCATTAAATGCTTTAAAGGGAGGCTATAGGCTCAATGGTTAATGAAAATTCTTAAAGTACTGCTGTTAGACTGTGATTCCTGAAATGAAATTCAGAAATTTCCATGGGTTCAATATAAGTTCACTTTATCAAGTCTGCATGAAAATTGTCATTCCTTCTTCCTGACCCACACTGAATTGTTTTACAGCAGAAGGTCAAACAGGGTATGTGTTATTTCTCACTACAGTATCAGGCTGTTGTCCTTTGGGGACAAGAGTCCTTATATACAGGTGAACTGTCATGTGTGATATGAAAGTAATGTCTTATGATAGACTTTGACAGACTTAAGAGCCAGACTTTTGTCCCCTTATTTATTAAGTTAAGCTCCTGAGGGAGAGATGTGTATTACAAGTGTTCCAACAATACTCATGGATATTTCTCCAAGGTCTTAGTTCCATGGTGCCATTCTGGCCTTTATCGCAAGTCTGAATTGCTTTAACTATAATTATTTTGTAATCTCGGTCTTCTTATAATAAAAAATAATTAGGAGTTGTTGAGATCTCACCATGTGCCAGGCCAAACTTTGTCCTGAGTGCTTTACATGTCCTGAGTCACTTATTCCTCTCAAATACCCTTGATGTAGAAACTACAATCACTATGGTTATATTCTTAGAACAGGTATAGATAAAATATATGTGGCTAACTTAAGTTTACCTCTGATTTTGTCTGCAAAATGCAGGATATCATTAATGGTATTAGATGGTAGAAGCAAACCTGTTTTTCTTCTTATCTGCACTTGTCTAACAGAACATCTGACTGTTTATTTTACTCTAGCCTTTGCTAAAGTAAGAGGGTCAAGACATTCAGAGTCTCATAGTTTACTATGAAGACGTCCCCAGGTCTTCACCGGTAGGGATCATCTTATACCACTTCTTTTTTACTGAAATACCTGGCCCATGAAGATTACTCATTTAAAATTGTAGAATTAGAATTGCATTTAATGTTAATATGCTTTTGAATTATAATGGATGATCAGAAATATTGCTATGTAATAAATGTGTTTATTATGCAGAAATATTTTACATATAAGTAAAAGAAGAAAAAACACTTAACTAAGATTTACTTGAACACAATAATGAAAATAATAATAGGTGTATGATAGTCATTCCAAATAGCCTATGACTATTTGACAACAATTTTTTTTTTTTTTTTTCTGAGATGAAATCTCACTTTTACTCACCCAGGCTGGAGTACAGTGGCATGATCTTGGCTCACTGTAACCTCCACCTCCTGGGTTGAAGCGATTCTTCCACCTCAGCCTCCTGAGTAGCTGGGATTACAGGTGTGCACCACCACACCTGGATAATTTTTTTTATTTTTAGTAGAGATGGGGTCTTGCCATATTGGCCAGGCTGATCTTGAACTCCTGGCCTCAAGTAATCTGCCTACCTTGGCCTCTCAAAGTGCTGGAATTACAGGCATGTGCCACCATGCCTGGCCCGATTTGTCAATAGTTAATATATTTTAACATTTTTACTTTCATGTGCTTTCAGAGAAGGTGAGCAGTTTGTGCTGGCATCAGCAGCACTCTGCCTTCTTCTCTTTTCTGATTTTTATTACAGGAGAGGCACTTACTCATGGCTTCTGTATTGGACACAACACTACCATCATATATTTTTATTGGATTACAGCTAATTAGAGCAGACTTGTAATTTCTGCCCTTGAGGAGTGCAACAGGATCATGCACTTCTATTTTCAAATCCAGAACAACTACCAAATTTTATGGTTTCAGTAACCGTGTTTTAGTGGACCTCAGCTAATCAAGCACCACCAGAATTAAAAAAAGACCACGAAGACTCTATATATTCTATGTCCAGTGGATTTTTGAATAAAGAAGTTGTTTAACTATTTTTGAAGGTTTTTATTTATTTTTTTTTGCCAATAGCTTATGGCTGACTCTTTAAGGCTAACCAATGGTTTTGAGTTGAGGTCGGGGGCTTTCTGACGTAACAGACTGCTAAATCTCACCTGGTCTCAGTATCTTAGCATCATCAGAGGCCATATAGAAATTAAAATCTAGTGTCAGAAACTCTTTCAAGGAAATAAGACACATATTATTTTGAGAAGAACTATTAAGAGAATCTAGATCCTGTAGAGCTTCAAAGTATTACATATCAGTAACTTGATAATTTGTTTTATTCTCATCACTGGCAGATTAACTGTGTAACACAGAACAATGGATTTACTTGAAAAGTTTTATTCCTCCCATATGCATGAGAATCAGAAGCATAGACATGGATGTGATTCTTTGCATAGCATGTTCATAGCCAATCAACAACTGACATTTAGCTGAACAGATAGGTTCATAAGTAGCTTGGGTGCTAACATATGGTGACATTTCCAATTATAGGTCCCTACTGTAACAGTGGAATTTCTGTTCATTTAAAAAAAAAATGTAATAACACAAAAGAAAGCTCATTTGATGTCCATTTCATATGTCTGAATAAGTGGAAGTGTTTGATATAACTAATGAAAAATAAGTTGTTGCCTTAGACAATAAAAATGTGTTATACTTAGAAAAAAATGCATATGTATTATGGAAGAGATTTGCTGCCTTATATCAGGTTTTACTTACATCTCAGATGCCTGGATTAAATTAATGTATCTTACAGGAGAAATCAGCAGGGTGTATTACACTCTGGATTGAAAAATCCTAGGAAAAGAAGCTTGCAAGTCACCCAATCATCCTAAACCAAGTAGAAAGTTGAACAAACTAAGAAGAATTTAGATCTGTAGGAGAAGGGAAGTCATAGGGAAACCTGCTGACCCCAAAACTGGGGAAACAGAAGGGCAGATCCAGAGAATCATAATTTATCAGAATAGAATCACAAACAGATAGTTCCATGGTCACCACCACTGCTGGGGTAGTAAAATCTTAACTGTAATTGAAGAATTGCTTGAGGCTCAGTGTGGACAACTCTGAAAGTCAAAAACTCCAGGGAGACTCTGTCACAGAAGGGCCCCTGCACTTTCGTGAGTTTTACTTCTAGGAGCATGACCTGGGTCTCCCAGTGAATATCTGAGAAGAATTAGCTAGTGCTTCTAGTGCTTCTAGCAGAGGGAGGGGAAAGGGAGCCATTCTGAAGGCACTCCCTGCTCCTTAACGAGGTCTGTCCTCGGTAGAAGCTAGTTAACGAGAGCCTAATTTGCTGGGGTTTTATCAGAGCCTAAGCTGACCTGGGTGAAGGAAAATCACCAACACCAGCCACCTCTAGCTGCCCATATAGAAAGGAAATACCTAACACTAGCCCACTCTAGCCATTCTGTCCCACCTATGGAAGTGAAGCCTGAGAAGCAGTTATGAAGTTCACAATCCAGAGCCACAGTCTCACTGAAAGACTGAGACCTAATCATAGAACTCTAGCACACTCATCCCCACCCCTCCCTGCATCTTACTATCATATGACTAAAGTCCTACTCACGAAGTTTCTTTTACCCAGCACATCATGTGCAGCTACGAAGAAAAATCACAAGGCAAACCAGAGGGCAAAAAACCCCACAGTATGAAGTGACAAAGCAACCATGAGAACTACACTTATATATGGCAGGGATGTTGGAATTATCAGATGATGAATTTAAAACAACTATGATTAACGTGCTAAGAGATATAATGGATGAAGTAGAACAGCATGCAAAAACAAATGGGTAATGTATGTAGGCGGGAAATTCTAAGAACCAATATAAAATTTTAGAGATCAAAAACACTGTGATAGAAATTAAGAATAACTTTGATAAGTTTATGAGTAGACTGGACATGGCCTAGGAAAGAATTTCTCAGAGTGAGGGGGTTTCTTAATAGCAAACTCTAAATTTAAAAAGAAAGAATCAGAATATCCAAGAAATGTGAGACAACTACCAAAGTTGTAACATACATGGAATAGAAATGTCAGAAGAGAAAGGAAGGAAGGAAGGAAGGAAGGAAGGAAGGAAGGAAGGAAGGAAGGAAGGAAGGAAGGAAGGAAGGAAGGAAGGAAGGAAGGAAGGAAGGAAGGAAGGAAGGAAGGAAGGAAGGAAGGAAGGAAGGAAGGAAGGAAGGAAGGGAAAGAAAAGAAAGAAAGAGAGAGAGAAAGAAAAGAATCAAAAGAAAGTAAGAAAGAATCAAAAGAAATATTAGAAACAATAATGACTGAGAATTTCTCCTAAATTAATGTCAAATAAGAAACTACAGGTTTAGGAAGCTGAAGCAGAACGAATGCTAAAAAATACACCTAGGCATATCATTAAAACTACAGAAAATCAAATATGTTTTAAAAATCCTGAAACAAGTAGGATGGGAGAGGTATATATACTTATAGAAAAACAAAAGTAAGAATTTTATCCAACATTTACTCAGAAACCATGCAAGCAAGTAAAGAGTGAAGTGAAATATTTAAAGTGTTAAGAGAGAGAACAAAACCCACCAACCTAGAATTTTGTGCTCTGTGAAACTGTCCTTCAAAAGTGCAGAAGAAACAGGAGTTTCTCAGACAAACAAAAATGGAAGAAATTTTTTGCGTATAAACTTGCCTTGAAAGAAATGTTAAAAGAAATTGTTCAGAAATTGTTAAAAGAAAATGATAGAGGTTTAAATGTTAGATTTATATAAAGAAAGGAATAGCATGAAATAAAGAATAAATGAAGGTAAATAGAAATTTCTTTTTACTCTTGTTATCTGTTAAATCAACTACTGTTAATTGATCTAACAAAATAATTTGTTAAAAATAATAGTGGTATTGTATTTTATTATGTATGAATATATGTATATATAAATGTGTGTGTGTATATATATGTATGTATATATAGCACATACTTGTATATGCTTATCTATAAGTGAAATGAAAGCCAACAATAAAACAAGGGACAGAAGGAGAAAGGAATTGGTATTATTTTATTACAGGGTGTTCATACAACCACACAACCTGTGAAGTGGTATAGTGTTATTTAAAAGTTGATTTGGATTGTTTGTAAATGTATATTGTAAACTCTAGGGCAAACCACTAAAAAAAGAAGTATCACTGATATCCTAAGAAAGGAGAGAAAATGGAATAATATAAAATGCTTAGTTGAAGCCACAAAAGGCATAACGGAGTGGAAGATAAAATCAGAAAATAAAGAACACAGGCAACAAACATAAAATAATAACAAATACAGTAGATATTAACCTAATTATAGCAATAATCATTTTAAACATAAATAGTCTAGATGCACCAATTTCAAATCAGAGATTGGCAAAATGGATCAAAAAACAAGACTCAAATATGTATTCTATATAAGAAACTCACTTTGAATATAAAGAGAAGCATAGATTAAAAGTAAATGGCTTGAGAAAGATACACTATAGCAACAACAATTAAAATAAATTGGGAGTCACTATGTTAATTTCAGATTGAGCAAACTTTGGAGCCTGGGAAGTTATCAGGGATAAAAAGTAGCATTACCTAATGATAAATGGGTAATTTTCCAAGAAGACATAATCATCTTTAAGGTGCCTGAAACTAACAATAGAGGATCAAACTACCCGAGACAAAAACTGATAGAACTGTAAGGAAAAATGGACAAACTCACTACTTTTTAGTTGAAAACTTCAACACCTATTTTATCAGAAATGGACAGATACAACAGGGAGAAAATCAGTAAGGGCAGAATTGTACTCAACAACACCATCTATCAATTGCATATAATTAACATTTATAGATTACTTCATCCAACCACAGCAAAATACACATTTTTCTCAAACTCACATGGAACATTCACCAAGATGGACCACATCCTGGACCATAAAACATACCTTAACAAATTTAAAAACAGAAATTATGCAATGTCTACTCTCACAGCATAATGAAATTAACCTAGAAAATAACAAAATACTAGATGATTAAACAAGAATCTAAATATTGCAAAGCAGAACTCTTAAGAGAAATTTAAAAATATTTTAATTAAATGAAAATGAAAACACAACTCATTAAAATTTGTAGAATGCAGTAAAAGCAGTTCTTAGAGGGATATTTATAGCATTGAATAGGTTTATTAGAAAAGAAGAATAATCTAAGATAAATCATCTAAATTCCCACCTTAGGATATTAGATAAAGAAGGGCAAATTGAATCCAAAGTAAGCAAAGAAAAGAACTAATAGGAATTAGAGCAGAAATCAATGAAATTGAAAATAGGAAATCAGTAGAGAAATTCAACAATGCCAAAAGCTGATTCTTTGAAAAAATAAATAAAATCAATGAGTCTCTTGTCAACCTAACTAAAAGACCGAGAGAGAGAAATATTATAAATAAAAAGGGAACATCACTACAGATACTATTGACATTAAAGGATAAGCAAGAAATTTTATTGTATTTATTTACTTATATACATATATAATTATACTTATACATTAATTTGTATAGTATTTATTATATTATGAACAAGTCTATGCCTGCAAATTTGATAACCTAGATGAAATGGACCAATACCTTAAAAGACAAAATCTACCAAAACGTATGAGATAAACAATCAAGTAGACCTATACCTATTAAATAAATTGAATCAAGAATTAAAACAATTTCAAAACAGAAATCACCAGTCCCAGATGGGGTCACTAGTGTATTTTCCCAACTTAAATTTAAGAAAGAAATTATACCAATTATGTACCATCTCTTTCAGAAGATAGAAGCAGATAAAATGTTTTTTACCTTGTTCTATGAGGCCAGCATTACCCTAATAACAAAATCAGATAAAGACATTACGAGGAAACTAGAGACCAATATTTCTCATGCACATAGATGCAAGAATCCTCAACAAAATATTAGAAAGTCAAATCCAACAAAGTATAAAAAGAATTAAACACCACTACCAAGTGGAATTTATCCCAGGTATTTAAGGCTAGTTTAACATTTGAAAATTCACTGATGTAATCTATCATGTCAACAGGTTAAAGAAGGAAAATTACATTATATCAGTAGATTCAGGAAAAACATATGACATATTCCAACAGCCATTTATAATGAATCAACTTTCAGTAAACTAGAAAGAGGGGAGCTTCCTCAACTTGATAAAAAGAATCTACAAAAACCCCATAGAACATTTTTCTTAATGGTGAGAAACTAGAAACTTTCCTGTTAAGAACAGGAACAAAAAAGCATGCCCCCCACACCACTCCTTTTCAATGCTGTACTAAAATTCCTAGCTAATGCAATAGGATAAGAAAAGGAATAAATGTATACTGATTAAGAAGGAAGAATAAAAGTCTCTTTGTTCACAAATGACATGATCATCTATGTAGAAAACCAAAAAGAATTGATGAGTAAAACAAAAAGAATTGATTAAAAAAACCAAAAACGATTCCCCAAAACTTCTGATACTAATAAAATATAGTAAGGTTGCAGGATGCAAGGTTAATATACAAAGGTGAATTGTTCTCTTATATACAAGTAATGAATGAGTACAATTTGAAATTAAAAATACAATGCTATCGACATTGGTATAAATTTAACAAAATATGTGCAAGATCTATGTGACAAAAACTACAAAATGCTGTTAAATCAGAAAAGAAAGAAATAAATGGAAATCTGTTCCATGTTCATGGACAGGAAGACTCAATATTTTCAAGATGTCAGTAATTCCCAACTTGATCTATAGATTGAGTACAACCCAAATCAAAATTACAGCAACTTATTTTGTGGATACCAGCAAGCTGTGTCTAAAATTTATGTGTCGATGCAAAACACCCATAGTAGCCAACACAATATGGGAGGAAAAGAATAAAGTTGGAAGACTGAAACTGTCTAACTTCCAGACTTACTATAAGCTACAGTAATCAAGAGACACTGTGATATTATTAAAAGAAGAGAAAATTAGGTCAATGGAACAGAATAAAGAACCTAGAAACAGACCCATATAAATATAGCCAACTAACCTTGACATAGGAGTGAAGGCAACATAAAGGAGAAAAGATGTATTTTCAGCAGATCGTGGTAGAACAACTGGACATCTACATGCAAAAAAGTGAATCTTGATACAGACCTTGTACTCTTCGAAAAAATTAACCCAGAATGTATTACACACCAAAATATAAAAAGGAAAGCCATAAAACACCTAAAAGATAACATAGGATAAAATGAAAGTGCCCTTGGGTTTGGCAACAACTTTTTAGATGTGACACCAAAGGCACGATTTATGAAAGAAATAATTGATAAGCTGAGTTTTATTAAAATTAAACATTTTGTGTCTCTGAAAAACATTGTCAAGAGAATCAAAAGACAAGCCACAGACTGGGAGAAAATATTTGCAATAGACACATCTGATAAAGAATTATTATTCAAAATATACAAAGAACTTTAAAATGCAACAATAAAAAAAAAAACCCATTAAGATATGGGCCAGGAACTGGGCCTGTGACTTAATGCTGGTAATCCCAGTGACCCAGAAAACTCAGGAAGAAGGATTGCTTGAGGCCAGAAGTTTGAGACCATCTGGGAAACATAATGAGATCCCGTCTCTAAAAAATTTTAAAAAAATTATTCCAGCATGATGGTGTGCACCTGTAGTCCCAGCTACTGAGGAAGCTGAGGCAGGAGGATCATCTGAGCCCAGGAATTCAAGGCTGTAGTGAGCCATGATCATGCTACTCTGCACTCCAGCCCGGGCAACAGAGTGAGAACTCGACTCATTTAAGAAAGGGGCAAAGGCGTTAACAGACACCTCACCAAAAAAGACATACTTCTTTGGTGTTTGCCAAAGAATGGGGCAAATAAGCATATTAAAAGATGTTTCACACCAAAAATTATCAGAGAAAGGCAAATTAAAACAACAATGATATACCACTACACACCTAGTAGAATGACCAAGACAGAAACACCAGTAATGTCAAATGCTGGTGAGAATATGGAGCAACCAGAACTCTCCTTCACTGATTTTGGAAATGCAAAATAGTACAGACATTTTGGAAGAGAGTTTGATGATTTCTTACCCAACTAAATATAGTCTTACAATACTTACCATTAACTATGCTCCTTGATATTTACCTAAAGGAGTTAAAAACTTGTGTCTACCACAATACTTACACAGATCTATAGCATCTTTATTCTTAATTGCCAAAGCATTAAAGGAATCCAAATGTCCTTCAGTAGGTAAATGGATAAATAAACTGTGGTATATACCCAGAAAGGGGAATATTATTCAGCACTAAAAAGAAATGAGCTGTCAGACCATGAAATGTCATGGAAGAAACTTAAATGCATATTACTAAGTAAAAGAAGCCAATCTGAAAAGGCTACATACTGTATGATTCCAACTACATGACACTCTGGAAAAGTCAAGACTAGGGAGACAGTAAAAAAAGAAATCAGTGGTTGATGGGAGTTAGGGAAAAGTAAGGGATGAATAGGCAGTGCACAGAGGATTTTGAGGGCAGTGAAACTATGTGATATGATACTATAATGGTGGATACAGGTCATACATTTGTCCATATCCCTAAAATGCAGAACTCCAAGAGTGAACCCTAATGTGGTTTTTGGGTGGTAATGATATTTTAATATAGGTTCATCAGTCGTAACCAATACACCATTCTGGTGGAGGGATGTGGATAATGGGGCGAGGGAGGTATGCGCAGGGTAGGGATACATGGGAAATCTCTGTACCGTTTGATCAGTTTTGCAGTGAAGCTAAAACTGCTTATAAAAGATAAAGTCCATTAATTTAAGAAACCTTTGGAAAAGGCTTTTCAAGTCTCATTGTGTGGAGTGGGTGGATGTTACCCAACTTTAAGACAATGTTTAGCTAGGAAGTCAGACACAGGTATTAGAATCTGCAGATAATTTAATTCCAAATTTCTAATGTGTAGTTTTCATTTCTAATGTGCAGTTTTGTATTCGGGTTTGTGTATGTATGTAAACTGTTGAACTAAATTGAGGAGGAACTTGTTAAACCTAAACAGTGAGCCAGTTTAATTTGTCTCTGCATGCAACATCATAGTCACTTTCAGTAGCCAAAGCCTCCTCCAAAATTTTTTGCTAGTCAGAGCAAGTCTTCAAATTCAATTACTTGTCAGTATCTCCACCTCCTTTGGAAGTTAAAGTTTCTGGTCTCAGAGTTCAAAGCCAGGTTTTAGGCATTTATTTCATTTTAAGTTTCTAGATGACATTTCCAATGGCTTGCCAGAATTTTGTGGCTTTGATTTCCTTAGTCCTAAATCCAGGCAGCTCTGGTGTGACTTAAGATATGGACCTCTGGGATGATATTGCTTTGCAAAATAAAGGAAAAAAAGAAAGGAGTGGAACAAGAAATGTAAACAAAAGGTTGGGAAGAGCAAATAGACTAAGAAATGAATGAAGAAAAAAAGGCACTAGAAGGTAGAAAGTACAATGGTGAACATGTTTTTGGTTTGCAATGTTTTAAATTATATCTATAATATATACTGTATTTCTATATCTGTATGTAATATAGATATTTATAAGATCAATAATAATATGGAGAATTTTTAAAGATAAAGCCTGGTTTCTCAGAATGTTAGTAAGAAATCATTCAAACAAGTCAAGTAATACAACTCATAATTATTATTTATGAAATTCCAAAATATAAAAGTCAGATAGGAAAATGAGAATAGAGAATTTTTTCACTGGTCCTACTGATAATAATTAAAGGTATAGTCAAGTCAGTTAAATACACTATTGCCTATCATACATAAATCAAATGTCTATTTAGGTTTTCTCTTTTAGTTTACATTTCCCCATGTCATGTTTTATATTGAACCAATACCTATAAGTGTAGCTATTCAGCATGCTTCCTTGAATTGAGTAGTTAATAAAAAGATGAAAGTGGATGCCAACAAATTTATTAAAATTTTGGCCTTAAAATAATAATTTTTAAATTTTAATCAATATTTATTACTTTTTCCTTGAGATTCTTCCATGGAAAAATTACTAAATAATTTACCCATTGCCATTTCAAATTACTTTATCCACCTAAAACATATTATTATAATTAGAGCAAAAAGATTGGTTAGAGTTAAAGGTTAACTTACATTGTCTAATAATGGAACTGTGTAAAAGATGACATTCATTATTTGTTATCCACTTTCTCTATGCATATGCACTAGCAGGTACATGGTGTGTGTTAGTCTTGTTAGTCAGACACAGAAATATGGTTACAATCAATTAATAAACATAGAAAATTAATGTGGAAGCTTTGCATAGGTTTTCACACAATGAAATCCATTTCCATCGCCAGTTGCTAAATTTTCAGTATAAAACTGCTGAGTGTATAATTTAACTTGACAAATAGTTGATCCATTCCCCACTAAACTTTATAATTTCTAAAATTCAGCTTTAAAAAAAAAAAAGAATTAAAAGTTCAGTTTTAAGCACCATGCCACTTAGGGTTTGAAGTTTAGCAGCATTAGAATTGCTGGACAAATAGATTTTCCGTTATCTACTTTCTTCTATACTGAAATTTGACTTGCCTATGGTTTGTGAGCTAACATTTAAGAAGTGAAAATGATTTGAGGTATAGTCTTTAATTTGACAAATGTACAGATCTTTTGAATAAAACCCTACTAGATATCACTCTAAGTAGGATTAACTACAAGTTTCTTCATGGACATGAGGCAAGGGATTCATTAAAATTGACATTTCAAACACCCTGTCTGACAGATGAGAGTGAAATTAGAGTGGCAGCCTGAACCCTAAGCTCTCAGTGGATACATGAATGAATTTGTCTATAAAGTTTAAAGATTTACAGGAAGATAGAGTGGCCAATTTCTATCTTTGATGCTAAAGTGGAAGGAAAGAAAGAAAGGGAATAAGGGGGTATGGGAAGGAGAAAGCAATTTGTCTGATTCCTTCTCTGCATAACACTATTCACAAAAATATTTAATTCTGATTATGTCTTGATTTGAGGTTACTTTCAAAAACCTTTTATTATCTTCCCACTGTGAGCACAGTAAAATCGGTAGTGAGACAAAGAAAGTTAGTTTCCTGCCTTCCTGGAATTTCAGTAGACTGGGAAATCAATATGCCCATACTTAATGATTGTATCTTCTATTGTTCCCATATTTTATGGTACAACATCTCTTGCAAGGGGCATGAAAATGGTCAAAAACTGTTTTGGAAAAAAAGAAGAGAAAGAAACCAAAGCAAATACTGCATTTGCTTTGCATCCAAAATATGCATCCAAAATAGTTGAATGGGTGAGCATGGATGCCAGTATCTTCCCTTCTTGTCATGGCAAAGGAAATCGGAAGCTCAGAATGTCAAAGGCTCACAAGTCTAACCCCAGTGGGGATTTCAATAGAATCACATGAACTACAGGATTGCAAATTTACTAAGCCTTTCAGAGAACTCTAGAAAGCTTGGCCTTAAGAGAAGACTTCAGTTTAGTTTTCAAAACAAGTATGGCAAATTTGTCCTTTCTGACAATCGTTTCTATTTCGGGATCTAAGCCAGCTAGATACATTTATGCCTGGTAGGCATAGTCAACATTTAAACTTACTTCAAATTCAAATTCAATTTCCCAAACTCTGAAATTTGGTAGTTTATCAAATTACCCTTAATTTTTCTCTGTAAAATTTTTTCACTGCTCAGTGTTTCATAATACTGTGTGTTTATTCACCTCCTTTAAAGTTTGGTCTCTGTTTTGGGAAGGTACTAACATATGTGTGTATAGTACCTTTTCAGAATGAATGAACAGGCATTCTCTATCATAATCTTCTAAAATAACATTTAGTAATTTGTATACTAGAAATATCAAATCAAAGGCCAAATCTGAGACGTTTGAGAATTTTCTTCTGATTATAAAGTGAGAGACTTTTTTCATATTGAATGTTCAGAGGAGTGGACGAATTCAAATGTACTTTCACATTGTTTAACAGCCCAAACTATTATGTAAATGTTTGGGTTGTACTGGAAATCATATTTTTCCAAAAGGCATCACTCCTTCCATTTTAAACTTATGTGCTCTTTAAGGGGGATTTAGTTTATATGTCTCTGATTCATTTACACTTAATTCATGAAAATAACATTTGCTAACAGGCATTGGGTATGCAATCAGTTTCATGATCTATATGGATTAAAAAAATTTTTTTTTTGTCTGAGTTTGGCCAAATCACTAAAGGTTTTTTTTTTGTTTGTTTGTTTTGTTTTTTTTTTTTTTAATTTTCCAAATCTTGGGAACCTAAAAGAAATAGTAGATTCAAGGCAGTAAGATATCTGCTGTGTCTTATCAAACAATTATTTTTCTAGGATTGGGATTATAGGAGAAATTGTTACCTACTAAGAAGTGAACTTTCTAGTGTTGCTAAAGCAATTAAGTTATCACAAAATGACTAAAATAGTGCATTGAATGGCAGTGATTCAAAAATGTAGCGGCAAGACTCTGACATTTAGATGTAATATTTCCTTTGCTTTTCACAAACACATATAAAAAATCTAGCAGTGTATATAAAAGAACTAGGCCATTTTTACAAAGAGGCTTGATAAAGCAACACAGATCTGACTGTTCTACTTAGAGCGGTCAAAACTCAAAGGACACATAAAACATAATATTGTTCTGGGAGCATTCTCTAGGGAAAAACAAGGGCCTTTAAAGTACTTGAATCAGAGGGAAAAAGATAGCTATGTAGTTCTTTAGTTCATTGGTAATCTCTCCCCTTAGATTTTTGTAAGGTTAGAAAATGATAAGTAGATGCATTTTGCCTTTTCTGAAAGGATGAGAATGTTTGTGGTACCAAAACTCAAACTTTATTGTTGTTACCCAAAAGGAGTGAGGGGAACCCTTCTGTGATAAGAGCAAGGAAGTCAGCAGGATTCAATCTGTGCAGAGCTTTATGAGCCCTGATAAGAAATTTAGATGTGGTTTCAATTGTGATGGAAGACCATTTTTGGGTTTTAGGCAGGGGAGTGACATAGTTTGATTTGTGCTTCATAGATCACTGGGCTGCTCTGTGGAGAATGGATCACAGAAAGGCAATCATAGAAAAAAGCAGGACCAGGTAGGAGTACCCAGAGTAGTCCAGGAAAGAGATGATGGTGATTTGGCCTACAGTGGTAGAGAAATGGGAGCATATTGATATGATATATTGAAGGAGGAGTACATAGGACTTGGTGAGAAATTACAGAGAAATTGCAGAGAAATTACGTGTGACTCCTTGTCTGGCTTCAGCAACTTGAGAGTGTGGTGATATCACATACTAGGAGAAATAGGTGTGGATATGGGAGGGTCAACAAATTTATTTTGGTTTTGGCAAGTGGCTGTGTGGCCTATTAAGATGATCATTACATACCCATGTGTGAATGTCAATCAAAATGTTGATAGTAATAATATGTACAGGCGTTCTAAATGGATACAGTTGTTAAAAACCTTCTTACAAAAAAGTATCCCCACATATACTGTCTACTTACACCCTTTGCATTATTTTAATAAAAACCAGGACAGTTCAAGTGGAAGACATAGATAATCTCATTTGAATGCTTCTTTAAGATACATATGCTTAAAGATTTTCCAAAATCTAGGTGAGGAAGATTAAAATCATCTACTTGTTGTTTATTGTTTGTGGTGTATAGATTTTTTGTGCTTGAATTAACTGTTCATTGCTCATGTAATTCATCCCAAAATACCATACTCAATTAATCCTTCTGTCTAGTCATAGAGTTCTTTGGGTATTAATGAGGATAAGTACTTGCTAATATGGCCACATATAAATGGATTTATTCAAATGGTGTTTGTTTCTGGAAAAAAGTATATGAATTATATGGTAATATAAAATATCTTTATATCTCTCTATAAAATATATAAACATCTATATATAAAATTATATATGTAGCCTATATATAATCTGTATATTTACACACATATATATCCATTACATCTTATGTATTTCTTATGCCACTCCCCCCAATGATTTGTGAGTACCGTTGTAAATTCTCAGCCAATCAGTGCTTTCAAAAATTTTTTGAGTTAAATGCAATGAGTTTTGTTCATTATTCTGGGCCTCTCCTTTTGCCATTTGCTTATGTTCTGGTGAGCAGTTTTGGCTCATAAAACTTGATAAAAGTTATGATACTGAATCTACCACAAGATTAGCATTATATCTGTAAAAATGTCAATCTCTTGGAAACTTGTGATACGTTCAAGAGATGGCTCATTATGCAGATTAAAAGTACAGTAAGCAATAAAAAATTGGTAGACGTGTCCTGACATTAGAAAGTGCTTCGTTCATATAGCTGCACTCTGGAAAGATTTCCCAACTGTTACCTGAACTACAGCTGGGAGAATCTATGACTGGGAAAAATGCAACACTTTAGGGACAATTCTATTATGACACCCTATAGAGCTGGATTGGTTGATGTCCCCCCAAAATTGTCTAAATATTTGTGCACCGCCCGACCACCAATTCACGTATTGAAAACTGAATCACCAATGTGATGGTATTAGGAGGTAGGGCCTTTGGGAGGTTATTAGATAATAAAGAGAACCTTTATGAATGGGATTAGTGCCCTTATAAAAAAGGACCTGGAGAGCTGCCTTACCTCCTCCACCATGTGAAGACACAATGAGAAGATGCCATTTATGAGCCAGAAAGTGGGCGCTCACCAGACTCTGAACCTGCCAGTGCCTTCATCTCGAACTTTCTAGCCTCCAGAACTGTAAGAAATATATTTCTATTGGTTAAGAGTCACCAGTTCACAATATTTTGTTACAGAAATCTGAAAGGGCTAAGACAGTGATATCATTTTCAGGGCCATACCCCTCATGTGAAATGGCGTATTTATTTGCATGCATGTCTTCCGAACTGAGTGAACATCAAACGAACCAAGAGTAAGCAGACCTGGCAAGTAGCCCTCTCATAGAATGGGTCTGAAAAAAAGTCTTGTTAGGTGTCCAGACTGCCTCATGTTACTCTTATTCAAGCAAGATCATGTGTCACAGGAGCAGTGCTCAATTTATTTTTATTCCATTTTATTGAATTACAAGTTTAATGTTTACTTATGTAACACTTTTTGATGTGGTATTTCCAATGTTCTAGCTAAAACTCTCTCATTTTTTTCTACTCATGAAAGGTATATGAGAATGCAAGTGCATGATAACAAAAATATTATACAGATTTTTTTCACAGTGATAGCTTATATTACAAATGTCATTCACAAACTTTGATTCTTTGTTATTAATAATTAATTGCATTGAACACATCTCACAGCTAATGGCTGTATTGATGAGTGGTTCTGAAAATCTAAGCATAGCAAATCCACACCTTAACCATCCAATATGTGACATCTGCATCCAGAGTCAATCCAATTCTAATACTGAACATTTCACAATTCACTCTCCTTAGACCCACAATACAAATGGATACTTTAATTTGTGGTATGAGAATTCAAATTAACTTGGGCAAATTTTTATTTACTATCTAGATACAAAGTTAAATGTTGAATTCATGCTTTTTGCTGGCCAATTTTCCCATGCTCTTAGAAACTAAATGGAATAAATCCAGAACTTTCTCAATCCAGTATTTACAAATATTTGTATTTAAGATGTATGCCACTTTATCACATCAAACACACTTCCCTTACTTCCGGTTTTTAAATATATATATATTTTTCTACACCAATGCCTCGACTTAGCTCTTCAATTTTATCACTGATATGTCTTTTACTTTAAATGGCCTCAGCCTCAATTTTAAAAGCAAATAGGTGGTAGATGCAACAATTGATTTATTATTTAATAAAAAGGTTTCACTTTAACTGATATGATGGTTTGGCTTATATCTATGTTAAAATTTATACGGACTTTTCTAATCTGGATGCTTATTTCTTGATTCCTGAAGCTAACTGTCAATAAAAAGAAATAAAGACACACTTGGAATATTTAAAGCATTTTTTTACATGTGAGCTGTTGGAAGTTTGGAAGTAATCATTGGGGGATATATCATTGTTTCCAATACATAGAACAGAGATGAGGCTTCGAGACGTTAAGTGACATGACTAAGCAATAAAGACAAAGACAGAGATCAAATTCCAGGATTTCTGGCTCCAAATTCAGGACTCTCTCTGACATGAAGATGCAGAGTTCGCCGATGGGCAAACCTTTATGAATATTTCATTACCATTAGGCTAAGTCTGTAGTAAAGATCATCAAGAGGAGGGCATTATTATCTGTTGCGTAATTGGGATCTTTTGCTCATCATCTGTTTCACCCAAAGAAATTTTAGCCATAAAAATTTAATTTTGAAATGATTGGTTTAATCTTGTATTTCCAAAGAAACATGTCTCTCAGAAACCTCATGGTCAGTGTTTATCTTCTAATCGGGAGTTGTACCAATGCTGCATAAAGCAGCTCTTTCTTTATGTGAGTGCTTGACAGGAAGGATCTTGTGCTAGGACTTGGACAGGTGGAAAAAGGCTACTGGGATTCAATAGATACCTCTGCCATCAATTTCGAGATGCGTGCGTGTGTGTGTGTGTGTGTGTGTGCGTGTATGTGTGTGTTTTTGTGTGTCCTGGGTATGGTGGCTTCATATTTGCTTTTTCTGAATAATTATCAGTCCTTTAATTTCAAATAATTATCCATAACAAATGTAAATGACAGGATTTTGAGACTGCTTCTGACACTCAGATTTCCTCCACAGATAACTGATATTCTCTAAATCAATGATTCTTTTCCCCACCATGTTGCTTTTAAACTTTGTTTCTTCTACACACCTAATGCAGCTTAGTAAAATTATAAGTAAAAAAATTAAAACAGCACTGAAAAGTATATTATAATAATGGAAAAGTATATTATAATAATGTAAAAGTCTCTCTCCCCACAGTGCTGTTCTTTCTATATAACCATTAAAATATTTTGTTTTTCCTACAAAATATACCTATATTTATGCAAGAATGGATGTATATTTCTTTTATAACAGTAGAAGTTAAAATGTATAATGAATATGCTTTTTAACAATATGTTAACTATTTTATCACATTTAAATCTACCTCTATGTTTTTAACAACAGCAGAATATTTCATTATATAAAGGTGTACAATTTATTTTACTAGTCCTTAAATGTTTACATAATTTATAATGGCAGAAAGACATTGGAGTAGAAGTGTTTCATACACAGTGGTTCAATTAGCATCCTTTTACTTAAATGTGTTATCACGGTCAGGTGCAGTAGCTCACAGCTGTAATCCCAGCATTTTGGGAGATCAAGGTTGGTGAATCACGAGTTCAAGAGATTGAGACCATCTTGGCCAACATGGTGAAACCCCCTCTCTACTAAAAATACAAAAGTTACCCAGGCATGGTGGCACGCATCCGTAGTCCCAACTACTTGGGAGGCTGAGGCAGGAGAATCACTTGAACCCTGGAGGTGGAGGTTTCAGTGAATTGAGATCATGCCACTGCACTCCAGCATGGCAACAGAGTGAGACTTTGTCTCAAAAAAAAAAAAAAAAAAAAAAAAAAAAAAAATATATATATATATATATATATATATATATATATAATCTCACCTGGCCCCTAAATGTATCTTTGCAATCTTGTGGTAGTATATTTTACAGGACACATTTTTAAAGTTCGAATTTTTTAATCAAAAGTAGATTCTTTAACTTTGATAACTATGATTCAATTGCTTTCCTAAGAAGTTTCATAGTAATGTGCACCATATTAGAAGCATGAGAATATCTAGCCAATCACTAAGAATAATGAAACTTTGAAAATAATTGACATACAATAGGTTTAAAGTGAAATCTTATATTTGTTCAGATTTGCATTATTTTAATCATCAGTGAGTCTGATGATATTTTTACTGTTCATTGACCCTTTATATTTCTTTTGCCATAAACTGCCTTTAATTGTATTTGCCCAATTTTGGTTGTCGATTTCTGTACCTTTTAAAGAACTCTTTGTGTATGAATATAATTGGCCTGTTGCTATATGCATTGCAGTTTTTTTCCTGGTTTGTCATTTAAAATATTTTCTTATTGTTTCTCACCATATAGAATGCAGTTTTTAGGCCGGGTGTGGTGTGCGGTGGCTCACGCCTGTAATCCCAGCACTTTGGGAGGCTGAGGTGGGCGGATCATGAGGTCAGGAGATCAAGACCATTCTGGCTAACCGGTGAAATCCCGTCTCTACTAAAAATACAAAAAATTAGCCGGGCGTGGTGGCAGGCTCCTGTAGTCCCAGCTACTCGGGAGGCTGAGACAGGAGAATGGCGTGAACCCAGGAGGTGGAGCTTGCAGTGAGCCGAGATCACGCCAGGCAGAGCGAGACTCCGTCTCCAAAAAAAAAAAAAAAAAAGAAAAAAAAGAATGCAGCTTTTAAAAGAATCGTCTAAGATTTGGCAGCTTTTCCTCTTTGTCTTTTAGGTTATGTGCCCTACTTAGGGGGAGCCTTCTGTTTTCCAAGATTATATTTTTAGAAATAACTTATGTTTTCTTCTAGTACTTTAATGGCTTACTTTTTTTAAAAAAACAAAGTGTCAGTATTTGCAACCTCTGCTCCATTTGCACTATGGAAAAATTATATCACTAGCTAGCATACTTTTCTTAAAATAGGCAACTTGAGACTTTTACCACATATTAAATCTGGAAACAGGGGTTCACAGACTTTAGAGATAATAATCAGATTTTAGCCCTAGAAAATGCTTTAAAGATCATCTAGTATAATGTTCTCATTTTCCAGATGGGGAAATGGAAATGAATGTGAAGAAGGCCAGAGTAGTAAAATACCTTACTGAAGGCCCCACAGTGTTCATGCCAGAAGAGACACCTCCTCTTCCCATGCTGGTAGTGCGTTTATGCCCGTTCAGAGGAATGAATGCCCTGCTTCCATTCATTCCTCTCCTTCACCATCGCTTAATGAGCAGATCTTCAGCTGGGCATCAAATGATTCTAGTTGGTCTCGTTTATTGACCATCCTGTTTGATTTAAGAGGATAAAATACACTTCAAATTTTTAAAGGATTTATGGGGGGGAAAGGTGGAGGACCAAGCATATCCCAAATGCCAGGTAGCACATATTTTATTTCTCGCCTAGATTCAGAATATTGCCACTGGTTATCATAAAGCCGAAGAGTTATTTATTACAATATTCCTGAATGTGAAACCAACCTGACTTCCTTGTGGCTTATTTATTAATTAAACCTTTGTAAGAAGATTGAAGAGAGGAAGGTAAAGGGTTGAGAACCCTGTCCAGTACCTTCAGCAACCTGGCAGCATCTTAAATGAGCAATGTGTTTTCAGTGTGATTCTACTGTGTCACTGAGTTATGGTGTCAACGAAATGATGCTTTAAGAGGGAATTGATATTTAATGAGATGTAAGATGCAGAACTGTTTTCTATCATGCAGACATCCTCTCTCCCCATTTTGTTCTCGTAAGTACAGATAGATATAACTATTGGTTGCATGATCTATCTTAGGGCAGCCCTTGAAAAGACTAGGGCTGCTCCTTGGGGGACACACTTCCTCACAGACACTAAGGATTCACAGAGCCATCTCTCTGAAATAGTTTCTTGGGACTCGGTATTTAAACTCATGAAGCAGCATGCAAGTAATTCTTAACAGCGATTATTATTTTAAGGGAACCACATGGCCACCTCCCTCCACAACTTTTCTAGCTCCACAGTACTGTCTCAGGCTGTTTAAAAAATGACAATGGATATAAATAGTAATCTAATTATAGTTAGAAGAGATTTACAGCTCTAATTACGACTGCTGTTATAGTTTAAAGGGACTGACATAAGCAATCAACACATCCCATACACGAATCCATCTTGCTATTATAAAAGCTACCTGCCAATTGTTTGTCAGTTGAATGACATGCAACACTGCACACATTATCTCCAGAATTAGTGATACCGACAGTTTTGCCGTGTTTAATGTATGTAAGCAGTATAATGCAAAAGCATGGAGCTTAGGAATTGCTCAATTAGGGACTGCCGCCTTGTCAATATATGCATGTTTGTCAAGTATGTTATCATCTTACTCTCAATGATTTTTTTATTTAGCTCAATCAACTACATATTCATAGAACTTCTCTATGATAAAAGTGGGAAACATGATCTCTTGTTAGACATTTATATAAACATACATTTATTATATATTATATAACATTTACTGGATATTTGCTATGTGTCTGGGTAGAAATTTTATAAGAGCCTCATTTGAGACTTAAAACAATTCTTTAGCATTATACTATTGAATTTATTCTTTTGGATAATTTGTGGTAGGTAACACATATTACAAATTGTTTGAGATGGGATGGACCTGTGGTTTTTAAAGGGTTTGTTGGTCATTTCTACAGGTTGAGGAAAATTGTTCAGATAAAATCTCAGCTCCTACCTTCATCATCTTTCTAATAGCTGGGCACATGGATTTCCACCTCCGAGGCCTCAACCTTACTCTGGATTTCTGAACAATCAAGACAGGGCATGTTTAATTCATCCCAGGCAGTGATCTAATGGAAATGAGACTTCGTATCCACCATGCTCTGAGATCTAGAATTTGGGAGTCCTAATGCCAACCATCTGGCATCCAATAATGTTCTCTGTTTGCCAGGCCTGAGTACTTGTTAGGGCTCCTTCCCACTGCAGATCCTTGTCAGGGACAAGAAATGTGTTAGTAAGTTGCACACCAGGGAGGAGGCCCTGCTGTCCTGTGTTCAGACCCAGTGATGGTGACTTCTCATAACATGTGTCATACATACCACTCACCACAGGTGTGTTACCAATCCATTCTTCCAGCTCCTTAGAACCCATCCTGCTGCCTTCTGGCCTGAGTATGAGTGAATCATACTTTGTATTAGAGTTGACGAACAGCATGAACCATGTGGGCATAGCAACTGCTAAAATAATAAATTACTTCCCACTAGTTGGTCAATAGTTGCTGATCCCATACTTCCCCTCACTTCCAATGTTCCTCCCTCCCCTCCTCTATCATGGCTCTCTTTTGAGACTCCCAAACATACATATTATTCAGCAACCAAAGGGTAGTCCCCCAGCACATCAACAGACCTCTGGCAGCCCACTCCCATGATAGCCAGTATCCATTCTGTTTGGTTGGTGAGTGTACCTGTTGTACTGTGTCTGTTGATGTTTATATTAATGTAACATTACTTCTGATGTTTACCTTGCTGTTTTGCTTTTGACTTAGACAAATAAACTGCCCTCTATTTTAGGCTATAGGACCAGTTTTCTGCCCATTCCTCACTTTTTCTTCCTCCTAACATTCTCCATGAGAAAGTGGTCTACCGTCTCACAGACCCTACTCCACAAATGATGGATTGATATTTTCCTTTTTAAGTACTTTTACTTTTTTAAAAAAATCATGCCACTATGAACACCACCACTTTTTAGTCAATAGAAAAAGAATAAAGAGACACTAAACTTGCAAAATGAAGAAATTTTAAAGCAAGAATTTGCCAATGACAGTTTAACTAGATTGTAGGTCAAGGCAGTTGGTCATGTCTCTGATTCAGTGACATTAGGAAGACATAATTACAGCAAGACGGCTACATTCATGCCAACATGAATAGTTTCTTTCTTGAGATAACTGATCCCAAAGGATGGCAGGAATCATTTCCTTATATATTCTATGGGCATTTGTTTTGTCAGAATATAATGAATTGTACATAAATCCTGTTTTATAAATGGTATGCTGTGCTTTAAATACAGCCCAGTATGTCATTCTGTCAGAGATTAGCAATAGCAAACTGTTTTGTTGATTGATTCATTATTCTTAGCACCCAATTGAAAAAAAATTATTGCCAAATTTATGATGAAAATTTTTCTTTAAAATAGTTTATGCCACAATAATAATACAGGCATTTTTATTTTTTACATGTTAAAAGTGCTACTAAGCCACTAACTTGTCTTCCTCATCACCCTGAGAATTCCTTATAGCATTAATGAGGTATTAGATGCCTTTGTAAATGATGTTTGGTTACAGTAATGTGGAATTTGTGTGATAGCCTGAGTAGCTTTTTTAATAGTACTTGGTATTTTTCAGGAAGCTCTGCAACCTGACTTTACATCACCTCAAATTTCTTGCTCTTCCTTTCATATCCATTCATCTTTATTTTAAAGTGTCTAAATGCCCTTGCTAAATTAAGAACACATGGCTTTGGCAAACCCAATAATTGTGCTCACTATGCAGAAGACTAAACTCAAAGATTACATCTAAATGGCACCACTGCATCAGAAACAGAATTAAGTCTACATCATCGTTGGATATTTGACCTTTACTTTTTGGCAGCAAATCACTTGGTTTTCTGGTTCTTGATCATTAAAATAGGTAGTCCATCCTCAGGTTTTGTCTGGCCAATTCCTTTAGGAAACCATAGTTTTAATTTACTGAGCTGAAACGGTATACCCTTCACTTTATTTACGGATTTCTAGTCAAGATTTTTGTCACTACATCTTTTAAACTCTATGCTAATTATCATGAATTCAAAAATCTGAGTTTTCCTGTTTGTTACATTTTGACCTGACTTTTTCTCTTTTTGATCTCAGAACTCTTTCCTTTCAACTCAGTCTAAGCCACACTAACTATGAGTCTGTTGTGTTATTTTCTGTTCTAAGAAGCCAGATAAAGACAGAAATTTGATCTCTCTGTGTGACAAGGCATGGAGTTCTCTTTTTATCTTTTATAGGTTAGGCAGTCATCCTCTGATGACTGGGTAAATCTTATTATGGATTGAATGAGTTCCCATTTTACCTGTTTGGTTTCAACTGTATGCAATCAAAGAAGAAAATCTCCAGAGCAGATTATCTAGAAGGACTTGCTTACTTTACAATTTTTCTGTTAATTTTCCAGAGGAGCTTATTATCCCCATACTTCTTTCTTCCAAAGACGGGGTTAGAGGACAAATGCACTATTAGCTCTTAGGCATTAAAGTTATTAGTAGCCAGAATTAGCTTTTTCATAAAACTTAAGATTCAGAAAGAAAATTATGTCACTTAGATTATGGAGTCTACACTAATAATAACAAACACAACAATTTTGTCTTGAAATTTTTAAATTTTTGACTAGGAAAGAATGCAGTTCTCACAAATGTCCTGAAGAAAGCACTAAAGCTAAGTCAATACAATTCACTGGAGAACACTTGGCACTAAATAAAAAGGTTGAGGCATTGGACAATAACCCAAAAAGAAGTAAGTTGAGAATTCTATGCCCAGCAGAACACACTGCTATGACACAAAGCGCCAGTTGAGTTGAAAATAAGATTGAATCTGTATTAGAGACAAATTTTATACATTTTAAAAACATTTGTACAATTTCTGGGCCTATGTGAAAAGTCTAGGTATAGATTTCTTGTACGTTCATCGTGTTTTCAAAGTATCTTTGTGAGAAAGACAGAGTTTTTTTTAAATGAAAGTCTAATGAATGAAAACTTTTAAAGTGGAGGCAGTTGATATATTCTTGGACTAAATCTCCATGACTCATATTAAGAGAAAAAGACCTGGATGTTTAAAAAAATTCTTTGTTGTCAGAAGAAGTAGAAGTCAATTTTTGTCCTGTTTAGAGTCTAACTCCATAGAATTTTCCCATCACAGATATCTCTAATTACAAAGTATCCCCTAGGCTGTAAGACCCAAGTCGTACAACCAGGGCTGCATTTGAGGCTGGTCCTCCTGTGGAGCTCCTTCCAGACCCTCACAGATGACAGCCTCCAATGTCACTCAATATGTTGGAATAATATTCCCAATTGTGGAGTAGGATTCTGCTAGAATCTAAAAAGGCCTACTAGGTGGTGTGCTTCCTTCTTTATAGTGGGAGGTGCAACATGCAAGAATTTGTCCTTGATGTTGGCTTACTTGCAGATTGTTGGGTTCCTACAAATTTCACGGATAGAGCAAGGCCTGAAATCTTCATCAAGGTTATGAGCACTCCATGTTTTCACCTAGAAGAAAAAACAAACTTTCTAAATCATACCCCAGGAAATAGCCTTGGAAATCATTGAAATCTTTTGATTTTCTCAGAAGAGCCAAGGGATGGTAACATAAGATAATATGAATGGCAAGGCATAAGAAGAAATTTTGAGAGGAGGCATTGTTATGAAACAGGTGGTTTCACAAACAACTAGATTCTCTTCTAAGCTTTATTAGAATGACTTTAAGGACCTTGGTCTTTTGAGAACATTATAGTGGCTATCAGTCATTATTTTGATCTTGGTTTCTATGACTTTTGGTTGAATTCTCTTCTTTTTCACCTCCATTTCCCTTTGAACAACATTCACTTATTTAGCAAATATTTATTAAACACCTGTTTTGTGCCAGGCCTTATTCTAGGTTCTGAGAATATAGCAGTGAACATAAAGGCAACATGCTTGCCCTCATGAAGCTCAAGTCTTAGTGGGGATAAACAAACAATTTTCTATTATCTATCTATCTATCATCTATCATCTGTGAAAAAAGTTTATACATGAACAGTGAGAGAAGAAACTATGCAGATTTTCTGGAAAAAGAATGATCCAGGCAAAGAGAAGAGCAAATACAAACTTCTTGATGCACGAATATGCTTGCCATGTTCCAGGAAGAGCAAGCATGCAGTGTGACTAGGGTGAATAGAACAAGGGAGAGAGTATTAAGAGACATCACACTAGTAAGAAGAGACCAACTCTTGAAAGACCTTGATGGCTATGCTATACTTAGCCATGCAATGACTTAGGCTATACTATATTTGGACTTAAATAGGAAGTCATGGGACAGTTTTCAGCAAAGTAGTAACATGCTCTGATTTACATTTCAAAATAACACCTTTGGCTGTTGTGTTGGTAATAGACACCAATTTCTGATATAGAAATGTAGGTTGGGGGCTATCATAATAATCAATGAGAATATAGATGCTGTCTCAGACTAAAGTGGTGCAGGTACTTATTAGGGCTCTGGATTTATTTTGGATTCATTTTGATTCTGAATATGTAGAATTTTCTAATTAATTATATGTGAGATATGAAAGTAAAGGGTTAAAAATGATTTTAATGTTTCTGGGCTGAGCTATTGAAGGTATAGATATAACAAAGGGGGAAGACATAAAGAATTTTTAGGATTAATGTGTTGAAGGTCTTGGTGATATCAAAGTATGTTGGAGTTGGGATAGTAAAAGATGTGAGCTATAAAGTTAGGAGATGGTGATCAAAAAGTAGGATACATGACCGATTTTATGGGTGTTTATAGATTAAACGAATTATTATTTATTCAGTTTAAATAGATGAATAATTGAGTTTGATATTAAGAAGGAATGGCTGATGCTCTGTGGAGGACAAGTTCTTTTGGAGGAGATGAAATCAAGGACACAGCCAAAGAATTGGAAGGATCATCTGTGCAGATGAGGAAATTAACATGAATGTTGGCAGGACTAGTGTTAAAGGGAATGACAGTGGCCCAACACCAAATATTTACGGGGAATGAGGAAAGCAGATGACTGCAAAGAGTAGGACTGTTGTGAAATGCAAAGCTGGGGTTTTAGGAAGAAGGAAGGATGATCTCTACGTGGCAATGCATAGCAGAAGGTACACCAGACCTAGTGATATAAGAGCCATGATAGAAATAACAGCCATCTTTTGAGGGTGCTGCCTGGGAGGCTGAGTTTTAGGTAGGACTTGGTTTTGAGAGTTAGGTTTGGGTAGAGTAAAAAGGTGACGTTCAGAGAAGCAGCTGAGGTTATGGGGCGTTTTGCTGATGACGTGTCCCGTGCTCCAAAAGGCACGGTGGAAAGTTGCAAGAGTCAGGGAGAAGATAGAATCAGAAAGGGTATGGAAAAAGCCATGAAGCACTTACGGGGGATGAAGAATGACCTGGGAGTCGTGGGCTTCCTGTGTGACTGGCATGAATAGGCATCAAAGTCACAATGGTTCCAAGGAATATAATAGCAATGAAATTGTAAGCATTTAAGGGGAGAAACAAGTGAAATCTTGGCAGTTCATGTAGAGATCTGGAGCTTCAACTAATGCAGGATTGTGGCCAGTAGGAGGTGGGCGTACTTTTGATAGCTCTGCTATAATATCTTGCTTTCTCATATATATATATATATATGTATGTATGTATATATGTGTGTGTGTGTATGTGTGTGTGTGTGTATATATATATATATTTAGTTCAGAGAGAAAATAGGATCAATACTAATATTGCATACACAAAATAATGAAGCTCCAGACCATTTCTCTCTATTGACATAAGACTTTCATATCGTTATCAGGTTAATCTGTCTAAAATGGATTTCTTCATGTCCTTTTCTTGTTAAGTCTTCATTAATATCTTACTTTTACCTGTATAATATTCCTTATCTCCTAACTTGGGATTTAAAACGTTTTCTAAAATGTCTCATACCTACTTTTCTTTTCTTATTCTTTTGGTGTATTCATTTATTATTTACCTATATTTATTGAGCACGTATTTGGTGCAGACACTGGGAATACAAATGGTGAATATTCATTGCCCAGCCCTCTGGATTGTCTTTTATTAAATAGTTGCTTATTTCTGTATATGACACTGCACTTGAGACTACTATTCCTGCCCTCCTACTTTCCGCTGCCTGCTGAAGAAACAGGTGTTTCTCTGCCAGAGCACCTTCTCCTTTCCTCGGTGTGTATCTATGACTTACTTATGATTTCATGTCCAGGTCAATTTCAGCCTCCTTTTCCAGTGAATGTTCCAAACACAGGAATATCTTCCTTTCTGAATATATACTGTTTTTGGCCCCAAAACAAAGCCTAACCCCAAGTACTTGTTCACTCAGTATTTGATGTTGAATGGCTAGCACCTGTTAATGCAATGTAATCTAGAAAATCTAGAAAAATCAAGCCAATCATAGTGTGTCTTTTCATTCATTCAAAACTCATCTATTGAGAAACTATTTTGTGCCAGATATTGTCTTTGCCACGTGGGTTCTTTCAAAGCAAGGTGTCTTTTGCCTCTTGTTCCTGACAGACATCTCTTTCAAAAGCCAAAATTCATTTTTGATGAGAAGTAATATTGACATTATTCCTCCAAGTAACATAATTAAGACGTGTTTAACATTTGCCCAGCAACAGGTTTCCATTTGGAAATGGAAATGTCCATTTCTATTTTTTAAAAATGTTCTGTATTTGTTACCTATTGCTGCTCTAACACGTTACCTCAAACTTAAAACCACATGAATTTATTATTTTATAGTTCTGTAGTCTAGAAATCTACAATGGGTGCCTGTGGGCTAAAATCAAGGTGTCAGCAGGCCTTTCTAAAGACTGTAAAGAAGAAACCATTTCCTTAATCCTAGCACTTTGGGAGGCCAAGTCAGGCAGATCATGAGGTTAAGAGATTGAGACCATCCTGGCTAACGTGGTGACACCCTATCTCTACTAAAAATACAAAAATTAGCTGGGCATGGTGGCACGCACCTGTAGACCCAGCTACTTGGGAGGCTGAGGCAGGAGAGTCACTTGAATGTGGGAGATGGAGATTGCAGTGAGCCGAGTTTGTGCCACTGTGCTGTAGCCTGGAGACAGAGTGAGACTCCTTCTCAAAAAAAAAAGAGAGAGAAGAAACCATTGTGTTGCCTTTTCCAGCTTCTTCCGGCTTCTAGAAATTGCACTTTCCTTGGATTATGGTCCCTTTCCATGTTCTACTTCTCTCTATCACATTTAAGGAGGTTGTGATTATGTTGACCCCGCCAGGATAATCCAAATGATTTCCCCATCTTAAGATCAGAGAATTAGCAATCTTAATTTCATTGCAGCCTTAACTCCTCTTTGCCATATAACCTAAAACTTTCACAAGTTTCAGGGATAAGAAAATGGGCATCTTTTACAGGCATTATTCTTCCAATGGCACGCCCTTAAGAAAGTGAGGCATCAGATATCATCACCACAGAAGTGTCCAGGCTTCTAAAGTTTTGACACGATGCTGCTCATCCATCAACCTTGATGCCTCTGCATTCAGAGGTAGGGGTGCAGGTTAAAAGATCCCACCAGCCAGCATTCACTCAGATCATTGTGGACTGAGAGTAATTTAGACATTTGCAAGCCTTGTACAGAGACGTCTACAGCACTATCATACATATGATATTTTGTCTAGATGGAAGAACTTAATAGAATTAAACAGAAGGAATAGTTGAGGGAATTATTCTTAAGGAAGAAAGTGATGAACTTGGCAGCAAGACAGGTTGTGTTTTGATTTGCATACTGGGAATAATTTATGCCTTCTTAATAAAATAAAAATGGTGATTATGTTCAGATGGGTGGAATTGGGTGTTTATTTGAAATTAAGCATGCTACCATCTTACTATAGATGACATCACACATGATTGTAACTTGCCTCATCTGCTCAGACTGTAATGGATACTGTGCAAGTTTCAGAAGAGGGTTTGTGTTGGCTAGCTCCTGCAGGCCTTCAGCCATGTGTCCCCAAGGAGAAAAGGTTTAAACAAAAGGAAAATAAAATGCATTAGAAGACTGAGATGAAGGGAGCACATGGGTCAGGAACACTAACTTCATGTAAGCAATATTACAAGGCAGACAATTGTTGGTACTTTTTTAATTAAGTGAAATTACTCTCCAGAGACAAGGATAGTAGGAGAGTTCTAATAAAACAGAAATTGGATGTCTAATATGCACATCAAGATGAGAATCTACTAAGTGTACTTGATACAGAATTAGTTGGAATTTGCTCAAAAATTAATTCCATGTTAATTATTAAAATTAAAAACCATGTGTAAAGTCATTTGGAAGTTCTGTGGCCAGCTTATCTAGCAATGATTGAACGTATTCAGTTCTTTCCTAATAGAGATACATGTTAAGAATGGGGAAGCTTTTCTCCTATCAGTATTTTTATCATGCCAGAAAATATAAAGTTATACACACACATACAATTTTCACCGCAACTTTATTTCCTTTGGCTTTTTTCCTTGCAAACGTTTTCCCTCCACTTTTCTTTCCAAAATCCCATTTACGGGATCATTTTTCCAATCCACACTAAAAAGTTAACGGTACAGAATGTCTTACTTTTTTTCTTGCTTAAGCCTTTATGCATTAGATATTCATCGAACGCTGAGAAAATAGGTGTTGTTTAATTACATAATTCTCTTTCACACTTGTGGCTGCACTTACTGCTTATATTGAAAGTATGCTCTTGGAAAATATATTTTAGCATTACCAAGAGTATTGACTTTCATTTCATTTTAGAAAACATAGGTTAAGTTTTTAAAAAGTAGTCTTATGAAATTGAAAGGCAGATTTAAATTTTGTAAGGAAACCCTCTGTAACTCAGTTTGGTGAGTTGATGTATTCATTTTTACCAGCTTGGAAACACTGTGACCCATTCTCCTTGCCCCTGCCAGCAGTTCCAGGTTTCACGAAGCTGATTGTGTTCTTAACATGTCGTTCTTATTTCTGACAGCATTTTTACTTTTAACATTTTCAAGAGCACATTATTTTCCCTGTGCTATTGAATCTAGTCCTGTGAAGAATGGAGATATTTGCTTACCACCTGGATTTTGTTCCATAATGACAGGCCCATAAAATTGTAGAACTGGAGGAAAATAGTTGAGTCTGCAGAATTCTGGAAGATCACTGAGACTCACCGTCAGTCCTTACCTTACCTCCCTCTGAGATGAGAAAAGGCTGTTGTAGACGTGCGTTCCAGCATAACTTTGCCCAGCTATGGGGGAAGAGAGGAGCTTTCTCTCTGGGAAGCCACATAGAGGTGCATGGGGGAAAGCCACTTGGATTTTTGCTGGTTACATTTCTATCCCAAGCTTCAAGGTGCCTATCTTTTTCCTTCCGTAGAAATGCAGCCTCCTCTTCCTCTTTATTTTTATTTGACTAAAAGTTGAACATGGCTATGTTTTCTATGTAGTGTCAAATATCTTGGTGTTTATAAATGTCTAGATAATTGATTTTAGCATTTATTCATACATTTTGAGTTATGCCAATGGTCCACTGCCTCTTTTCAGGAGGAAAGGAGGCCCGTACTGACATGCTCATGCAGAAACATTACAATGCATACTGAAGTTAGTATATATTGCAAATAGAATAATATTGTAAGTATAATATTCCAACTTTTGGTCAAGGTGGTATGAATTTACACACAGCCTTTTTGCGCCAAACTGGTATCAAAAGGAGACACAGTACAAAAGGAGAAAATTAAATAAATACAGTCAGGCTTTATAAACAATACTATCTTCACAGACTTCACAGTGAAATGGAAATGCAACCGTATGAGGATTTGAAGGGAGGGGGCTGCTGGAGTCTGGGTCCATAGGTAGGCAATGGCCTGGGAGCATTCAACTCTATGGAGCCTGAAAGTGCTCAAAGACAGGGACCATCTCACAGCTGGAAGCCAGGTCTGAATAAGGGCTCTGGATCCCAAAGGGCACTGTATCCACCATCCCACATTGATGTAAAAGGCTGGAATAAAGTGCTGCCAAACTGCGGGTCTGTGGCTGTAGATAATATAGCTGGCCTAGATGACCCAGAACTAAGAGAGGTCAATAGCTGATTTGGTAATGTGTGCTGTAATAGCCTCAGTCTTACTGCAAGGCAGGGGCCTTAACCTGCCATTATAAAACCTACTTCTGGAATGGGGTCAAAGGATGAGGATGGGCAGAAATGTTAAAAAGAACAACAGCAGCAAGAAGAGAAGTGAAACCAGAGGAAGGACATAGAAGACTGGGAAAACTGAAATAGAAAGTTTAATCTTACAAGCTTGACCCATTAGGTAAGTGGAACTCACAAGTCTCAATCAAACAGAATGTGTGTGTGTGTGTGTGTGTGTGTGTGTGTGTGTGTATATATTATATTATACAATATATTGTATACATATATATACACAAACTCTATTATATATTTTATATATATATAATTTTAAAGTCTGCATGGAATATTTGCAAATATTTGCGACATACTAAATGACAAAGAAGGTCCCTACAAATTGCAGTAGGTTTCATGCAGTGTAATTCTGTAGATTTCACAATAAAAATATTTTTCATCCTTCTGCTTTACTGAATAAGTTGTCTTGTGAGGCTCTTGTTTCTTGTGCCTAAGGGATCACTGAAAGCTGTTATAAAGGATATATCCAATTATTAAAAGTATTAGAGAGGGTTGACCCATGGTGAGACCTAAGGCAGGGAGATCCACTTAGGAAGCTGTTGAATTAATGCAATTCCAGTTAAAGAGGGTATATCACAGGTGCGACGGGAGAAAGGTAGCTTTGTGTAGCTTTGTGTTGAAAGGCAGTAGGCATTGAACCACACAAACCTATATTTTCTTGGAATTTCATCAGCCTTTTACTAAGCCTTTCTGAGCCTCATTCGTCTAATGTATAGAATGAGAATAACTGATCCTGCTTTGCGGGCTGGTTGTGAGGACCAGCAATAATCTGTGTAAACATCTTTGCAGTTTCTGGCACAAAATTACTCCACAGCAAATGCTAGAATAGTAGGTCATGGGGAGTTAAAGTTAGGAGTTCTATGTATGATGCTTCTATGTGAAAAATAGAATGAAAATTGCTTGGTAATTGACTCTGTTTTTGAGTCACAAAAGATTAAAAGACAGTCCCAAGAGGTTCAGAAAGCCAATATTTGAGTAAAATATTTGAATAAAAATTGAACACAAGTATGTTTTCTATGTAGTATCAAACATCTAGGTGTAGATAATTAACTGATTTTTTTTCAGCTTTTATTCACACATTTGGAGTCATGTCAACACAACCTACGAATCAACCCAGCGGTTGTGAGTCCTAGTTTGACCACAATAATGACTTTTTTACAAGATATAAAAATAAATGCAATACATCTAAAATTTAAAATCTAAGTATTTATTTAAGGTTCCACCATTTTCAAATTGTACTCAGTGCACAAATTCAGCCTCAGGTCCTTTTATAATTGGCACATGCACTTTTCCCTGAATCCAGTGTAAATTTAGCTAAAATGTAACTCATTTCACTATTAATAAAATAGGACTTTGTCTGAAGTCCAATCTCTATGTTATTTTCTATGTTTTAAGTTCATCACAAAATAAAATTATGAATACTTTTAAACACTAGTCACTTTTTAAATCAAAAATAAAAGAATGAAAGATCTTGATATTTCACATCCTTTTCTTATTGAAATAACTTTATGACTTGTCTGACTTGTACATGGGCCAGAACAGGGATTATAAAAATTATTGTTAATTGGAAACCATGAAAGGAAAAAATATATAAAATATAAACCATGAACAGATAGCACAAAATATATAAGATATGGAACAAATAAAAATATATCCATTTTTAAAAATTATGTATTGCTATTTAAGCAGGAACACCAAAAGAAAGTGGAAAGCAAATCAACAAATGAAATAAGAAAGTAAACAAAATTAATGGGAAGAAAGGTTTGGAAGAAAGATGTAAAGAAACACAATATGAAATAACAGAACTTTGCAACCCTTATAAAGAGACATGCAGGGATACACTTAGGCATACTCTTCTTGGGAGGTAATATGATAAGTCCCACATATACTTCCTTCCTCACTTAAATATTGCCTTATCTGTACCTGTCAATCACCATGCTTTCTAGATGCAGAGGGGATGGTGTCTTTTTTCCATTTCAGGAAATTCCAGTTGACTTCTTGTTTCAATCATGTCACCTTCCTTCTGTTTATGAACGACTCCAAAAACATTTCTTCTCACATCTCCAGTGTATCTCCCAGAAATCGAACTTATGATATACATTGATGCCCTGGAAGCTGTCATCTGTGCTGTTTTGCTTTTTTTATACTACAAAATGTCTTCAATGAGCTTAATCCATCTGCTGCTTCAATTTCCTTGACATCTGGTCACTTTAAAATTCTGCCACTCTCATGAAGCTTAATTCTTCCTCAAAGATAAGAATCCAAACAACCAATCCAGTGGCCTTTTTCAAGTCTTCCCCTTGTCTTCTCTTTGCTCTTTAAATAATATACACATCTCTCTTCTTGTTTCAGACCTCATCTGGGTTTTACAAAATTACAAAATCCTAATTCTCTACCTAACCACTCAGACCCATTCTCTCTTTGCCTCCTTCAAAGATGTATTTCCTCATTCCACCCTGCCTTCCCATCTATATACAGTGAAATCAATGATGTCACCCTGCCTTCCCATCTATACACCGTGATATAGATGAACTCTCTATAGTTAAGTGGATATTAAGAAAGAAAAGTCGTATTTCTCAAAAAGTGTTTTTTTGTTTTTGTTTTTTTTTTTTTTTTGAGACAAACTCTCTCTCTGTCTCCCAGGTTGGAATGGAGTGGCACGATCTTGGCTCACTGGAGCCTCCGCCTCCTGGGTTCCAGCAATTCTCATGCCTCAGCCTCCTGAGTAAGTAGGATTACAGGTGCCTGCCACCACGCCTGGCTAATTTTTGTATTTTAGTAGAGACGGTGTTTCACCATGTTGGCCAGGCTGGTCTCAAACTCCTGATCTCAGGTGATCCACCTGCCTTGGCTTCCCAAAGTGCTGGGATTACAGGTGTGAGCCACCACACCCAGCCTCTCAAACTTTTATAATCACCTTCAAGGTAATGACTTGCAAGGACCTAAATTAACTCTAACTTTAATCTACCTGCAGAACACCTATCTACTCTGTACTTCCTCACCTGGATGTTTCCTGCCACTTACAAGTAAAAATGTCTGGAAACAAATGCCTCACCTTCCTCTCTAAGCATGATGGCATTTTTAACTTCAAGAGATTTGGAAGCTGTGCTTCAGTCTGAATCTGCCACTCTGGATCAATTTATTTAATCAGTTACCAAGAATAAACTGGATCTTCTCTTCTATGTCATTAAAAAATATAGACTCTATTTTTTTTTATCATCATTTAATTCAGGTCTTTCTCTCCTCATATATGGAGTACCGAAATAACCCTGTAACTGGTGTCTCTGACTTCATTTTTTTCCCTCCAGGCAGTAATTCAACAGGAATTCTCATGTCAAACTGGTTTCCTAATATATATCACATCATTTCCCATAGCATTTCAAAGTGTCATACACCTCTCCTTATCCTGACATTTAATCCCGTCTACTGATGACTGTAGTTTTATCTTCTCTGGTTCATAGTATACTTTTGCTGTGGCTTGCATGTTCCACTGACTGTGAACTGGACATGACTGATATCTCACTGCCCAATCCTTTGTTCCTGCTATTTTCTATCCCTGTAGTCCCTCCCACATCCTCTCTGCCTATCTAAATACTTCAATTCAGGACCAACATAATCAATTTTACCCTTCCTTCTTAACATCTTTTCTGATCTTCTCAGCCCAGATAATTCTCTTTCTTTGCAGAGCTGCTCCAGTGCATACTGTTGTGTATTGTCTCTCTAACTAGACTGTCATGCCACAAGTAATACCTGATATTTCGAATACCCTTCAATACCTGGAGGAGTGTTTTATCCCATAGTAGGGGCTTAATCAGAATATATGAACTGATTTTGCTGACCAGAAATTACTCATACAATTATATCTCCTCCTCTGTATATTTCCTCTTTTAAGACTTAATTTTTCATTCTCATCTCCTCTGCTTTTTCCCAAAGTGTCATGTTCAGTTCTTGGCTATTGGAAAGCAAATAACATTATTCTTACATTTTTAAGTCAAAAGGGGCAGATAATACCATTGAGGTCAGCTGACTGATTTTTCCAACAGCCAGATACCTGATATTTTTTTTACTGACAAGAGCCATTTTGTGGCCCAACTGACCTAGCTTTAGATGATATACATCCTGGGTAGTTCAGAAAGTCTCAACATATGCCTGCCATTTTGGAGTAATTATAAATAGTATTTCCTTTCACTCTCAGAGGTGTCCTGGGTTTTGACGATAAAGTATATGGTTACCTGATCTATACTGCTTCTCATAAAAATGGCATTTTTTCTAACAGAAATTAAAAAGAAACACTGTCACATTTTAATCATATGTCATTTAAGTCACACACTATAAAATCCCAGGAGCACTTTTATTAATGAGCTGAATTTTGTGATTTGGATGGGAAATGTGTTTGCTCTGAGATGGCTTCACAAGGTTTGCATGTACCATCTTAGATGGTGTGCAATGAAGTGTGAGGACAGGCTGAGGTTTATGAATTTATAATAGGTGCCATGCTGGGAAGGGCTGAAGGCAGAGAGTTGTATCTGACTAAAAAAACCCTACAGAAACAGCTTTCAAAAAAGAAGGCACCAACTGACCTGCGCTTGACCTGATCCACTATTAACTGAGAAAAAAGCAGCAGCTTCTAGATTCAACTGAGTTCAAACCAGAGCAGAGAGGCTACAAACCAGCGAGCCAAGAGAGAAGATGGACGAAGTCAGGAACTTGTAGGAAGAAGGAAAGAGTCATACGTAGCGTGTTGGCCCTAACCTCAGGGAAAGGGTTTGGCTGCACTGGTTAAAAGAATCAAGAAACTCTATGTATTTCCTCTGAGATATCATGGCTCTTAAAAAAAATTATTGGCAGCGTTCCACTTATACCACAGAAATCTGTTCAACATGGACTCTCAGATTTCAGCAGGGGATTTGCCGTCAAATGTTTTGGTTCTGATTCATGGCAAATTTTCACATCATGTGTAGGAAACTTTCAGATTAACTCAGAGAACATACATATACAGGCAGCTGAAAAAGCATGTTTCCAAATTTTAGAAGGAAAAGAAATCATTTCGTAAATGCTTTCTATTAATTATATCTATATCTATAGAAATAGCCCAAGTACTATTGCATTCTTGAAGAGTCTTCAGTCCCTTTTATTTGGAACGCAATTTATATGTAATGGTTTATTTCACTTTGGAAAAACTATGCAGCTCCACTTTATAAAATCCAGTAGATACTTTATGAAGATTTTCAGAAATTGACCTCCTTAGTACTGTATTTGCTTTATCTAAAAGCATGCTCCAAATGAACTGTTGCTCCATTTCAACCTTCATTTAGTATTCCTCTTGGCGTGTTCTGACAGACAGGCTGCACTTGCAATCCAACTTCTGCCTTTGAAAGTTGTCAGTTCTGGTCTGGAATATCATGACTGAAGGTTCATTTGTCTTGTCAGAGTTCAAAAGGGCACCTGAGTTTCATCCCCTACCCGCCCCTCCTTCTTTCCCTGCCTTTCAAAACAATTCTGCAGTGCCACTTGGATTTCGGCCTCAACTCCTGGGTGTGCACATGCTGGCAGAGCGAGGCTCCTTCTGCTCACCTTCCCAGCGGAAGGAGCCAGGCTGGAAGGAATGGGAAAATGAAACTTGATGGTATTAATTTTTAAACTCCCAAACCAGTTGCTGTACCTGTCACTTTAGGCTTCTGAATTTCATTAGTGTTGACAGAGATGAACAGCACGTTCTAATTGAGGGCTTGCACCTGCAGCTTGACAGCAGTGGCTTCTTTATTGGCACTGGGATGAGGCCCCATTCCCCAGGTCTGGTGTTCTGAGAGGTAGCAATCATTTTCTCAGAATGTGTCGTTAGAAGAAGGCAATTGAACTGCAAGCTAGTAGCCGAAGAAAAACATCTCTGCTTTCTCTATCCTTATCTTCCTTAGTCACTCTTCTGCAAACCCTTACCCCTAGTGCTTTGAAACAGACCCCTCCTTGTCAGCCCTATATGCTATAAATAGAAGAGAAGAGAGTGGATAAGAATGGAGAAAGAAAAATAAAGAGAGAAAAGAAAAAATGATAGGAGAGAAAGACTAAGAGAACAAATATTTGAGCTCATTTAAATAAAATCTCACAATTTTAAAATTATGGCTCCAGATCATTTGTCTGCTCACAAATTACTGCCTTTCAGTTCACCCAGTTGTTAAAAAGCAATAGCTTTGTGTCAACAACATGCTCATATGTATAGTTGTATAAATACAAAATTCACTCATACTAATGAATCTGCCTGAGTTATCTCTTATGACTTTATTTAATTAAAACTATTCTCCAATGAGTTCAAGAGTATTCACATGATTATATCTCTAACATTCCTTATAAGTATAAACCTATACATTCTTAGCACTGTCATATGAAATACACACATATGCAAATAGCACACTTGGTATATAATGGGCATTCAATACCACCCAGTTGCTTTCTACAATAAGTGGAATTGTCTTTACAATCCATGAGTGAAAATAAAAGTTAGTTTCATATATGCATATGAAACTATATATATAAAAATCCTAATATGTTTTACTTGAAAACCTACAACATTTTAAAACACATAATTATTTAGTATATGTTTTAATAAATGCAATTATTTGGCTTCTTAAAATAAGCTATTCTGTAGCCATTTGGGGAGGCAATAGCAATTAAGAATGTTTGAGTCAAACAGATCAGGCTTTCAGATTTCTGCAACTTATTATATATGTGATCTTGGTCAAGTAATTTAACCTTCAAGTCAATAAAAAATAAGGATAATTCTGTAGAAAAATGGGCAGATGTTTTGAATAGGCACATCACAAACAGAGCTATACAAATGGTCTATAACCATCAGGAAAATACAAAGCATTTTGGAAAACATTTTTCTACTATCTAATGAAGTCAGTCGTATTTACATATTCCAACAATTCTAAGTGTATGTCCTAGAAAAATGCAGGCATATTTACACCAGATGATAGGAATGACAAAGTTTGTAGGAGCATTTTTCAAAACACTTATTAAGTGGAAACAATCCTAATATCATCAGTAGGAAAATGAATAAATAATGAATTAATGAAAATGACTAAACTGCAATTATAAACAACAGCACAATGGATTTCTATCAATGTAAGGGTTAGCCAGAAAAGCAAGACATAAAGAAAAAATACTATATGATTACAAAAAGCCCTTATCTGCATTGTATAAGTAGGAATATTTAAGTTGTAAAGTCATAAAATAATTTATTAAGTCAAGATAATGGTTATCTTTTTTTTTTTTTTTTTTTTTTTTTATAGACAGTTTCATTCTGTCACCCAGGCTGGAGTTGGAGTGCAGTGATGCGATCTTGACTCACTGCAACCTCCACCTCCCGGGTTCAAGTGATTCTCCTGCCACAGCCTCCTGAGTCGCTGGGATTATAGGCATATGCCACCACGCCCTGCTGATAATGGTTATCTTTAAAGAGGAAGACAGGGATTGGATTGAGAAGGAAGGAGCTTCTGGGTAATAGTCTATTTCTTGACCTAGATGGTGGTTAACTTTACATTTATATCTTAAACACTTTTTCTTTTATGTACTGTATTTTTATTGTAATAAAAATGACTCTTTACAAAGCAATACTTTTAGTTTTCTGCAGCTACTTCCACTAAATCTCCCAAGAAATAAATTCACAGGATCATAAGCAAAACTATTTGGATTTCTGGAATCTAATCTGAGACATTTCCCATTTTTAACCCCATTTTCTGAGTTATATTTATATCCCATCTCTTTCTGTCAGTGTTCTTAATTTAAAATCTGGGGTCTTGAGTCAGAATTCAGAAATGATTATTTTAGTCTATTGTGTTTGCAAAAGAAACACACCTGTTAGGAGAAAAAAGTCCCTTTTCCAGTAGTGTGGGCTTGTGTAAGATTTGATCTCATGATTCCTGTCCTTGGTTGGGTTGCTTACATTCTTTGTCGTGTTTTCTGGGTGGTATTTTCCACATTTGTTCTACATCCCTGGGTGAAAGTCAGCCATCTTCCATGGACATTGTGCAGAATTTCCAAGGATGCACCATCAGTTTTACCGTATGTCCCCTACCCCACCTTGTGCACTCTGAAGGATGAAGCATTGGGCTACTGTAGAATAATTTTCTGGACTCTAGACCAGTTTGTGGTATATACGTATGAAGCCTTAGGAAACTATTGTATTCCCTGAATGCTAGGGGCTTAGGAGGGAGGGACAGAGGAAGTGGGTGTCAGGTCAATCTCTTCCTGCTTGTTTTTTTTTTTTTCAACGAAGTCTTGCTCTTGGCCCCCAGGCTGGAGAGCAATGGCGCGATCTTGGCTCACTGCAACCTCCATCTCCTGGATTCAAGTGATTCTCCTGCCTCAGCCTCTGAGAAGCTGGGATTACAGGTACCTGCCACCACCCCTGGCTAATTTTTGTATTTTTAGTAGAGACGGAGTTTCACCACTTTGGCCAGGCTGGTCTTGAACTCCCGCCTCTGCCTCCCAGAGTGTTGGGATTACAGGCATGAGCCACCGCGCCCAGCCCCTCCTGCTATTTTATAGCTCCTTACCCTGGTAGCATCCTGCACTGACTATATGTTATTATTCTCCAGGATACCTTGATGTGGGCTTTCAATGAAGTCCTAAGGCAATCATGAAAGGAAAGGGAAGAGCAAAATTTAAGCCATCTTTTAAAAATTTCTCTTCTCGAGTAGCTACCAATTGCCTTCTCTCCTAGGCTCCAATAGGAGAATAGCCTTCAGTTTCCCCAAGGTTTTCTTACTTGGTGTGTTTCCATTCTTGTTATTTCTTGTATTACATGTTTCATCTGTGTTTATTCAAGGACTTTTTTTTTTTTTTAAGAAACCCAGCGTAATGAGACAGAGACCCTGAATCAGTGCCTGCTTGGGTGTTTATGGGCTTGACAAATAGATGCTAAAATGGCCCCATATCCTGGAAACTGATAGAATTTATCACATGACAAGTCTATAGTAGAAAATAAATGTAAATCTAGCCTGGATCTGAAGGTAAGGCAACCAGGGAGAACCAAAGCTAAGATAATCAGGTCCCCCACACCCCCAAAATACAAAAAGTAGAAAGGGCAAATTTGTGTGTGTGAAATAATTCATATAAGTTGAGGCTGTATATTATTAGCACTTCATCCAAGTTTAAAGGTACTTAGAATACCTGTTGACTATTAGCACAGTGTAGCTACTCATTGAATTCAGTTATTCAACCTTGATGAATAGTTATGGAGTACTTCCCATCCTCAGCATTATTAAGCACCTATTATTGCTTACTCTTTTAAGCTAATGGAAGCACGATAGTGAGCAAGACAGACAAGGTCACTGCCCGCAAGGAGCTGCTGATGGGGAATGACATGCAAAGAAGAAGGTAGTATGCAGACTTATGTGCTCCCATTTCAAGTTGATTGGACCCAGAGCATAGGTGAAGGATTTGGTCTTGTACAGGGACAGGAAATCTTTTTCCACTGTGGAATATAACAAAGAATAAAGGATTAGTGGTGGAAAGCAAGGGAAATTATCACCTGATTTTTTTCTAGGTAAGAAACTGACAAGATTGCCTGCTATGCGCGGGAAGGTGGTGAAAAAGTTACAGGTGGAGAGTGCTGAAAACAGCAAAGAATACAGTAAGAGACATGAGTATGGAAACATAGAGGTAGTAACAGACACCATTAGGAGAACAGCAGGGGTTGAAGATCATGAATTTACAGTAAATCAATATGAATAATTTTGTGATATTTTTAGCCACTTGCAACCACTCAGATTAGATTTATTCAGTATTGAGGTTGCTGAGCAGGTCTGAAAGAAACACTATTAAGGAAAAGGGAATACTGGGAAAACAGTTCATTGGATTGTTGAAAAACTGTGTTGACTTCATATTGAAGCCTCTTCTTAAATACATCTAAATCTCCAATCTTGATATCCTCAAGATTAAAGAACAACTCTGTTCAAAAGTTACTGGAGCAACTATCCACTAGTTGAATGATATTAGTTTTGCTGTGTAAAAATGGCTTCAGTTTAAACATTTTAAGAAAATTGTGGGCAAAATAAATGCCTCAGCGGATTTGTGATGGTATAGTTTTTTGGTTTTGTGGTCTAAAGAAATATTTAAGAGAGCTACAAAATTAGGTAATTTAAGAAGCAGTTACTATAGAAAATTTGATATTTTTAGTGATGACCTGCTTGAAAATTTGTAAAAGTTTAGGTTAAATGATGACTTAAGCACCACCTCATGAACTCATAATGAAATACTTGTTCTGGCTTAAAGAAGAGCCAGAAAAAAAAAAGTTAACATAATCTGTAGCTAAAAATGTTTAACCAATCATCTCACCTCAGTAATCATATTTTATGATTAAAGCAAAGACAAAAAGTAAAAAAAAAAAAAAAAAAAAAAAGTGGTTCTTAGCTTTTGCTTTTTCCTAGTAAGGAGAAAACATGCTACAGTTGGTGTCCCTTCAATTTAAAATTAATCACATGAGAACTAAACAGCTACTCTAGATGATTACAGACTGAATCTAGCAAAACAGTATCAGCCTTGGTGACAATGAAGGCTAAAGGTATCTTATTGTACACTGATGTCAGGAAAAAACTTCTCAAGTGGAGAGTGCAAACCTTGAGAACACTAGCACAGAAATATCACTTGGTGTTTTGAGGTCTTGGAGAAATGGTCACTCCGATTCTGAATTTCTAAGCATGGGTATCAGCAGATTTATTTTATTTTATTTTTTAGCATGGCAACTTTCGGCAAGGAGAGTTGCAAGCTGATCAAAGCCAAAACATGTGCTTTAAAATTGATACTATGCAATCACCAACTAGCTAGGCAATCTCAAAAATGGCTTCACTTTTCTTAGCCTCAGTTTCTTCAACTGTAAATCAAAGAAGTGCTACTCAATAATTTCTAAAAGTCCTTTCAGTTCAAATAGCGTGTGCCTTTTAAAAGATAGTGTTTTGTGGATTGTACATATTATCTCTCAACAGTGACTAGTCCAGCTTTTCAATGAAAGGAAAGTGAATTATTCTGATGGTATCTTAAGGGGACGATCTAACAGGTTGGTGGAGTGGGAAAAATACATGCCTACAAAGCTCTAAATTTAGGGTTGGGTCTGGTAATTCCATCAAATGTTGTTGACAGCAATTTCTATATTGGTAACATGGGAATTATCCTATACCCTTCCTCTTGCAGGATCAATACGCAACAATATATATGAAAGAACTTTAATAAAATAACACAATGCAACCAGGAAAGACTATCAAAATATTATTAATTTGTTCTCTGTGCATGTTTAAGCACATGTCATCATTAAGTTCCAGAAGGGTAGGGACAGTGCATTATCACTGGGGTTTGGAGTACAGGATTTATATGTCCACCAGAAAAACTGGATTATGTGTAGTAGAACTGTTAGGTTAATTCTTCTCAAATTAATCTTTCAGTAAAAGTAATCCTAGCTAATATCCCTGAAAGTTTATTTGGGTTATCATATAGGTTGAGACTAAAATTTATTGGGATAAGAAAACAGGCAAGAACAGCCAAGTCAATTTTGAAAAATAGCAAGTGATAAAGGCAATGGAAGTGGTGGGGATTGGGAGAGGTTTGATCTACATAATAACAAAACAGAATGGACATTAGAACTCTGTCATTTGGCATAAAGATCATTTGGCAAAAAGATGATTAATACTGAATAGAGAATCTATTGAGTTTGCTAATTAAGAATATTAAATTCATGAGAAAAACATGAAATATTCTACCGCATTGTGGCAATCTGCTGTTCTTTAGAATCCTAAAACTGACGTTTATAGAATTAGCAGTGTAAAAGAATAAAACTCTAAAAATTACAGAAGAAAATATAGGCAAATATGCCTGCAAACCTGGGCTTAGCGAGATAGAAAATGCAAAAGCTGTAAAGGAGAATAATATTGAAAATAAAGTGTTAAGTCAGAAACTCTGATAAACCAAGTTAAAAGACAATTTTCAGGCTAAAAAATTTTACATAGAAAAGGATTAAGATTTGGAATAAAAAAGCACTGTATGAACACATTAAAAATCCAGAAAAAGATATAAGGGAAGGGAAAGGAGGACAGGGGAAGGGAGAGGAGGAGGAAGAAGGGGGAAGGGGGAAGAAAGGGAAGGGTAGAAGAAGGAAAGAGGAAAAGAAGGAAGGAAGGAGCCTGAAGTTACTGATATTTATTGATAGCATTCTTGAACCCCTAATAAGAGAACAAAGCCAATCTATGCTCTCTAAGGCCTTTTGGGTATCAGATAAATAGGAGTGGATTAGGGTTGTGGCAATTTTATTTGTGTCTCTAGGTTTAGCTGGAACTAAAAAAATTTGTGAGGGACAGAAAGAAAAGAAAGGCCAGAACAACTGCCATACATGTTTTCAAATTCTTTTCACATTTGACTTTGTGTTTTTTTATTCTTGGGAATGCAAAGGCAGATAAAATAAAACCAAACCAAACCACAGATTTCCAGTGATGCGGTTTGGCTTAATCAAGCCTTCGAACACATTCGAGCTTTCTGTTTAGGTTATGTGAATATTAAAAATACAATTTATGTCAAGGTAGACTCAGTTCCTATCTACTATTCCTATACTTTTGAAGCTGTATTTTATAGGTATTTATGTGAAAACAGCACCTTTACTCATACTTTATGCTTACCAAAGAACAGTTAATAGATTTTATAGAGTTTGGCAAGGTCTAAATTTAGCCAGAGGGCTCATGGTGGTCTTGTGTACACAGTTATGTTTTGCTTTAAACATAATTAGATTTCATTATGTGCCCAATAAATGTTTTATTGAGAATGTGTCACAATGTCCATGGCCATATAGCTATCCTAACAGGCAAAGCACTTGTTGACCTTCAATTCTTTCAGTCATATTAGTAGTGTGAAACTGATTGTTTGGAAACTGGAATAGACAGTCTGCTTAAGGCCGAGCAAAATTAGCCTGGAGGTAGCCTTGACTGTCTCAGCCTACGAGGCAATACGCACTTTCTCCTGGGGGCAAAACACACTTTCACCTGCCCAGAGAGCAGTGGTGAGGCAGGATGTCAGAAGGATATTCCGATTGCAGTATTGTTCTACCCATCTCAGTACTTAACTCCTTCCCTGGTTTCTCTTCCCATGTGGCCACACATATGTGCTAGCTCTGCATCAACTCTGAACAGAGAGCAAGGAAGTCCAATGCTTAAGAATAAATCACAGACTCTGGAGCTCAGAATTAAAAGTCTGCTGGGATATCATCCTTTCCCATTTCCCATCATATGCCCCATGCTAACACATTCCCACCATGTGCTTTCATAACACTCTTTTTTAAATCCTCCTCACCTCGAATACTCTCCTCTCTCCATCTCTACCTAATCCAAACTCTCCCACTTTTCAAGACCTAGTTCAATGTCCACATGTTTCTAAAAACTCTTCTCATCTCCTGATGCTTTTCCATTTTTCATATTTGTAGAATATCCTTGATAGCTCTCTGAGATATTTATCATCATCCATCTTATCTTTGGAGATATCTCATTTCAAAAGTAGATTCTTGGCCAGGCGTGGTGGCTCATGCCTGTAATCCCAGCACTTTGGGAGGCCAAGATGGGTGGATCACGAGGCCAAAAGATTGAGACCATCCTGGCCAACATGGTGAAACCCTGTCTCTACTAAAAATACAAAAATTAACTTGGGAGGCTGAGGCAGGATAATCGCTTGAACCCAGTAAGTGGAGGTGGCAGTGAGCTGAGATCATGCCACTGCACTCCAGCCTGGTGACAGAGCGAGACTCCGTCTCTAAATAAATAAATAAATAAATAAATAAATAAATAAATAAATGTAGATTCTTAAAAACAAAGACATCTTATAAAAATATTAAATTAAGACAATAACAACCTTGAGGCTTTCTCTTTATATTTTATTTGATTGTGAAGTATTCTACTTGCTAAAATGGTGGATTAGAACTTGATAGACAATGTAAATCAACGAAGATGAATTCTCTGAGTCAAGAAGCCACATAACACTTGAGTGTCACATTATGGGAATCTGGCTTGAGCAGTTCCACTCCTTATTGGGGCAAATCCAGAGCTTTAATATGAAGACTTTGGAAAATTAGGGGTCCATACCACCCCTCTGTGTAGGAACAGAACCCTGACTTCTGTTGGAGACATTGCTTCCAGTGAAAATACGATACACCTCTTTTTCCCTTTGCAGCCCTGCCTGTGACTGTGTTTTTTTCAAGAGATGTAAGTGGGAAGTTCCTTCATGAACCATCCCTAAAGTGTGCCTCTTTTGCCTTATCTTCCATATTGCTGTTTGGGATAAGAATGTGAAGGCAAGACTTCAAACAGCCACCTTCAGCCATTAGGAGAAACCCAAACAACAGAGATTTTAGGAGGTGGAAGCAGTTCAGGTCTGTACAGAATATGTTGTCTTTGGGCTCTTATCCATCTTTGGGCTTCTTTTAAGGAGAGAAAGAGAAACAACCAGCAACTTCTATCAACCTGGCAAATGGTAGTTACTACAACTTGTCCATTGTTAAGTTAGGGTTTGGTCACATGCTGATGAACTCACTCCTAACTGATACGTTCTAGATAGCTTGGTTTACCTCTGCTAGCCTAAGAGTGGTGAACTTAGTTCATTCTGAAAGTAAGAAAATGGCATTTAACAGAGCCCCCAAGTTCACTGTGTGTATTCTGAAAACATTATGAACAGACCACACTCTGAAACAAAGCTCAGAAACATCATGAGCTAAGAACAAGACTCCAAGCATGACTCTGCTTTGGCCTCCACCCATGACTGTTGCCACTGCCACTCTCTGGTTTTAGGCCACATTACTTCTCAGCTGGAAGATTGGGAACATTTCTTTTCCAGTCTTTCCCTGTTAGGTTCTCCCTGATGCATGCTACAAATAGAGTCATATTTTCAAAGTGTAACTTTGAATATCTGCTGTTTGCTAAAAATGCAACTTTTTTCCTATTGCTATCTGATATTTTTCAAGCAACTTACCTGACAAGGTAATGCATGCTTTCGAATCAGATTCTTCTTCTAGTAATGCTTCTGTCTACTCTTCCTTGTGTAACCTGTGCTTAAGCAAAATTAACAACTTATGATTTCCAGTATGAGCCCAGCAGTGATTCACCTCTTGCACGCAGTCTTGTCTAGACTATTCCTGATATTTGAAATGCTTTTCTGCACCATCTGTAATTGATCTTACTCTATCCCTTCTTTAAGATTCAGCTCAAATGCTCTCATCTTTTTGATACCTTCTTTGATAACAATGGCAGCTCTTAAACTACCAATTCTACTAATAAAAATAATGAATAGGTCCTGAATAACTGCTGTTAAGTCAAAAACTAAATGATTTGAAATTTTACTGTACTTGCTAGCTAATGATTTAACTTGCTCTGGTCTGTGTATGTATGTATGTATGTATGTATGTATGTATGTATCTATCTATCTATCTATCTATCTATCTATGCATCTACCTATCATCTATCTAACATCTACCAACTACATCTATCTGGGTCAGAGACAAAGGCAGTATATGGTGGCTAAAGCAGCAGCAAAAGCAACAATTTTGGGTGGATTCCTCAATGCCCCATTTCTCACAAGGGGATGTGGCAAGTGTCATCCATTACGTGTGCATCAAAGGAATGCAATTTCAAAGTTCAGAAACTCTGCTCTTATATAGGACTGCGGGTGACATGCTCCTTCTCTTCTCCCATAAAAGGGCGAGATCTTATTGTTACTCCAAGATATGTACACAGATGTCTTAATTTATTACGATGTAATGTAAACGAAAGCTCCTCCAGGGAGGAAAAGGGAAAGTATTTACCTTTACTATCCTGAGATGTCTCCAGGCAGGGAGACATCTTTAGCTTTACTATCCTGGGATGTTTTCTTATACAAACATAGGCTATAAATGCCTTTTCTCAGGCAGCTTGACCCATACAAAAACAAGAGATAATCATGAAGAACTGTCTTCCAACAACCACCATGTGTCAGGGACATTATATAGTTTCTCTCCAATCCTAACCATAACTTTGTAATTTAGATATTAGTATTCTAGTTTTGCAGTTGAAGAAATTAGAGCTTGAAAATCTCAAATAACATGCCCAAAGCTACACAGTCTAGTAAGTGTCTGAGTCCAGATTCAAGCTGTGGTGGTAATTTGGCCTTAAAGTCAATACTTTTTCCATTGCAAAACCAATGTAGTACATCCTCCACTGACAGAAGCCTTATGGTGCCTGATGTGAATTTCTTTTATGTCATATGTTGTCTATTTTTCTTATTCTCATGTAAGCTTTATGAGGACAGAATCATGTCTTACATCCTCTACTGTGCCTCAGAAAGAAGTAGCCTGCAATGATTGGATGCCTTATAAATATTGTCTGAATGAAGAAAATCTGTCCAAATAGGTATGATGAAAACTTGGCATTATACAACTTACATAATACATGACTGTGGAAAAGAGGTCACATCATAAAATTCAAATATAGGAAGCTTTTACTTGAAATATTAATCGTGATCTCAACTAGTTTTTACTCAACTGACAATTTTGCCCAAATGTTTATGAAAATTTGATGTCTAAAGTTTAGAAAAAGTGACTAAGAGTTGATAATCAGTGAGGAGGAATAAATAGAAAAATAGTTTGAATCAACTCACAAGGGAACTAATGTTTTAATATAGGGTATCTTGAAAAATGAAAAATTTATTGCACTTTAGAACTAAACTTCTTCAATTCTAACCAAAAATATGCTTTATGCTGAAGAGTCAAAATTCATGGTTGAGTTACAGACATTTTTCCTTCTCAATCTGGTTCTGGAGCAAAAGTCCTTGTCTCATAACAGTTTATTCTAAAGTGCTCATCTTCTATTTACATAGCCCATTTTCTATGAACATAATTCATATCACTGAAATATGTGTCTGTAGTTCTTCCTTGCCTGAAACCAGGCTGCTCCTTTACTCAGAACCAAGCTTCTTAAATAAAAGCATTGGAGAGTGTTAAAACAAACATCTGTTGGAAAACTTAGTCTCAACTTTGTCATTAAGTACTCAAGTTATTAAGCAGAATAAATATGTTTGGTTGTATTTCTGCCTTTAGGTTAATGTTCACTGCATTCTTTTCCTCCTTAGGTTAAATCATGAGTTTTCAAGGCTGTTCTTGCATTTCTACTAATAACATTGAATATGTGCCCCTTCTTGAGATGAGAAACATTTATTCCTAATATCCATTGAAAGAACAAAAACACATTTACATTGTATTTTAATAAATACTTAAAATAATATTTTAAAATAAAGGGGACATTTTTACCTTTCTTGGAAAAGATATAACAAGAAAACAGAAATGCATGTACTCGTGTGGGAGGAAGATTATATTTCATTATACTTTCAGCTACTTTGGCAGTTGTTTTCCTTATATATATATGCAGGATATTAAAGTGTTAGCTGTGTGTGTGTGATTTATTGTGCAACTTCTTCACCCAAAAAACCCTTCTATTTTAATAGAGTTCAATATATTTCCTTTGGGGAAGATTAAATAAAATATGTTAACTCAGTTAAATTTGGAGTCTGATGACAAATGACTAAATGTGTTCAAATTCGGCAGGCAGAGGAAATCTGGCCAGCAAAGGACTAAACTTGGAAATAATGTTTGAATGTACACTGGTAAACTTTGTCAGTTTATTGCTTTAGAGTTTAGTATTACAATATGACACTAATTTTAAGCAGTAAATTTAACAAGTAGAAATAAGGTTCCTAAACAGTGACACACAATCCAGCTATGCAGCTATACACTAAAACTCAAATAGACATATTTCAAGATAAAATTACATGAAATCAGGATGGGGTTAGTGAAACATTTTAGATTTCGTTTTTGTTTATGGCAATGAGGAAAATTTTATATAGCCCCTTCATGTAGTTTGACACAATGGACACAAGTATGTGTGTGTGTGTATATATGTATATACGTGTGTGTGTATATATGTATATATGTGTATATATGTATATGTATATATGTACGCACACACACATGTCTACTTTACTCCAGAAGTAAATTATTCTGGAGTTAGAAAATATATCCTTACTGTGAATTTTTAAATCTATTATTTTTTATAAGGTCTATTAAAACATATATAAAACTAGGGTTAAGAATTAACTTGAATTCAACCAAATTCAGGCCAGTTGACATTGCAGTTAAAGCTAGGAAAATAAGCACTGTGTCATATTTTTAAGTGTTATGCTCAAGATTAAAGCTGAAGTTGATGTCAGGCAATTGGACATCCTAACTATACTACATATTTCTGAAAGTAGAGGTTTGGAACTGTTAACATAATATATAATGTTCTTCCATCTTCATAATACCTGAGTGACTTAGCTAAGATATATAAAAGATAACCTATTGCTATTAATGCTAAACTGATGGATGCACAAATAAGTTTTTTCTGTGCTGTGACTATTAAACCTTAGAAAAACACATACAGATATAAACAGAGTGCTGGACTATGCAACATAGCCCCCAACATCTTCCTTTTATTCAATCCTTGATTCCCAAACAGAGCTATTCGGAAATACCCAGTGCATTCCTTTCATCCTCAGAACAGATTCCTCCTGGAGGGCAATCCATATTTTCAACCACTATTCTTATTAAAGGGAAAATCAAATTTGATGAGAACAAAAACTTGGTAACAGTACAATAATGTAATAAGATACTTTATCTCTTAACTGTTCTTAGGTTTCCTATGCAGCCTGGTCTGCTTTCCCGAGATCATAAAACCCAACAAATGATCATCTTACAGTCTCAAGTATATGAAATTGTTTTTTTAATACTAGAACATCCATAATGAATTTTTGGAATGATGTTTTCTGTGTCAAATAAACAAAAGATGATGTTTTCACATCACAAAACCACAATGGTTTGCCATTTTTTTTTTCATTAAACTTCTATGTAAACACATAGATGTCTCAAATAATTTCTGATGTCACGAAGAATTTCTCAGGGATTTCTGATGTCTTGAAGAATTACATCCCCAGCACTGAGGATCCAGGCCATTGAACTAAAGATGGATAGTGTTTCTCAGGAGATTAGAGATAAAGTTCAGATAAAGTTTGCATCGTCTTGAAGGAATTATCCCTATTTTATAAAAAACCATATTATCACACTACAGAAAATGTAAAATGAGTTGTACCCACGAGACATTGCCATGAGCTAAGAAAGAAACTGTGGGACAGTGCAACATAAGACTCTGCAATACAAAAAATAAAATATCACAAGCTGTAGAAAACTTTCACCAAAAAGAAAAATATCTATTTATTAAACTGTTTACAAGAGTACTGTGCAAAATGGAATATATAATTGCAATTTAGTTTGAAAGATTTCTTGAGTCTTTAAAACAGTTCTGATTCTACTTTTCTATCTGGAAATGAATGCATTGCCGACGAAACACTCACATAAAGCATTAGTGGCAGGAGATACTATCACCCATGGTGTCATGTTGGACCTCTGTCGATTTTGATCAATTTTAAGTGTAAATGATTGAATAGCTTAAAAATGAGTAGCTTTTAGTAAACTCTTATAGGTGAGTAGAATTGCACTTAAAAGATTGCAAGATGGGGGCAGGTTAATGTGTCCGGCAATCTAATTGTTATTGGAAAAAATAATCTCTTTGAGCTGAACAGCCATGGAGAATTAGACAGCAGGACTTTGACAGATAGGCATCAAGACCCTGTTTGAACTCAACCACTAAGTGTTTTGCTTTTATCTCTCTGTCTATTCACGATAACTTCTGAGGAAGCTAAAGGACTTTGAGTTTGGTAGAAGATTCAAGATGTACCTTAATTTCAAATAATGGGTCAGTCTGCCACCTTGATTTTATAAAAGGTGGGATCTTTTTGGGCTATTGTAATATTATTTTTCATATCTTTTGTGTCAAAGAAAATAGCTAGGTTCTTTAATACTCTGTTCCTTGATATAAATATTGATTTATAGTGATTCTGGTTTAATTTCCATAGAGGCAATGTTTCAGATACTTATCTTCAACATATCTTGTTATATAATGTTTAACAAATAAAAATGGTGGAATTTTCTCTTATTTTAAGATTTTTTTAAATTTATTATGGCAAAACATGTAACATTAGATCTACCTTCTTACAAATTTTTCAGTGTACAATACAGTATTGTTAATTATAGAGACACAGTTGTACAGCAGATCTCTAGGACTTACTTTAAATATTGAGATGTTATACCTATTGATAATTTTCCCTCATTTTAAAGTCAAATAAATTAAAATTTGCATTTTTTTTCTGCAGTAGATAGAATGTGAAGGTGACAACTCAAAAACCCTGAGGATGAGATATGTTTTGGGAGCACCTAATAGAACTTTAAGTTTTTATAACCTACATTTGGAAAATTTTGTATTCCACCCCACCTCTACCAATACACACACCAAACACACACACACGCGCGCGCGCACTCACACACACACATATACACACACACCATATATTTTCTAGAACTACAATATTCTAAAATAGTACCCAGGGGATGCCTTAGATATTCCATGAAATATGTCCAGCCAATTGCTATATAATATTGCCCACTGTTCTCCTCTTCTACTCAATTTCTCTCCTGTGCTGTTGGAATCCACAGATTCTGCTTGTTGCCAAAACATTGTTGAGTTCTCTGGAGTTGTCAGAGTGCTAAGGGCAGTTCGTATTCTAGGCAGTAATTTAGAGAATCACATTGGACAGCACATAGCATTACACATTTCCGTAACAGTAATTGTAAAACCAGCTTGTTGAAAAATATTTATAGCCCCTTTCCTTCAAACATTTTTGTGGCTCAGGCTACTCCATTAAGTAGAATCTGAACTGGGAGAAACAGCTTAGTCACATTGCCTCAGAATCAGGTCTTCCAGCTAGATAGAATCTGCTGGACTTTCTATTCCCATGAAGTTGTCTTCCACGAAATTCTTCCGTTCCTTTTGCTGATAGCCTTAGGTTGGACTTCCCCATTAATGTGCCTGAATGTATTTGTATCAAAGCAGTTGGATACTGCTAAGGATTAAGCCATTTGTCTATCATCTCCATTACTTTTATAGATAAGAATCCTTTGTGGGGAAGAGAAGAACTATTTTGATGCAAATTATTACTAAATCTTCCATGTTATCCTCTGAAACCCTGTAATTGCTAAGGGTAGAATGAGACTCTGTTAGTTCAAGATGCATGCTATTACAATTTTCTCAATGAATTAAAATCTGCATTATTATTGTTATTAGTTAATAATAATCAGGTGAGCACCATATCTCATAAGGCAGTCATTCTTTGGAAAGCTATTAGTGAAACCCAATAACTTTATATAATTAGCCACACATCAAAATACTTTGTACATTTTAAGATTTATGGAACTTTTCTCTGGACTAGAGAAATGTTATGTCTGCATTCTTCTCTCTGTATCCCATGGCTAAATTTAGCCCTGAAGTTCATCTGAAGCATTTAGTAACATTCTCAAGACCTCATAAGCTATTAAATACCTCACAGCTTCTCTGGTATTGACAAGGAGGCAGAAAAGCCTACCTCATAGTTTAGCAAACCTCCCATCAGGTCTTGGTGTGTGCAAGCAACAGCTTCATGACCATAGAATTTTCACTGAATGAGAAACTTTGAACCCAGAAGGCACCTCTTTCTCTGACTTCATCTGATATAGCCCTGTCAAAAGTAACTCTTTTAGGAGCAAACCAGTACCCTAGTGGCAGCTGTCTTCATAGTCTGAAATTATTTAAAGTATCCCTGTAATTTGGAAACAAAATTGAACACAGTCAATTTAATATAAGTGTATTATATCGAAGGCATAAGTTTTTTCACTTTTGCAAGTAAGTATTGCAAAAAGAATGGGCTGTTCCTACCGACCTAATAAATCAGGAGGTAAGATAGTTCATCCAAAAATGTTAAAACTTTCCTAAATAGTTTAGAAAAAGCAAAAAAAAAAAAAAATTGTGAAAAGTAAAAAAATCTTCATATGTATGATATTTCCCCTGTTCTTTAGCATCTAGCTCCTAAAATATGTCCCTTAGATGTAGTAGAGCATTTCAGGCAAACAAAATACTATATTCACTTCAAAGAAAAGAAACTTCTTATATTTTCAAACAATGTATTTTTTTCTAATTATGGAATATATTTATTATGGAAATAGCAAAAAGTTATATAAAGAAGAAAAATAACTTCCTATAATTTTATTCCTGAGTGTTATTCACTTTTAATGCCTTATTCTATTTACTTTTAGTCTACCTGTCTACCAACCAGACTATATAAAAGTAAGTATAATAATTATTGTAGTAATAAAAGCTAACATGTACTGAGCATTTACTATCTATCTGACCCTGCTATACATGCTTTTAAAATATTAACTCATTTAATCTTCAAATCTCTCTAAATGAAATAGTATTAATATTATCCCAATTTTTATAGAAGAAAAAAATAACACACAGAGAAAGTAAACAACTCTTTTCCAGGTCACATACATAGTGTGTGGAAAATTTGGGAAAGGAACATGGAGGTGAGTGCACATAAGCACACACACACACACACACACAGAACAAGCCTACACACAACTACACAAACCCAAAATATGCATGCACTTGGTCCAGCTTGTTGATAGTTAATATTTTGTGAATAATTTTAAAATAACATAAGCCTATTTAAAAAAACATAGAAACTAAACAAAAATAAAAAAGAAAAATAATCGAATCTCATCATTTAAGGTAACCTTTGTGAACATATGTAAACTATTTTCTTCTACTCAACTTGTTCTATACTTCAAGATGTATTGGATAACTCTACACATATAGCTTAATATGCTTCTTTGTGTGTTTTTACTTAGCAGTAGAGTAAATGCATTATTTCATAATATTGAATACTGTAGTACCATAACTTTTCCTAAGCCCATGATATGTTTGTTAGCATATACATTTCAAAAAGTCAATAAAAGAGCTGCTAACACAGAATTAAATATTGTGAAAAATAAGAAAATGTGATTATTTGGTAATTAAGATAACTAATCAAAAAAATTTTTTGAAATTCAGTGATGCCTGATTTTAACAGAGATATTTTATACTAAAGATGGAACTAGAACTGGACTTTAACTTCAGAAGGAACATGGTTTAATGATGAGGACATAATCAAATTATGAATAGCATAGGCAAATCATTGAAGTAAAAGTAAATATTTTATATAGGGGTCACGTAGGTCGTATGTCAACAGGGATGCTAAACTCTTATGAAGAATAAACTTAGAGGTCTACATTAGAAGAAAATAGAACATAAATTGTGATAAAGGCAGACTTGGAGAATACTGAATTCCAACAAAAGAGTTGTTTCTATCTAAAGAACAGAAATGCAGCTGAATAGTGTATATTATTAAATACGTTCCAAATGGACTTATATTTGCTTAGGTGGTAGTAGATTTCACCACAAAATCCCTTATTTCTTGAGGTGGGAGGAACAGGATACCGTATGAGTGTGTTCAAGAATGTTTATATCATGAAAATAGAAATGTGTGATTTTAGTCATCAACCAATCTCTGTCTTTTAATTAGTGTTTATCCCATTTATGTTTGGTATAATTTAATAATGCAATTTGGATTAAATCTATCCCTCAGTAATATAAATACAAAACTCCTAAACAAAACATTAGCAAATCAAATCAGAAATTATATAAAAAGACTGTCATCATAGCATAGTAGAGTTTATTCAGTTATACAGAGTCAGATTAAGATTAAAAGTCAGTTAATGAAATTGACCATATTCACAGAATAAAAGATAAAAATATTGTCACCTCAATCTATGTGAAATAAGCATATGATACAATTTAACACTAATTTACAGTCAGAACCTTTGCTAACCAAGCATAGAAGGGAATGTCATCAGTTTGATAAAAAGTATTTAAATCATCTTCAGCTAATATCATATTTATTGGTGGATATTAAGATTTTTTATCTAAGGTAGGACAGTTGTCAGAGTTTTATTCAATATTGGACTAGTTCTTCTAGGCTGTGGAATAAGAAAAATGTAATCTAAAAACAAACCACTAGTAGCAGTTAGTGAGTTTACCAAGATTGCATCATACAAAGTCAATATACGAAAATCAGTTCTATTTATATACTCACAGCAAGCCATGAAAAGTGAAAGTTAAAAACAATACTACTCACAATAGCATAAACCCATCAAATACCTACAAATAATTGTATCAAAAGATGTACAAAACTTATACACCTGAAAGTATTCACTATGCAGAAAGAAGTTATGAATGATCTAAATAAGTGAAGTTTATTCATCATATTTATGGATTAAACTACTCAAAATTTTTGAGATGCCATTTTCCCCATATTAATCTATAGCTTCAAGGCTATCCCTATCAGGAGGGTTTTTTTTTTTTTTTAGAAATTGACAAGTTGATTCCAAAATGTATATGGAAATTCAAAGGACCCAATATAGCCAGGAAAATTTGAGCAAGAAGCACAAGTGGAGGAATTACAACACAACTACCTTTAAGTCTTGCTGTAAAACTAGTTAGTAAGGTAGTATGGCATTTGTATAAGGATAATTAAATAAGTCAATGCAACAGAATAGAGTTCAAGATTATAAAAATAATATGACGTAGACATGTGACATATATGTTATGTGATAGATAATACATGTATAGTTATATACATGTATATTTATATACCTATATATATGCCAGCATTTATATACATGTATATAAATACACATGTATTATATATTTTTATGTTTATTTATATGTTATTTATATTTATACATGTATAATAAAATCATATGAATCTTAACAAGGATACATTCTAAGAAATGTGTTGCTAGGTGATCTCATCATTTTGCAAATTCTATAAGTCTAAAAATATGCCTACCCTATAGCATATATAATTTAATTTTGCTTTTAATAATGATCAAACTAATATTTTGAGATCCATCTGCCAGATTTCTGAGCTTATTTCTTAATTGTTTTAAAAATTCAGATTAGGGAAGAAAGGCATAATTTTTTTAGGCTTTTGTAAGTGCCAACACAGATATATTTTTTTTAAATCTGATTTTAAACATTCTTGTTTTTCCCAAATCCCATTCGGGCCATCCTGCCATTTGGGGTGTCATAATTTAGTCCAGTGGGTCTCAAGTGGGGGTTCCTTCTCAGGGGAGCTTGGCAAAGTCTTAAGACATTTTTGATCATCACATTCAGTGCAACCAGTGTGTCGGGGGGTGGGATACTGGTGTCAAGTGGGTAGAGGCCAAGGATGCTGGTCAATATCTTACAATGCACAGGGAGGCCTCCCAAACCAAGAATTATCCAACCCGAGAAACCCTGCTCTAGCCTCTTTCTAGATTATATTCAACCTCCTAATTCCTTATTTTCCCCTCTGAATTTTCCTCAGCAACTATCCATTCTTCCATTATGCAGATAGGTTAGTCTCCTTGCTCTAGTTTAGATAAGATTTGTTTGTCTCCACCAAATCTTCTGACAAAATTTGATTCCTAATGTTGAAAATGGGTTCTAATGGGTGATGTTTGATGTGCAGAGGAGTATCCTTCATAAATAGATTAATGCTTTCCCAGGGATGGGGGGAGTGAGTGAATTCTTATTCTATTGGTTGCTATGAGTACCAGTTGTTACAAGGGGCCTGGCACTGCCCCCCTCCCTCCCACAACTGGCCTGCTCTTGCTTTGTGATCTCTGAACATGCTTGTTTCCTTTGTCTTTCTGCCTGTTTCCTTTGGCTTTCTGCCATGAGTGGAAGCAGCCTGAGGCTTTCATCAGAAGCTGAGCAGATGCCAGTATCATACTCCTTGTACAGTCTGCAGAACCATGAGCCAAATAAACATCCTTTCTTTATAAATTACCCAATCTGAGGCATTCCTCTACAGAAACACAAACTAATGAAGACACCTATGTTCTGACATCTTGGTGCCAGACAACTTGCTGTTTCTGCTGAAGGAGAAGGAAAGTATCACCATGCTACACCAAGCATGCGTTAAAGCATTTTTTTCAAACAAAGACAGTGATCTCCCTAAGAGGAACTTAGGAGAGATTGTCTTAGGAGAACTTTGTGATGCACAAAATTTTCCTATCTTAAGGTTCCTAAAATAAAATTTTGCAAATTAACCAAGACTTATAGCAATAATTTAAATAAATTTTAACTCAAAACTCAATAGGTAGTAAAATAGTCAAAAATACTTTACAGAACACAGTCTTGGTCAATTCGGCTCAAAATAAATACAAACAGCACATATATAGTGCTGTGAATAGTATACTCATCTATTATACAAATATTACTCATAAATTTAGCATGTACTAAAATTAATGTGAGTAGAAATGCTAAAAAGTAGTGACCTGTTTCAAAAATGTTATAAATGATGACAATCTCCTCTCTTTGCGAAATATCAGGATATTACTTTTGTGAGGCAAAAACATTATGCTTGAAGGAAGAATGTGTGGTGAGAGAGACTTTTGGTAGGAGATGTATTGATGTCATGTGAAATGGTTACAAGAAATTTTCTGAATATGCTGTGCTAATGTTTTGCCTCCAAATAATTGAATTTTGATAAGAACCTAAAACATCGGAAAACTTTTGATGAGCTGAATGTTAACTGTGGCCAAATCGTCATGGTGGACACAGTTGGGACACGAGTCTTAAGAAAATCCATTTAAATCTTTTTCTAGCAAGTGGCTGAAAGCTAGCATTGCTAAACTGAATCCCTCAGCTACTGTCTGGGAATCCAAATAGCCCCAAAGGCATCCTCTGACCCCAGTGGCAGGTGTCTGAGTCATTCCCACCACATGGATTTAAATAGCAATTTAATTTCACATGTTTGGATTGTTGATTTTTTGTTTTTTAGTTCCCCTGTTATTTCCCCTGTTATTTCAGGTCTGAACAGTTCCCCTGTTATTTCAAGGATACGTGATAAATATGTCTTCGCCCAGCACAATAATCTTTATCACCAAAAAACGGTAATTTATTTCACACTTCATTACAGTTATCGTTTAGTGAATTATTTTCAATGTTCAACTTAAAGTATCAGTAGATATTGATAAACACATAGAGGGCATAGAAATATCATTTTTTTTCCTGAGCAGAGTATCTGACATTTCTTAGCTAATGAGAGATTAAATGAGAAAGCTGAGCACCGCATGGATCTTCTCTGCCTGTGAAGTATTGTTGATATTGTCAATTCCAACATGATCTCAAAACAGCACTAAAGCCTCAGCAGGGACACAGCATGTATTTAGAAACTGTCCATATCACATTTTCAAAAATCTTTTATACATAGGCTTAGTTACATACAGGTTTTCTGAAACCCTTTTCTGATTATCCTGCTGCTCCACACCAAAGTCTGTAATGGTTCCATTGTTTGAATTAAAAGGGGGAATCTTTCCTTTCTTCCAACTAGAATTAGACTCAATTTCTGAATTAATCACCAGTCCTTTAGAATATATAGAAATTAATATTTTAATTATAATTGCTTTGTACCTATCCTGTTTCTCCAATTAGATTATAAGCTCACTGAAGCCAGGCATGCTACCCTTTATAGGCATCAAGAAAATGTAGTTGAAAAGATTCAAACTCTTAGTGGTTATTGACTACTATCAGATACATTTGGGAAGACTGCAGGAAAAAGAAAAGATCACAAGAGAAATGGTCACTTTATAAGCAGAAATTAAAAAGAATGGAGAAAGTCTGTCACCGTGAGGTCTTGAAAAATTAGACAATCTTACTACTTCTAGATATAAGAAATAACACAGGAAAAATATTTGAAACCGGGTCTTGTGGCAAATGTCGAACTGAGGTTGCAGTCTTATAAGTCTGTAGCTTCAGACTGTCTACAAATGACTAAACAGAGAGGTGTGGTGGGATTGGAGGATACAATAAAATTAAGCAGATTTAAGAATTACATCTGAAAAAAATACTTTATGTGTGAATATTGGTATTTAGAAGTAACTAGAAGAGGCTGGGCGCAGTGGCTCACACCTGTAATCCCAGCACTTTGGGAGGCCGAGGCAGGCTGATCATCTGAGGTCGGGAGTTCAAGACTAGCCTGGCCAACATGGTGAAACCCCGTCTCTACTAAAAATACAAAATTAGCCAGATGTGGTGGCACATGCCTATAATCCCAGCTATTCAGGAGGCTGAGGCAGGAGAATCGCTTGAACCCAGGAGGCAGAGGTTGCAGTCAGCCAAGATGGTGCCACTGCACTCCAGCCTAGGTGACAGAGCGACACTCTGTCTCAAAAAAAAAAAAAAAAAAAAAAAAAAAAAAAAAGTAACTAGAAGAAAAAATCATCAACCTATTAAGTTTTTGTGGAAAACATATTGCCTAAAAATCCAAAATCTTGGACTAAAAATTTCTTTGTTCAAAATTAAAAGACTTGGGTCCTCTATTCTTCCATGAGCAGGAGGATGTTCCACAATGGTACCTTCATGAGGAGGGCATATGCCCTAGTGCCCACTTCAGATACAGCCCTGGAGAATAATGAATAAAGATCTCCTCCCTAGTGATGGCAGAACCAGAAACTACAGAGATGCATGGAAGATGGCATCTAATTAAGGGACTCTCTCACTGTCAGTTCAGAAAACTGCATAATGCCTAGACTGTATAAAAATTTCTGACCAACAACTGCTGAATGTCTTCCATTTTTCCCTTTTCACATAGCAGTTTTATCGCAGCTCCTGTCCCTTGTTCATGCATGAAATATTGGGCATGTACACGGGGAGGAGTGGCAATAACTTATCTCTTCAATTTGCAAGTCTCTGGCCTTAGAGGAACTTTACACTATCTGAAGACTTTGAGTTGAATATAGTAACTGGATGGAACTCTGGGTGTTATTTCTAGGAAGGTGAGGAGTTAGCGGGTTCTATGCATGAGAGGAAGACTAAAATATGTTTTTGATGACAAGAGGGCAAGAGCTGGCAGAAACAATGCTATATGTTTACCAAACCTATTTCATTTTCCAGGCAGGGCACAGAAGACATTTCTATCTCTCCTGCAATTTGACTGGGCCTCGTGGCTTGGTTGTGGCTTATGTGTGCTGAAGTAACATATGCCGTTACCAGGCCTGGCCCACAAATATCCCCCACCTGACCCTGTATGCTACCTCTTCCCCTTGGAGGCCATGTGGTAAAGATGATGCAGCCTGTGATGGCAGAGTCTGACTCTCCACAGGACTATTTAAGCAGAACCCTTCAACTCTAACACATTGACAATGGCTACATTGAACTGTGATGGGAGGTAGCCCTAATTTTAATTGTGTTAAGCCACAAATTAGGAGTTGTTTGTTATTGCAGTTACCATAGTCTGGTTATATTTCGCTCTTACGGAGTATTAGAAATAAAAGATATGCTCACCATCAAAACAAAAAACATGGTACAAATTTTATGTGTTGTTACTGACATATGTTTCAGCAGAATTGTAATGGTAGTACATGTGTGGTATTTAACACAGATCCCTCAAAAAACATGTTGCTCAACTGGATGATTCTATTAGGATTTAATTAAACAATATTCTGTGATATTGAGACTATTTTACCAATAGGTCTTTTTTCTTTCTTTCTTTTTTTTTTTTTTTGAGATGGAGTCTTGCTGTGTTGCCCAGGTTGAAGCGAGTAGCTGGGACTATAGGAGTGTGCCACCACACTTTGCTAATTTTTGTATTTTTAGTAGAGGGGGGTTTTACCATGTTGGCCAGAATGGTTTCCAACTCCTGACCTCAGGTGATACACCCGCCTTGGCCTCCCAAAGTGCTGGGATTAGAAGTGTGAGCCACTATACCCGGCCTACCAATAGGTCTTAGTTTTAAACTTTTTTTCTGCTTCTCTTCAGTCTTTCAAAGTCCACAGGTGTTCATATTTATATGATGGACAATGCCAAAATTATACCACAGCAGAAATGAACTCCAGGATCATCAGCACAATAAATAACAAACTCTACAGAACCCATCAAGCTCACTTAGTCCAGACCAACTACTCACATGAAAGACAAGTTATAGAAAGCTTTGATTTTAGTGACCATAATATTTCATGCTGTATCATGCAATTTTACATTTACTTGTTAATTTGTCATTAAACTATTATTTATTATGCACCTACTGTGTGCCAGACATTGTGCTAAGCCCTAAGGACACACTGATGAATAAACCAGCTGCCATCTTTTCTAGGGGTCTTTCTGAATGCTGGAAACACACTGCCGGAAACATTTGTATAAGTAGTCTGCTGGTATTTTGATGGTTTTACTGGAAAATATGTTATAATATTTTGTATATCTTTCACAAATATACAATGTAAGATTAACTATGACATTTCACAGATACCACCTCATGTTGCATTTTTAAAGCTATAAGGACTATAAAGACTAACCTGGTGAGTTTATCTTGATTTACACACTATTCAGATAGAGTTTGCATCAAGTAATTTTCAAAAATTCTTGTGCTATTCTTTACATTTTCTAAATGTTTGGTTTTTTTGCTATTGTATTGGATTATATCACAAAGTCATAAAAATAAACCAATGTCTCAAAAGCTATCCATTAAAACATAAAAGGAATCTATAACAAATATTTTGAAAATGAAGTTTCATAGGAGACTCAATCCATTTTCCCTAACTCCTCAGAGGATTGTTTATTATGAAGCTTTGTCAATGAGCAGCATAAATTCATCAAAGATTTCTTGTCACTTTAAAGTACAGTGATCTTTCTTATATTCCAATAATATTCCCAGAGTAAGGTAAAATAATGCATTTCTATGTAAAAAGACATCATTCAAAGGTACAAAACCAGATAAAAGTCATAGTATTGCTAAGAAGTTGTAAAACCCACATACTTCATGAAAACGATTTCAGAGAAGGGCAAAATGATCATTTGGCAAAATTCTTTAATCTGAAAGAAGACTTGGATATTGTATCAGTGGCATGCAATATGGAGGTTTAATTATTTTCTATGTACTAACGGATATTTTATATTGACATTTGAGAAACTGACTTTTGGTTTAAATAATGATTATTTTGAAAACCAAAATATAAACTGGCAATAGTATTTGGTTTATAATGTACATAGTCTAAACTATCTGATCAACAAAGAAAGGTTTTGCCACATGAACAAAAGAGATTGCACAAAAATGATAATCTACTTACCACGCTGATTAGAGAAAACAATTGGAAGTCAAAAATACATCTCTTCATCTTGAGTGACTGATGAAGAAAATAATTAAAATTTAAAATACAATCACACTTTGCCTCTAAAGGTATGCTTTTTCTGCATGATGTGCACATCCATGCTAGAATGTGCTATCAAGAGTAGATACTCACATGAGTATCTGAAAGGAGAAAAGATAATATTTATTTTAAAAACTTTTTTTCAGGTGAATGATGCCATTGGATGATGGCATTGGAATATTCAGGATTCTGAGTAATATAACCTAATATTTTAGAACCAAACCATTATGGGTTTAAGCACAAGACTATCAGAATTTCTCAAAAGAACTGAACTGTCTCCTAAATTACTTCATTGCCAAGAGATTGACTTTTTACTGTCACTCTTTGAAAGAACCAATCATGTATTACTAGAAATATTTAGGAATATCATCACATGTTTCAACAGAACGTTAAGAAATATTTCCCAACATGGAGTGCATTGAGAGGTTGATTAAAAAGCATCTTCTATTACTACTCAAGTTAAGACTCTCCAACCACATTCTTCTGAACATGATGTGATCAACACTTGGCATCTGACAAAATGCTGAGCAGTCTTCAGTGAAAGTGAATAAGGACTGCTGGGCTTAATCCAAATAGCCAGAACGATCTGACAGACACATCAAATACTTACAGTCTTTCTCAAATGCCTTTCATTTCATCTAAGTTTTCTAGTTGAGGGGAAATTGAGAAGCGGCAGAAACGGGTCTGGTTAGTCATCCACTATCAAAACCAAGATAGAAAGAAACACTAACAGCTACACATTTTTATTGGGTTAGTTAAAATTATGGTGGACCTATTAAAATATCCAAAATAAATGATTTATTTTTGTCAAGCTTCTATTAAGGAGTCTTTAAATAGACTGCTGCAACTGCCCCCATCCAGACCCTAATGACCTTGCAGAGATGTCTTCAAGCCCAGCCTTGGTAGCTGTCTAGCAGACCTTTCAGATTCTATGGCTGTCTTTACTTCCTCCTCTCTTTGTTGGTTTCCAGAAGCTTAGATAATTAACCGAGATTCAAGAGCAGGAAGAATCAACACTAAATATATCTAGTCCAGTTTGCCTCACATCACACAACCCTTTCGCTTTAGGAACATTTTTAGTTTGGGACCAAGCTTCTCATTCTCATTTCTCTTCGGCTGGGGCATTTGCTTTAGCCAGAAAACAATTTTCTGAGGCAAATGCATATGCTCCAAGAGGCATGAGTGTTGTTTATAAGCCCCTTTTGAGTTAAGCTATCATTCACCAAGATATTTGTGAATGTAGTCTGATGACAAATACAACTGAACACCCATGACAATACAAATATGTTCCAATAGTCAGAAATTCAGGCAAGGCATAGTGGCTCATGCCTGTAATCCCAGCACCTTGGGAGGCTGAGGCAAGAGGATTGCTTGAGCCCAGGAGTTTGAGGCTACATTGAGTCATGATCATACCACTGTACTCCAGCCTGGGTGACAGAGTGAGACCCTTTCTGAAAACAAAACAAAACAAAATAAAAACCTGCAGGTTGGTTTGCATTCAGATCCAGTACCATTTCTGCACAAAGTAGATATATCATATGGGGGCCAAAGCTGGAAAGAGATGACATCTCCAAAAGGATTTTACTGAAAATAAATTTACTAAATGAACCACTTACAGAGGTGTGATTAGGGCTATAGTATGTTACATGGTGAGACATCTAGACACCAGCAATAATGCCATTGTCACCAAAGCCTGAAGGAGATGGAAGTGGGTTCCTAGAGCCTGGTGAAAGCTGGGTCTCCTGACCACAGTCTCAGCCATACAGAAATGCAACTGTTGCCATAACATCAGCCAAGCATGGGAAGAGTGTGAAGATTAAATATCCCCAGTTCTCTTTCTTCCTGCTCTCCAGGGTCTTAATCAGTTCTTCCAGTTGGCCAAACACAACTGGTAGACCGAAGGAAAGGATGCGTGAGCACTGATTAGTCTTCTAGTACTCAGAAGAGCACAGAGAAGACAGTGGCTGCAAACAAACAAGCCATGTTGTCCCTGGATACTTTCCATCTTTCAGGTTTCTGGTTTCTCTGTGGAAAGGATTTAAACTTCTCCTTGCTTGAATAGCTCTTTCTGCCTGACCGCACTGCACTCTCCAGGATCCCGAACACAGCCTGACATTCAGCTGCAACCTTATTAATAACCCAGAACTCTAGTTCCTTAATGCTGAGATGTGGCATGCATTTATTTTTGAATAAATTGTTCACTGCCAACATTGAGTTTAAGAAGAAGGGTAAAAAATTACTTGGAAAAGAAGACATCCAGTCCTCTAATTATATCTCAATTACAGTATTTGTCTTTACTCAAGCTTACCAATCAGACCATGCAATTCTTATGAAAAGTGGACAATATTCAGTGGAACATTTAACCTTTTTATACTATAAATAATCATGAAACACAATCACTACTACTTATTTAGTGCCCAGCAAGTTTTCAGCATAAATACTCCTGATTCTCATAAAGTAAGTATGATCAATTCCGTTGTAAAGATGAGACAACCAAGAATCAGACAGCTTCTGTAACTGGCCTAAGGCCACACAGTAAAGAACTAACCAGTGAAAGACTGTTCTGGGATTTGCATGTTAGTTTCCACCATACAGATTTCAGGTCGATGATTATAGGCTCTTGGAGAGGTTCTTTCTCTACAGCTATGACTAGACCAAAGGCTACCTGTATGAATAATGGAAATACTTCATCATATGAAGGAAGTTTTTTTTTTTTCTTCAGCAAAGGAATGCTTATTCATCTCTTCAATATAATTTTAATGAGGTCTTCCTGGCAACCCTATTGTAAATTAGATAATCCCCCTCCACCTCTGGCCCCAACCTCCTTTGTCTCTCTCCCCCTGCCATCTTTCCTAGCCCCCTCTTATAACTTATTGATTGTTTTCTCTCCTTATTAGATTGGAAGCTCCCTGAAGGCAGAGGTTTTCATTATCGTATCCCTGGTACTTAGAATAGCGCCTGACATATATTTCAAATATTTGTTGAAATAATAAACATTAAGTTATTCTACCAAAATCCTTATCCTTAAGAATCCCAGAAAGTGTTTTCTTTGGCTACTTAGACTGTAGTAAGACTCATATAGGACTAATGACTTTTTTTCTGTATTTATGTCCAGCAAAAAGTAGCCTGAAGTCTGATAATAAACTTTGTTAGCAATAATAAATACATCAGAGAAATTTCTGTTGATTAGTCTTTCTGTCAGTCTTA